>NC_069679.1:45157018-46362333 GCF_023699985.2 Odocoileus virginianus
AAGTTTTGGTGTAAAATGTAGTTAGTGATGTTTCTTTTCACATTTGGTGCAAATGTAACTAAAGATGTTGTGCAGTGTTTTCACTAAGTGATGAAAGCAGGCTATACATGTGGAGATATTGTCAATATGGACCTAGGCTCTGCAAAGAGGCTTGGCTGTTTTTTATGTTTCTGTGCATTGGCTTCTTGAGGAATACGTAATTTTGGATCAGTGATAACTGCTGGAATACTGGCCAGGGCCATCTTTTCTTCACTTTCTGTTAGCATGTTAATTTTTCTAAGCTCTCTTATGATTGTTTCCATTCTCTAATGTACTGTTGTATAGTTAGGATTAAAACAAATTGTATAAAAGCTCATTAAAAACAAAGCAATAGGGTAAAATGTAAGATATTTATGAAAGGTATTTTATACAATGAATATTTTATGAGGAGTAGATTTTATGGTATTTTTTACACAACATCTACTTTGAGGGAAGAAATGGTATTGTGACTTTGAATAATATTTAACTCACATGTGTCCCTACATCATATTCAGATGGATCCAAATGAAGATAAGGTGTGAGTTAAATCATATTCTTGACGTAGTACACTGCAAAAGGAAAAAAATCCTAATTATCATGGAGTTCACTTTGGAGAAGGGAATGGCTTACCCACTCTAGCAGTCTTGCCTAGAAAATTTCATGGACAGAGGAGCCTGATGGGTCACAAAGGGTTGGACATGACTCAGAACCTAATCCTTTCACTTTTCACTTTTTTTTTTCACTTTGAAAAAGAAAGGTTCCTCTGAAATTGGAAGTTGAATTAAGCAGTTTCATAAGCCTTCAGTTTCTGATACTTTAGGCAGTAGTGACTATTCTAGGCAGTAGTGACTATTCTGTTCTTGCCAAAGGCAGCTTATTAGAGTTGAAAAGCCATCCTGTGTTCAACCTCCTTTGGGTCATGCCCTCTCCTATACATTAACAATTTAAGTATATCCCTGAACTTATGTTCATAATTTCAGGAATATGTCCCATAATTTCAGAAATATATTGAAAGGAAAATTCTGCATCAGAAGTGATTTACCCATGATATATTGATGTTATTGTTCAGTTGCTAAGTCGTGTCCAACTCTCTGAGATCCCATAGACTGTAGCAGGTCAGACTTCCCTGTCCTCTACTATCCTTTGGAGTTTGCTCATATTCATGTCCATTGAGGTGGTAATGCTATCTAACCATCTCATTCTCTGTTGCCCTCTTCTTCTTTTGCCTTCAGTCTTTTCCAGAATCAGGGTCTTTTCCAATGAGTCAACTCTTGGCCTCAGATGGCCAAAGTATCAGAGCTTCAGCTTCAGCATCAGTCCTTCCAATGAATATTCAGGCTTGATTTCCTTTAAGATGGCTGGTCTGATCTCCTTGCAGTCCAAGGGACTCTCAAGAGTCTTCTCCAATATCACAGTTCAAAAGCACCAATTCCTCAGTGCTCAGATTTCTTTATGATCCAGCTCTCACATCTGTATATGACTGCTGTAAAAATCATAGCTTTGACTTTGACTATACACACCTTTTTTGGAAAAAATGATGTCTCTGTTTTTTAAAACACTGTCTAGGTTTGTCATGGCTTTCCTTCCAAGGAGCAAGCATCTTTTTATTTCATGGCTGCAGTCAAAATCCACAGTGATTTTGGAGCCCAAGAAAATAAAATATGTCACTGCTTCCACTTTTTCCCCTTCTATTTGCCATGAACTGATGGGGCCAGATGCCCTGATCTTAGTTTTTAAAGTTGACTTTCAAGCCAGCTTTTTTCACTCTCCTCTTTCGCCATCATGATATATTAATCAAGATCTAATCAGGAGAGAGAAACGACATAGTAATTTGAACAGAGATCATTTAACATTAAAAATTAGTAACCACCATAAAGAATTTCAGTGGGAGGAATAGGTTAATAAGAACTAAAGAAAACTCTAAAGAATATAGGAATAGTAGATTTAAGGAGCAGTCATCACTCAGCAGCTGAGATAACTGCACAAGGAAGCGCTTGCCCCACCCCCAAGCTATGATCCTGACCTTGGTCACAGCTGAGGTCACTGGATGGTAGAGGAGCTGCTGTGGTGTGGTGTAACTTGCCAGAAATATGCCCACTAGGGGACTAGGGAAAGCAGTTCACAGGCAGATGCCTCGCTGGAGGCACTCTGTCATAAAACCAGGCAGAGACTGTGCCAAGTGAAGCTGCTATCTGCTGGCTGACATGCACTGCAGGAGTCTGGTTCTGGGGAAGAAGCCAGCCAGGCTGCCCCAGATCAGAGAAGAAAAACTCTCTCTTCTACTAGATCCTTACAGCACCCTTTTATCTACAAAGGTTAACACTGCTCCAGCTATTAAAGGAAAAATATTTTAAAAACCTATATCCATTTCCAGAGCAGACAATAAAGTGTGAATTTAGAACTAAGAGTCAATAAATTGGTAACTGGAATACATGGGAATCCCTGTCTTTCCACTGTCAGGGTTTTGATGAAAATTATTGTTCTGAATTTATTAGAAAATCAGCTTAAAATTTCCAGAATGCAATTTATGGGTTCTGATATATTAAGGTCTTTAATCCATTTTGAGTTTATTTCTGTGTATGGTGTTAAGTAGTGTTCTAATTTCATTCTTTAAGGTGTAGCTGCCCAGTTTTTCCAGCACTGCTTACTGAAGAGATTGTCTTTTTCCCATTGTATATTCTTGTCTCCTTTGTCATAGATTAATTGACTATAAGTGCATGAGTATACTTCTGGATTCTCTATTATGCTCTACTGATCTATATTTCTGTTTTTGTGCCAGTAACATACTGTTTTGGTTACTGTAGTTTTATACTATAGCCTGAATTTAGGGGGACATGATTCCTCCTGCTGTATTCTTCTTTCTCAAGATTGTTTTGGCTATGTTTAGATTCTTCTGTATTTCCATACAAATTTTAAGATTATTTGTTCTAGTTCTGTGAAAAATGTCCTTCATATTTTGATAGGGATTACATTGAATCTGTAGACTGCCTTGAGGAGTATAGTCATTTTGACAATATTCTTTCAACCCAAGAATAAGGTGTATCTTTCTATTTAGGTCATCTTCAATTATTTTTATCAGCGTCTTACAGTTTTCTGAATATAGGCCTTTTACCTCTTGAGGTAGGTTTATTCCTAAGTATCTTATTATTTTTGATATGATGATAAATGAGGTAGTTTCCTTTATTTCTCTTTCTGGCAGTTCATCATTACTGTATAGAAATGCAACAGATTTCTGTACATTTAATTTTGTATCCTGCAAGTTTACTGATTTCGTTGATGAGCTCTTGTAGTTTTCTGGTGGCATCTTTAGAATTTTTTATGTATACTCTCACATCATTTGTAAACAGTGACAGTTTATTTCTTTCTTTCCTTAGGATTTCTATTTTTTTCCTCTTATGCTGTGCCTAGGACGCTGACATAAATCATAGCAATACTGTTTTTGGATCTGTCTCCTAAAGCAAGGAGAATAAAATCAAAACTAAACAAATGCAATCTAATTAAACTTAAAATCTTTTACAGCAAAGGAGATCATAAACAGACAAAAAGACAACTTACTGAATGGGAGAAAATATTTGCAAATAATATGACTGAAAAGGGGTTAACATCCACATATATAAACAGCTTATACAAGTCAACATTAAAAAATGGGTTAAAAAATAGTCAAAGAACTGAGTAGACATTTTCCCAAAGAGAACATGTAGATGGCCATACACATGAAAAGATTTTTCAACACTGCTAATCATCAGGGAAATATAAATCAAAACCACAATGAGATATAACCTCACACTTGTCAGAATGCCTGTCATGAAAAAAGACCACAAATAACAAATGTTGGCAAGGATCTGGAGAAAGGGGAACATTTGTGAACTGATGTTGGAAATGTAAATTAATGCAATGACTGTAGAAAACTGTATGAAGTTTCTTAAAAAGCTAAAAATAAAACTACCATGCGTGTGTGCTCAGTCACTTCAGTCATGTCTGACTCTTTGCAACCCCATGAACTGTAGCCTGCCAGGCTCCTCTGTCCATGGGTTTCTCCAGGCAAATATACTAGAGTGGGTTGCCATTGCCTTCTCCAGGGGATGAACCCAACCCAAGGATCGAACACACTTCTCCTGCATCTCCTGCATTGCAGGTGGATTCTTTACCAACTGAGCCACCTGGGAAGCCCAGAACTACCATATGACCCAACAATTCCACTCCTGGGCATATATCTGAGAAAAACAAAATCATTAATTTGAAAAGATACATGCTCCTTGATGTCCATAACAGCTTTATTAACTGCCAATATATGGAAGCAACCTAAATGTCCATCAACAAATGAAAGGATAAAGAAAATGTGGCATATACATACAATGGAATACTACTCCAGCCATAAAAAAGAATGAAATTTTGCCATTTGCAGCAACATAGATGGATTTGGAGGGTATTATGCTAGGTGAAATAAGTCAGACAGAAAAAAACAAATACTGCATGGTAACACTTATATAGAATCTAAAAAACACAACGAACTAGTAAATATAATAAAAAAGAAGCAAACACAGATATAGACAACAAACTAGTGGTTACCATTGGGGACAGGTTAGAAGAAAGAAGCCATATAGGTGTAGGGGATTAAGAGGTACAAACTATTAGGTATAAAATAAATTACAAGTATATATTGTACAACCCAGGGAACATGCCAATACTTCATAATAACTATAAATTGAATATAATCTTGAAGAATGGTGAATCACTATATTGTACACCTGTAACCTATAAAATATCATACACCAACTGTACTTCAATTAAAAAGGAAAAAGAGAAAGTAGATATGCCTTGAAGAATGTCATTATAATTAAGCAAATACATTTTTTGTAGCCATTTGAGAATAAAAAGACAATCATTTGTCTGTGGTAACTTTTGAAGAAATCAACTCACTCTAACCACTCTCCTTACCACATTTGTGCTTCAACTAGTTCTTTGAAACAAAATAATCTAATCATCCTGCATGCTAAGTCCCTTTAGTCATTTCCAACTCTGTGTGACTCTATGGACTGTAACCTGCCACGCTCCTCTGTCCATGGGATTCTCCTGGCAAGAATACTGGAGTGGGTTGGCAGACCCTTCTCAAGGTGATCTTCCCCACCCAGGGATCGAACCTCCATCTCTTACATTACATCTCCTGCATTGGCAGGCAGGTTCTTTACCACTAGCGCCACCTGGGAAGCTCCTAATCATCTTGAATATTTAATAATTAGTCAGAGTGGGAACTAATGCTCACAAAATTATTGCTCCATATTTGTTAGAGTGGAAGTTTTTATTTTGGAGTGGAAGGAACTTACGTGTTACTTTAAATATTATAACAAATTAATTTTCAGGTGTTCCTTGCCTCCACACTGCCATTAGATTCCATTAGATTATCCGTAACTCCAGGGGGAGTAGGCTTGAGTCATTCTTTTTCACTCCGTATTATAGTTTGAGTAGTCACAGAAAACTTATGAGAAAAAACTATCCATGGTGACGTCATATTCAAAGAGACTCCTCCACAAAGACAGTGTATTCTCGATGTTTCAGCTACAAGTTCTGGATGCAGTTATTTTTAGAAAGTAATAATAGCTGTAGTAATAACTGTTATCTTTGGTTTGAGAAACTCTTCTTATTGTCATCCTTAACAGCAAAGATTTTCTTGGTGTTGCTGCCTGCTTTACTTGAAGGTGTATCTATCTTGATGGAAAAGGAAACTCTAGAGAAATAACATTTGTAAGATATATACGTTAAAGACATTAATTCATTAATGAAGAAATGTGGTAGTGAAAAGATATCACGGTTAAAAGACCAGAGACTAAATTTCTGCCCAATATTTTAGAAGAGTAGCTATTAATGATTCAGAATCCAAAGTACTAACTCAAGGTAGTTTGTTGCTGAAAAGGAAAGATACCGGAAGAGAGGAGAAATGAGTAAGGTTTCAATAGTCATAAGCTTCAACTCTACCTATGTAATCTAAAGACATAGGGGTATAGAAGCATTATTTCTATTTTCTTATTGTAATTACTTTAAATTTATTTTTTCTTAATACTATCAATAAGAATGATCTTTTTCCTTCTTTGCAAATATTATTGTACAACTGCTTCTTTCTTCATTGGTAGGAAAGGAATAATAATTAAAATTTTGTGTTTATATTCTATGTAAAGGTAATTTTCCTTCGCCAGTTTATTTAATAGGATATAGGGTATATATTTAATATAGTATGAGTAATAAAATGAATTCATAACTGATATGAGACAGTGGTCATGATTAATTGATATTTATTGAGATTTCACTGAGTGTTATGACAATGTATTTTATAAAAACACTGCAAATTCTTTTCTGATGCTTTTGCTCATTTTATACTTGTTTCTTTTAACTTTAAACTCCACTCGTTAGTACCTTTAAATTCTGAAACTATAAGAATGTCAGAGAAGAGGGCAAAATAATTTTTTTCTCTCCTAACAGAATAAGAAATAAAAGCCAAAATGTATAAGCAACAGTATCAGCAATACCATCACCAGCCACAAAACCCTAGAGAGGCCTGAACTGCTGAAGATGAAGGCATCAGGCATCTGCATTCTTATTCCCCCTATTCACTTAAATGCTGTATTATCAATAGAAACATTTTAAGGTTAGGAACCCAAGCAAAGCACTGTGGATTCTCTGTTGTTTGTGAGTTGGAACACTAGGGGACAGCACTAAAATATTCCATAGTTGTTTGTTATTGATCACTTGCATACTGTATAATAAGTAGGAGATTTTACTGTTAACGACTATTGAATGCTCTGTTGATTTCAGTGGATGAAAGAGCACAAAGAGGAATATGAGTGTCTCAAGTCTATAATTTTAGCCTTTATAAAACGATGATTTGATAATTTAGAGGAGGCTCCAGGCTGTCCTTTGGTTGCAAGGAGATAGTAAGGCATGGTGACTGAAAGAATTGTGATTTTTCTGTTAAGAATGGTTTCTTCTTTTCATTCTTTGGGGATAAATATTTTGCATAAATTTTTATTTCTAATCTTGTTTTTCAGGCACTTTGGAAAGACATGAAATGGGAGAAAGAGCGAAGATTATTCTTAATTGTTGTGATGATTCACAACTTCCAAAGCCTGACTCTATACTTCCAGTGGCCTCAGAGACACATAAGCACAAAAGTGTAGAACAGAGGTCTTCCAACTTGTCCCAGTTTGGGCCAATACCTTGCCCTGGTCTGCAGGTGGAGTCTTCATGTAAGGTAAGTTCAAATCAAGCTGCTGCTCACAGTAAACATTACCAACCCCAAGTAAGAAGTAATGCGCTTTCATCAATATATGCCCATTAAAAATCAGCACAAAGATAACAACTCAGAGATGATTGTATCTACCAGACATGCCTTCCAAGCCACCTTGGGTAAATTGGGAGAAGTTTTTGAGTGATTATTATTTTTGAATGAGTATAGCATTCTTTTTTTGATGAAGACTTATCTGGCTTATCAATATTGAGCCAATTTTATATGAATTCTTGAATTCTAGATGGTTTTTAATGAAAGGGGGGTGGAAACCTATATTCTGTGGTCTGGTTCCTTTTTTTTTTCCCACACAACTCCATCATTGTTTGTGGAGTTTGAGTTTCACACGAACTCCATCATTGTGTGTTAAATAAGGCTTAGAATTCTGATATGCCGATGATCCTAGAGATGCTAAGTGTATCAAAAGAATTCAATGATCTAATTTTTCTGATGTCTTTTTGTTTTTATTTGTGATAAGCAAATTAAGAGGTGAAATACCTAAGTGGAAAAAAAACTATATATATATATATATATATATATATATATATATATATATGTAGTGAGAGGATGTGTCATCTTTAAAATGGCTGCTAAACTGTGCCTCAAAGCTGCAGGGGTGGGGGTGGAGGCACCAGCATATGAGCATCACCTTTTTAGGTTTAAAGACGAGATTTAGATTTTATCAGTGAGGTCAGTGTTTGTCAATCTTTTGAGAACTGAATCACACTAACAAAACACCCAAGAAATGAATACGTAATCTAGAATGACAGTTATTTAATTTACAATGATAAATATGACTGCAGTTCATTGCTCAGCACAGTCTCACTATAGCAGAGCTACATAGCATAGGGGAGAATGGGGAGGTGGAATTTTAACAGAGGGTTCCTTGATGGGCTTCAAGTCAGAGCCCTGAGCTCTTAAAAGCTAATGCAATGTTTGCTGTCACCCCATCAGGGTACTGTCTCTATTGGTCAAGACTGGTATACACTGAAAAATTTTAAAATTTTTATTTCCCTCTTCCAGACTCCATTTAGGCCACCTACTTTTATGCTTTCTCCTGCAGATGTTAAAACCAGCGATTTGGCTGCAGCTTTTTTTTTTTCCATTTCTTTTTCTGTGAATATAATTGTTTTCAGATTTTTCAAATCTGTTTTTCATGTTCTTATTTAAAGAAATCATGGGGTTTTTGTTTGCTTTTTGGCCCTGTGTAGAAAGTGGGACCTTATTTCCCTGACCAAAGATCCAACCTGTGCCCCCTGCAGTGGAAGCTCAGGGCCTTAACCACTAGACTCCCAAGGAATTCCTAAGGAGTCATGTTTTACAAGGACAATTATATCAATATACTAAAATTTTTAACATTCATAACTGAAGTTGAAAGTGATAGAGTCTTAGTCTCTCCTAAGTGGGAGATTGAACCACACTTCTATTATGTATTTTAAGACGGAGGTAATCAAAGCCCAGTGAGTAAGACCGTCAGACTGCCATGTATTCCATCTTAATGTGACTTTGTTGCTTTTTGTTCACAATAGAATGTGTGTCTTATAGTGGAAATTATATGCTAGAACAGTAGATGGGAACTTGGATATGTCTCTTGACTCATGCATGTCAGGTGCCTAGGGTCTGCCAGAGCATATCTCATTTATCAAGTGCCTTTTTTACTAGTTTAATTCCCAGAAGGTAAGCTGATTGCTATTTCATTCAGTTTCTTGGAGGACTTCAGAGCTACCTTTTAGGTGGTGATAACAGTATATATTTCTTTATGTAATTTTGTTTCTGTCTTTTGACTCCAAAAGGTAATAAAATCCTGGGGTCTTGTTTTCCTACTCTTAGGTTGATTCCAACTTTATTTCCTAGCTGCTACCCTTTACCTGGATGACTATAATCTCCAATTTTTACTCTCTACAGAGCTGGAGAATTGAATTAGACAGGACTATCACCTCCTTTGTTCTATATGCTATACTTCTCTTATTGAGCTAACTGTTAAGTAGAGATATTTTTATTTGTGTTCTCATAAGTTATAGCTTCTCCAATTATGTACTACATATCTTCATCTCATCCTCCTAGATTTAAGCCTTTAAGACTGTTTTATCTTAATTTTTGGGGGGGAGGGGGCTGCATCAGTTTAGTTGCGGCATGCAGGATCTTCAGTTATAGCATGCGAACTCTCAGTTGCAGCATACGGGATCTAGTTCCCTGACCAGGGATCGAATTCCCCTACTTTGAGAGTGTGGAGTCTTAGCCACAGGGCCACAAGGGAAGTCCCTATCTTAATCTTTTATTGATAAATTTGATAAGCATAAAATTTCAAGAATGCTTATAAATTCCCCATCCTCCTTTTTGTTAATATAATAAAATTTTTATTATATGCTTTATTAGTTTTCATAAGAAAAAAAGTCAGATTTAAAGAAGAGGGATTAAATCACACTCATTTCAGAGCTGGGGAAAAAGACAGTAAGTCTGAAATTTAGAAATATGTAGGGTTACTGTGTATTTCAGAATTTTTTGATGTAGACTTCAGTGAGACACAAGTGAAATATTTTCAAATGGTACCATGAATTGTTTAAATGGAAGAACAACATGTAATATGTGTGGTGAGTTCTTTGTGTTTGGCAATATTTGGCATTTATTAGGATTCTGTATTCACTTTTCCTTCTTGCATTTGAAGAATGCATATAGATTTAGGGAAAGGTTTTAAAGAGAACAACAAATACAATAAAACATTTTAAAAATGGGTCCAATTTGACATGCTAGAGGAGTCGATTATGTGCAGCTAGATAAAGAAAAATCTTTGCGGCTAGGAGAGGGCCAGAGTCTTAAAGGATTTAAAGGAATACAATATCATATTAGTGATGGGGAACTGCTTTTCTTAGATTCTGCTGAGGATAAAATAAGATAGAAACTGTTTAAATTGCAGTGGGAGGAATTTAGCTTTAAGGTAGAAAATAAACAACCTTACTAAAATCATCTCTACATGGCAGAACTCTTTGTTAACCTCATCAGATTTTAATGAGGGAAGTCCTTTTTGTCTGTTAGTCAGTTGGCTGGTTTTAAATTTTTCTTTCTGCACTTATTGTCTGTAAAATGAGTGAAAAAATAAATAAATAAACAGGATTTTTTAACTGCCACAATTTAGACTGATTGTAATGTCCTGGAAATGTCTTTAAAAAAAAAAACAAAAAACTGATTTCCTGTAGAACAGGTCCCCAAAAGCTCCAACTGGTTGCTTACTTAAAGTTACAAGGTTTAATATGACAGTCATTAATCATACATAGCTATTGAGCATTTGAAATTTGGTTAGCACTATATGTTAAAATGATATTTTGGATATGTAGGCTTAGATAAAATATGTTACTAAAACCAATTTCACCTGTTTCCTTTTATTTTTTTCAATATGGCTATTAGGCATTTTAAAATTACACATGTAATTTGCATTTTATTTATGTTGAAATATTTAGGGACAAATGTTGAACTAGACCACAGACAAGCAAACATATTTGTAAAGGACCAGATGGTAAATATTTTAGGCTTTGTAGGCCATATTTTGCTATTTGAACCATTTAACTCAGTTAACACAGAAGCCACCATAGACAATTCTTAAACAAATGAATGTGGCTATGTTTAGATAAAATTTTATTTACAAAAACAGGCAGTGGACCAGATTTGATACTCACTGCCCATATTTGCCAATTTCTGATCTAGTCAGCCCTTTCTAGACTTGGAAATCATGAGGTACTTGGAGGAGTACTGACAATATAGCCAATACCTACCATCTCCCTAGATATCTAAATTTTTAATAAAGCAACTTATCCCAGCTTCTTCTCAACTATGAGGAGTATAATCCAAAAGACCTTGTATCACTCTGTTCCCTGACAGCATTAATGGAATTCATATGTTTGAAAATCTGCCCTTTGTAGGAAACAAATGTGTGCATTATATACTCTAACCCAAGTGAGATTTTTTAAAGTAAAATTTTCTTTAAATAATGTACTTAAATATGCATCATTATCTAAATATATAAAATTGGTTATAAATAATCCATTTACATATCTTCCAATTAAGCTTTTGAGAAATATGTTTGGATTTTTTTAATCTTTAGTTGACTTTAGAGTGATGCCTGTTTGGTGACATTTGCTGAAAAATCTTATTAGAACTTTATCTTGCTACCTCCTGTAAAACACAGATGGTGTACTGGTAGGTCCCCAATAGAGAACTGGATCCCAGTACTACTTATTACTTTAGTAAAGTGGAACATTAGTTCTTCTACATTTTATGACCCAAAAAACATAATCAAAATGGAACTAGAGTTGTTTCTTGATGGTGGAATTTGAAATTTTCTCCTGAAAATTTATGTGTATCAATATGAAATAACAATTCATTGTGGAAATATTACATGTTGCAGATTAATTCTGTTTTCACTAAACTATCTATAAGATACTATCAAAATTATTATTACAAAAAAGAAAAAATAGTATTTATTTGAAAATAATTATGTTATATAAGAATAAATCCTCAGTATAGAATGATAATTTTCATATTTTTGACTAATAATTTTTAGTATACTATTTTTAATATAATAAGCAGCATATGACTATTTTTTCTAATAGATAATATTTTGCATCAATTTTATGTCATTTTAAAAGGGAACAGATTTTTATTACTAGACATATAAGCCCTTCATGAAAGCATAGGAATCTGTCTATAAACATTGAATTAAGATTTTTGTTTGGAAGAGTTTGGAAGAATCCCAGCTTAAAACTTAGTGCCTAAATGATATCACCATTCCTGGTGAGATAGAATAAAGAAATATACAATAGAGGAGAAATACAGGCCATTTACTTTTTGAACACATGTGAGGTGATGCAAGTCTTTAACAGAGTATAGCCATTTCTCATAAGCATTTTATATATTAACTATCAAGTCAAAAAATTTCTGTAATATGTAATTTTTTGTCGTTGTTTTATGAAGGATATCTCCTTTCTCACTTTGTGGTGTGAGTTTAAGCACTTTTGATAGAAAGTTCCCTCAATGTTGAGGAAAACTCTGAAAAGCATATCTCAGCTTTGTTCCAAAACTAATTCAGGAGGTCTCAGAGTCTCTATGAAAACTAGGAGCGGCACTATTAAAATGAGTCCAGCTGTCTGCCTTGCACACAGAAGCAACCCTGGATTTCCTTACAGGACTTCAAAGCCTTGCGTGTATCTAAACATTTGTTGGCCATGTAAATCAAGGCACAGAAGGAAAATGCTTCTATTTCACGGTGCGCGGCTGGTCTGAGTCCGGCATTGTGCTGCACGCGCCGGTGGGGAGTGCCAGGAACAGAAGGGCACTGTTCTGACTGTGTGACAAATGTAGTTAACACCAGATCCATATTAATGTTGTCAAGTTCCCTTGATGTATTTAAACAGATTTTAATTATTTTCAGCGTCCAAAGGCCTGAAATATATAGCCTAATAGTTCTTCAAAGAAAGCTTGCTTAATGTGTGAATGTAAAACCTCTCATAAAAATGAAACTTTTATATTAGCCTTAGTCATTGACATAGGTTATTCATCAAGTCAGCAATTTGTGTGGCAAAGTGCCATTTGAATAGTGTATTGTTAGGCTACTTATGGTCCACTTGACAAGGGCTCTTGCTGTAAATAGTGCAATTTGACTCCAGCTGTTAAAGAGTGGCTTTGACAGCAGCCAAATAGAATGGAGATGCCTTACTGCACTGCCGAAAAATCAATATTGGGTTCTTGTTCATGGTAACCTGTTCTTTTCTCTTCTGTAGATTTATAAACGACTATCAAGGGTTTATAAGTGGAAGTTTAAATATTATTTTAAATGCAATTCTCTTTGAGTTTCAAATTAAGATGTGATAAATGGTTACAAGTACAGAGTTTTAGGATATTATTTCCACCCTCTGGTTCATGTTTAGTCACAATTACAGTTAAATTGAATTTGGATTCTCCAGCTACAATAGAAAAGAATTAGTGTAAAACATGGGCTCAAAATTGTGTGCCTATTGTATATTGCCAGTGCAATTATTTCTTCTTTTTTATTTTCTTATCAATTTATCTTCAGTGTCCTCCCATCTTCTCTGTGTGTGTACCTTTTTGTATAGATGGCAGGGTTCTTTGTGGCTGTGCCCATAGCAACACCCACAGATGTTGACAGCAGTAATGTCCCCTGTGTTGTTGAAGATTTCCCTAAAGCAGAGTCTTGCTGGTTTTGAAGATTTTTCTAGCGGTTTTCAGCAATACAGGGTTGCTATGATACCTGACTGGCAGTAATAGATATTGAATCTGTTAATTACAGTAACCACACACAAGGACTTTTTTCATTCGGTTTTTCTGCTGTTGCTAGCTGTTATATTTAAGATACAGATGAGGAAGTGAAATTATATACTCAAGATGAGAATATATTTCAAGAGTTTACTTTGAATCCTGATATTTAGTTTTAAAAATTTCCTGGTATAAAAACCCTTCAGCTGACTGATGAAGATATAGTTTACTTAAATTGCAAATATAATTTATTTAGATAATTACTAATTTTGACTGAATTTTATTTTGAATTTTTATTGTTTACTTGAGATGTCATTAAGTTTTCATCTAAGGTGTGCTAAGCAGGATTTGAAACAGCTATCATTTTTAACATGAAAAAAGCTGGTATAATGAGTACTTTTTCAATTGCCTCTTTCAGTGAAAGCTGTTAAAATAGTTGTCTTCCTATTACTGATCAGCTCTGCATTTATTCAATTTGTGACTGAGACAGCAACTGAAAATTCATTAAGCTGATAATATAATTGTGTATTAAGACCTTTAAGGCTGATTCAAGGTCAGTGTTACTGTTTTTGTAATTGCTGATAGGCAGTTCTCATTTCTTCAAGAGGAAGCGTTGGTTCTGGTTTGATTTTAGTTGATTTTACAAATTGTTATCTCTTCTGTTAATTCTAAAGTAAACCTTTTCACTGAATAAATGTTTATGTTATTCTTTAGTACTAGATTTAGCCTAGATATACCTCAGTAGCTTTTCCCACACCCCATGATATTAATCAACCCTGTAAGAAACATGGAAATCTAGGATTATAACTTTCTTCTTTAATTAAATGTTCCAATTTTAGTCATCAATTAACTTGTGGGTGAGAATTCTAGCTTGGAAACTTGAATAAAGTTTAAATATATCAGGCATTTTAATTTTGCATTTGGATTAATCTAGGGACAGAGTAGCATAATTTATTAAAGCATGTTTTTTAATTTGTCTCCATTATCATCAGTAGTTTTATGGACATATTTTAGAAAGTATGAACTATGTAATAATGTACACACCATATTACACACCCTTAACCATTTAGAGACTTTTTGTTTCTCTCTCATTTCTCCTGTCCTTTCCTACTTTTCTTTCTTCAGTTGCAATCGAAAAACAAAAACAAAACCCTGTGACTTTCCAAAGTTGTTAAGGCCAGCTTCTTGTAGGATCTAAAGATCGACCTAGTCAACTTACTGAAAGAGGCCTGAATCTTCTGGGATGAAAAGTCACTTCAATGGATTTGGATGTTCTCTTGTTGAGCATATTTGCTGGCTAAAATGTGATGGTAAATGTTACCCCTTTACAGAAGCTTGGAGTTTCCTTGGTAACCAAGTCACTGTCTGACATCAGGAATATTCTCTGTTTATATCCCGTTTTTGATGATACCTTGAAGGGTATCATGAAGTTTGTAGAAATACAGATTTTGAGTTTACTAAAAGGGTTAATGGCTTATAACTAGAAAGAAAACAAATATAATAAAAACTTTCTTTTTGAAAGTTGTGATCATATCACTTACTGACTGAGAGTACTAACTGGACCCATTTAAAGGAATCCCAACAGGTGCACTAACTTCTGTACCAGTGACTTATATTGAAACTGGCCCTAAGAGACCAACAAATGCAAACATGTAACATGAAGTGATTTTCATAAAAGAAAGCATCTATTCTCACAGAATATTTCCCCTAAGTTGCTAAAAACAAAATGTATTAAGACTTTAGCTTTATTCATTGGACCTAAAAGCATGAAATTTTAAAAAAATATATCCAGCTAATATTCTCATCCAGGTTTCTAAACTGGGTTTTAATAGTGACATCCTGAAGGTACAACTAGTTCTCTGTATCTTCATATGGTATTCATGGCATTAAATACAAATAATGACATAAATTACATTATTTGTAATTTTCTACATATTATGAAGCTCACAATACTCTGGAAATAGTTGTTTTGTCCTAAATCGAAATATCCTCCCTAAGCTTTCAGTCCATGTATGATTATTCCTACCAGATATTTTTTAAATGGTCATAAGAGGCTGCTAGGTAGCAAGGCCTTTCTTATATACATGTTTAACTTCATGCACATCCAAATAAAACTAAAATTTTATTTTGTTGTTGTTGTTGTTTTCACATAATGTCTGGGACATGATGGTTTTTATTTTATTTTTTATAACAATTGTTTCCATTCAGTTCAGTCACTCAGTCATGTCTGACTCTTTGCAACCCCATGAACCACAGCATGCCAGGCCTCCCTATCCATCACCAACTCCCGGAGTCCACCCAAACCCACATCCATTGAGTCAGTGATGCCATCCAACCATCTCATCTTCTGTCATCCCCTTCTCCTCCTGCCCTCAATCTTTCCCAGCATCAGGGTCTTTTCAAATGAGTCAGCTCTTCGCATCAGGTGGCCAAAGTATTGGAGTTTAAGCTTCAGCATCAGTCCTTCCAGTGAACACCCAGGACTGATCTCCTTTAGGATGGACTGGTTGGATCTCCTTGCAGTCCCAGGGACTCTCAAGAGTCTTCAACACCACAGTTCAAAAGCATCAATTCTTCTGTGCTCAGCTTTCTTTATAGTTCAACTCTCACATCCATACATGACCACTAGAAAAACTATAGCCTTGAATAGATGGACCTTTGTTGACAAAGTGATGTTGCTGCTTTTTAATATGCTATCTAGATTGGTCATAATTTTCCTTCCAAGGAGTAAACGTCTTTTAATTTCAAGGCTGCAATCACCACCTACAGTGATTTTGGAGCCCAGAAAAATAAAGTCAGCCATTGTTTCCACTGTTTCCCCATCTATTTGCCATGAAGAGATGGGACCAGGTGCCATGATCTTAGTTTTGTTTATTGGGATATAATTGTTTTACAGTGTTACATTTCTGCTGTACAAACTGTGAATTTGCCATATATATCTCCACTCTTTAAGCCTCCGTCCCACCTCCCATTCCACTCCTCTAGGTCATCACAGAGCACTGAGCTGAACTCCCTGTGTTCTATAGCAACTTCCCACTCGGTATCTATTTTACGTGTGGTAGTGCATATATGTCATTGATACTCTCTCAATTCGTCCCTCCCTCTCTTCCCCTCCCTGTGTCCACAAGTCTGTTCTCTACATCTGCACTTCTATTCCTGCCCTGCAAATAGGTTTATTGGTACAATTTTTCTAGATTCCATGTATATGCATTAATACACAATATTTGTTTTTCTCTTTCTGACTTACTTCGCTTTGTATGATAGGCTCTAGGTTCATCCACATTACTTCAATGGACTCAATTTCATTCTTTTTTTATGACTGAGTTATATTCCATTGTATATATATACCACATCTTCTTTGTCCATTCATCTCTTGATGGACATCTAGGCTGCTTTCATGTCCTGGTTATTGTAAATAGTGCTGCAGCAAACATTAGGGTACATGTGTCTTTTCAAATTATGGTTTTCAAATAGGGTTTCAAATAGGGTTAATGCTATTATGAAAGCTTACAAAATACAAAGTTGTACTCACCTTTATTATTTTCTTCTCAGCTCCCATTAGCAGTCTCATTATGCAAAACTTGACCCTCTCCATTTACTCTCTGGTAGCAAATGTCTTCTTTTCTTTGTTCCTTAAACTAAAATAATAATTTGGATGCATAAAAAGTAGAAGTGGAAGGAGACAGGTTCATCAGACCCTTTATTCCTAGTTTTAGCATTGTTGCCTATTAGGACTAGAAGTGGTTAAATTATCCGTTCTCTCCTTTCTTAGGTGGATTTTGGAGCCCAGTCTTGAGTGAATCGTATAAAATTGGGTTCAGAGCCAGAAACAAGACTTTCTTGTTCCTGTCTCTGATTTCTTAGTTCCAGCAGAGTTGAATCCACTGATTGATGGACCCTGTAGCCAGACCTGCCAAATTTCTCTCATGGCTGAGTTTCTGTGTTGTTCTCTCTTCACTTCCCCACCCCATCTTCTTGAACATTCTTTGCCAACTAAGCTTGGGATCTTGTATACTATTAATAAAATTTGGTTTTGGAGGTTTTTATAGTCCCTGAATTTCAGGATACCCTGGCTTTGCTGTGATTAGTTGATAGGTTTTAGCTTTTGCTTGGAGCTCTGATTTTTCTTTTCCCTGTCTGATTAATCTGCTTAGTATACATCATCCTTCCAGGCTGCCTCTTTAGGAACCAGTGATCTCATTGATGAACATTCTGGCTTCTTGCACATGAACACTTAAAAATGATGGTGTTTTTGCTTTTCTAATTCTATTTAACAAATTTCCACAAAAGTAAAAGCTTAGAACACACACTTAATACATCACCTTTCTCCTATGCCAGAAATCTGTATGACATTGGCTTCTTTGTTCAGGGTCTTACCTGACTAAAATCCAGATGTGGGCTGCGATTACTATATCATCTGAGGCTGATGTCCTCTTGCAAGCTTAGGTTATTGGCAGAAATTAGTTCTTTGTGGTTATAGGACCGGGGTGCCTGTTTTCTTGCTGACTGTCAACCTGGGAGGGGGCACACACTCCTTACCATATAGTCCTTTTCATCTTCAAGACAGCAATGGAAAACTTCTTATGAATGGAATTCATTTAGTACTCTTAAGTCTCTGATTTCTCCCTTAGCCACCAGCCATTAAAAAGTCTGCTTTCAAAAACTCAATGTGATTAACTCAGGACAATGCAGATAATTTTCCTATCTTAAGGTCAGCTGATTTGGAACCTTAGTTATATCAGCACAATTCCTTCATGGCAGTAGCTAGATTACCATTTGGTTGGGTAAATGGAAGAAGATATGCTTCACTATGGTCTAAGACTATTGAGGGCAATCTTACAATTTTACCTATAGATGGAATCATTCTAACTCAGAGTGACTGCTGAATCACTTCTCTCTTCTTCCAGTTCTGGAACATTCCACATCTGATTAAGTTGTTAGCTGTCCTGATTAGCTGTACTGGTACTAATCATTTCTGAAATTTGAATCAAACTCTTGTTTCTCTTTTGGACCTCTTCACCCTGTCTGTTCCTTCAGGGAGTTTCACATGCTGGACACCTGGATGAGTAATCAACACTGGAAAATATCTCCTTTAGAATTTTAGGATGTTCATAAAATTAAAACTGCTTATTATTACTATTATTATGTAATTTATATTGTAGCTCCTAAACTGGGGACAATAACTACTCTTGGCCCACTTTCTGAGTTTTAAATTTGATTTTGATGCTTATCTTGGGCTGGAGATTGCACATATTCTTCAGCTGTATGTTTTCCCAATCTGTCGGATACACGACACAGTTTATGAACCGGTCTTTGGTCATTCCACCAGCATGACCTTAGATGGGAAGAAAAGAGCCTAAGAAGTGGACCTTCCATTATTATTCATCTGACTTGTAATCATCCTGGGAATAAAATCCAAAATTGTAAAGAAAAAGATATTGAAAAACATCAACTACAGATCTGGGACCATAACCTAGATATTTAATCTCTACCTACTTGGTCTCATTAAAGTAACTCATATTCCCCTACTGCTTATCACCTGCCAGAATATTTTCCCTCTGATTCTTTACCTTGAAGTCCAAGCTTCAATGTCACTTTCTCATAAAATAAGTAGCATCCCACTTTCCCTTATTCTCTGTCTCAACATCTTTTTTATTTCATTTTTTATCTTCCCCATTTTCCCAACAGCATAATCTCAAAGTGGACAGTGATTTGCCCCCTCTTCACCATGCATATTTACTTTGTCAGTCAATTGCTTGAAGTCCAAATTGGGTTTTTATGTGTGACTTGATCTTACAGAGGGAAGTGACCTAGTAAAAAAAAAAACAGTGATATCAAAGAGGTTGTTGAAATACAACTGCTACCCCACCAATACTTAGACACAAGTTTTCAATCAATTCAAAAGTTTGAAAGGCATACTGATATTGAGACCAGTCCAAATCAATTCAAAACTTTATAAGAAAAAATTTGTTAAAACTGGTGATGAAATTTAGGATATTTAGCATACTAGGGAGGAATGGTCCTCTACAGGTAAGATAGGTAAACTGATATAGACTCAGAAAAGGAAGATTAAAAGGCAATGTGGTTAAATGGTTTCTTACACTAGAAAAGTTTCTATTATTGCCTTAAATTCAGACTCCTTTTTCTTGTAACAAAGTTATCTAAAATAAGCACTCAAAAATAGCCTGAGGATTGTACTGTATATCATGAGCCCTCTGCTTCCTTCAAATAATTACTTTACTAAGCCCTCCCCTTGATACAAAACCCCCGAAGCCAGCAACAATCTAATCAACAGATTTGTAATAACTTTTAGAAATGTAAGTGTAATAAATATGAAGAGGCCTGATTTATGTTTCATTTCCCAGATGCAAAGTCTCTGGCACAATCCTCCATCCCTCAAGTGGCAAATATCACGTCCTACTTTCATAGATCATTTGAAATGTGCTGAACCTCTCATCAGAGGTTGGTGAAAAGAGGGCTGATTCTACCCGTGATGTGTATGACAATAAATGCTTTGGATTACTCCTTACTGTGGGAATGTAGGGTAGCATGCTGTTTTAAAGCTCCCGGAGATACCAACTCTCATGGAATTTGCTCTTCCTTCTTGTAAGGTTTTTTCCTCCTCCAGGGAGAAGATGTCTTGGTAATAGCAGGAAGGCCAGTGCCCCTCCACATGGCTATCCTGCTGATTCCACTCTGCATGTATCTCTCCCTGCCTATCCCACATACAGAGATGCTCTTTTCTCCACCTTGTTAAATCCTACCCATACTACAATATACACATGCTATTTAACATGCATTGGCTAATTAAACAGTTGTAAGTTAATTATGGATTGCCTAGCTATTTTACAAGCATATATACAATTCATCTTCTCAACTAGATCTTGTGCATGTGTGCTAAGTCACTTCATCGTGTCTGATTCTTTGTGAACCAGTAGACTATAGCTCCCCAGGCTCCTCTGTCCATGGAGTTCTCTGGGAAAGAATACTGGAGTGGGCTGCCATACTCTCCTCCAGGGGATCTTTCTGACCTAGGGATTGAACCTGCATCTCCTGCGGCTCCTGCACTGGAGGTGGATTCTTTACCACTGAGCCACCGGGGAAGATCCAACTAGATCTTAAGCTACTTGAAACAAAAGCCATATCTGTATGTTATGTAAGTTTTATAGTGTGGAATGCAGAACAGAGTCTTTTTTGTTCATTCAGCAAATATACAATGAACACCTACTATGTGCCACTCTTTTTTAGTTTTTTTTTTTTTAATTTTATAGTTATGTGGGTTTGGACAAACTTACCTGTCATCACAGTCACAATATAGACCCCTTCCATCACACTCAGAATTTCCCCCATGGCTCTTCAGAGTCCACTCCTTCTTGTCAGACATTCTTCTGGATACTAGGGATTTCAACAAAGTTCTGGCACTCATGACATATTTCTAGTAGGAGTTAGACTATAATTTTTAAAAGAAGAACAAGGATGTTAGATAGTGATGAAGGCTTTGTGGAGAATTAACATCAGACAGTGTGATAGACAGTGCCTGGGGATTTATTCCAGGCTGAGTGATTAGAGAAGGTCACAGAAGGAAGTAGCATTTATATTGTCTGAATGGCAAGATGGGGCCAGCCATGTGGCTAGCAGAGGGGGGAGTTTTCTAGGCAAAGCAAACAGCTATTGCAAAAGATCTAATTAGGAATGAGCTTGATGTAGGAAATGAAGTCAAGAAAACAAGTGTGACTGGAGAGGTGGATCAGAGAATTAGAAGTCAGTGTTAGAGAGTCAGGTAGGGGCAGACGCTGTTGGATGCACTAATCCAAAGTACAGAGTTTCTGCTGGATGTGGTAATCCCAAGTACAGAGTTTGAGTTCTGCTTTAGTAAGGGGGAGGGGGGGCTCATGGTTTATCTTAAAAGGAGTGATGTAGTCTGATTCATGTTTTGAAAAGATCACTCTGGTTGCTATGTGGATAAATGGATTAGAGGAAAGGGAGTGTCAGAAAGATGCTATTGCATAGCTGCTACAAGAAAACTGTTATTTGGTGCTGAGTTTTTTAACATCAAATTAATAAAAGCTATGATGCAATACATGTGCTTTAATAGACCTACATCCCAAAGTACTACTAGAACCCTATAATGGTGAGACCCATACTGTTCACAGAACGAATGTAGAAAGTCATGCTGGTTCTAAATCTTGATGCATGAGTCAGATTTTGCTGGGGGAAACAGTAAGTGCAAAAGCTCAGAATACAAAGATGAATGGTGAATAGGGGGATGATGGGAAGTTGATATACCTGGAGACTGAGTATATAGTGGGAACAGTAGAAGTTGAGTGTCTTTATAGCCCTGCAGGAAAATAAGAAGGCTTTGAACCTGATCTTGGTCTCCTGAGAGAAACTTATATTTGTAGTGGAAAATCACAGAGGTGGCATAAGAACATCCAATGCAATCTTAATAAAAGGTCCTTTTTTAGAATATAACTTACCTGAATCAAGGAGATTTAACACCTTAAATTGCCTGTTTTATCTTTATATTGTGCTTTTGTCTAAAAAAAATTTTGTATACATTTAAAATTCTTGTTCATTTAGAATAAGCCAGGAATTGTCAGATATTTTATGTGAAGGTTCAGATAGTAAATATTTTTAGCTTGATGGGCTATATAGTCTCTATTACAACTACTAAACTCTGTTTTTATAATGCCAAACTATCCATTGGCAATACATAAAAAAGTGGGCATTTATATGGTTTAGTGATATTTTATTCATAAAAAAGGCAATATTTGGTCTTCTGGACATTGTTTTCTAACCTCTGCAGTTGGCAATACTGTGATTAGATTCTATTATAATTGAGTGTAATAAGCCACAAGAAGTGGAAGCTTTCCACTGGAAAGTATTGTTTTTGGTCATTATTATGAACAGATAATCTTGTAATCTCTCCTCTTCACTAAAATGTATAACTGTTTGCACTCAATTTTGGAGCGCTTTGATTTGTGAAGTCTGTTTTGGCTTTTTGGACATTTTTGTCTTATTTCTCCAACTTCTTACTTCTTGAAGGTAGCCTTCAAACTTGAATTTGTCAATTACCAGCTATGTGGTAATTTATTGTGTGTAGTCAATTGAAATAATGCATGTCCTTGCTTAGGCATTTCACTAACTTTACATTTTACACTTATGTGAGGGTATTCTCTACATATTGGTTTCAATTTAACAGGTATGCTTTAAAATGAGTTGACTAAAATATTTGGTGGCCATAGCGAGACATGTATCCAAAATACTTGTTTGGCTGATTATTCTTTATATAAGTATATATAAGAATCATTCCAAAGAAAAGAAGCATTTTCCCCCTTTATCTATTTAGTGGTTGCCCTGTTCTAAGTTATTTTCAGCTCACATCCTTTCTGACCTTTTGGGCAATTATAAGCTTATTAGTATGATTTTTGGAAAGCATCAGCATGATACCGCTGATTTAAAAGTCATAGTATTTTTCTTCTGTTAGTTTCATTGAATAGTTTATAGGATGCTGAGTAGCCTACATATGAAAAGTAAAAGCAATATAGTAAATTCTGCTTTTATAAAGGTAAGGATGGTTTTCAAATGTCTCTTGTTTTTCTTACTGATTAAAAAAAAAAATCTCAAAATGTACATCAATATCTTTAGTTTCATCTGTAATTCAGAATTTTGGGTCTGAGTTAATATTTCATATTCTGCGTTATTATGATTTTTACAATAGTGAAACATTTCTTTTCCTGAGATCTAGCCAAATTTATCCAGCATTCTGACGACATCCTTACCATTGCCTTGTACCAAGATAAGACACTCTTTTCTATGGATTGTCTAATACTGATGAAACCCTACATTTAAGAGGAATATTTTGGCTTCAGTAGAAAGTCAGATAAGTTTATCAGCAAAAACTCTTAATTATTCCTAAATTTAAAAAAATATACACTTAGCTTGGGCTCTTCTAGAAAAATATCATAAATGATGTGGCTTGTAAACAACAGAAATTTATTTCTCATTGTTTTAGAGGCTGGGAAGATTAAGGTGCTCCCAAACTGGAGTGGTAAAGGCCCTCTTCCTGGTTGCATATGGCTGTCTTTTCATTGAACTCTCATATGGTGGAGAGAAAGCAAGCTAGATCTTTGAACTCTTCTTATGATCTCATAACCTCATCATCTCCCAAACCTCATCGTGTCCCAAAGTCCCCATCTACATCTTCAAAGTCCTAAAGTCCTCATCTCCAAATACCATCATATGGAGATTACAATTTCAACCTATGGATTGGGGTTGGGGGTGGGGTCCTGACACACTTTCAGTCCACACCATTTGGTTATGTGAATTATTTTCCACAATTCCTATTTGTCCACCCTTCAACTTGCCATTTTTTCCTTAACTCTCTCAGAGCTTTTGCCCCTAGTTGATTTCTGTCACATGCCTAGAAAGAAGATTGTATTGTGCATTTGTTCTCAGAATTATTTATAAAACCCTAAAACATTAAGGCTGGTATTGATTTTTGTCCCTTTTCAGAAACTGAGACACACCTGTGGTTGTGGTTCTTTTTTGTTGAGAAGGATGCATTTGCCCCTAAATTTTGTTTCTAGTATGTTAGCCAATTTCCATTCCTAGATGCTCTGAAATATTCCTTCTAACCCGCTGGTAATTTTGTTTACTTTCTTCTTTCCTTTTCTTATCTCTCCTCTCACTAAACTAGTTAATTCTCCAAAGGTAGTGCATGGTTTGTTTAACTCTAACTCAGTTATGTCTCTTATTTTGCTTTTGCCTACAAGCAAATCTGTTCGCCTTATAGAAATTAAGTGGATTGCTGAGAGATTATTTTGGATATACCATATAAGATTCTAGTAACAAAAATCTTATAAGAACAAAATATAGAAATAAAAGTTTTGAAAAATAGAGTAGTATTCTTATAATTGAGACTTTGGTTAGTTTTTCTTTGTTTACTACAAATTAGAAGTTTTCAAGAATCGGAACTAAATAAATTGAACCTGCAAGTTTAAAGAAAGGTATCTTTTTTAAAGTCATTTAAAAAATAGACAGTTATAATTGTGATTTGTAGAACAACAGTCATATTTCAAGAGTAATAAGAAATATAGAATTTTTTTTTTTTTTTAAATTAAGCATACTTGTTGTTATATTTCTTAAAGATCAGGTGACCTTACAGCCAGGATCACTGTGACAATCCTGGTATATGCCTGTTGTTCCAATGTAATTATTAACAATGCACTATTTCACTCTCAAAAGTTGCTTGGTTTGAACAATAAATTATATGGTCACTTTACTTAAAGGAGACTAGCCTTTAGTTCAAATGAATAAAAAATACATCTTCTTTAGGTTAAAATCTTCAAAATATTCAAATAACCATGATGATATGCTACCATATACAAGTTAATAAAATATAAAACTGATGCTTAATCATTTTCCTTTTATATCCAGATATGTAAAAATATGTAAAAATAGTATACTCTGCTAGTAGGTGAATACCATAGTTTAAGAGAAAATTTAAGTCAAAGAGCAATTAAAATCTTTACTTTTACTTTATTCAACACTTAAAATCTTATTTTTTAGTATATAACTTTCTTTTGCATCAGTAATTTTTTTAAAAAATGCAATAATATCATTGAACTGTAATGAAAAGTAAACCCTGCATTTTTAAATGGTCTGTTATAGTAATCATGTAACCAAGTAAGCCTCAGCCACGCTTTACAAAATTCTATTCCTCAGGCTAAAAAATAAAACCTACAATTAAAAAAGAAGCAAGCAGTTTTGTCAATTAGCCAGAGTTAGAGGATGTTCTTTAAAACTGGAGATTTTGTTGGATACACTAACAATATTTTACACTCATAAACCAGTTTGAAGCCTGAAACACAATTTCATTTATCTTTATATTCTAAGCTTTATAGTGTCACAGAAAGTGTCCATCTGTTCAGCTCAGATTGCTTCAAATAGTGAGTGGTCAGAAAGACTTAGATGATAAAGGTCAAAGGAGCCTCTTGACCCTGTGATACTTGCCAAAGCAATTGGAGCATCGGCACTGATGTACGGTTAGATACAGTTTGCTAAAGCAGGCTCTACTTTAATTGGTAACGATAGCAAGAATACACAGTAAAGTCATTGCTGAAAGAAAACAAAAAGTATCCAATATAGTAATTTATTACCAGTCAGTGGGTTTCCTGCACCAGGTTGTTTTACCCCTGCAGTGGTGAGAGAAAGCAAAAAGGTACTCTAACACTTAGCTGAAAACGGATGCCCTGCTGATACCCAGGATGTGTGGTGGCCCCATGACTGCCCGTGCCATTAGCTTGGTAATGTCATCTCTATTGTAAACTCAGCTCCCCATGTTCTTCCTGTGCATTGGCTGCAGATTGCAGCTTTCTCCTTTGTTTTCAATTTGTGCTGCCAATCACACTGCTCTCTACCGACCCTTTGATGGGAGACCGTTTTTACTACTAACTATCTCCAGCAACCTAGAGCTCAATGGATCTAAAAATGAATGGCTGGCACTTTTGTTTACACCATGTTTGATTTATGCATTCTTGTGCTATTTGTTCATTCCTACTGTTCCACCAATGGTTTTTCATATCTTTGTAAGATATATATTTTTTGTAACCAGTATATCCCTATCTGTTTGTAGTTTTCTATGAAATTAAGTCATTAGTTAAAAATGTTGAAATGTATTTGGTACGATATGAGCAAAGTCCACGTAGATCTTTTTCATTTAGTCAATCAATAAAAAAATCCTTTTAAAAATAGTTATTGGTTTCTGTCAATGAAGGAAAAATTCCCATAGAGAAGTATAAATGAGCTCTTTTGAACATTTTTATCCGTAAAAGTATCTTAAGATCAACAGTAGAACACTGAAAAAGGATAGATTA
Organism: Odocoileus virginianus; assembly: GCF_023699985.2. Taxonomy (NCBI): domain Eukaryota; kingdom Metazoa; phylum Chordata; class Mammalia; order Artiodactyla; family Cervidae; genus Odocoileus; species Odocoileus virginianus. The sequence goes on from NC_069679.1 coordinate 45,183,455, forward strand.
AAGAACAGATTTTGCTAACTGCAAGCACAGAGATGGTAAAATTAATTTCCCTTCACCTTTCTAATTGTATATGGGAGATGCAGATTGCATTTTTTAATTTTTGTGTGTGTTTGCTTTAAACTAGCACAAATTTTATAGAATGAGTAAAAATCAGTAAGCATATGGATTCTCCTACCTTCCTCAAATACTGGAGTTTCTTCAAGGTTTGCTTCATTTTGTAACTGACAGATATCGCATTTTTCCTCAAATCATAATAGAAATTCATTCCTGAAAAAATAATACAGAAAGCAGTTTTAGCATTTACAATTAAACACAAAACATAAACCTGATTTTATTTTTATAACTAAGGATCTGGGTAGTGTATTAATATATTAAAAGCCTGTTGCTGAGTGTGGTTTTAATGGATAAAGCAGTCCTTCATACATTTGGTTTTATATATAAAATTAAATGACATGTTATAATTGTCTGTGGAAATTTTTTTTTAATTAAAATCTAAACATTTTAGGTTCAGTTATGCAAATTGGTAAATTGTTGGAAAGGGTACTATTTTCTTTTTCTACACACAGACACATGTTTCAGCTTTTAATTTTACAAACATCATCAAGGATTATTCTAGACTAAAACTAGATATGTGAGGAGCTAGAAAGCTCCAGACCAGATACAGCCTCTACTCCACCAGTGCTTTTATTTTGAACAGGTTTGCAGCCCTATATTTGATTACTGCAAAGGCAGTTTGGTGGGAAGTACGTCCCAAGCCGGCTCCCATCTATTTTAGAAACCACAGCACTTTGTGCTTCAAAACATCTATGGAGTTTATTATGCTTTCAAGGACAAATAGAGAAAGGCATTCAGAAAGAGAAAAAATGTTCCTAGTAACGCATTTTTGCACTGTGAAGGATTGTTTGATCCCTTGCAGAATAAAAGCCTTCTACTCAATAAATTTGAGTTATTATTACTATTAATTAATTGGTTAATTAATCTGTTTCTGGTATAGAGACCAGGCAACTCATTATACCCCATGTCATAAATATGCATAAACCAAAGAATCTGTAAGTCAATAAATATCTGCCTTAGCTCTTAGTCTATTTTTTAGACTGAATAATTCTAAAGTGAAAATGATGTGAAAGTGTTTTAGCACTGAATAAATGCTAATTTTCTGTTAAATTTATTAGCTATTCTTTCATGTTTTTCTCTTACTGTATTTTCTTAGAAACACCCAAAGGGCAAGGAGGCAGGCAGAAGAGGAGCTCACTCATCAGGCATGTGTGTCTTGTTAGGAAAATGACTGGTGTCTTAGGAAAGAGTGAACCAATGTGGGACTCGCCATCGACTAATGGAAACCTATAGTTTAAGGAAGGTAGCACAGTTCCCAGAATAAGTTGAATCTCAGTGGTAAGCAGCCTTCAGAGACAAGAACGTAGATAGGTAAAACAGCATTTAAGCTGTACTTTCCATGAAATTTTTATGTGGTTATGTGTATTAAATCAGTTAAAGGAGATGGCATGCCTTGATGTATTTGAGGGGGAAAATGTAAAAGCATTTCCTTTTCCTGGATATCATGTCAGTAATATATATAGTAACTTGACTTTTCAGATATTGTGTATGTTGTAATTTAAGGCTTTTCAAAATACAGTGTAGCAGTATTGGTTTTCATGTATCACTAATGGATCCAGGGTGAATTTTAGGAAATGAGTGCTTGACAGTACAACGAGGACCCTGACATTTATGAATAAAGAGACTTCTCTCGTTCTTCAAACCACAGCCCTCTGTTAGCCTTTACTATTATGATACTTTTCATGTGTTTCTTTCTAGACTTAAAATAAAAACTTGTAAGCTTGTATGAATGTGTATAAATTTCTTTGTCACACAGAAATGAGATAATATTCTAGATTCTCATTCCACAAGTTGTTTTGTTAAGTCAAAAATATTTGGTCGACATTCTTCTGTATCAGTATATATGCATCTACCCTGGTTAGATTTTTTAACCAAGTTTCCAATAAATACTATTTTAGTTTTCTCTTTCAGAAAAATCTTCATGGGGAAAGCTCTTTGGACTATATATTAATATGCAATCATTACTGGGTTCACTATTATTTTGTCTACTTGAAATTAATGCATAAATCCAATTTAAATGACAGGGATCAAAGAGAGGTGATTATTTACCTATAAATTGGCTTAGGAAAATCATTCTAATTTTTCCAATATTAAAAAATCTATGGATCAAATGATTTTTAAACAAAAAAGCAATAATAATGCTAATTTAAGTTTCAATAATCTACAATCCCTCCTATTATTTAGCTTTTTCTCCTGGCAGTTTTAGCAAATGCCAAATCATAAAAAGAAATTTAAAGGGATTAGAATAGAAAAAATTACTTTTATTCAAATATAGTAATAGTGAATATGCTATATTTGAAAAAATGAATAGAACAGAAACCTAATAAAACACAAAATAAAATTAAACATAGCAGTGCCCAAAACAAAACTTATATTCTAACACAAAAAACACTAGTTGGAAAATTAAATGAATATAAAAATTTTCACTCATAATAGCAATAAACAATAAAAAATAAATAGGGATAAATTTAATAATAAATATGCAAGATCCATATGAAAACACATTCCAAAAATTACTAAAAGACAGGAATGAGGATTATATAAATTATATAATTATATAATTATAATTTATATATAATTTATAAATTATATATAATTATATAAATAATAATTTACCCTTTGTAAAATGTGGCACTTTAAAATCATAGAGGAAATTTAATATGTTTTTTTGTATAATTGAGAGTAATTTCTGGGAAAAATATAAAATTATATCCTACTCTCTACCTTTAACAAAAATAAACTTCAGATAAATAAAAGTTTTAAACGTAGGAAGATAGTTTACTGGAAGGAAATATATTTTTAGTAATTGTGAAGGGTCTAAGAGTGGGATAATTCCCAAAAGATATGTGAAATAATTACAGTTTTACTATTTAAATATTAAAAACCATATTTCAAAAACTCCAAAGAGCTATACATTTAAAGTCTAATGATACTTGAAAAATATTTGTAATATATTCAACAGAGGATTAATACTTTTACATACAAAGGGGCTCCTGCCAGTTGATAAGGAAAAGATAAAGAGTAAAATAGGAAATGGGGCAAATATTAACACTTAAGTCACAGAAAAATGTACAAATAGTCATTAAATTTTTCTCACTAAAACCATGAATGTATATTTTTATATTCAGATTAGCAATTTCTATAAAAAGTGATGAACTCTTTAATGACATGACAAAATAATTTATACATACTCATTTTCTGTTGAAGTATGTTTTGAAACAACCTTGCTGGAGCACTGTCTGACAATTTAATCAACATTTTAAAGGCATATATTTTTTCACCCTGAAATCCTATTTCATAGAATTTTTATAAGAACCTAAAAAGTGTTCCATGATTTTAGGCACAGTTATGTTCAGAGAAGGCACAGAAAACAGTGGTTTTCATTTGTAACCTATGGAGAAATGACTGAGGGAACAATTTGTCCTTTTTCAAAACCCCCGAATTCTACATCACTAAGATTTTGTGGAGTCAGAGTTCAAAGTCAGGGCAATGACATCCAAGTATGCCAGGACCCAAGAGTGGGGGCCCCCTAACTGAACTCTGGGTAGACAGGAACCCACACACTGGAAGCAATCTGTTAGGAAGCAGGTTGACTCTTGACTGACCCTGTAATTAGGTGCTTAAATGGGCGAGTGTTGTGAGGCACTTATTTTTCACTTAGGCGACAGTTTCTTAAATGAATTCTTCTGGTCACAAAGAGGTTAGAGATGGGCTTTCGGAAGTGTGCAGGACTAACACCTGGGAGCCGAATCCCAAGTTACCAGAAACAAAGGCATACCTAATTATTTTTTAAAATGTGCCAGTTTTTATTTTGTTAATTTTCAAAAAGACCTGGAATAACATATTAATCATTATGTTTTGGTTGACCTGGCCCAATGAAGTCTTCTGTAAAAGTTCTCATGTTTTATGAACACTTTAAAAAATTTTTTATCTTTTTATTTTGTATTGCAGTATAGCTGATTAACAATATTGTGACAGTTTCAGGTAAATAGTGTAGGGACTCAGCCACACATATACATATATCCATTCTCCTTCCAAACTCCCCTCCCATTTTGACTGCCACATAACATCGAGCAGACTTCCATGTGCTATAAGTAGGTACTTGTAGGTCCTTGTTGGTTATCCATTTTAAATATAGCAATGTGTACATGTCCATTCCAAACTCCCTAACTATCCCTTCCCCACTATGAACTCTTAACAGAACAAATTCTTGGTGGTATAATGCACTGAGGTTTAGAGACAGTTAGTCTTTTAGAGATTGCAGTGGGTAAATATAATGGTACTTATACATATGATGATGACAAGAGGTAAAAGTTGAAAAAGAAATAAAAATGTAGTAAAAGAAATCCAAGAAAGGCAAGATTACAACTGGAAGAGATTAAAAAGATTTGTGTAGGAAAATCTCTTGGGAAAATGAGATTTCAAAAGCAGTAGAATTTCTGTAGATGAGTGTTAGGACATTCCCAGCATGAGAAGAGACACAAAAGCAGAGGGGGAAAAAAATAAATAAAAGGGGAAGGCTATTTACTTACAGCAGAAGAATCAGGCAGCCAAGCACAGACTGCAAATAGGAGAGGAGACTGAGAAAGAATTCGAGATGCATGAGGTTGCGAGGTGCGTGCTTCAAGGACCACTGGGTCTTGCTCACCACTGAGTCTTCCACATACAGCACAGTACCTGGCATGGACTAGTTGCTTAGTAAACATTTGATAGATGAATAAATGAATGAATCGTTAATAAAATGTGAAGAAGGGAACATGGTATAAGAAACAGTAAAGAGAGGACTTCAGAAGGAAAGCATAATAACCAGATGTAAGCCTGGTTTATTGGGAGGATGTTGCTCCCAGGATTGTCAGGAGACAGACAGTCCTTAGTGAGGAGGCCAGCACTGCAGCAGCCATGGTTTCATACGCCTGTTTCAGAGCACAACTGAGACCTTCCTGTTACTTGAAAGCTAAAAACAATTCTGACTTTTCAGTATGTTTCACTATAACTTGGTGAAACATGTGTACCAAAGAAAAAAACGTGATTAGGAAAAAGTATAAAATCCTTGGGCTTCCCTGGTGCCTCAGCAGTAAAGAATCTGCCTGCCAATGTAGGAGACCCCGGGTTTGATCCAGAAGTCGGGAACATCTCCTGGAGCGGGGAATGGCAGCCCACTCCAGTATTCTTGCCTGAGAAGTTCCATGGACAGAGTAGCCCAGCAGGATACAGTCCATGGGGCCACAAAATAGTTGGACAAGACTTAGCAACAACAACATAAAATCCTTGTTACAAACCTAGAAGGATATTTTATCTATTTAAGTTGCTGTTCAGTTGCTAAGTTGTGTCCGACTCTTTGTGACCTTATGGGCTGCAGGCACCCTTGCTCAAATTTATATCCATTGAGTCAGTGATGCTATCTAATCATCACATCCTCTGCCACCCACTCCTCCTATAGCCTTCACTCTTTCCCCAGCATCAAGGTCTTTTCCAATGAGCTGGTCTTCAGATCAAGTGGCCAAAGTATTGAAACTTCAGTTTTACCATCAGTACTTCCAATAAATATTCAGAGTTGATTTCCTTTAGGATTAACTGATTTGGTCTTATTGCAGTCCAAGGGACTCACAGGAGTCTTCTCCAGCACCACAGTTTGAAAGCATCTTCAGTGCTTAGCCTTTTTTTTTTTTTCATTTATTTTTATTAGTTGGAGGCTAATTACTTTACAACCTTGCCGTGGTTTTTGTCATACATTGACATGAATCAGCCATGGATTTACATGTATTTCCCATCCCGATCCCCCCTCCCACCTCCCTCTCTACCTGATCCCTCTGGGTCTTCCCAGTACACCAGTCCCGAGTACTTGTCTCATGCATCCAACCTGGGCTGGTGATCTGTTTCACCCTAGATAATATACATGTTTCGATGCTGTTCTCTTGAAACATCCCACCCTTGCCTTCTCCCACAGAGTCCAAAAGTCTGTTCTGTACATCTGTGTCTCTTTTTCTGTTTTGCATATAGGGTTATCGTTACCATCTTTCTAAATTCCATATATATGTGTTAGTATACTGTAATGGTCTTTATCTTTCTGGCTTACTTCACTCTGTATAATGGGCTCCAGTTTCATCCATCTCATTAGAACTGATTCAAATGAATTCTTTTTAATGGCTGAGTAATATTCCATGGTGTATATGTACTACAGCTTCCTTATCCATTCGTCTGCTGATGGGCATCTAGGTTGCTTCCATGTCCTGGTTATTATAAACAGTGCTGCGATGAACACTGGGGTGCACGTGTCTCTTTCAGATCTGGTTTCCTCGGTGTGCCCAGAAGTGGTATTGCTGGGTCATATGGCAGTTCTATTTCCAGTTTTTTAAGAAATCTTCACACTGTTCTCCATAGTGGCTGTACTAGTTTGCATTCCCACCAACAGTGTAAGAGGGTTCCCTTTTCTCCACACCCTCTCCAGCATTTATTGCTTGTAGACTTTTGGATAGTGCTTAGCCTTCTTTACGGTCCAACTCTCACATCTGTGACCCCATGGACTATACAGTCCATGGAATTCTCTAAGCTAGAATACTGGAGTGGGTAGCCTTTCCCTTCCCCAAGGGATCATCCCAATCCAGGGATCGAACCCAGGTCTCCTGCATTGCAGGCAGATTCTTTACCAGCTGAGACACAAGGGAAGCCCAAGAACATGAGTGGGTAGCCTAACTCTTCTCCAGTGGATCTTCCTCATCCAGGAATCGAACTGGGGTCTTCTGCATTGCAGGCAGATTCTTTACCAACTGAGCTATCTGGGAAGCCCCAACCACAAGAGGTTCCTCATCCCTGGATTGGGATGATCCCTTGGGGAAGGGAAAGGCTACCCACTCCAGTATTCTGGCCTGGAGAATTCCATGGACTGTATAGTCCATGGGGTCAGAGAGTCAGACACCGTGGAGTGAGTTTCATTTTCACTCACATCCGAACATGACTACCATTGCTTTGACTATATGGACTTTTGTCGGCAAAGTGATGTCTCTGCTTTTAATATGCTGTCTAGCTTTGTCATAGCTCTCCTTTCAAGGAGCAAGTGTTTTTTAATTTCATGGCTGCAGTCACCATCTGCAGTGATTTTGGAGCCCAAGAAAGTAAAATCTGTCACTGCTTCTACTTTTCCTCCTTCTATTTGCCATAAAGTGATGAGACCAGATGCCGTAATCTTAGTTTTTTTAATGTGGAGTTTTAAACTAGCATTTTCACCCTCATCAAGAGGCTCTTTAGTTCCTCTTCACTTTCTGCCATTATGTAGAAGAATCACAGAAAGCAGAACAAAGGAGGAGGATTAGTCAAATTACAAAAGAAAGGGAGAAAAAGGCTTGACTGGGAGTCTCTGCATGCCAACCTGGTGGAGTTGGACTTTATTGTACCAGCATATTGGAACTTGTGAGAATTACTTTTTTTTAAGTAATATGTTCAAAGCACATTTAAAAAAAATCTAGATTAGATTATTCTGACAGTGCTGTGCAGGATGAGTTTGAGTTAGGCAACTAGTAAAGATGTTCTATGAAAGGCAATATGAAAATAAAGGTCCCTAGACTCAAATGGTGAATAGATGGAAGGAAAGAAATGTTATGCAGATCCATCTCAGATGTACATGTTAGAAGATTTTAATTTTTCTTCAACTATAAGATCATTTATCCAGTATAAAGTCAATATGGATGCAGCAAAATAAAAGAATGTAATATTGATACATACTACAATGTGAGTGAATCTCAAAAGCATCAAGCTTAAATGAAAGAAACCAGATGCGAAAGTCCACACACTGAATGATTTCATTGCTATAAAATATCCAGAAAAGGAAACTTTGTTGTTGACAGAAAGTGTATTAATGGTTGCCTGGGAGAGTGGATAGGAATGGGAGGGGTAGCAAATGGTTACATAGGAGGTGATGAAAATGATTTAAAACTGAGTTGTATTGATGACTGCACAACTCTAAATTTACTAAAACCTCTGAATTGAACACTTATGGCAGATGAATTTTATGGTATTGCATGCAAATGGCAGTTCAATAAAGGTGTTAAGAAAAAAATCAAAAGTTATTGTTAAAGCATGAGCTTGAAGTTAAAATGATTTGGGTTTGAGTCTTGGCTCTACCAGTTGTTACCTGTATTCATTTTGGACGAAAACACGAATCCACTTCCTAATAGCCTCATCTATCAGAGGTTACAAAAACCTGTGCCATTACTGTTTTCTAAGGGTTTATGACTAAGTTTGTCTTAAATTTAGTCCTGGGCATAATAAGCTCACATGGTAGACTCTAAATTTATAATTATCAAATGAAGAATATTATACTGTTGACTTAAAATTACTTGAACTCAAAGATGCATTTTCTATAAAACGTATAATCTTATTGATAAAGTTTGTGATTTGTAAGTTATAGAAAATGTGGTAACAGACCGAATTATGATAATCTATTCCTCCAGTTTTAATTTAATGTTTTAAAAGTTTCAGTGTAGTTAGTTTGGACATTCAGTTTAAATATATATCTTTTTAATTTAAAAGATGATCTTGCATTTGCTATTACAATCACTTATATTGAAACTAATTGTGTTTCAATGGTAGATCACGTTATGATTGAATTTTACAAACATTTTCAACTTAATTTCTGTAACTCCACATGGATGGTGAAATGCTTTAACTGAGATGTTGACATAGAAAATTTTCACCTTTATTGACAAAAAGTGTGATTAGAAGTTGAGTAATACACCACTTTGCTCAAGACTTTAATGAAAGTTTTACACAGACTAAGTAATAGTAGATTGTAACTTAAAGCCAGGCCACATCAGTGGATGCACTGAAGCACTACAAGAAAAACAAGCAAGCAGCTCAAAGTAAGGATGAACTGTATTCCCAAAGTTTATAAATTGGTTTGCTCAAAGATTTGATTGCATTTTCCTGGAGAAACATTGAAAACAAGGACTTTAAAGTTACTTGGTTTCCGGGCCAGCTCTCTAAAGCTCCTTTAGCTCATGGTGTTAAGGATGTATGTTATTAACAGCAGCATTTCAAGCTCTACCAGGTTGCCCTTTTCAGTGATTTTGTAAGACAATGTATTTCAAATTCTTACCCAAGGAAAACAGGAATTCCATTGCTTTCCTAAATGCATGAATGTAGGGTTATAGACAGTTGGGTAAAATGTTTCCTGGGCACTTTTATCATTTTCATAAATGAAAGGGTCTACCTAGGTTTGCTGTGTAAGGTGAGTTCCTTTGAGTTGAAATATACTCTTATGATATATTTCACAGGCTGTTCCCATAGACTTATTCATGATAGTTTTCTAATATGTCTCTGCTGTATTTTAAATATAATTATTACATTTTCTTAATATTTCTAACAAATTCTTTCTCATTTATTCATTTTATTTTACTTTCTTCCTTTCATATTTTCTTGTTCATTTTTGTGAATACTATTCCTCAATTTCTCTGATTTTTTTTTTTTCCAGTCCATTCTAAAGCATTGATTTCATCTGGAGTAAATATATGCATCGGTGCTTATTTTTTAACTGTCTTTCTATTAGATTTCCAATGTTTTAGAATTTTGGTTTATAGCCTCATTTCTAGAGGACTTTTTTCTCTTGGTTTTTGTGGGGTTTGTTTGTTTGTTTTTTTGGTGTATTTTATTTTCCTCTCTATATATATGCAACTAATGTTCTCTATTCGTTTTACTGTTGTCTCGGTCTACCTTTTGCAAAGTCATTAGTCCAGAATGAAGTCTGAACTATACTAAGTATATTTCTGTCTAATTAGAGAGCAAGCTTCTGCCTTGATTTAGTTACAAGTTAAAATTGTTCTAGGCTAGGTATCTTCCATTGATGTTAAAGTCAGGAGCTGAACTCTGAAGCCCTGCAACCTGCTTAAAGATCTATTGCTAGAAAGGCCTGTAACTTTACCTCCACTAAGCACTTTGTCTTTCTGTCCCATTTTGATCCTCAAAGATGTTTATTTTGTTTTTGAGCTTGTCTAAACCTTTTAGAATTTCTTTTTTAAAAATATGTCATTCATTATTGGTATCTATTTGGAAGAAATAACTATGTCCAAAGTCTAAACTTTGCCATCTTGACTAGATGTCAACTTATCCAAAACCTCTAGGATTTGTTAGTTTGTCACAAAATGAAAGTATCTGAAATTTTTAGTAGCAAATATGTAGGCAATTAGTAGCTTCTTTTGTATCCATGCATCATATTCTCTGCTTTTGTGACATGAGTTTTAGGTCATAAAGTCATCTACATTTTAGATTTGTTTCTCAGAAAATTTGCTATTTCAAGAAATTATGTTACCTTTTCTGTAAAATTTATCACATTGGTTAATCATGTAATTTCTCAGTGATAGTGTTCAATGCACAGATACCACATTTCCCCCCATCATCCGTACCATCCTTATTTGAAAAAAGGATTTGAAAAAACTCCCATTATCACAAATCTTTTGATGTGGATATTTTCCCTTAAGTATAGATACATTTTTTAGAATTCCTAATATATTTCTTCCCAGAATTAACTAGAAATGCATCAACTGGGGTTTCTCTCTTTTGTTTATTTAAAGAATAGGGAAAATTTAGAAACTTGCAGAGTAACCAGAGTGTAGAATCCTTGTATATTTTTATGAGTTTTTTTTTTTTTTTCCCCCTGATCTGCTGCATGGCTTCATCCATACCTAGTTAACCAGGAGTTGTTAGCGTGACTCATCACTATAAGGTCATTCAGATGTCATGGAGGAAGAAAACTTTCCCTTACCCTTCTAGATTCTTCTGGCTGACCTAAGAATTAAATTGACATGAGACAGATTAACGGGAGAAAATAAAATTTGATTTTGTAATTACAGGAATCCCAGACACATGAGAGGGTCAGAGATAGGAAAGGAAAGTGAGGTACATATGCCATTCTGAGTTAAGGAGGAGGATAGGACTCTGGAGCTTTCAAGAGCAGGAAGGTCATTCACAGGATGATAAGAAGAGCACAGGAGTGGTAATTAGATGTTTGCCCTGCCATAGAGATGAGGCCACTTAGATAAAATCTATCTCTGGTAATAACTTTTTTTCTGGGAAAATCCCCAATTTAAATTCTTCTAGTTAAGAGAGAGAAAAAGGTTTCTCTTGAACCCTCAGAGTCTGGATAACCTTTACCTCAAAATAATCCTCCCACAAAAGTGATACATTTTGTGGATGCTCATTCTGAACCCTTATGCTGTGCTGTGTTTAGTCGCTTAGTCATGTCCCATTCTTTGTGACCCTATGGACTGTAGCCTGCCAGGCTCCTCTGTCCATGGGATTCTCCAGGCAAAAATATTGGAGTGAATTGCCATACCCTCCTCCAGGGGATCTTCCTGACCCAGGGATCAAACCCAGGTCTCATGCATTGCAGGCAAATTCTTTATTTCTGAGCCACCAGGGAAGCCCAAAAATACAAATTACTAAAGTTTCTTTTCTTACGGAATCTACTGTGCATGCAGAGTTCCTCATTTTTTACATAACTTATTAAATTATGAAATGAAAATGATAAGTCTAGGAAAGAACTGAAGAAAAAAAAAGGATAAGCAAATACCATAGTTCCTGTGATTGGAATGCATAAAGTAGAATGTAGCCTACCAGTGTCAGGAAGACTGCAGAGCATGGGTTGATCTGCTGAGTTAGCTGTTAACAGGAGTAAAAACAGAATTTTAACTAAAAAGTAAAATTATTAAAATGTGATTTATATTTAATAAAGTTTAGATTATAATTGTATTCTATACTAATTCTTTAAATTTATGTTATGATTACAATTATATACTAATTATTTAAAACAAAATTTGTTTTGCATATTTTTAAATAAATTGCATGTTACATAATATGTTATCCTTTACTTCATGTTTGAATTTCACATTGAATGATAGTTATTTTAAAAAGTGTTTAAAAGATAATCAAGTGTTTCACAGGCCTCTCATGTTACAAGATTTGTCATGTGAAGCATCTGAATTAGTTTTGTCTTCTTCAGTTCTTAACTGGTCTTTGCTGGATTCTTATTAGTCAGTGACACTGGGTCTGACTCAGGTAGTTCTGATATCCCTGTCTGGATTTAGTATAATACTCCATTTTTAACAATATTTGCTATTTACTTTGCAATCAGATTGTATTATTTGATAATCAGTCAGAGCCTGACTAAAGGATATTAGAAATGGAGCAGTGTTTGGGTGTTTTTTTTTTTTTTTTTTCATTTATTTTCACTAGTTGGAGGCCAATCACTCTACAACATTGTAGTGGGTCTTGTCATACACTGACATGAATCAGCCATAGATTTTCATGTATTCCCCATCCCGATCCCCCCTCCCACCTCCCTCTCTACCTGATCCCTCTGGGTCTCCCCAGTGCACCAGGCCCAAGCACTTGTCTCATGCATCCAACTTGGACTGGTGATCTGTTTCACTATAGATAATATACATGTTTCGATGCTGTTCTCTCAAAACATCCCACCCTCGCCTTCTCCCACAGAGTCCAAAAGTCTGTTCTGTACATCTGTGAGTGTTTGGGTTCTAATTTTGTAAGTGATCAGCTCATTGGTAAATATTTTCATATAATGATATCTCCTTATACATTTCAGTGAATATGGTGTTTCGTAAAAGGACTGCTTAGCTAATCTGGACCCTTTGTCTATCTTAGAAATAATAGATAAGACTATTTCATTTTTGAAAAAATTAAGTTGATAATATCATCTGAAATAAAAAACAAACAAACAAAAAAAGACAAGAATCCTGACTTGCCTATTTACCAAATAGGTAACTTTGAACAAGTCACTTTACTTCTCTGTCCCTCATTTTCCTTTGTTTAAGGGGAAGGGGTCAGATTAGATCATTTCTAAATTCTTCTTGCTCTAATGAAACTAAGTATTTAAAATATTTGACTGCTATCATTTATATGTTTTCTCAGTATTTAAATATTTGTATTAGTTATTATGGCACAAAAGCATAAGCGTGAGCATTTGAGCATGGTTTTAAGCATCGGTTTTACCAGATGTATTTGCAGTTGTTGCGGTTTGGGCAGGTCAGATTCTTTTATAACAAACTCAGTGGGGGATCCAATATGTTTTCAGGAAAAAGTTTTATCAGAACATGTTGTTAGACAGTGCATTTCTACCTTCAAAGACAGGGTGTAAAAACAGCCTTGTTTAACAATTTTGTCTTTCTGACTCAGACAGAAAAGGGAAAGGCACAAGCTGAACACAGTAGGATGAAGAAAAGATAAATGGACTTTTATTAATAAAGATGTTAAATTTATACCTTCACATCTATTACATTTTTTTTCCTCCATACTTTTGGGTTTTTTCTTTTTCTTTTTTTTTTTGGTTTTCTTTTTTCTATGTACACTGGGTTGTTAAGGGTTTGAATTTTGTGTTGTTGACTTCAGTTTTACTTGTCATTTATTCTGACTTCTTGCTGCTTGTAGAAGAATAATTTTTGCCCGCTGGCCATCTGGGATTCTACTTGCAGACTTTCTGACTCAGTAGCTTTTCCCCAAATCTGTGTGCTTCAGACAAAGAGCTCAGTTCTCTGGCCTCTTTCTTCTCCCCACCTGCTGTTTAGAGCATTCACATGTAGATATACCACCACCATTTCACTCCCCTGCCTCACAAAGTTCAGAGGTTGGAATGGACCATTGACTTGAGTGCCACCCTCTTGCTGTCCTGACTGTAAACCACACCTCCTCTCTTGCCTCAACCTGAACTTCAGAGAGTAAGACTAAATGTGATGTGATCTTGGGGGAAATACCAGCACCTTCTTGTGCTTGCAAAGCCTGGATAGCACAATTTGAGAAATTACTGCCAAGCAATCAGAGAGCATTCTATAAATAACATGTGAACTAATAACTTAAAATTTGTATTTAGCCCTCACCTTTCAGTGACTTAGACTGAATGAAATACTTTTGTATTCGATTACTTATTCTAGACTTATTATAATAAGATGGGTAAATGTTTCTAAACACTCCTGTTGTAAAGATGTTTACATATGCTTTGTCATTCTAAATATTTATATTTTTACACAACATCATTCAGTCATGATTTACCATTCCTGTAGTTTACTGTTAATAGAATTCTTATCTGAGGAATATATTTTATATAGGTAACATATAAATATAAAGAAGTTTAAGAAATACCATTACCTTTACTACACATTACTAAATATTGTACATGCCCAATTTATGATATATTAAAGCTCAGGAATTACTGTTATAGGTATTCATTGTCATTCTGTGTTATTTATGCCCAAAAAATTGGTCAATGTTATTTTTAAAGTCCTTTGGTGACATGACTTTAAAAATATACTATTTCTTCGAAGATTTTAAAATGTTCAAACAATGACGACAGGCTAGAATTACAATATTTAATCATTTTAGTACATTAAAATATAGCAGTGGTTTATATATCCTCTAATGGACTTATTTTCGAATGGAAATCAACTTTTTTGTATGCTAAATACATTTGGAATAACATTTATAATTTAGAAATACTATAAAGTATCCAGTTGCTCTTGAGACTTAAGGTGATCATTTTAGGGACAGAAATTTAGGATTTTTGTTTACAGCAGTATAATGGGCCTGGTGTGGCAGCATGGTTCACAAAATATTGCCAGAATCATAGCTATGATTTTGACTGTTGCAGTAACTGAAGAAGTCTAGATTATAGCTTTGGGGAAGTAGAAGTGTACACAAGGACAGAACCCTGTCTTCAGCCTACTTGATTACCCCTAATTCAAAAGAAACCATGGCCATAGTTTGTGAATAGGTGACTTCCTTGCTTTATACCCCTTTAGGGGTCATAAATGTTCTTTGAATAAATTTGAAACTCAACAGAGCTTGAAGGGCTTCAGTGTAATCTGGCTCCTGTCCTGCCGGGCTCATTCTACATTCCCATATTCTACTCTGGAGCCAAACTAAAACCTTCACAGTGCATACTCCCCCAACACTTTCTCATTCCTCTTTCAGCTGTCACTCTAGGGGGTTTCTCATTCCCTTCCTTTTGCCTGAAATACTTGGCCTCCCACTTTCCTTCAGTTCATTTCTCCTTAATCTTTCATGTCTCAGTTTGGTGTCGCTTCTGCTGAGACTCCTACTGGTATTCTTCAGGCTGAGGTGTCTTTTTCAGCCCTTTATAGTTTCCAATATCTTTTCCTTATTCTTCCCTTATCCAAGCCGTGTGGTTATTGCTTGGCATGTCTCTCTCCCCTCTGTGGGTAAAGAATGTGAGCTGCATCCGTGGAGATGCTGGGTCTTGCTCTGTATTGGGTAGATAACACCTCACACAAAGTTCTATTCAGTAGGCACTCAACAAGGACCTCTTGAGTGACTGCTGAATGAAAGAAAACCAAGGATAAGCCCAAAAGATGGAACTTGGAATGGTACCCTTCAGGAACATGAAGTAGCATCTCAATTAGGGCAGATGATACTGAATATTTTCAAGATTCTTGATACATATTACCACAATGTTTTTTAAAAAGGTTAAGGACATCTAGATCTTATCAAAGTTCAGCTTGAAATGAGCACTCAACAGTTCGGGATACTCTACTTTCTGTTTGTTACAAATTTGTGAAAACTTCAATTGAAGGGATTGAAACCAGTATAGTACATGAAATTTGACACTTATTTGCTTTTTATTGAGACAAATTGTTTAAAAAATATTTCCCTCTGTGATATTTTTATCTTCTTTTATCATTTTTTCTCCTGAGATGAATATTTTCTTAATTAATTTTTGTGAGGTCTGTATATATCTATAATATTAACCTTTGATCATTTATGTTGAGTTGGTTTTCTTAGCTTTAAAATTTAATTTGATTAATGTACTTTTTGGGGGGAAGCATATATTAAAAATCTTTAGAATGCCATATCTAATATTAGCATTTTCTTTGGCAATTTATATTGCTTATTTAAAAGAGCTTTTGTTTATTATAGTAAAATATAAATTTTTGTAGGAGTTTTAAAAACAGGAAACATAAGAAATCTCTGCAATTTTGTAAATCAAATTGTACTTTTCAGATATAGATATTTTCTGTCAACAATATATGTAAATTTCTTGCTGTGACATTTTACATTTTACAACAAACTCTTTTAAATATCTATTTAATGTTTTAATGTGTGCATATACCATCATACTTTAGCCAAATCTCTATTATGGGATGTTTAAGTTATTTTCAACTTATTGATATAGAAAATTCTACAATGAACATTTTTTTCATAGAATTTTGTACATCTTTGTGCTTTTCCCCTTAGGATAAATTATTTCTAAAAGAAATTCTGCATCCAGGGGTGTATAATAGTTTAAGGCTGTTGATACATTTTGCTCACTGTGTTCCATGAAGAGATACCAGCTTACATACATCATATAGTGTGTGAGAGTGCCCTTTTTTTTGTTCCATTATTGAAGCTGAATATTTTAACTTTTAGTACTCTTTACAAACCCCTTTTCAATCTATTTGTGAGCAAATAGCCTGCACATCAGTACTGATTAATTCTCTAAAAATAGTGGATAAAATATTTCACAATTAGTCCTTAAAAATAATACACAGCTTAGTTAAAATGAAAGTTAAGGAAACTCTTCAAGGTTAAAAAACAAGGTGAAATCACAAATCTAGACAGATAGAGGGAAAACTGAAAAACATCTGCTAATTTCTGGGGTCTCTCAGCTTGGATTTTAACCACTCTATACGTAATTAAAGGGAGTGTTCAGGTCCAGTATATTGATGGGAATTTGGGTTGGAGACCTTTGCACAAATTCATTATTCTCTTAGAGCTGTATGTGCAATTAAAAAAGAAAATCTATTCCACAAAAGAAGACAATATATTTCTTTGTTGGGTTTAGCCAAGATGGATGGGGGAAAGCAGTTTTGCCTGAGAATTAATAACCTGAACTTCACACAGGTTCAGGGTTAGGATTCACATTGCAAGGAATGAAAAAAATCTTAAGCTGACATTTTTAGTTAAATAGGGACCTGCTGGTGGTACCTTTGAGTACCTGGCAGTCAAAAACACAACTCCTCTCTAAGAAGAATGCATCTTTTACCCATGTCTCAAAGGATTCTCACTGATAATGTTTCACACATACACATACTTACAAAACACATAAGGAACTAGGAAAGCATTAACAAAATAAGAGTCATATTCACAAAGATCTTAAAAATTGTAATTATAGATACAGTATGCAAGCAAAATAAGTATGTTTAAAAAAATAAAGGGTTTAGAAACATAAGGAATAGCTAGTAGACTATAATAACATGATGAATTTGTCAAATAGAACTTGTAGAAATGAAAAATGTAAAAATCAAAATTAGAAACTCAGTGGGCAAATTAAATGGCACAATAGAGACAGGTGAGAAGAAAACTGGCTGATCAGAAGAGAAGTTCTTAAGTCACTGCCCAGCATGTGGCAGAGAGACAAAGAGACGAAAAACATGAAAGGGGATTGAGTGACAAGTATTAATAACTAATCAGACTTTCATAAGGAACAGAGAGAGATAATATTCAAAAAGACATATCTGAGAACCACACAAAATTAACAAAAGATAGGAATATTCAGATACAATGTAAGACTGGGGCAAAACATCCACACCAGAAGAATCAGAGTGATTCTGTGTTTCCACACAGAATATTAAAGACAATAAGATCCGAAAAGCAGCAGAGAGTGCTGCCAGATGGAGTGACAGACTATATCAACTGCCTATGTGACATCTCAACAGCATCAAAGGAAGCCAGAAGACTGCAGAATAATGCCTTAAAATGCTGTGAGAAAATAAGTTTAAATAGTATATTCCAGGAAACTATCTCCTGAGAAAAACATTATTTCACTGAAAGGATCAACAAATTCAAAGTTGATTCTCTGAAAAAAAAAAATTAAAATCAACAAACTTCTAGCGAGAAAGCAACAAAAGCAACAAAAATAATAACAGAAATTAAAAGGGACCCATAGTTACAGGTGTTATGGAATGTTTAAAAATTATAAGTGAAAAATATAAACATCATTTTAAACAGTTATAAAACTTTCAAAGGAAATTAAGCACTGTCTAAATAAGTGGGAGATATAATTTGGAGTTTAAAAGAATAGAAGACCATAGGAAGAACAGGATAGAAGAAACTACCCAATCAGCTCTTAAAGTCTTTTTGTAAAGCTATTATACAGTGGAGTATTGTGCAGTCATCGATAAACTGCTTAATGTCCCAGGAAACAGAGATCAGTGAGAAAAAGAAAAATTCACAAATAATATTGAAATAATTGGATGTCAAAATTTTAAAAAACATGAAAATCATTTCCAATTGCAAATCAAACACAAATATGAAAGAGAAAAGTATTAAAGAATGTAAAAGTTCTGTGCAACTTTAAATTTGGGGAAAAATAGGTAGATAATTTTATATTTTCTGGATAAGGAACGTTTTCATTTTTCTTTTTAAAGAAGACCCCCAAAATATAATTTTTAAAGTAAATATTTCACAAATTTTATAGTATTAAAATAAGAATTCAATATTCATCAGAAAACATTATTAAAAATAGTGAAATGATAAGCCACAAATAGAGAAAAGGGGCTATGGTTTTTCCAGTGGTCATGTATGGATGTGAGAGTTGGATTATAAAGAATGCTGGGCGCCGAAGAATTGATGCTTTTGAACTGTGGTGTTGGAGAAGACTCTTGAGGGTCCCTTGGACTGCGAGGAGATCCAACCAGTCCATCCTAAAGGAGATCAGTCCTGGGTGTTCATTCTAAGGACAGATGTTGAGGCTGAAACTCCAATACTTTGGCCACCTGATGCAAAGAGCTGACTCATTTGAAAAGACCCTGATGCTGGCAGGGATTGAGGGCAGGAGGAGAAGGGGACAACAGAGGATAAGATGGTTGGATGGCATCACCGACTCAATGGACATGGGTTTGGGTGGACTCCGGGAGTTGGTGATGGACAGGGAGGCCTGGCATGCTGCAGTTCATGGGGTCGCAAAGAGTTGGACACAACTGAGTGACTGAACTGACTGACTGACTGATTTGGACCAAATAACCAACAGATTACTACCAGAATGAATATATAAACCTGAAAGCAATAAAAGACAAAAGAAAGTTTATAGAAGCCATAGGTAGACCTTTTATAGAACAAATGTGAAAGGCCAATGAAGTATTGCAATGATAATTAATGGTAATAATTAAAAAATAAAAATTAAAACTAGAAGAAATAACTTATATCCCCATATTAACAAAAATGAGATCCTGTGTTAGTAAGGATGTAGAACATGGAAACTCTTTACACAGTGGTACTGAGACTTATAAATTAATACAATTATTTGGGAGAAGAATTTGGAAAAATCTAATAGAACTGAAGATATGTATATCCTATAAATGATTAACATCACTCTAGAAACTTTTACAAATATGCACCAGAAGAAAGTCTTTACCAGAAGAATATTTACTGTGCCTTTTTTCTTTTTGTAATAGTAAATTGTGAAGATACTTTAAATATCCATTTAAATGAATAAACTGTAGTTATCATGTAGTATAATACTTTATAGCAGTAAAAATGAAAGAACTACAGCTGTAATTATAAAATATGAATCTCACAAATATAAAATTCAGCCTAAATAAAGCAATTAGTGGAAAATTCTAAAGAGCATAATCATATTTTTATGAAAATTAAGAATGTGCAAAATCAAATAGGTCAATTAGGAATAGATATTTATGTTAGGACTTAAAGCAAATCATAAATATGAAATTGAAGATACTGTTTACCTCTGACAGTTGGCAGGGGTATAGAATCAGAGGAAGTTCTAGTTTTTTAACCAAAATAGGGAGACATTGGTGATATTATTTTAACATTTAAGTTACATTATTTGCTTAAAATTAAATGTATAATGGGCTTCCCAGGTGACTCAGATGGTAAAGAATCTGCCTGCAATGCAGGTAACCTGGGTTTGATCCTTGGGTCAGGAAGATCTGGAGATGGGAATGGCTACCCACTCCAGTATTCTTGCTTGGAGAATTCCATGGACAGAGGAGCCTGGAGGGCTACAGTCTATGGGGTGGCAAAGAGTCAGACATGACTGAGCAACTAAAAAAGAAAAGAAATGTATAATACATACAGAAAAAATAAAGAGAACACGGGACAAAAGTGTACAACTCAATAGTCACAAAGTGCATACCTGCATGATCACTACATCAAGTAATAAAATACTTAGCACCCCAGAAATTATGGCATCCCTACTCTCCAAATATAACCACTATCCTTATAGATTTATTATCTATGAAAGCTTTCCTTAAACCCTATTGCTTTGTTTGTATTTTTATTTTTTTTTAATTTAGCAGTTAAATATTTTGTGTCTGGCATCTTTGGTCAACATTATATAGGTGGTTTCATACATTTTATACATGTTATTGAATGTCTATAGTTCTTTCATTTTTCATTGTATATATTCCCATTGCATGAATATATCACAGTGTCTGTATTCCACTGTTGATAGACCTGTAGTTTGTTTGTTGCTTGCTTGTTTAGTTTCCTTCAATCATGTCTGACTCTGTATGACCCCATATACTGTATCCTGCCAGGATCCTCTGTCCGTGGGATTCTCCAGGCAAGAATACTGGAGTGGGCTGCCATTTCCTTCTCCAGGGGATTTTGCTGACCCAGGAATCAAACCCAAGCCTTCTGTCTTCTGCATTGCAGGCAGATTCTTTACCCTCTGAACCATTGGGGAAGGTTGCTTCTAGTTTGGGGCAATTATGAATAATAATGCTAATTACATTTGTCCATGTTTCTTGGTATAAGACATTGATAATCTTAAAAAACTAAATGTACGGTTTATACATTTTTGTATGTATTAAACATTACAAAATAAAATAATGTAAGACAGTCTTTTTGCTAAATTAATAAGTAGTAAATGATATTTTTATCCTAATTTTACTTTTTTATTACTATTGGTGGTAAGCATTTTTTATATTTTAATTTGAATGTTATTATTTGTCAATTGATATTGATGTTATTTGCCCATTTTTCAATCTGTATACTATTCTTTTACATTAACAAAGGAAAAAATGTGCTATTTAAGTTTGTCCCCATTTTGGTTTTTTACTTCAAAAAATTGTAATGGTTTTTAAAATATTCTTTTTTTATATTTTTAAATTAAATATACAGTCACTACAAAAATTTCAAAAGACTGAACCAGAAAAACAAAACCCCTAAAGTATAAATAAACCTCATTTTAACCCCCTCTGCCCAATTAACTGTTGTCACCATTTTGGTAACTATCCCTGTTCCTTGTGACTATATACACATATATGTTTATATTAATATATATATATATTTATATATTTATGTATTATATATAGCAATCTTTAAAACTATCTATATATGTGTACACACATGGTTTAACAAAAAGGATTTTATTCTGCCCAATAGAACACATTTTTCCCCATAAATATATTTGTACACCATCATTTAAAGATATTTGATTTCATTGTTCATGGTGTATTCAACAAACATTTATGAAGCCCTTATAACAGTGTATAGTGGCATTATTTTATTGGCATTGGGAACAAGGGATGCACAAAGCTCCTGCAGTGGTGGAGGCTGAATGATATTTGGGAAAATATACAGTAAATAAGCATTTCATATAAGGCAATAATTAATACTATGAAGGAAAAAATGCAAGAGGATAGAGACACAGGGTACTCAAGGAAGACCTCTTAAATGAGCTGCAACAAAACCGAACTGTGGGAACCCACTGTGCCAGTATTTAGGGCAAAATCATCTCAGACAAAGTACAAGTGCAAGTCCACAATGGAAATCTTTAAAATTTAAAAAAAAACTTGATACTAGGTAACATTTTAGATTACTTATAATTCTTAAAAATAATAAACAAATTTGGAGAAACCATTTTTGTTAAAAGACTTCCTCAGTTCTTGCAAGGGTTCTAAATTTTCTGCTCCTTAATTTTCATACCCACTTTTCCCCTGTTGTATGTTTTCATGGCTACAGTGATAAGAAGATACATAAGTGTATCTAAAAGGAAGTTAATCTGATGCCATCTTACTCTTTAGACTTAATTCATATTTCTTTAGGGGAAAAAATAAGTTTTAGAAAAACAAAAGTTTTCAAAATAATTAGAATATAGAATGTTAATTTGGAGGAGAACTTTTATAGCTAAGGCTAAAAACTGAAATGACTTGCCTTTAGTTGTACTGCTACTTAATAATTTATTTTTATGCCAATTTAATATCATGGAAACTTGAATAAAATCACTTAAAAAATAAGGACTTTGACATACATTTTTAAAATCTCCCTCAGGTTGCTGATGCCAAGTCTTTCTCGGGACCTTTTAATGTCTTGCTTGTGAAGACAAAATGGAGTAACATTGGCTTTCATATACTTCTTTTTGATCTGGAAAGCCTTGTTGAACTTTTGCTGCCAACTCCAATCTGTGATGTTGACCCTTCCAATTCATTCTACTGCAGTGAGATTCTGAGAAGAGCCAAAAGTACAGTAGAGAAGACAACATTGACATTGAGAAGAAATAAAACTGTCTGTGGTCCTCTCTCTATGGAGGTACATGCCAAGCCTGTTGGTGAAAGCCCAGCCCAAGGAGATAATGCCATCAAATTATCAGAAGAAAATGATGGTATTAAAAAGCAGAAGAAAATAAAGAGCTTCAAAAAGATGCACCCTAAGCAATCAAGAAAAGTCGATGCCAACCTCACAATAGACACAGCTAAATTGCTCCTATCTTGCCTTTTGCCATGGGGAGTGGATAAAGAATTAGATAATCTCTGCATTAAGCATCTCAATATTTTAAAGCTTCAGGGTCCTGTTTCTTTAGGACTTGCTGCAAATGAAGATCACTTCTCACTGATGCTGCCTGGTTGGGATTTATACAATACTGAAATGAAAAAAGACTATTCAAAAGTGAATTTATTTTCTAGAAAAGTTTTGGACTTGTCAGATAAATACACTTCCACTTTTCCAAATAACTCCGGGATGCCAAAAGGACTGGAAAATAATTCTGATTCTTTGCAAGAGTCAAACACTATAGTTTATTTATTGAGCAAACTATTTTTAGTTAACAAGTTAGTTAACATGCCCTTAGAACTGGCATATGGAATGGACAGGTAAGACATACCTAGAGATTTTGACTTTTCTTATTTAGGATATTAAAAAATTATTATTATTTGTTAAATTTAGCTCTCTAGCCTCCCTCATTTCTCCTTTTCTTGTTAATTTGGGGGGGAAATTTTATAGCTAAGACAAAAAACTGAAATGACTTGCCTTTAGTTGTACTGCTACTTAATAATTTCTTTTTATGCCATTTTAATATCACGGAAACTTTAATAAAATCATTTAAAAAATAAGACCTTTAAAGGAAGGGAGGAAAGAAGGAAAGAAAGAGTAAATAAGCAACATCTCCTTTAGCTCAAAACACATTTAAGAAAATCCTCCATTTAATTCTTTGAGATTGGAAAAAAAACTGGGCAGTAAATCTGTATATTTTAAAATTTATTCATCTAGCAAATATCCATTGCTCTCATAATATGTTCCAGAAAACTCACAGTATTGGATGCTGAATTGTTCAATAGATAGGTAGATAGATAAACAGTTTCACACACATTTGAAATCCATTATGCTGCTGCTGCTGCTGCTAAGTCGCTTCAGTCGTGTCCGACTCTGTGCGACCCCACAGACGGCAGCCCACCAGGCTCCCCCATCCTGGGATTCTCCAGGCAAGAACACTGGAGTGGGTTGCCATTTCCTTCTCCAATGCATAAAAGTGAAAAGTGAAAAGTGAAAATGAAGTCGCTTAGTCGTGTCCAACTCTTCGTGACCCCATAGACTGCAGCCTACCAGGCTCCTCTGTCCATGGGATTTTCCAGGCAAGAGTACTGGAGTGGGGTGCCATTGCCTTCTCCTTGCTGTGAATTAACTATGAACAAAAAGCATTAAAGTAAATGCCTCTGATGGCATATTTCATATATCATTAGGAAAAGAAAAATTTGAAAATTTCATACCTCAAATCCCACCATTTAATTTATACTTTGGCATATTAATATAGAAGAGGTTATCATCAATTCATTTATAGAAAGTATGGTTTAGTAATAATAGCTATTATTTTGGGGTGTTTGATATCTACTAGTCACCATGTAAGCCCTTGCATTGGCCACATGATTTCATTCCACGTGCACAACAAAGCTAGGGTATAGGTGCAATTATTGGCTTAATGTATAGATAGGCTATTGAGACTTAAAAAGAGAAAGTACCAACCCCAAGATTAATTCAGAGCCTTGCAAGCTGAATCTGAGGCTGGGCATCAGTCTAATTCCAGAGCCTGATTGCTAACCTTGACTCTGTATTTACCTTCTCCCACTGCTACAATTCAATATGGTTTTTCATAGTCTGATGTTAGAAGATTTTATCTGACTCACCAAGTGCTTGACGAATATGTCCTTAGCACTAGCTTACAGAGGAAACATAAATAAAATTTTTATTTGGATAGGAACTCTTTCAAATAATGAAGATAATGCATATGAAGTAAGTAGAAAACACTTAAAAGAACAAGGAGAAACATTTGTATAGGTAAGTATTGTAGATGATCAGAGGAAAGAGAATAATTAGTGTGAGATGAAACCATCAGAAAGCCCTTGGAGAAGATGGAGTGTTTGAATTGCTCATTACATGGTAGTAAATGGTCCTTGACATGTCTATTCTTTGGTAAAAGTTCAGTTCAACAAATCTGTGCCAGGTACTATATAATAGAGTTCCTACCTTCAGTGAACCTACAGTCTGGTAGCAAGTCCATATAGATTCAGTGTTAAGCTTCCTTCCATTGCAATGCTTCTATCCTACAGGGTTTTTCCATTTTCTGTTTGGTGGCCATAATAATGAGAAAGTAGAGACTGATAAATTTCCATGATTCCTATACTTAAATTTCCTCTATTTTTTCTTCTGTTCATTATATTTATAAATATATAACTTCATGTTTATAACATATATATATAAACATAATATGTGTATTTTCATTTCAGTTAGGCTTCTTTCACTTTTCTATTAATGAGAAAATTAAATAACACCTAATGTATGATAAAAAAAATTATAGTCAGCCGATTCCAAAGACCTGAGAACAAATCCCAGTTTTGTTGTTAAAGTAGTGTGCCTTTGGACTGGTCACTTAGCCCCTTTGGGCCTTGCTTTCCTCATTTATAAAATGAGGTGAATAGAATAGGTGATGGTTAAGATTTCTTCAATTCTAAAAACAAATTCTATTTGTTAGCTTAATCATGACCAGACAGAGCAGATGAGGGACTCAGTTACTATCGCCAGAGGTTTTCATTCTGAGTTTGTTCCTGATGCTGAATACAGGATGTGGAGGATGTGTCTGGAGCCCTTCAGAGGAGATTAAGGGCTTTCAGCATGCTATCCATTAAAAGGCCTTAAAATCATTGCCACATGTTAGTTAATTCTTTACAAAATTCTTCATTAAAATAAATTATTGAATGGAGGTGTCAGGATTAGAGACTGCTTCCCTAAGTAAGCCACATCAGATTTGATCTACTTTTGGGGACTATGTGTCATATTTAAGGAAATCAAAATACTGTGTATTGAATTTGTCACATGAAATCTTTCCAATAAATGTTGCCATTTTGCTTACATTTCATTGTGGTCAGGAAGGTGAAGAAATCTTTGCATGCTTAACAACTGAGTGCATGATATAACTAAATTTTAAGCAAAGAGCTATTTGCCTTTGAGAATATCCCTGGATAGTATCTGAAATTTTCCCCCATTGAATCACTGGACTAGGGTAAAGGCTGCCTTCACAAAGTCCTGATGTTATCTGGGGATAATTCTTTGGCAGATATGAACATATTAGGACTCAAAAATTTATTGCATTAGCCAAAATCACATGACTTAAAGTAGCAATGGCCTTCCAGTAAAAGTGGATTGCAAGATAATTCTGAATAAACAAAGATTCACAATTCAATTTAGATTAGGGTTTTAGGTAAGTCAAATGGGGAAATAAGATTCACCAAAGAGAATAATGTCAAAGACATTGCTAAAAATAATATGCTCAATTCCCAAATTTGTTGAAGTGGTCATGCAGTCATATCTTCAATTTATTTATCAAAATATATTTATACATAGTTAACAATATCTTTTAAATCTTTCCTCAACAGTGCTTTCAAAATCGAGTCTGTGCATAAGATGAAAAGTCCTGGAAATGATATTCTGAATATTTCAAGCTTCTACACTTATTTACGAAATGGTAAAGTAGTTACAGATATAGTCTAATTTTTTTTCTATGAAATAAAAGTGCCATAACTGGATAGTATCCTACAGTTTAGAATGAGAAGGGTGCATGTTTACTGTTTGATTTAGTCTGTGTTTCACACAGTTATAGTTTTATATTCTGTCTATATTTAAAATATATGAAATTTCGTTATTAGAACAAGTATCTTATAAGATGCAATGGATTTTTCAAATGATCTGTGAAATACTTAAAAGTCTGAAACTTTTCAGCAAGGAAACATTTAATATTAAATAAAGGTCCCATATGATTTATGAGAAAGCTTACTATATCAATATCTTTATCACCACATAAGTATTGTATTAAGTAATTTTACAGTTTTACAGCTATTTCAGAAGGTTGTCTTTGAATATTTCTGGGTAACAATCTTGGTGTTAAGATTTTATTTTGATGCCAAATGGCTAATTCATCTCCCAAACCTCCTTATCCAATTTTTTGACATCTCAGTAAATGACAAATCTATCTTTCCATTTATTCAGGCCAAGAACTTTAATGCCATTTTGACTTTCTCCTTTTCCTCATACTCCACATCCAAACTTTTAGTATTCATATTGGTTCTATCTTCAGAACATATCCCAGATTCTGACTGCTTCTCTCCACTATTTTGCCAAATGCCTGGTGTGAGACTTCATCCCCTCTTGCCTGGATACAGAAGGCTCCTAACTACCCTCTGCTGCTATTCTTGACTCCTGCACTCTATTCCCAACCAAATATCCAGAATGATCTATTTGAAACTAAGTCAGAACCTCATGTGTGTTAGTTGCTCAGTCATATCTGACTCTGCGACACCATGGACTGAGCCTGCCAGGCTCCTCTGTCCATTGGATTCTCCAAACAAGAATATTGGAATGGGTAGTCTTTCCTTTTTCCAGGAGATCTTCCTGAACCAGGGATCAAACCCAGTCTATCTGCGATGCAGGTGGATTCTTCACTCTCTCAGCCACTAGGGAAGCCCTCACGCTACTACTTAACACTTTTCAGCAGCTTCTGTTTCACTCTGAATAAAAGCTACAGCCCTTACAGTAGCTCATGAGGCCCTGTATAACCTGGCTGCTCCACCTATGTCTTCACACACGCCCCCATCTGACCTCATCTCTTTGTATTCATCCCCAGTTTCACTACTTCCAGTGAGGCTGCCCTTTTTAACTCTTACCAGAACATGCCAGGCAAGGTTTAAGGTCTTTGCACTGAGTGTTCCCTCCGCCTGGAAGGCCCTTTCTCCAGATTCCACATAAGTCAACCTGCTGTTCCCCACCTCTATCCTCTATCCTTCAATTCATCCTCAAATGCCATCTTATCAGTGCAGGCGCCCTCCGTTCTCCCTGGCACACTCTACCCTTGCCCTGTTTGATCATAATCCTTTTCAACATCTGACATGCTGTATATCATTTTTTCATTTGCCACCCACCTCCTGCCATTCAAATGTAAGCTCCAGGGAGGTTATTAAATAATCTTTTTTTTTATCAGCTTTATTCACTGATGTGCTCCCAGTTCCCAGAACAATGCTTGCAAGGAATTAAGCAAATACTTTTGGATTGAGAATGAATAAAAAATAGAACAATGGTTTTGGAGATAAACCACTGAGGTTCTAGATCCAGTTCTGCCACTTACTACTTCAGTAGCTTTAAGTATATCTTCTACTCCTTTAAAAGTCATAGTTACTGAATTTGGAAAATAGGAATAAGATCCCAGATTTGATGTGCTTTTTACTTCCAAAGTTGTGCAGCATATGACTAAATCATTGGGGTGACCTGAATAACAGTTGCACAGTGGCCCTCTCAGAGCTTTTGCATAGAATATTCATTCAGAATATTAAAGTGAGAGTTTATTAATAGTCTCTAATTATTAAGCCACTAGTATGTCCAAAGAATTAAGTCTACAAACTTTACATGTATTATCTCAACTAATATAGAAATAACACTGCACAATAAGAGGATCTATCTCTGTTTAATCCTTAGGGAAGTTGGGGATCAGAGAAGTTAGATGACTCATTCATAGTTAAACAGCTAACAAGCTGAAGGACTAGGATTCCAGTCCATCTCCATTTAATTCCAACTTCCTTGCTCTTTCTATGTCAGGCCATTTCTCACATTTATGATTATAAGTTATGTTTCCTCCATAGGACCTAGTCTGGATTGCCTGCCTTCGCCTGAAGTAGTAGTCATTATTAGGGTTATTTACTCTAATTTTTATTTTTTATAATGCTGGGAAAGAGAATTTAAGGGATAACACAAGTGGTTTCTGGGCTTCCCTGTGGCTCAGTGGTAAACAACTCGTCTGCCAATGCAAGAGATGTGGGTTCAATCCCTGGGTTGGGAAGATCCTCTGGAGAAGGAAATGGCAACCTGCTCCAGTATTCTTTCCTGGAGAATCCCATGGACATGTGAGCCTGGTGGGCTACAATCCATAGGGTCGCAAAAGAATCAGACATGGCTTAGCAACAAAACAGAAACAGTAAGTGGCTTCTGCAGAGACCCAGGTATTTGCTAACCAGAACCAAGGAGGCCTCAACTTTTCCTATGATTGTCCCAACCAAAGCAGCCTAAGCAACTAGGGTTATTATCAAACAATCTCCCTGATGTTGAGAGGTGGCATTTATAGCAGTTAAAATTAAGTTAGGTACGAAGGAAACATGGTTTTATGTTTTAATAATTGGGAGATGGAAGGTTAAAGAAAGGAGAGATTCACTTCATGCTATTAATTCTATAAAGTCCAAGCCTGAGGAATAAAATAGTACTCTGAGGTGCTCATTCTGAAGGACTGACAGGAACCAATACCCACTTCCATCATCAGAAATGATGGCTAAGTAATATTGGTAAGCCTGAGATGTTTTCTTTTTATCTTTCCCCTGAAGTTATAATTAATTCTTTAACTCACTGACATTGCCAAGAAAAGTTGGCTCTCATTTCCATTTCATATTAAAGTTTTAACATCACATTAAAGTGCGCTATGAAGTACCCCATGATGCCAGTAAGTAGTTACAGTTGAGACCAATACTTAACTTTGATGGCGCAATCACAAGGTCAACCAAATGAAAGAGGTAGAAAGGAAATAGATAAAAAGAAAATGCTCCTTTACCTGCTCTGCTCATGAAGAAATGAAAGATACAACTTCAAACTCATAGTACTCTGTCATACTTACATGTTTTATATACTGTTCCTGGCCATTTCCAATTTATATCATAGGTTCCAAAGGAAAACATGATATTAATAATGAGTTAGAAGTTTCTTATATATTTCTTTTATGTTCCCAGTTTATATTATATCAATACCTTCTATTAATCTCCCTTGCCCACTAATGTGAGATATATACACACACATACATGTCTATTAAAATATAAAATGGTAATTCAATGAAAAGCATCTTAGACTAAAACTAATTTAAATAGTTGATCCAGGATTTCAAACATACATTAATACATTAATTTAAATAGACAATTATAGCAATTTTCCCTCCAGTGCAGGATTGCATTACTCTTCCTTATCTCACTCCTGGATCTGGCACCTAGATAATATACTTTAGCCATCAGAAAGCCTTAATTCATTGATTTTTTCATTTGGATGATAATATGTCCATTTTCAATTAATGAAAAGGCACTTATTAAGTGCTTTTTTGTGTAGGGAACTGTTGGACACTCTATGGATCAATTTAAATAAACTAAGCCACAGCTTACCCTTAAAATTTCATGCTGAACATTAGGGCAAATAGATAGAAAGGACATTCAAGAGGGCAAATTTAAAAGAAACGATACATAACAAAATGAGTCAAATTAAAACATAAGTGCTCTACCTATTGATCAGAGTAGTATAGCTAGGTAAGGACAAATCAAAGGAAGTTTTTTTATAGGGTTTACTGTGTGATAGATACTGATTCATGGCAAGGTAGAATTTCAGGAACTACTTGTATGAGGAAAGAGTTGTGAAATTCAGTAATCTGTTTGGAGGAAAATATTAATCATTGCATTCTGGTGGCAAAAAGGTACAGAAATGGGTTTAAGGTATAAAGATGAGTTTGATTTGATGTGAATGTGTATTAGGATAATTATTAGAAATACATATATGTTAATTAATGTTTCTTGACTCTGGCTATATATGAAAATCATCTAAGGTACTTTAAAAAGTATTAATGCCTGCCCCATTCTCATCCTGGGACCTATTAGATCAGAGTCACTGGAAGACTGATTTTTGTAGGGGGCGGGAAAGGGCTCCCAAGTGATTTCAATATGCAGTCGGGGTTGAAGATCATTGGGCTGCCTCCATGTTTAATACTCTCAAGATAGAAATGTGTTCTATATATTTTTAGGTAAGAGTGAATCTCATCTACCTGAAGCTGATGTTTCACTTTTGAAGCTAATTTCCTGTTGGAGAGACCAGTCTGTTCAGGTATGATAACAGTTCATTTCTTGAAGTTACTGGAAGAGCTCCTTGCTGCTACATTTCCTTCATATTCCCCTCTACCTGAGACTACACGTAAGTAGGTACTCTTGTGGTTTTTTTCCAGGGTATTTCATTTAATAGGACTGATACAGAGACTAATAACGAGGGAAAAGTGGAAAAGAACATGCAAGGATGCACCAAGTTAGGGGGCATGAATATGGGGGGCTGATGAAGAGATGTTTATGGTGTTATAGGTAACATAGTGCCCACTGAGGCAAATGTTTATTATTTGATTTCAATATTAGATAGAAAGGTCCCTAAGCTTCTGAATTTGATAGATATGATTAGAGATCATTTTCCTATCCTTTTCATTTGTGAGCTGATGTAGAGACCTCGTTTACTCAATGTCCAATTTAAGTCTTTTCCTTATTTCAAGGACTGTTTGTGTATGTGTGAATAGCTTTGTACATCATACAATAAATATCTGTGCATTGATTAGATGAATATTAACTGGAAGTTTATTCTTCATGGGCTAAATAAATGTCACATTTGCAAGACAAGCATAGCAATAATGCCAATTATAAATGGTTATTTTTGGTTACAGGAAAACAAAGAAAGTCGATTCAGAACAGATTGTGGGGGTTGATACCATGAAACCAAATAACACAGTTGGGATGGTCATTAAAACCATGGCCTACATGATTTGCCCCTAGCCTAACCTCTTTCCTCATCATTGTCCCCGGTCCTCACTAGCCACACTGATCTGCTTATAATATCCAGAACTCATGAAGCTCATTTCCACCTCAGAACCTTACTGTTCTCTCAGACTGGAATTCTCTTTTTCCCGTTCATCATTTGGATCTTTGCTTAAAAGCCAATTCCTCAGAGAAGTCTCCCCTGATCATTTCATCTAATATTGTCACTGTACTCTGTCTCTCCCCATACTCCAGTCACTGTCACAGTATCCATTTTTATTTTCTTTGTTAGGCTTGCTTTTAATGGAGATTTTACCATTTGTTTTTTGCTTGCTTATTTTCTGTCCTTTCACTGTTACAGAAGCTTGCTGAGAGCAGGGACTTTCCCTGTCTCACTCACTCCTTTCACTAATGCACAGAAAAGCAGAAGTGACAGCAGCCAGTCAATAAATACTTGGTGAATGTCTGAATAGCTATGAAAAAGCTTCTGTGTTAATCAAATAAACATCAGTATATGTTGACTTTACCAGCAGATTTCCTATCACCCTAAAAGGGTCTCTATTAAAGGTGGGATTTTTTTTTTCCCCAGTAGCCAAAGAATTTCTCAGTGGAGAAAAAAATTCTTAGGGAAAAAATAATTCAGCAGAACATTTATTCTGAATTGCTCTAATTAAAGATCTTTTGTAGCTGTCTGTTTGACCTTCAAATAAATTTTAATGTAGTTTGGATATATTTGGACTAATGGACCTTAAGGTTCTATGATTCTATGACCTTGTTAAAATGCTGGCAGCAGGACAAATATTACCAGAGCATTTATTATTCACTCTGTATGAAGTTTAAGCTTCAAAGTTCTCTCCTTTCTGCCACTAACCTGATAAATTATTCTGGAAGATAGGTTTAACTTGTTGATTATTTATTTTCCTCATGTGTAGAGTAGAAATGGGGCTTCCCAGGTGGTGCTAGTGGCAAAGAATCTGACTGTCAATGTAGGAAACGTAAGAGATGCAGGTTCGATCTCTGGACTGGGAAGATCCCCTGAAGAAGAAAATGGTGACCCACGCCAGTATTCTTGCCTGGGAAATCCCATGGACAGAGGGGCCTGGCAGGCTACAGTCCATGGGGATGCAAAGAGTTGGACATGACTGAGCATCTGAGCACAGGACAGATGCTATAGAAATGAGAATTCCTGGGTCCTTCAGGAAAAACAGAGGCTGTTGGAAATATCCATATAAATGCTTCAATAACCAATCCTCAAATTCCTTATAAAGGTGTTCATTTAAGCAGTTAAACAGGTTCATTTGAATCTGCTTTTTAATGTATTTTAAGAACACTGGCAATGGTAATGATTTTGTAAAACAGAGCAAAATCCTACTTCAGAAATTGAAGGGGGGCATTTTTAAGGAAATAAGTAAAGAGGAGTTAATTTTGCAGATGAAAGAGTTCACAGATTGCCTCTTTGGTTTCTCACACATGAAATATACCCAACATAGAAATAAATGCTGGAGAAGCAACAGCAAGTTTCGGGGTTGCTAACTTGCATATTTCTGAAGCAACACTAAAGTTCTTTGGATTTTATAATCTAACACTGGTAGGTGAAACCATGAAATCCGGGCCACCAGAAAGAAGTATTGTCTTTTCAAGGAAATGATGAAAAGACATGAAAGGCTAATGTGAGTCTGACTGTTGGGAAAATGCTTTTATACCAGAAAGTTTGGATGGACATTGAAACCACACGCAGGCCACAGGGGCTC
This sequence comes from Odocoileus virginianus, assembly GCF_023699985.2. Classification (NCBI taxonomy): domain Eukaryota; kingdom Metazoa; phylum Chordata; class Mammalia; order Artiodactyla; family Cervidae; genus Odocoileus; species Odocoileus virginianus. The sequence continues at coordinate 45,216,687 of NC_069679.1, forward strand.
TTATGAGTCTTCATAATGCTCTGTACTATTTTACAATACTTTGCTGTTTCAAGATGTTAGCAGAAAACCATTAAAAAAAAATGTAGCTTTCTATGGCACAGTAATACTCCCAGCTAATAAGTATATGGTCCAGACGTGGCTCTCTTCCCTGTCAATGGATTTTCAAACTTCATTTTAAATCTGCACATTCCTTTATAACTTGTAATGCTTCATATATCTGTCTTTTCAGGAAAAACTATATATGCATTTGGGAGACAGCTTTATAGCATTGTGCTTTCAATTCCGGTTCATTATTATCATTACAAAGTTATATAATATCTATAGATTTTATATTTGTTGGGAAAAATTCTATGTATACTACCTATCTACAAAATTTATCTACTATATTTACATGCTAGAGACACTTAAGCATTGATAGTCAGAAACTATCATTAAATTTTACCTTTCATAATGTATATTTTTAAAGTACACAAAATCTATTTCAACTCTATTTGCATGATTTTAGTGTTCAGTGTATAACAGATACTATAGCATTATTATATGCTTATATAAATTGTACCATGTCTCTGAGTATTTATCTCATACGTAGCACAAAATGTATATTTTGAGTTTGATTCCAACTGGGTATGTGCCATTCTGTATTCACTTTTAAGTTCTATGGCTCTGATTGTCCTGCTCATTGCAGTAAATATGTTTTACACTGCTGTTTCTACTTCATCTTGTTTCTTAATGATACTCATATTAATTATTCCTGCAGTACATATTTATAGTGACATATATGTTAAAAAGTTCCAAAATTTAACAATTATGAAATATGGTCAATCTAATAATTAGAAATATTAACTGAAGTTCCATAAATCTGTATATTTTTAAGAAAGAACATTGATCCAGGTTGTTATAGAATATTATATCTGGTAGGTAGAGGACATGCTAAATCACAGTAAATCACAGTCATGAGAGGGCAGCCATAATCCCAGGGGAACATACGGCCAATCTGCCCATTCCAAGGGATAGACCAGAGTCTGGTGTACTACAGAGGTCCAAGGATGTCCTCCAATATCTTCCTGATTTTTATATGTAGAAACAGAAGCAAGTTCCATACAGCTTTCTGTAATTGAAAGCTCTCATCTTAGCCTCTCTCAGAATCACATACTGTTGTTTTTTGGTTTTGTCTTTGTTTTTTTAATTGAAGGATAATTGCTTTACAGAACTTTGTTGTTTTCTGCCAAATAGCAACATGAGTCAGCCATAGGTATACATATGTCCCCTAAAGTCCCAGAGAAGTATGTAACTTGTCAAAAGTTGCATTTGTAATAACTGTCATAGTCTGATCAGAAACTTGGACCTTCTCATTTCAGATTGAGATCTCTTTCTTTTTATACCACACCATTCATATCTTGGAGGCAGTGCGATCAAATAAAATGTGTGATAAAATTAAAATGACATAAATTCAATGATGTAAAATTATCCATGAATAATTAATACAGGTTGCCCTCTCATAATATCTATATGATAAGTGTGGTTTACTTACTGTGATCTAAAATAGTATGTTAGTAGATATCAGAGCTAATAGTTAATATATGTTTCAGTATATGGTAGATATTAATAAGCATGAGTACCATAATGTGTAGAATTTTATGTTGCATTCATGGTATGCAACAGCTTTCACAGTGTTGAGTATCTCACCACATAATATGCATGAGCAAGGATTATGTACCTGTATTGTAACAGGCAGTACTACAATGTTAATAGATCTGGTGTAGAGTAGTAAAATCACATCATTCATGAGCCTTTTTGCCACAACCCAACCAAGCATCTGAGTGGCCAAGAATAGGGGGATGATTAGTGATCAGGAAACTACTCTGATACTTTCTGGATGCTCCCTATATTTAAAACTCTAGAAAAGAGTTTAGAATATAGTTTCTTCTGCCCCTGCTATTTACTGAGCATTTGCCATCAGCATAAACTCTCTGAGTGTCCCTGGAGCCTAAAGGCCTCACAAGATTGCTGTTATTGTTTAGTGGCTAAGTCATGTCTGACTCTTTGTGACACCATGGACTGTACCACGCTAGGCTTCCCTGTCTTTCACTATCTCCCAGAGTTTGCTCAAATTCATGTCCATTGAATCAGTAATGCTATCCAACCATCCTATGCTCTGTCTCCCCCTTCTCCTCCTGCTTTCAATCTTTCCCAGCTCAGCTCTTCACATCGGATGGCCAAAGTATTAGAGTTTCCGGTTCAGCATCACTCCTTCCAATGAATATTCAGGGTTGATTTCCTTTAATATTGATATCCTTGCTGTCCAAGGGATTCTTAAGAGTCTTCTCCAGCACCACAATTTGAAAGCATTAATTCTTCAGCACTCAGCCTTCTTTATGGTCCAACTGTCACATCTGTATACAACCACTGGAAACACCATAGCTTTGACTCTATAGACTTTGTCGGCAGAGTGATGTGTCTGCTTTTTAATATGCTGTCTAGGTTTGTCACAGCTTTCCTTCCACAGAGAAAGTGTCTTTTAATTTCATGACTGCAGTCACTGTCTGCTGTGATTTTGGAGCCCAAGAAGATAAAATCTGTCACTTTTTCCACTTTGTTCCCATCTATTTGCCATGAGTGATGAGATGAATGGCACGATCTTTGTTTTTGTTTTTTTTTTTTGGTAATACACAGTGAGTTTTATTGAGAAGTTTCAAGCACTGTGAAAAATATGGAACGCTTCACGAATTTGCGTGTCATCCTTGCACAGGGGCCATGCTAATCTCTGTATCATTCCAATTTTAGTATATGTGCTGCCGAAGTGAGCACACGATCTTAGTTTTTTGAATGTTGACTTTTAAGCCTGCTTTTTCACTCTTCTCTTTGATCCTCATTAAGATGTTCTTTGCTTCCCTGGTGGCTTAGATGGTAAAGCGTCTGCCTTTATGTCCTCTTTGCTTTCTGCCATTAGAGTGGTATCACTTGCATATCTGAGCTTGTTTATATTTCTTGATTCCAGCTTATGATTCATCCAGCCTGGCATTTCACATGATGTACTGTGCATGTAAGTTAAATAAGCAGGGTGACAATATACAGCGTTGGCATATATATTCCTTTTCCAATTTTGAACCAGTCTGTTGTTCCATGTCTGGTTCTAACTGTTGCTTCTTGACGTGCACACTGGGTTCTCAGGAGACAGGTACAATACCAATCCACTTTACCACCACTGGATACCCCATGATAAATAGCCCCCTTCTCTCTCCCCTCAACAGTGGTTCTTGACTGGCTATGTACAATAACTGGAAGGCAGGCTTTGCAGTGTTTTAAGCCATATGAAACTATTTACACATATACACAGTTTGGTGAGATTTATTATTAAAGTTTTGTCTTTAATTTTCTGTATTTTTTAAATCAAGTGTGTTTGGTTAAATTGTACTAGGCATCCAGAAACTAAACTTGTCTTTAAGAACAATGTGATATATTCAAATTTTGTTTTCTGGTGAAAATGAAAATATTTCATGAGAAAGAATGGAGAATGCCTTTAAATTTTCCTTTTATAATCTCTTGAGGCTTTTTTTTTTTTTTCTTAAAAAAAAAAAAAGAGCAGTATGATGACTTGGATGCTAGGTTCCAGTAACTGCACTTCAGTTGTTTCAGATAGTAATTCTGGTGGAATGGAGCATTACAGTTTATGTGAGACATTCAAATCAAAATTCCAGGCTTGGGGGTTTATATAAGACCCTGACCATTTGTGAACACTAAAAATAATTCATTTAAAAAATAAATTTTACAGGTAACTGAAGCAATACAAGCTGTTCTTTTGGCGGAAGTTCAGAAGCACATGAAGACTTTAAGAAAGACACCAGTCAACAGTGAACCAGAGTCTGTGGCAAAGAATGGTGACTATGAGATGATGCAGATGCTGCCAAAGATCGAATGGGCCAAGGAGCCTGAGTTACAGTGTACTACAGACACTTTTCCTCTGCAAAGTAAGTGCAAAATTTATTGGCAAGCTCTTTCATCAGAACTTTTTCTACTCCTCAGAGCATGTTGAGAATATGAGTTCACAATAAATCATTTCTGCAAAAGCCAAGCTAAGTGCCCTGTTTCTGACCTATTCTGCTATCAATTTCCTCATAATTGTCAAGTTTCTAATTCTAAATTATATTATAATTAATAAATATTTTACAAAACAAAACAACATTTATTATTAAAATGTTTTAAAGACAGTAAAAATGAAAACAGAAGTAACAATAATAGCTTAATGGGACATATATTATAAAGATACTCTGATGATAATGGGTCCAAATTTGTGTTCATTTGATAACATGATAATAGCCATGTGCTATTTTTTTTTTTCTGGGAATAAGAAATGAAATAGAAACTAAAAGTAAATTGTTTTATAGTTGGACCACTTGATTCATTCTGTAACAAATTTTATCACTGTAACTTTATAATCACAGTGTTTATGGTTTTGACTAGCAAGTGAGTCTTAGATTTCTGCTGTATAATGTTATCTGACTTTTTAGCCTGTTATCTGTGACTTAAAAATGAAAATTAAAAAATATTAAAATTAAGGAAAAATTTTATTTTCAACTTAGTAAGCTTTTGATGAAAAAACAAATGTATAATATTATTACATATATTTCTCAGGAAAACATGTTAGAGGTTTACATGTTTCAGATTGTTAAAAAATTTTAGATACTTCCTTTAGCTCTTTAAAAGAGATTTTATGTGGGACTCAGAAATGTTGCTATACTTAAAATGTTAAAACATAAAACAGGTATTATTCTTAAAAATGCATTATATTTATTTCTTCTTATTATTTTTATAAGATTACTGATTAGAGAGCACTATTCAGTGAAAGAGGATAGGTAGCAGAAAAAGGCTTTTTCAAAGAAGGCCAAAGATCAAAATAGATGGAATATTTCCTAATACCAAGAAAGTCACTGAGGCTGGTAAATTCAGATAGTAATTTGTTAAAACTAAGTGGTGATTTCAAGTCACTTGTTTTTTTGTTGGAAAGAAATTAGATTTAATTATCTGGCAAATTTACTCTCTTTAAGGCCTTCCTCATTGTTCATGTAACATAATTGTATTTGCATTACACCTTTCAAACAAGTAGAAAAATTCCTTTTAAAATTAATTTTCACTGACTACATTTGTGTTCTTGATTCATTTGGAGAGACACTTGTAGTGTCTCTCCAAAGGCAGCTAGTGTCATTCATCACGTGTTAATTCTCACTTGGTGGTATTTCTGTTACTTATCCCTAGTGTCTAATTTATCCATTGGCCCATAAGCCTCATTTCTGGTTGAGAAATTCTTGGCAGGCTATCAAGGTGAAATTTTTATGAGTTTTGCTATCACGTGGCTTACTCATTATTTGAAGTTTCATCAGATTGGGCCTTCTGGTGAAACTTCATAATAGAGAATTATTGAGAATTATTAATTCTATGGAACTGAATCTTACTATGACTAAAGAATCTGGATCTTAATAAATATTATCTATCTTTATCATAATTGAGTGATCCTTTAGAAAATTTAGGATTAGCTTGTGATAAGAATGGGAACACAAAAATATTAAAACTACTTGATATATTCTGGTGGATTAAATTTACAATGTTTTATTTAAAATAAATACAATATTTTCACAAAGTAATAAGTATATATTGTCCTGGGAAATATTCCTTATACAAAAATATTAACTCCAATTGCAAGTATATAGGAAGCAAATGACAAGCATTGAAGAGGAAAATTTGCAAGCAATATTATATTGGATACTAACACTACCATTTTTCCCCTTTTGGAAAAAATAAACAAAACTAATTTTAAAACTATTCAGAGAAGCTAAGTATAATTACAGGAAAAGCTTTAGATCTTTACTAGTGATATGCACTGCATTACTTGATGGAATTTTTTAAAATAAATAACGAAAAAGCTGTTTTACTTATCTCAGATATCCTGATTCAAAAGTTAAGAGTATGACGTAGGTGGTATTCACCAAATATGATTATACCTCAAATTTTATAGGCAGATTTACTTAGCCTCAGTGTGAATGCAACATATCATTTTATCAAATATTCTTATGATAAATGGTTTATATTGTTTAATTTTATCAGGTCCTTTCTAATTTTTCCTCTATGAGTTTCCCATTCCTCCTACTTGTTTTTATTTGTTTTCCTATTTTCTTTTATTCTTTCTTGGTTCCTTAATTTCTTCCATTTTATTTGTAAATCATTTCAAAAGTAACAGATGATTTTTTTGTATAGATACTCATAAACTTCTTTTATATTGGGTATAGTACATTTGGCTTATTAGTGCTGTGGTAATATGACAATAATGTTAATAGATCATAAGGAAAAATATTATTAACAGCAACAGTTATTGCACTCTTACTATGTTCTAACAGCTGAAAAGAACTACTATCTGAAGAAGAGAGATTTCCATGGTGCTACCTAGGCTTTTCCTGAAATAAGCCTCTATAAATATTTAGGTTAACATACTAATTATGTATCTTTCTCATACACATAGAAATAAATAGTATTTGGAAAAAAGTTCATCACCATACTGGGTATCTTAAATGCCTCTAGTAGTGTATCTCTTGCACTTTGAGACATGCTTCCTATTATTATTTCACTTTTTGAATGAATACACTGGACTTAAGGTATATGACTTGTCTACAGTCACCAAATTACTGAAAACAAGGAAACAATTCTAGATATTCTCTTAAACACTCATTTTATCCAATAAGCTGCATTTTCCATACTTGCAGCATGAAGGAAATTTGCTATAATCAGCTTGATATAAAAATTGAATAATTTATTGAGTGGTTTTCTTAGATTTTTATTCCTCTCTCATAAATCATAGTTTCTATTAACAAAGAAAATGCAGAATGTTCAATCGTTGCCATCACAGCCCTCATAAAGAAAATCACCAGGTTTCTTGAAAGGTTTGTACATGTGATGGAAATCAGTAAAGTGAGAACTGAAGCACAATGTGTGTTTGCACTTTATAATTTTGTATCTTATTTTTCAGTGTTTTCACTTGTTACCTTTCACAGCTTGTATTTTATTTGAGGTCTTAATATTTGTGAATCAGTATTTTATGGGAGATCTGTGAATTTTATCTGAGTTTACAGTTTTATAACAATCACACTGCAATCTACTTGAATCTTTTTAATAAGAAATTATATAATTAGCACTCACATTTGAGGTTAAGATTTATTACTTTAAAGAACAGCAATGGTTTCTATTATCAAAATGCTTTAGAAAGCTATCTCCCTTCACTTTTTTAAAATGTTATTTGGATCATTTTAAGCAAGTACCCTGAATTGTTTCATTAAATAAATTGGTTGAAATAGAAATGGAGGCTTAGAATTACTGGCTGAATTTAAATTCATGTTAAACTGTGTGGTTGTGAAGATGATACATCAAATAAGGGTGCTGCAAATAATCTTTATTATTTGCATCATTTTCAAAGTCTTATCTGCAAAGTTAAATAATGAAAATGTGCTCTTTAAGTAAAACCATTATTTTATAGTAAATCAAGATATATTTAACAGAAAAGTTTTGTGGCCCTGGTGGCCATCAGTAGAAGAACTGGCATAGGACAGTTTTCATCTGCTTGTTGAATATCTCAGAAGAAAATCTGTCTAGTTGTAGAAAGGCTTTGAAACATAGTGTCTGACTACCTCACAGGGAAACTCTTTCCTGACATTGTTAGTTATGGTAAATACATCTTCCTTTTCCTTTGAGGCCTTCAGGCTAAGTGAGAAGGCCAATGCATTCTTAAAGCTACAGAAGTAATTTAGAAAAGATCTGTGTAAGGCAAGTGAGCAAGGAGCAGAGAAGTAATGGGGGATTATCATAAAATGCCTTTTGTGTATCAGACTGAGGTCTTAAGCTTTCTCTCTGAGATGGGAGAACAGACAATGGGCACATATTTTAATGGAATCTCACTGCCTAAAGTTCAGGGCCATGAGCAGAAGCTGAGAGACAGTTGGGAGGTCGTATAAAGCTAATTCAAATGATGGCAGCTTGGAACACATACGGTGGCTTGGTTGGAGAAGGTGAGAAGTGATCAGATTTTGAATGTCTATAAAGGTGCTATGCTCAATTGCTCAGTCATGTCTGACTCTTTGCGACCACATAGACTATAGCCCACCAGGCTGCCAGGCTCCTCTGTCCATGGGATTTTCCAGGCAAGAATACTGAAGTAGGTTGCCAAAGTATTTGCTGATGAAATGAATATGGAGGAGTGAGAAAATCAAAATTTATACTTGAATTTTTTTCAACAAAAATATTCTTGATCCATAGATTGACTTTGGTAAGCTGATTTGATTCCTATGTTGGGTAGTGCAGTATCCCATAGGATATTCTGGGTAGAGAGTGGAAGATTCACTTCCCAGAAGGCTGCCTCTCCTATGTTCAATTTCAAGTGTCCTTACTCAGATGACCTACAGATTTTATTTTATAGCATTAACTAAAGTAACTCTCAGAAAACGAACAAAAGTTTCTCGCCAAGAAACTATGATTGAAGATAATTCTAATAATGCAATTTTAAGCAAAAAAAGTATAAATGCACTATTGTGTGTGTATGTGTGTTAATGTTCTCCTTTTGAAATTTTTATTTTCGTGTATATTTTAGAATGGACTTAATGTTGATATACTAACAGGATGTATATTATTTATAAACAAACATACATATACTGGTGAGGCATGCATCAGAGTTCTTTGTATTTTCTGCAAGAAAGTATCCCAACCACAGCCTTTGAGTGGACTCAGAAGGCAGATACAAAAAGCTTTTTGTTATGAAGGGATGATAACTTGATATCTGTACGGGACACTGTGCTAGCTCCAAAACTTTGAATACATCTTTATGCATCACTCCTCTATGCCTCTGTGTACTGATCCATGAGTTGGTGGTACACAGAGAACGAATTGGAAATCCCCAGTCGAAGACCATGGTGTATCAAATGCTATGGATGAGTTTGCAGGAACACATCAAAGCAGTACCTAACCCAGATTTGAGGTCAAGAAGACTTCTTTGAAGAAGAGATGCCTAATGCAAGATTTGAAAGATGAACATAATTTAGCCAAGCAAAAAAAGCTAGAGTAGGAGAAGGCAGCTGTTTCAAAGGCCACTGAAGACACTTATGCCCTTTTCTTTCTCCCAAGAATTATCTGGTCCACACATGCATAAATGTGGAACCTGAACAATAGAGAGAAACCCATACATCCTTAATTTCTTCTCTGGAGAGCATGTGCCCTTTCTGAATCTCATTGTGCCAATGCCTTCCTCTCCTAATTAAAGTGAAAGTAAAGTCATTCAGCCGTGTCCGACTCTGCGACCTCATGGACTGTAGCCTACCAGGTTCCTCCATCCATGGGATTTTCCAGGCAAGAATACTGGAATGGGTTGCCATTTACTTCTCCAGAAGATCTTCCCGACCCAGGGATTGAACCCGGGTCTCCTGCATTTTAGGCAGACCCTTTACCATCTGAGCTCCAGGGAATTCTCAGCCTTCTAGAATAGCACTGATAGTGACAGCGATGATAATAACATCTAACACCGATATGGCTTAGTATGTTCTAAGTGCATCATGTGCCTTAAAGCATTGATTCAGGCAACAGTTCAGTGAGGATAGGTAGTATTGTTATTAACCCATTTTATTGATGAGAAAACAGATACAGAGAAGTAACTTTCCCAAAGTCTGTTCCAAACAAGCAACAGAACCAAGAGTTAAACCGAGGCATCAGAATCTGGGTTCTTCATTACTATCTGGCATTGCTTTCCAATTAAACACTATTTTCCTTTAGTATTTCTGAATTCATCAATATTTACCATGTGTCTCCTATATGACAGTTAGAAAGATAGGTATTGCCCAGGTTGGGGATCACAAGGCTGCAGAACCCCAAACATTTGGTATAACAACAGAGGAAATGCTCTCTTGAATCAACTAATGAGCAAATATCAAATAACTAATTTCTATTAACCTTAGGATGAGACACTATAAGCTATTTCACAAAAGATGCACTTAATTTTAAATAGCTTTGTTTGGAATATACATTTACATAAGTTTTAGTGGTTACAAATTAGAAGGTTTTATGCTTGGGAACTAGAAATGCCAACTGGTAAATGCTAGATATGAAAAAGATTTGGCATATACATATTAGTCAAAAGGTTGGTGGTGTGGGAGAAAGAGGAAATATAAATTTTCATTTTTATAGATTAATTTGAATTATATAATAGACAATCTTTTTAAATATCAAGATATTCATGTTGAATGATGAGGAATTTGCATATGATTAGCAAATAATTTAGCACCTAGGGTACATTACATACCTTTGAAAAACCAGTTACCATTTGGGTTTAACATATGTTCTCTCTTATTTTTGCTTCTTGCAAAACAGATGAAGTATTTTTATCATTTCCCTTTCTCCCTATATAAATCCTGAACTTCTCCACTGCTTCCTCCCTCTCTGAATCATCTTTAAGATTGCATTGCCTCAGAAAGACTGATAGAGTTCACTGCTCTTTTTACCAAAGTAGTTTCATCTTTCACAGAGATTGAGATTGATGATTTTCATCTTGGCATATGAAGAACTAGAGTGTTGCATTGTCCTTTTTCCTCATGAGCAATCAGCATGCCAACCTGGTCCGGCTGTGCAGAGACAGTAGCATCAAGGAATTGAGTTAAATATTTCCTTGGTGACAGTTGTGCGGGCACCAATTTATTGATTATTGTCTGCATGCCCATTTAAATTTATTGACAAAGGAAAAGTGATCTAGATACTGTCCCTGAAATCAATGTATTTTGCACTATTATTCTCCAAATTGAGACTGGCCTCCCAACACTGACCTCTCAAGGACGGGGTTGGTCTATTTATCTTTCTTCCTCCTATCACCTGGGATGGTTCTTCACCTAGTAGCTGGTAAAGTGATTATTAAGAGGATGGATGAATGGATGGACAACAGGGTAGCTTGTACTAAAAATTCAGCCAATTTCTAATTAGTAATGGAAAAAGAAGACAAGAGAAATCAGCTGATTGCTTTCCTGTAGTGGCCAGATATAGCCTGAATACACACATGAAATCATTTTCTAAGCATCATCACCCCGGGATCATGTGTGTGCACACAGAAAGCTCACAAAAAAATTAAAAATAGACACATGAATGAATTTCACTTTTAACCATTCCAGAGCTTCTTTCCTAATGGTTGATTATTTAGCTCTTCATTACTCATTTCGTCATGACCTGGTTTCAATCTGATGTTTTTAGAGAGCCTGGAGACTTGCTTGAAACTCGTCTTCTTATTCTTCATTCAGCTACAGCTTCTCTGTGGAAGTATTTAAGGAACTGCTGTGTCAAACACCATTTCCTCAGTGTTTGGATTCATGTCCTGGGTTCTGACTCACCTGTCTCTTCTTGAATGTCTGGCTCATTTGTGATCTCTTGCAGTCAACAGCCCGAATACTGCTAAGATAATAGTTCTGCTTACAACCTGACGCATTTGGGTCAGCCTCCTCTCTGTTGACTCCATTTCTACCTCTGAGCCTGGCACCTTGTGTGATATTAGTTTCTACCTTAAATGTGATGCCATTAGTCAATATGCATATGCATTCATAGTTCTGGAAACAATTTTGATACAACTAAATTCCTTGAGAGAAAAAGTAGGGATTTAGTCAGTTTTGTATTCTCACCAGAGAGTACAGTGTCTAGCACATGGCAAGGCAACTGTTAGAGAAATGATGGTTGAAGGAATTACTATCCATATGTTCTTATGTTGTTCAGTTCAGTCGCTCAGTTGTGTCCAGCTCTTTGAGACCCCATGGACTGCAGCACGCCAGACTTCCTTGCCTATCACCAACTCCCAGAGCTTACTTTCCATTGAGTCGGTTATGCTATCCAATCATCTAATCCTCTGTTGTCCCCTTCTTCTCCTGTATTCAATCGTCCCCAGCATCAAGGTCTTTTCCAATGAGTCAGTTATTCGCTTTCCTTATGGTCCAACTCTCACATCCATCCATACATGACTACTGGAAAAAGGAGCTTTGACTACACGGACGTTTGTTGGCAAAGTAATGTCTCTGCTTTTTAATATGCTGTCTAGATTGGTCAGAGCTTTTCTTCCAAGGAGCAAGCATCTTTTAATTTCATGGCTGCAGTCACCATCTGCAGTGATTTTGGAGCCCAAGAAAATCAGGTCTGTCTCATGTCATTGGAATATCCCATTCCATCAGAATGGATGCTGGCAGCACCCTTATTTTACCATTTTAACTTGTCAATATATCTGTCCAATTTTCAGCCTTAGAACAATTTTAATAACTTGTAAACATCTCTTATTAACCATTTACTATGTCTAAGGTTCAATGTAAGGTACTACAAATCTTTTATTAGATAATTTCATACATTTCTTGTATATCCTTCTAAATAGTCTATATCATCTGGCACTCTAATTTCTTGTTTATTCGCCTTTCTTTTCCACCTCTCTGAACTCCTTGAGGGCTAAAGTTGGAATTTATTAATCTTGTGCTTCTAGCACGTAATGTACCACGTGGCTCACGATGGGTGCTCATTAAGTGTATTGCCTACATAAGTGGAGGAATGATAAATGACAGTGACAGACAAGTATCAAAGAACTGTGGTCTAAGAATGGAAGAAATGCTAAATAATATGCTAATTGTGTGTAGGTAGGAAGAGAATAGAAAAGGTCATTATAGGGACAGTGATGGTTTTCTTCTAAAATGTTAAGCCAGAGGCATTTTTAAAAAATGTATTCTTCTTAGTTCAGGGGCAAACTAAATATCTGTCTAGAGAGTTACCAGGAAAAATTAATGCCAAAAGATGTTTGAAGGCAAAAAACAAGGCAACCCAGGAGAATAAGCCACAAGAAATGAAGATAGCTAATTCAAAGAAGAGTTGTTACTTTTTTTTCCTTTTACCTGATACAGATGATCATGGGCCCTTTATTCATATCTATGAAGGAATGCCTGCCATCCAGCCAGGCAGCCCTGCTAATCTGGGGCAATGTAAAAATTCCCTTTAGTAACTGAATATACATAAGAATATGGTAACTGTGAACAATCTTCCAGGCTTTTAGTCAGAATGAAGTTGGTCTTAAATTTTAGAAACTTTAAAGTGTGGTGTTTCTCAACTCTTTTCAGTCCTAGAATGGACTGAAATATTGTTAACAATTTCTAATATTCCCTTTCTAATTCTAAAATGAAGTTCATAAGTAATAAAACCTACCTCACAAATAATTTATACACAATTTAAAGGATAAAAAGCAAAGATTAAGAAATTCATAATAAAAATATGTCAATAGGTAAAAGCTTGGGCATGACCATACTAAAAAATATAATAAAATGCTGACTGGGAAACATTTCATTGCTGAAATGACAGCTGCAAATGCAGGCCTGCATAGGCATGGTGGTGCTGTTGGTGACATTGGTGTCCAGATGGATTTGGGTTAGTATCCTTCCTAGAAAACTGAAGGTACAGTCAAAGCCTTTAAAGATCCCTATGTGTAAAAGAAAGTTAGGTACTGGACTCAAGAAATTATAAGCAGGGCTTTCCCTTCCATGAACGTCCAATGGAAAACTTGAAAGCCATGTGAAACATCAGGATAATTTTTTCATTGTGAAGGACCATCCTGAGCACTGCAGGACATCTGCCTTTTCTTACTCCTGCCCACTAAATGCCAGTCTTTTCACCTTTCCAAAATCACTGGGGAAAGCAAAGGTCCCTTGCCTCAGCAGTTTCCAAAGTCTTCCTCCAGGGGGCAGTACCAACCCTGCTGACAACCAAAGCCTTCAGCAAGGGATTCTATACATTCTGATGCCTTTCTTTGTTTCTGTCCTTTCCTCTTTTGAAAACGCAAAGGGAGATAATGGAATTAAGAACCTCCAACTAACTCAAGAAGTTCTTTCCTTAGCTTCTCTGTGTTTGCTGCTTTCTTTGCATTCCGCCCATGTTGTTTCTTCATTGGTCACAGTTCTTCCAAGGACATACAACAAATCATCAGATTGCAGTTCCGTCTCCTTCATTAGATAAAGAACTTCTTACTCCATCCTTTCACTTTAGTCTTTGTGTCCTCAAAGCCTGGCAGTGGATCTGGCATAGAATCAATGTTGTTGGCTGATTAAATGAAGAAGGCATGCTACTGACTACATTCTAAGCATTCTCCAAGGAAGTCATTTTTAAAAAGTCCGAAATTTATAATTGAAATTAAACGATTATTTTACAGTAGAGAATAAACATAGCACATCTTAAAATTAAAAATTAGGTAACCTATCTCCTAATATGTCAATTGAGCAAAACTGGAAATGGGAATAATGGATGGAAAGTGATACACAGGTTCATTTAAATGCTGGGAACATAATTCCAAAAGTTTGTCTTAGAACACACTAGTTTTTTATATACCTTATCTTTTTTTATATTAATTTTTATTGGAGCATAGCTGTTTTATGATGTTGTGTTAGTTTCTGCTGTATAGCAGAATTAATTCTAAGTGAATCAGCTATATGTGTGCCTATATCCCCCCTTTTTTGGGTTTCCTTCCCATTTATTTAGGTCACAACAGAGCAATAAGTAGAGTTTGCTGGCCTATACAGTAGGTTCTCATGAGTTCTCTATTTTATACATAGTCGTGTATACATGTCTATCCCAATATCTCAGTTCATCCTATGCCACATTCCCCTGGTTTCCATACATCCATTCTCTACCACTGTGTCTCCATTTCTCCTTTGCAAATAAGTACATCTCTATCATTTTTTTTTTAGATTCCACATATAAGTGATATTGATACATCTTATCTTTAAAATCCAATATCCCATTGGTACTTAAAGTATATTAAAGTATTTTCTGAGAAGTGTATAACACCATGAAAATAGACAAAGTGTATGCCTTGGCATCTGCACAAGAGTAGGGAATAACCAATCTGATCAGTCATCCATCTGGTAGGTCCACACATCCATCTATTCACTCTACCTCTTTGAATATGTTATAGGTTAGATACTCTGTTTCCCAAGCTATCTACCAGAATCTGAGAAGAATATGATGTGATTTCTATTTCCAAAAGGCAGAGTCCTATAAACATAACAAGGCCACAGTGTGGCATAAGATAGACAATTCACACTGCTGTGGAAGCATGGAGGGCCACCATGTGCCTTGGGGTGATTTTTAGAGGCTTCACGCAGGAGTAAACATTCATGTTTGCTTTGGAGGATAATGGTGTGGCAGACATGGAAAGATGCACTTTTTAGATCACTCTACATGAGAGGACGATTTGCCCAGATGTGAGGAGTATGGCCAACTGACAGCTGTTGGTACATACAGGATTCATCTCTGAATTGGAGCAAAGGTCATATTCTTCCTGGGACAATGACTGCGCAAGGTGGTGGTACAACGGCCTAGCTATTTCCCATTCAGACAGACCTCCTCCTGTGAACAGTTTTGTCCTTGAGTTTCCACTGGGTTGGTAAAGACTGAAGCATTTGTGTAGTAACCAGAGAGCTCCTTACCCAACTCTGTTTTTGCCCTTTTTCTTTCACACATGTTACTCTCCAGTAAGCCTTTTGCATTTCTAACTCCATCCTTACATGTGCTTTTGGGAGAACCCAACTGCCTCCAGTGGGGAAGAGTTTGGTGTAAGAAGGGTATTTCAGGCAAAAGGAGTAACATGAGGACAGACGCAGAGGTATACAATGTGGCCTGGCCAGTAAATAGGGATAAATTTGATGTGGGTAGGGAATAGGAAATGAGGATGCTTTAGTCTAGATCCAGAAGGTGAGACACCTAGAATGTAAAGGATCTGGCAATAGACTTTTTATTGAAAGAAAAAGGAAGCCATTATAAATTATTTTAAGAGAAGCGAGGCATTTCCAGTGCAAAGTAGACAGTGAATAGAGCAGGAGATGCAAAGAATCCTTGTGTCCAAATTTTGTCAGAGTCTCTCTGTTTAGTATTTATTTGCAAAGCAACACTTACTTTTCTTACTTTTTCAAATCACTTCTTCATAAGACTAGGTTATTTAGATGGAACACTAGTGCTTCACGTCTCACATAAAGAAAGAAAGTATGCCTACATTACATAGAGGAGAGAAATTTTATCTCCCTGCTTTTAGACCAAATAACAGAGAATATATCCTTCAGGATCATCAGAATCCAGGTCATATTAGTGACACCTTCAACATTGCTGTTGTTCTTGGGGCTAATTTGAAGTTATTTCTCTTCCTTTATATTTGCTCACTATCTGAATCCCCCACCTTTTCTGAATCAGTTCTTAAATATTTCCCAACTTGTATTTGTAAAATACTTGGTCTGATTTCTCATCTTTTTTGGGATGCATTTGGATTATTTACCATTTATAGACAAGTTTGAGTTTCACCATTGATTTTTATTTTTTTTTTCTTTTTCTGTGTATGGATTTATGGAGACATTATTGACTTCCTTTACCAACATTCTTAACTGAAACATTATGACCAAGCTTATTAAGTGTTTGCTATTAGATATTTTCTAGGAATGGGCTATATTATTTCTCTTTACCACATTAAGAAAATTTATTTAAAGAACAGAATTTAGCAAAGCAAGGTAACTATGAAATGTGCTTTTTTGTGTATTTAATATCCAATGAATAATTTCAAAGGTTAAACTTGATGATCCATCTCTTCAAGCCATCTACTTAAGTCTAGAGTCATTACATCACCTGCTTTCCTTATGCCATTGATTTATGTTTCTTTCAAACTGCTGAGATTGGGCAGTATCATTTATTTTTATATGACATACTCTGCACTATGAAACAGAGTTTCAGAAGGTAATGGTGCAAATACCTGTAATGCAATATAGAATTGCCTACTCACCTGAGTGATTCAGTAACATATCCATTAACACTTGTCTGGAGTTCTCATAATACTGAAAGAGAATGAAAGGTTTTAATCAGTCTTTTTTTGTAGCAAATAAGTCAGGGCAATTTCCAGGTAAGAATAGTATTCAGGTACCATAATGTATTTGTGTTTAATGTTGAGAAACGCAAAAAGAGTTTTCAGAATTTTCTTAGGACTCTCTTATTTTAAATTCTCCAGATTAGCTAAAGTCTATTCATAATGTACTGTGAAGAAATGTTTGTTTCAGGAATGCCAAAATATGTATTTGACCCCTATTTTCAGAAACTAAAAGAAAAAAAAGTGGATTATTTTCAAATAAAGTGAGCTTTTGCCCATTTCAATGGAAGGAAAATTAGGGCATGAAAGACTTAAATCTTTTGCTATGTTTACATGACTTGTTAGAAAATGGTCTTAGACTAAATTGCACGTTTCTGTTTGTTAATCTCAGATTCTTTTCTGTAAGTCCCACTGATGGGGCATCATGTACAGGAAGGAATTTACAAAAGAATAACCTCATTTATTTATGCAAATTGATGTGTTTTCCTCTAGCTATATCCCTAGGAGGATATTGCCATTTTTATGTTTCCAGTGGCTCATTTTAAGGGAAAATACATTACATATTTTTAAAAATGAGTTAAATTTTTCAACTGTTAATGGAAATCCACTGTTATGGTATTCATATTATAAAAACCAATTCAATCAAAAATACAGTTTGATGAATGTAGCATCTTTATAAATTGAAGATAGTGATTTCATTTCTTCCATAGTAAATTTGCTTTAAATATTGTTTTATTATATATATTCACTTGTATTACAAATATTTCCAGTAAGCAAACACAAATCATTTTTATATTTAGCATTTAAAATGTATCTTAACTTGAACATTAAATCATCTATTAAATATTCAATTAAAGTGGGTTTTGATCCATTTTTAAAAATTAGTGGTCAGGTATTCGGGGAAACAAGCTTGCAAGATATTTCTAAAACACAATTCACTTCATTTCTTGTTCTGTATATTTTGTCAGAGAATGCCTTAATGTAACAGAAATCAGATTTGGTGTATATTTTTACACCAAATCAAATTGTACAGGCGCCACCCTCAGCTTTCTCCAAAACATTATAAAGGATAAGATTCCACCATGATATAGCTTAAGAAACAAGTACGGCCCTGGAAGAAGCCCATACATGGAAAGTAAAGCTACAGGAGGATATGTTTTACCGGAAAAACCTCATGTCTTACAACAAACACCATTACAGAACTGGATTTAAAAAATAAGTTTACTTAGCTGAATTCTATCCTTTTCTGGAATCTGTATGTAAGGCATATATTCTGTTTCTAGTTATGTTCTGCAGACATAAATCATACATATAAAAGGTACTGAAAAATGTAAGAATGAAACTGCAATATAGTAGTGACTAATGACATAAAGCACTTAGATGCTTCAGTTATAACAACTACATGAAGAAGGTGAAGGCATCATAAGTCATTTTATTTATTACAATTGGCAGGTTTCCCTCCCTAGTTGTATTGAATATAGTCTCACATTGCCTGTCTGCTCCTTGCCCAATCCTCAATTTCCCAAATTCACAAGCCATCATTACACATTTTAATATTCTTAATCTATTCTTTTAATGGGTAGCAGTAATCCAAAATTATTCATTCCTTTTATCAAACCAGAAATGAAAAGTCAGGTAAACCTTCATAGGCTTTTTTAGAACACAGGTTCTGAAATTTTCCATTTCTGATTGCTAGAAGGAAGAGCTGTGATTTGTTACTGTATACATAGTTACTTAAATATTAAACAGTTACTACAAAATACTTTCTATGCTATAAAGTGAGCTAAGCTGTTTTCACTGTCATATGGGATCTTCTGTCCTGTCTGACTCTTTGAGACCCCATGGACTGTAGCCCACCAGGCTCCTTTGTTCATGGGATTCTCCAGGCAAGAATACTGGAGTGGGTTGCCATGCCGTCCTCCAGGAGATCTCCCTGACCCAGGGATAGAACCGACAACTCTTGCATCTCCTGCATTGCAGGCAGAATCTTTACCCACTGAGCCATCTGGGAAGCCCCATGGGATCTTCTATATAGTCATAATTGAGAATTTATAAAATATTAGAAAAACAAAGCCAAGTTTAACCAATAACTTCCATCTCATGTACAAAGCATAAATATTTCTAAAGATTTTTACCAATGACTAGCTTCTTTTTGTTATTTAAGAAATGATCTAAACTGGTGTTTTAAAATTTTCGTATCTGAATCTTTTGTAAAACTGAAACAATCTGTCAAATTCTATGAATTATGAGATATGAAATTAAGACAGATGGATGACAGTCACATAAACCTTTGGTTTCAACATCTAATTCACTTTAGTATATCAGTTTGGATATACCGTTGTGAAAAAATTATGATTCATGTTAGTAAGCAGAATAACACTTCAACAGCACTTGTTTATATAATTTTACATGAGTGAAACTGTCTGCTACTAACAGTAAAACACATACATGCAACCTCTTTAATCAATGATACATTCATAAATTTAAATATAAATCAGAAATTAATCTTAAGATCTGTACAGAAATAGCTATTTGGCAGCATAAATCAATGTTTATTGTTTCCAAGTTTATTAAAAATTAGTACAAAATTTTGACTTTTAAAATTACAGTTCTTTACCAATAGCTATGATGTATATTTTAAAGAGAAAAATTGAATCAGACAGTTATGAATTCCTTCTGAAAAATGCTAACGTTCCATGGAAGGCAAAGTAGAAACCACTGGAGTGGGTCATGTGGAGAGAAGTTGTATCATTCCTCTTGTCCATCCCTGTGCCTGCTAAAAAACTGCAGTACTATAACAAATACCTGCCTAATTACCCCAATTTCATTTTTTTCAATGGGCTTTTTAGTTGTATGCCTTATTTTTAAAAGAGACCAACCTCATAATTTGAATAAGATGAGTTATTGTCTGGCTGACTCCCTTATAAAACTGAAGCTATAAAACTGCATGCCATGTCACCAAAGAATGCACCTTATACTTCCCAGGGCCTCGGTTTAGTGCCAGCTGATGCCAAACAAGCTGCTGACTTGCACAGAGAGGAATTCCAGGAAGTCCTCGGAGCGGGCCATTTTCCAATAATGCTCCCTGGCATGGACTCAGTTCAGAGCTCTTTTACAAATGGCTATTACACTGAGATCATGATGAGATTTCCTAGAAGTACACGCAATGCTTTTCACTGAAATTTACTAATTCAAAACTTTTTGTGAAAACAAAGATTTCCCCCTGAATTCTTAATGTCGTATAACCATATGTCAGTACATTTGAGTGTCCCTTTAAGATATGAAAGTGCTTAGATCTCTTAGAGACAGGTTTTTAAAAATTAAATTATTATTTTCACTTCACATCATTTTGCTTTAGATATTTGGCTTAAATTACATTGAATTTCTATGTCTTTTTTCAAGATATTGACTAGCACAGGAGCACTAAAGTATTGATGATCTCTATGAATTCTGTCAATCATCAGCAGTCACTGAGAGCATGTGATGGGCAAATGTTGCAGCAAGTACTCTAGACATGTGGACGCTGTCTTGAGCAATCTCAGATTAGATGGACCTATCAAAGTCTGCCATAGGACCTGCCACTTGAAGAATCGAAAGCACATAATAAAGTTCCTCGGTGATACATGTGACCACCATGGTAACAGGCTGAAATCTGGATGAAGAGAAATCATGGAGTCCTCAGTTCTACTTTGAATATAGACTGACTCTAGCTATTGGCTCCCATTCCTTGATCTTTCTGCTATAGGCATATCCTGACTTTTGAATATCCTTATGGGGGATAAGACGGCTTCCTTCATAGCTCAGTTGGTAAAGAGTCTGCCTGCAATGCAGGAGACCCAGGTTTGATTCCTGGGTTGCAAAGATCTTCTGGAGAAGGAAATGGCAACCCACTCCAGTATTCTGGCCTGAAGAATCTCATGGACAGAAGAGCCTGGCAGGCTACAGCCTATGGGGTCGTGACTCGACTGAGCAAGTAAGCACAACAACAACAGGGTGATAAAGAGAGAGATGTTAGAGATCAGTATTTAAGTTGTTCAGTCATGTCTGACTCTTTGCGACCCCTTGGACTGCAACACGCCATGTCTTCCTGTCCTTCACCATCTCCCTGAGCCTGTTAAAACTGTTAAAACTCACACCTATTGAGTCAGTGATGCCATCCAACTATCTCATCCTCTGTCGTCCCCTTCTCCTCCTGCCTTCAATCTTTCCCATCATCAGGGCCTTTTCTAATGAGTCAGCTCTTGGCATCAGGTGGCCAAAGTATTGGAGTTTCAGTATCAGCATCAGTTCTTCCAATGAATATTCAGTATTGATTTCTTTTAGTATTAACTAGTTTGATCTCCTTGCTGTCCAAGGGGCTCTCAAGAGTCTTCTCCAACACCACAGTTCAAAAACATCAGTTCTTCAGCACTTAGCCTTCTTTATGGTCCAACTCTCACATCCATACATGATTACTGGAAAAACCATAGCTTGACTATATGGACATTTGTCGGCAAAGTAATATCTCTGCTTTCTAATATGCTGTCTAGGTTTGAAATAGCTTTCCTTCTAAAGAAGCAAGTATCTCTTAATTTCATGGCCTACAGTCACAATCTGCAGTGATTTTGGAGCCCAAGAAAATAAAGTCTGTCATTGTTTCCATTGTTTCCCCATCTATTTGCCTTTAGTTCCTCTTCACTTTCTGCCATAAGGGTGGTGTCATGTGCATATCTGAGGTAATTGATATTTCTCCCAGCAATCTTGATTCCAACTTGTGCTTCATCCATAGTACTTGGCATATAAGTGATACAGATAGTAGGACTCATAGGACCTTTGAGTCAAGACCATTTTGAGGTCATTGAGTCTAAGCCCTTTGTTTTCCTGCCTAAGAACCTGAAGCTCAGAGAAGCTCAGATATAATAGCTAGTTAAGGATTGAGACTGTATTCAGATTTCTTTGCAATATTTGCTGATTTTTTTTTTTTTTTAAAGAATTGCCTGATGGTCCCCATTTAGGAAGGATCTCTCTCTTTTTCCCTGGTTGTTCTTACTTGCCAGTAAGCTTAATGCTTTCTCCTGTAAGTGACAGATCAACCACGCACAAAAAGATATGGAAATCAGTTTGCATACCTATAAGTCCCACTTGATGTGATTAGAGCCTCTAGGTCTTGATGAAACTTAAAAGCAGGATGCTTTTCTCCACTTTCCCCCTTGTAGGCTTCCATCATATTCTAGCAAGACTATTGAACTAACTCAGTTCAATATATTATTAATCAGTCCTAGAGGTACTTGCCTTCCATAGCTAAAGTGATTTACAAAAGCAGATTTGTTCAAATCAACTCTCCCATTAAGACCTTTCAGAAGTGCAATATTCTCTAGTGTTTTTTTTTTAGGATCAACTAAACAGTTAGACTCACAAGATGATCATGCACCCTACCTGACACCTCTTTACTCAGAAGGACAGAGATCAAGAACCACAGCTTGCTTGCTTCCTGGACAATAGCAGTCCAGGAGCTCAGTTCTTAACAGCCTTGTATGTCCTACAGCAAGTCCACAGGCACTGGTTGGCCAGGTCCAATCACAAGGACACCCAAAGCTATGATAATGAGATTTTTCTGTAGTTCATTTAAAATTTTTCCTAGTCCAGATATGATTTACCAGTGAGAAGTCATTTTTACTATCAGTAATGTCACCTTGAGATACAGTGGACATTCTGCTTTTATCAAGGTACCAAGAATCCAACTAAAGTTAGCCAAAATCAGGTTCTTATGGAGAAAAGGTTTTTTTGGTTTGTTTTTGCTTGTTTGTTTTCTTTAAGCACACATGACTTCCCTTTTCTCTTAGGATAAAGTACATATTATTTGAATGATTCACAAGAATGATTTTCAGCTGGCCACTAGATTCCTCTCTAGTCTCATCTTGACCCCTGCTACCCACCTTTAACCCTATAATTCAGTCAAGCCAAACTCTTCCAGTTCCTTTAAAGGACCTATTACTACTTGGCTCTCAAACCTCACACATGCTATTTTATCACCCATTTATTTATTTAAAATTTTTAGTGCCTTCAGTGAGCCAAGCAGTGGGCAAATCCCTGAGGATACAACAAGGAAAAAGCATTCTTGTGGAATCTGCAGCCCCTGCCTGAAAACCCTTCCCCATTCCCACCACTGCTTAATGTTCATGTCCCAAGCTGAATGTCACATCTTCGAGGATTCCCTCTCTGCTCCCCACAAACAGGTTCGGTGTCCTACTCTATACTTCTTCTGTTACAATACTGATCACCCTGTATTGTCATTGCCTGGTTTCTTGTCTACTCCCCCATGAGACTGTGAGTTCCATGATGGGAAAGGAATATGTCTAACTTGCTCACTGTTGTATCTTCAACGCTTAGGTCACTGCCAGGTACCCTGAGGATTCTCAATAAATATCTGATAGACAGACAGGTGACAGTTCTAGGAATTCCAAGAAGTTTAGAACTACAATATCCTTAAACCCACAGATAATTTATTTCTAAAGTGAAATTTTCAGGCCCTGTTATAGGTAATAAAGAAGATATTTGGAAGTATATACCCACCAGAATCTATGATATAAATGGAATTGTTTTTTAAAATTACACTAATAAATAAAAGAGCAAAGCAATAATATTATAAAACTGGAGTGAATGAATTTTAAAATATTGATGACCAAGAATCACATCACTTGAATAAAAACAAACAGTTATAACTGGAATATTCCCAGTTACCTGAAACCTAAAATCAGTGCTGACATTAGTAAATAAATAAACGGGGCAGGGAGAAGAGTCAGTAATGGCTTCGAAAACTCAGAAACAAATCTAGGATTCTTATTCTCACTTAATGTAGCTTTTGAAGTTTGGCCTGGAACTAAAGAAAAGAAATTGGTTCTCATTAAGATATCATATACAGATGCATCTGTGAGGCTAAATATCCTTTCCTGGAACCATTTTTCCTGGGACTTATCACATGAGTGCCAATATAAAGCAGTACTAAGTCACATAGCAGAATATACTTCCAACCAGTGTTTCGAAGGGTACCAAAAAATGCCCTTAAATATCACACTTTTTAGTATCAGCCATCTATAAAATCAAAGAACATGACATTGAGCCATATCTCAGAAGCCATGTCTTTAATTGACTGAGATAATGTGATCTAAGACATTATTTTCTCATGGTCTGAGAGCACAGGGATAGAATTTGGAATAGTGTAGGTAAATGGATAATTAACATACCCATTTAGGCTTTTTCTCTCAAATATCAAATATCTTAAATGAGCTTTGGAAAGGTGCTGGATCACATTCAATTTGCAATCAAATTCCCTTAATAAGATTTTACAGTGCAGAAATTCTTTCTTGCTGATTAAAATGAGAGTCATAATTTTGAGTCAGGTACTGACCAAACTTCTTACATAAGGAGAGACAGCATGCTGGAACCGAGTCATGAACAACCTGGGTGCTTACAAGTAGCATGCGAGTCTATTTGAAGGAGCAAGGGATCTTTTCAAGCTCAGGTGCCTAGTAGTTACATCTAGCGACAGTCCAGTTTTAAAGTTTTACAGCACAGGTTCATACCGGTCCCCTGTGGGTGCTTTGTGTTTGATTTACACAGTAGTTCATGGGGGAAAAACTTAATTGCCACCATTTATAAACCAGGAGCTTTCATAAACTATTCTGAATTTCTGGCTTCTCATGAAAAATAGAAAGAGATGCCACACTGAGTCGTCATTTGAGTGCAACAGGAGTAGCAGTGGTTATATCAGACCACCATTTCAGAGTGAGTATGTACTCTCCAGGTCATCGAAGTGCCCACCAAACTTGCTTTATTTAATTTTCACTAGGTTCTTACAGGAACCAAGGTTTTAACTTGCTCAACACCGTGACAAGGTAACTTTAGCTTGAAAAATTCTCTGTGTGTTTATTTGTAAGGCTGAGAGAGGAAGGAAAGAGGACAGGAATGATCATTTAACAGGCATCCAACATTTACCTAATAAGTAATAAGCACTGCACACATTATATACAAAAAGGAGTACCTGTGGTGAAGTCCTTTGCTTAGGGCCGTGGTAGTGGCAACCTTGAGCCCACCTGCTTATGGAGAGCTAAGAGAAGCTAAGGACCTGCAGGCACTATGCTTCTCTTTTCTGAATATTCTTAAAACTTCATTTCAAAATGTTCATCTTACTATCATCTCAAGGGATCTGAGAAAGAGAAAAAATTCTAACAATGGGGATTCCTTTCAAGTGTGTTTATCTTGGGGTATGTGGGGAGGCATGCACTGACTGATTTATCCCCAATCAAAATGTCTCCCCACATGAACCAAGGTATTCTTATTCAGGGTCTTCTCTGGTAACTAAGATGGTAAAGAATCTGCCTGCAATGCAGGAGACCCAGGTTCAATCCCTGGGTGAGGAAGATCCCCTGGAGAAGGAAATGGCAACCCATTCCAGTGTTCTTGCCTGGGAAATCCTGTGGACAGTGGAGCCTGGTGAGCTACAGTCCACAGGTTTGCAAAGAGTTGGACACGACTGAGTGACTAACACTTTCACTTATAAAACCCTTATTCTTTGAGGTATAGTGCTTAGTACACAATCTAGAGAAGGTTAGACCTCTGGTGAGCTAGAAATAGAGCAATGTCTTAAGGAGTTTGATTGTAGTACAATCTCATGGGTAAGTGGAACAGGTTCAAAGTCGGGGTGAGACCAGTTTGTGAATTGTGCTAGATGCTAGGAAGATTTTAGGTTTATAACTTAGATATTTCTTACTATGGCAGATGGTTTAAAGATTGAAGGGGCTAAAGCTGTGAGACCAGTTGTCTCAATGGGCTTCAGAGACATCTTCTTAACAATTTTGTAGAAGTTGTTGGCTGTCAGTTCTTCCCTCTGAGAGAGCTGAATGAGTTAAGTGATTGCATAGGCTTAACATCAGCATTTCAATAAATATCTGTGTATATGAATGTTGACAGCAGTTATTGAAATGCACAGGTTAACAGTAATCCACTAATAGGCACTAATATTCAAGTTCAAATTTTTAACATTTTGCCATTTTAATAGCAGCCTCCAAATTCTGTGTGGTTTGCACATATGTCTAATTTAATTTTGGCAAAAATTTTGTGAGCTAGGAATTATCATCTTCATTTTACAGGTGAGAAAATTGAGTTCAGACTCTCTCCCAAGATATATGACCTGTTTGCACTGAAAAACAACACACAAGTTCAGATTGTTCCTTTCAAATATAAACGTTTTAAGACTTTTAAAACCTAGGTTGATTTTTATACCTGGTAATAAAGTTGTGTTAGGGGATATACAGGGTTACTACATTTCAAAATGAGGATGTTTGTATTAGTAATTAAAACTTTATTTGCAGAACAATCATGGTTTTATTTCAGTGACAGAGCACACAGCAAATAGTATTGATTATAGACTAATACATAAAGTGTCAGTACCCAGATATAAAGCATCTCCTTGGTATATTGTGGAAACTGGCCATGAATCACTTCCCATGAATATCAAAGATTAAGTACACATTTACACATAAAAGTACATGCTCACTTGGCAGTTTTCAAATACAATTAGCAATGATTCTCCTGTTGAATTTGGAACGTGTGATATGTTAGCACTCACTTGAAAAAAATCCACTACTAATTTTCCTATATTGCTTTTTGAAATATGTATCAAAGCATAACATATAAATTATATATGCACATATATATGCACATATAAATTATTTTAAAAATGTATGTGTGTGTATATATTGTATCTGGCTTTGAAGTGAGGGATTGATGTGTGAATTATTTTAATTCTACCATCTCTACCATTATGAATACCTATATACCCTTTCCCTTTCCTATACCCCATTCCTTCCTATGTCTGAGCACAGAGGAAATAAATGGAATGCATTCCTTGGAAATCTGTGATCATGTTTTATAGAAGAAATAATAGGAAGAAAAAGAAAGTCTGGGTTTTACATCATTTCTTATATGGAACCAATATTTTACAGTAGAAATTACATCAATATAATAAAAGAAACATCTTTTCAAGGAAAATATGTGAATACTAATGCAGTCTGTTTGAAAGAAATGTAAATAAAATCAAATGCATTAAAAACAGTCAATTTAGAATATCTAAAAGAAAAGTATATCATTTTTTCTCTCCTGAGCTATGTATTTTACATAATTCTCTATATTATTTCTGAAATGTTGTACCTCTTATAGTTGAAGAACATAAGCTTAATGAGAGTAAAGATTTATTCACCCTGTTTCCTTAGTACCTAAGTTAATGCTTGCCAGTATGAGACTGTAAGTAAGTATTTATTGAATGAATGTGAATCTTAAGTTAAAGACAGTTATCAGTTGTACAAACAATGAGTGTCATTGCTTATGCATGAACTTAGCCAGGTATAGAAGGCATCCCTTCTTTCAATTCTCACCTTCATTGAATTATTTGCAGTAGCAGCATTACTTGCAGCTAATTATTACATGTTTTATAGAAGAAATATCTCTAGCTAAATCTATAACTAAATATCACAGCTAAATCCAAATTGTTTGGATTTTTAACTGTGACTTAACATATCTTCAGAATCATTACACTGTGATATGGAACTGAAACAAAATACTGCCTTGGATGCAGAAGATTGCCTGTCATATCAAGTGATATATGGATATATGACTAAGACAGTATAAATGCATAATCTTTCATAAGAGATCATTATATTTTCAATCAGGGGATATTCTTGCAACTGAGTCAAGGATTATAAAAGACTAAGAGGTTTCCAGCTGATGTGTAAGAGGATCTACTAAATATCCTGGGATACATAATTCTATTAAAGAAATAGAAAATACAAAACTAAGATAATAATGGAGGGAAAATGCAAATGAAACAGCTGAGGCCAAAATTAATAAAGGAATTAAAATTACAAAAAAGAATCATGAAAAGTAGTTCATCAAATGACATTGTTCAGAAAGGCGGTGACTAAAGTGAATCAGAAAAATTCTAGCCTTTGAATACACATGGGATTAGACTCCAACATTAGGATATTGGGGAAAAAAAGGGTTATGTATTGTATGAGTTCAGTTCAGTTCAGTCGCGCAGTCGTGTCTGACTCTGCGACCCCATGAATCGCAGCATGCCAGGCCTCCCTGTCCATCACCAACTCCCTGAGTTTACTTAAACTCATCTCCATCGAGTCAGTGATGCCATCCAGCCATCTCATCCTCTGTCATCCCCTTCTCCTCCTGCCCCCAATTTCTCCCAGCATCAGAGTTTTTTCCAATGAGTCAATTCTTCACATGAGGTGGCCAAAGTATTGGAGTTTCAGCTTCAGCATCAGTCCTTCCAATGAACACCCAGGACTAATCTCCTATAGGATGGACTGGTTGGATCTCCTTGCAGTCCAAGGGACTCTCAAGAGTCTTCACCAACACCACAGCTCAAAAGCATCAATTTTTTGGTTCACAGCTTTCTTCACAGTCTAACTCTCACATCCATACATGACCACTGGAAAAACCATAACCTTGACTAGACGGACCTTTGTTGCAAAGTAATGTCTCTGCTTTTTAATATGCTATCTAGGTTGGTCATAACTTTCCTTCCAAGGAGTAAGTGTCTTTTAATTCCATGGCTGCAAATACCATCTGCAGTGATTGTATGAGTAGGTGTATACAATTGTGAATTGATACAAAATGTGGACTATTAATGTGGAATTAATTTGGTCTAAAAAGTTACAAAATGTATAACACATTTAAAATTGGTGATGTCTTGGAATGAATAAAATACAAACATGCACACATACATACATACACATTTTGAAGAATGTTTTTTGGACCAAATGATGTACTCAGCAAAAAAGGCAGAGGAACCAGAGATGAAATTGCCAACATCCATTGGATCATAGAAAAAGCAAAAGAATTCCAGAAAAACATCTACTTCTGCTTTATTGACTGTGCCAAAAACTTTGACTGTGTGGATCACAGCAAACTATGGAAAATTCTTCAAGAGATGGGAATACCAGACTACCTGCCCTGCCTCCTGAGAAATTTGTATGCAGGTCAAGAAGCAACAGTTAGAAGTGGACATGGAACAATAGACTGGTTCCAAATTGGGAAAGGAGTATGTCCAGGCTGTATTTTGTCACCCTGCTTATTTAACTTATATGCAGACTACATCATGCAAAATTCCGGGCTGGATGAAGCACAGGCTGGAATCAAGATTGCCGGGAGAAGTATCAGTGACCTCAGATATGCAGATGACACCACCCTTATGGCAGAAAGTGAAGAGAAACTGAAGAGCTTGTTGATGAAAGTGAAAGAGAGAGAGTGAAAAAGTTGGCTTAAAACTCAACATTCAGAAAACTAAGATCAGGGCATCTGGTCCCTTCACTTCATGGCAAATAGATGGGGAACCAATGGAAACAGTGACACAATTTATTTTCCTGGGCTCCAAAGTCACTGCAGATGGTGACTGCAGCCATGAAATTAAAAGATGCTTGCTCCTTGGAAGAAAAGCTATGACCAACCTAGACAGCATATTAAAAAACAGAGACATTACTTTGCTGACAACAGTCCATCTAGTCAGAGCTATGGTTTTTCCAGTAGTCATGCATGGATATGACACTTGAACTATTAAGAAAGCTGAGCACCGAAGAATGGATGCTTTTGAACTGTGGTGTTGGAGAAGACTCTGGAGAGCCCCTTGGACTGCAAGGAGATCAAACCAGTCAATCCTAAAGGAAATCAGTCCTGACTATTTATTGAAAGGACTGATGCTGAAGCTGAAACTCCAACACTCTGGCCACCTGATGGGAAGAGCTGACTCATTGGAAAAGACCCTGATCCTGGGAAAGGATGAAGGCAGGAGAAGCAGGGGATGACAGAGATGAGATGGTTGGATGGCATCACCGACTCGATGTACATGAATTAGAGCAAGCTCTGGGAGTTGGTGATGGACAGGGAAGCCTGGCGTGCTGCAGTCCATGGGGATGCAAGGAGTCGGACACGACTGAGTAGCTGAACTGAACTTATGCTAATATTTTATTTTTTGAGGCAAAAAATTTCTCTAGTCATTCTCATGTTTTAAAACATGATTTTTAAAGTCCTTCATCAGTTCCTGCCCTAAAAGCACTACTAAACATCTCTAGCAGGGACTGTATATTATCTCACTCAAATATCACAAAATTCCATGTGAAGGTTATTATTTCCCAGGAATTGGGCACCTAGGTTCCATCAATACAATCTTTATTATAAGCATATATAAACTTAAAATATACTACTGGCACATGCAAATATCCAATATCTTTCAGAGTTTATTAGAAAATGTATAGGGGAAATTTTAATTCTGATATACTTAAATTGTAAAATAATATTTAACTTACCAATTTATCTTAGGGTAATTAAGAAAATTGGAAGAATTCATAGTTATTTAATCAAAGAAGGTAGTTTATTGAAACATACAAGGCCAAAGTTTTCTTTCCTCTTTTCAGAACTTATGGTCTATTCCTTTCTGCATATGTGATCATCCTTCTTTGTCTCTCTCTGCATACAGGGTTTCTATTTTTGAATTACTATAGCCAGCTCATCTCTGTCTTTATATGATCATTCTGATTGACATCAAACAGAAACTGCATTGGGCTACAACATTCCCAGTTTCCAATTTCTGGGGTAGAAATTTTATTTTGTCCCAGGTGTCTACCCATCATTGGTCTGGTAGAGATGACCAAGGTCACAGAGTTATATGACCAGTTGCTCATGCATCTGCACTTTATGTATAGGTTCTCTGGAATGTCATGGGTGAGGCTGTGAGAGGAAGCATCAACTAAACAGGCACCCTGAGAGATGTCTACTATAAGCGTGTGTCTATTGGCTAAAACGCATATTGAATACAGAGCTAGGCTGATATCATCATAATAGTTACACTCTGAATCACCCCTTCAGGTCATGAGAATTCTATATATCAGGAATTCAATTAGGTTATGAGGCATTTATTTGCACCCACACGATCAAATATAGAATGTGAGTACCACAAGACATGAGCCTCCTGGACTTCTTTAAACAGGTATAGTTGCTATAGCCTTAATTAAGCCTCTCCTCTCACAGTACTCAGATTTGCTCTCACAAGAGTAATGACCTCATTCATCATGCCCACCTAGGATATCTATGTGAGTGAAGAGATATAATTTGCATTGTTTTGTACGTTTTTTTATTTCTATTTCTGTTAATCTTTGCATTAGTGGTGAAAAAATGATTGTAAAAATAATAACATTTAAAGTACATGACTTTGTGGTCTTCAATGAAAGGTACCTAAAGGTGATTCATGCTTAAAAACTCAGTAGAATTGAGCTGGCTTTTCACCCAAACAATATGCTTTTGGAGGTACTACCCTTTTCTTCTTTCTTTCTTCTTATGATCTTGTACACTCACACAGAGAGCTTAAGATTTAGAAAAAAATTTATTACTTTAAAAATAGGAGAGAATTTCCAGGATTATATCTAGGTAAAGAATTGTTATGTTTGACTCCAAAAGCACAAACCATAAAAGAAAAAAATATTGATACATTGAACTTGTCAAAATTAAATGTTTTTTTCCCCTCTGAGAGAGAATGGGGATACTTTTGCAAGAAACACTTGACTTTTCTCTGGAAACAGCCTTCAGCAAACAGAAGCCAACTTGACTAGAGGTGCTTGGGAAGTTGCATACCCCACTGGGATGGGCTGCAGACTATAATGAACTGATACTGGGGTAAACAAACAAACAAACCCAAGTCTTTTGTAACTATCCAGGCTGTGTTTCAGGTATTATTCTTGTGGAAGAACTCCTGACCCTCATCATTATCAACAGCAATCATGTGTCTCCTTTTCAGAAAATTATATTTTCTATCATTTCACCACAAATACAGAATTTCCACAGTGATTGGGTTTTTTATTAATTGGAAAGTGAAAGCATTAGTTGCTCAGTCAATCCAACTCTTTGTGATCTCATGGACTGTAGCCCACCATGCTCCTCTGTCCATGGAATTGTCCAGGCAAGAATTCTGGAGTAGGTAGCCATTCCCTTCTCCAGGGGATCTTCCCAACCCAGGGGTCAAACCTGGGTCTACTGCATTGGAGGCAGATTCTTTACCATATGAGCTACCAGAGAAATCCATATAAAGGAAAGTACTTTATGTTTCTATATTGAATACCAATGCCTTTAAAGTTAAGGTTGAGAGGAGATGGAGGTGATACATTTTCTCTCAAATTGGAGAGACACTCTGATGGTCATAGATTCCAAACAGTGCCAACCAACTCTGACAGCTAGTATCGTCTTAAAAAACTCTATTGTTTTTCTGTGACATTCAAACATCAATTGACTTAACTTCATTCCTCTTTTGCTCAGTTCAGTCAGTCAGTTCAGTCAGTCAGTCAGTTCAGTCACTCAATCATGTCTGACTCCTTGCATCCCCATGGACTGCAGCACGCCAGGCTTCCCTGTCCATCACCAACTCCCAGAGCTTGCTCTAACTCATGTACATCGAGTCGGTGATGCCATCCAACCATCTCATCCTTTGTCATCCCCTGCTTCTCCTGCCTTCATCCTTTCCCAGGATCAGGGTCTTTTCCAATGAGTCAGCTCTTCCCATCAGGTGGCCAGAGTGTTGGAGTTTCAGCTTCAGCATCAGTCCTTTCAATAAATAGTCAGGACTGATTTCCTTTAGGATTGACTGGTTTGATCTCCTTGCAGTCCAAGGGGCTCTCCAGAGTCTTCTCCAACACCACAGTTCAAAAGCATCCATTCTTCGGTGCTCAGCTTTCTTAATAGTTCAAGTCTCATATCCATGCATGACTACTGGAAAAACCATAGCTCTGACTAGATGGACTGTTGTCAGCAAAGTAATGTCTCTGTTTTTTAATATGCTGTCTAGGTTGGTCATAGGTTTTCTTCCAAGGAGCAAGCATCTTTTAATTTCATGGCTGCAGTCACCATCTGCAGTGACTTTGGAGCCCAGGAAAATAAATTGTGTCACTGTTTCCATTGGTTCCCCATCTATTTGCCATGAAGTGAAGGGACCAGATGCCCTGATCTTAGTTTTCTGAATGTTGAGTTTTAAGCCAACTTTTTCACTCTCTCTCTTTCACTTTCATCAACAAGCTCTTCAGTTTCTCTTCACTTTCTGCCATAAGGGTGGTGTCATCTGCATATCTGAGGTCACTGATACTTCTCCCGGCAATCTTGATTCCAGCCTGTGCTTCATCCAGCCCGGAATTTTGCATGATGTACTCTGCATATAAGTTAAATAAGCAGGGTGACAAAATACAGCCTGGACATACTCCTTTCCCAATTTGGAACCAGTCTATTGTTCCATGTCCACTTCTAACTGTTGCTTCTTGACCTGCATACAAATTTCTCAGGAGGCAGGGCAGGTAGTCTGGTATTCCCATCTCTTGAAGAATTTTCCATAGTTTGCTGTGATCCACACAGTCAAAGTTTTTGGCACAGTCAATAAAGCAGAAGTAGATGTTTTTCTGGAATTCTTTTGCTTTTTCTATGATCCAATGGATGTTGGCAATTTCATCTCTGGTTCCTCTGCCTTTTCTAAATCCAGCTTGAACATCTGGAAGTTCACGGTTCACGTACTACCGAAGCCTGGCTTGGAGAATTTTGAGCATTACTTTGCTACCATCTGAGATGAGTGCAATTGTGCAGTAGTTTGAACATTCTTTGGCATTGCCCTTATGGGAGCTATGATTAGTGACTACCTTAGTGAAAAGGGGGAAGACTATTAGGATTTTTCCAGAAGCCAGAGCAAAGTCTATTGCTAGACATATAAAGAGATTTGTGTACAGCATTTAAGAAAAAATTTTTCAAATTCTTAAATCTGTTGAATGATATAATAACCTGCCTCATCAGGGAGTGAGTTCCCTGTAATTTTTGCTGTTGTTTAAATAGTGGCGATCAAGTCAGAGTCATTGTTTTGGGTATGAAATTGCTTATAAAAGTTCTATTTTCCATTTCATAAAAACTGATTTCACTATTCTGAACATCTTAAGGATCTGTACAAAAAACCACAAAGCTATAATGCTTATGAGCTGCTCTTTTAAGATGCTATTCTTTGTTCTAGGGTTTCAGCACCAAAATGAATGAATGAATGAATGTGTAAATGAGTAATAAATGAGCTGAGACTTCCATATGGATACACATATGCATGATTCACATATTAAATGATAAAGAATTATTTTGCATTTGTTATAAATAACCCCATATAGTTACAAAAATTAGGTATCTGTTGACTAATTTAGAAATTAAGTAGAGTTTATTGAAAGAAAATAAACAGGAGAAAAAAATACCTAAAATCGAAGCTTGGTTTCAAACATCTTAACTGATCAATAATTTTCTTTTTTAATTTAAGCTGACTGAGTTTGTTATGTTCAGGATAGTGACCAACTGATGTTGAAGATAAAACTTGATAGAATGGAGGAACACTGAATTTACAATTTTTCCAATAAAGCTCATAAATAATTATTTCAGTGTTTTTTCCATTAATAAAGTATAAAATCTGGCCTAATAACTTAAAATATTTATTTAAAATTTAGCTACAGTTTGACTTAAGTATTAATAGTATGCATTAGACATTGAATTGTTTTTTGCAGAATATTTTATTTGATTGATTTTTTTTTTTAGAATATTTTAATAATATTACAATTTTGTTTACATAATTTTCGGGGGTTCTCTTCCTATAAAGATCAGCATAAACACCTGCAAAATGTGTTTACTTTCTATATTTCAGTCCAATCATAAATTTTCAGCTTTAGTATGTGCAGAAGTGAAATGTGATTTGCTAATATAGGAGATAGTGTTTGTAATTTACAAAATGGGTTTTATAACCTGTTAAATAAGAAAATCAGTTCCATCTTTCCAGTTCATGCCACCCACTAGATATGCTACTTAGATTGTTCAGCCACTTTCAGAGAATATGCCCCTTTTGAAAAGAGCTCTGTTTTTTTTTACTTAGGAGAGAGTTGGGGAGAGCGGGCAGGTTGGAACTTCTTGAGACTAAATCCGTCAATTGAGTGACAGTGCCTACATATTCTTCCCTTCAAATATATTGTATGAACTGCATATTACACAATCCAGGCAGTCTCAGAAAATCTATACTCATTTCTTGATTCCAAATGTGAAGGTCCCCCTTAAACCTAGAGGACTCCTGGAAGGATTTACAGGGGAAATATAACGAGACTGATTTTCTAACACGTGTTGGACACACAGCTCACATAAACCTTCGGGTAGTCCTCTGCAGATTTATACGAGGTGGTACAGGAGAATTCTCCCAGCCATTGAGTGTGACTCTCCTGCTTCTGAGTTATGTCAGGTACATAGGAATCACTCCCAGACACTCTCCCAGGACTACAGCCTTTGGCTTTAAATCCTCAATTTGACACTTTTCTGCATGGTTATTAGAGCTTTAAAGAAATGTATCAGGGCTCTCAGCCAGCTTAGAGAAAGCAATTTTCCTTTGGACTATCACCTCCATAAGACGGTACTGGTGGGGTGTGTTAGTAACCTATTCTTCCCCTGTATTTAGGAAATATTTCCTGAACATTATTTTCTTAATATGTGAGACAGTTTAGAAATAAAGGAGGAAAAAGAGGATCAATAATTCATTTGTAAAATAATTCCAAGTGGTTTTATTTAGTGGGTTTTTTTTTTTTTTTTTACTTGGAGCTAATATTTTCTTTTGATTTTTCTTTCCTTCCTTTCTTCTTATCTCTTGGTTCATTCTTAGTCTCTTTCAAGTTGTCCTTATCTTTGGCCTGTTTGTTAATGTTGCTCCTGGGGTGAGCTCATCCTTTCTGGTGACTTCCAAGCACAGTGACTAAATGCTGACAATGTCCCCATCTGAATCTCCAGACCAGACTGAGTTCCTGCTTTTGAGATGGTAGAGACATTCTTGACCTGACCTCCCACTGGCATCTCAAAGTAAAACTCAAATTAACTCCCTACCCCATCCCTTGCTTTCCAAGTCTTTGCAAATAGTGCTGATCTGTTATTTTCCTTTATGTTCTGCATACAGTTGCCAAATTTTGTCAGTTCTACCTCTTTGATAAATCCAAAATGCGTCCAATTTTCTCCATTCCAAACAGAATATTATTGTTGTTAAAAGTACTTGCTTTGAACTAACACTTGCCTGGATTTTTGTTTTGTACTACTTGCATAAAAACACAGACTTATGAGCCTCAGCTTTGTTTTGTTTTTCATCTGAAATCCAAAATAACAATACCTATCCATCAGTGTTGTCATAGGAATAAATCAGATAATGCAGTTTACATGCTTAGCACAGAGTCTGGCATATAATTAATGCTCAATAAACGTCTTTATCTTTCCACATGACAGATATTGGGTTATCTGTTCTAGGCTAACTGCTGCAAAGCTTTCTATACCCTTCTTGTTTCAGGTCTTACCCATTTTAAAACATTCATCTTCCACATTGCAGTGGTGATGTATTTTTCAAAATATAAGTTGAATCAAGTTGTTTCTCTTCTTAAGCCCCTTGATTTACTTCACAGTATTTTTTAAATAACATTCAAAATTCTTCTTGAAGAGAAGGAAAACAGTCCTCTCTTACTTTGCAAATGAGACTACACATTAGTACATCCCCATGGAGAACAATTTGGCACAGTCTGCCAACATGTTAACGCAAATGCCCCTTGATTCCAGAATTCTGTCTTCTTGGAATTTAGCATAGATAAATACATTAGAAATTACTTAGGTACAAGTTTATTCTTTACAGCATTATTTGTAAGAGTAGAAGGTTAGAAACAAGCTAATTGTTAATCAGCAGTGGTGTAGGTATAAACTGGAATACAATATGCAATGTTTACAACTGATAAGATGTGGCCAAATCTCCAAACTAGTTATGTCAAAAAGCAAGGTTCAGAACTATGCATAATATACCTTATTCTCTAATTTTATTGGAACAGAGTGTTAGGAATATATATTGATACCAATACAATATTGTATAATGTATTCAGTATCTATGGAAAGACACACAAGAAACCATTCATAAAATTTTCTTTCCAGAAAGAGAAATGAGTAGTTTTTCCAATAGAGAAATGAGTAGAAATGAGTAATAGGGAAAAAGACAAAACGAAAACTTTTCATTGTATATCCTTGAGCACATTTTGTTCTGTGTACATGTATTCAAAAAAATGAATGATTAAAACTAGAAACATACATCCCTCATGATGGGTTCCTTCCAACTTCTTCAAAAGCTGCCTAAGCTCCCCACCTGCTCTCTTATGCAGTTTCCTTGCTGGGAACATCTTCCCCTCTCGTCCCTCCATTGTGCCTAATTATGCCAATCAAGTTTTGATTTCTCCACCTCATTTCCCAAAACCTTTTCTGGGCTGTTAAGATTGACTTAAATGTTTTTCCTACATATGTCAAAGTACTCAGAAGTTATTTCTTAACACTTGGAAAATTCTGTGAGGCTGTTGACTATCTGAGTATCTGTTAAAAAGAGGTGTACTTTAGTCCTGTGTTAGATCTGTTGGCTCAGAATCTAGACTTGTGGACCCCTGGAATTTTCATTTTTCATAAGTGTCTTCTTTGTTTTTCAGGGCAGTAAGTTTTCTACTGTACTTAGCCTGCTCTCTAGTCTGTCTCTTTCCACTAGGTTGTCAGCAGGACTTGTGTCTTCATGATTTTGTGCACCTAGCAGAGACGTTAGAAAACAGGGGTGTTCAGTAAATATTGAAAGAATGAATGCCATCCTCCTGAATAGGTCTTTGTCTAGACCAGCAAATATCATTCTTATAATACCAAATATAGATACTGATGGTAAACTTATCTTAAGGCATACAATCTCAGACACAGAACCTGGAGTCAAAACCAGGCCTCCTATTTCCTTTGTCAGTCTTCTTTTCTGCTGTGTAGTTGAGCTGGGAATAATCTTTTTTTAATCAAATTTTAAATTCTAGTTATTTTAATTTTAGTAAAGAATGTATAAGAAATACATAATATACAGCATGTCTACCAGGTAATTTGCATGATATCTTTAGACAATTCTAGATATGAGAACATAGTATACAGCTAGGAAATTTGGATAAACATTTTCACAGATTTAATTTTTTAATGTAAAAATTTAAATTATGGAGAAGTTGACATTTCAGGTTTATTTTCATAAAATATATAACTACTTCCCTGTATGAATTTTACCCCCCCAAAATAATTATTGTATTAGACAATTGTAGTCATGCCACAATGATAGCCATTTAGACACCTGGTTTATTAAACTCTGTTGCAGATAAAGGTGCCAGAAATAAATTAATGACTGTTATAACAGCTGGGCTTTCTTGCTTACAAGAAAAATACCTTGACATATTTTTTGACTCTGTGATTGGTCTACATTTCAAGGATATAAATTAATCTTCAGAAGATCCTAAAGAATATCTTCCCTGGACACTTCACTTATACATCAAGTTGGCCGTGTTAGCAATCTAATCACAAACCTGTAATTCAGTGGACAACAATTTCTTATTGTGAACAGCATAGCAGCTTTTACTATCATTTAGGTCAGCCCAAGATTGCTGATGCACCGTATGTTTCAGGCCAGGGATGATGGATGGCTAGCTCTGATGCCCATCCCTAAGTGATTGGAAAGATTGAAGACACACAGTTCACTTCAGCTTGCTTACTATTACATCAAGTAATCAGTGTGATAGGCAAGCCTGTGCTCTTTATGTCATCCAACCAACTTTATGCAGGAACATTATTTCACATTAAAAAAAAAATCTTAAGAATTGTATCCAGATGACATTCCCATTACTAGATCAAACAGCTCCACCTCACACCTGAGTGTTAATGAATATTTTATTAATACTTTGTTATAAGAGGCAGATCTTGCTTTTCTTTAATAGCTCAAATAATATATATGTGTCACTCAAGTTATAAGTGAAAGATGCCAATTTGTTTCCTTTAAACTTTGCTTGGGTCAGAAAAAAAAAAGAGGCTGTTAAGAAAATTTCATATTTTCTATGCCTAATTTCCAATTTAATAAATTAGACTGCTTGTTAACTTTAAATTATAAAGTTCTAAAGATTTGTCTTTGCTGGAATGAATCTATGTAAATACAGTTTTCTGAAACCCTTGTGTGGAAAATGTTTTTTGAAAGTGATGAAGAAAAACCAAATGCATATCTTAAATTGTCAATTTTGCACTAAGGGCATAAATCACGGAGATAAACTTAACAATATTCCCTTGCTTTTTATTGTTTCAGACACTATAATTTATAACTTCAAGCAAAACATCTCATGGATTAATTAAATGTATCTTGGGATGATTTAAGTAACTTAGAGAACACAATGCATAGAAGATGTTAAAATTGTTATAATTGCTCATTTACTTTCTAAGCAATGTCATGATGTAAGTTTCTTTGACTTTTAGAATACTTCCATTGCCTGCCATCACACACCAAGTCTAATTTTAGCTTTATAGAGAAAAGAAGGCTGAGGTCCATTTATCTCTTGGGAAGGGCTTGCAGTAGGGGTTAAGAAATCACTTCTTGCTTGATGTTTTACTTTATTATCAATTCTAATTAACATAGTTTATATATCATCACCCTCTGTCCTTTCTTACCTATTTTTATTTATATGTACCCTTTTCTATTTACATAAATGATTTGAGGAAGCTCATAATGAAGACAGGTAACATAATAAGATCCATTACAATTAATGCAGCCTAGTGATCCTTAAAGCATTGTCCAGCAGCATCAGCATCACTTGGGATTTCCCTTGAAATAAAAATTATTGGTGCTCCCACACAAAGCTTACTGAATCAGCAGCCTGTGTTCTAACAGTCTCACCAAATGATTCTAACTCATGCTAAAACCTGAGGTCCACTCATCGTTCTAGGGTCTGTTAAAGGTAAGAATCAAAAATTGTAGGGTGTGTGTGTGTGTGTGTGTGTGTGTGTGTGTGTGTGTGTGTCGGGAAAAGAGGTGACAATTAAGAGAAAACTATTTTATAGGTTAAGAAAAGCTGCAAGAGTTAAATACACAAAGAGGTTTAAGAGTGGAGCTTTGTAATCAGAGACAGGTATTTGGATTCCTGAGTGTTGTGCTACTAGTGAGCTATCTGACCTTGACCCATTTGTTCAACTCCTCCTACTCTTCATTTCCTTACATGTAAAATGGGCAAATAGTGTTGCTTTCAGAGCTAAGTAAAAACAATATATAAGAAAAGCTTACTGCAGTGACTAGCATGACATACATGTATATTACTTTTTAATTTACTGTTTGTTGCCCTTAAAAATGATAATAAATACTATAACATACACCATTTGCAACAACATGGGTGGACCTTGAGGGTATTATGCCAAGTGAAATAAGATAGACAGAGAAAGACAAATACTGTTTAATATTGATTATATGCGGATTCTTAAAAGAAAGTCAGACTCGGAGTAGAAAAGTGGTTGCCAGGGTCTGGGGCATGTTGGGGGGACAGGGAGAACTTAGTAGAAGGGTAAAAACTTTCAGTTATAAGATGAATAAGGTCTGAAGAGCTATACAGTATGGTGACTATAGTGATAACACTGTATTGCATAATTGAAATTTGCTAAGATAGTAGATGTTCTCACTAAAAGAAAAATAAAAGCAAAAAGATAAATATATGAGGTGATGGATGAGTTAATTAACCAGATGGTGGAAATCCTTTCACAGTGGATATCAAATCACCACAATGTACACTTTAAATATCCTTCATTTTTGTCAATTATACCTCAATAAGGCTGAAATGAAAAGAAAACATAATTTACCTGAGAAGATTCATGTGATTACTTGAGCTTCCTGGGAGCTACTGTAAAACGATGAACACAACAGGATATATAGCTTTTGACTGGAATGGTGGAGTTTTGAAAAAAAATACCAGTGCTTAGACCCTCCTGTCAGAAATGCTGATTAATAACTGGTCTATAGTGGAACTCTGGCATCTCTATTTTTTTTAGATATCCTCAGGTAAACCTAAAATGCAGACAGAATTGAGAACTACTGTATTAAAGCAGCACTTTTTCAAGCATGATTGTGCATTCAGATCACCCAAGGAACTTGTTAAAATGCATAGTTCTTACTTTAGTGGGTTAAGGGCCAAGATAGTCCAAGAATTCAGCAGGTGACAGGTACTCTGATTAATAACGAATTCAGGTATTGGGAAATATGCAGATACCTAGGTAGAACCAACCATTTTTTCCCATTCAGCTTTAAGAGAAAATGCTAGAGCTAGAATGAAGCAAAACATGTACTTGTTTTATGTGGAAAAATACTCTCATTGCTGATAGCCTTACACAAAGTAAAGCTACTTTATACTTTGATTATGTTTTATATTTACTTTGATTTATATTTAGGATATGAATTTGGTTCTGGAAAGAGTAATAGCTTTCAGTATCTTCAGGAAAGCTTCTCAGGAAATTTAAAGATAGGGTACACCTTTTTTTTTTTTTTTTACAATTATTACAAAATTCTGGAAGGAAGAGGTCTAATATTAGGTTTCAGTTACACACTTAAGTTTTAGAAATAATATATCCTTATCAGAATTAATTTCAGATGAAGTCTTTTTTGTTTAATGTGTTATATCATTTTATGCATTTATTAAAGAAAGAAGTCCAAGTACTCTGAACAATGCCATTTATGATACTCAAAATCAAGTACTATAACTCTAAAATGTCAGTAAAGGGATAGAAGATTTATAATGTTCTAATCTCACATAAAGGAATATGGTAATAACATCTTTAGAGAGGGAAATTTATCTGAGAATGATGTATAAAGAAATAGTGTGGAAGAATATTACCTTTTAAAATGATTCTAGAGCAAGTCTCTCCTCACTCATTCAATCTCTCTCTCTCTCTCCCTCCCTCCCTCTCTGTGTTTCTCTCTGGAGGACATATAAATAAGAATAATTCTAAAAGACTGAAGAATAACTATTTTGACATTAAGAAGTTTAATTGACAAGAGATGAAGAAAGCTAGAGCTAAAGAAAGCACAACGTGAAAATAATAAATACAACATCTTGATTCTTAGGGGAAACTATCACCTTGTAAATTAGGGTCATGGTACTGAACATCTTTGATTGCGACTCTGGAGTTATAGCATGTGCATGAAGAAGGCAGTGGTCAGTGTGGGGAGCCTACCTTAACATTCTTCGTTTATATCACTTTGGCTAAAAGAGTTGCTGGTAAGGACAAGTAAAGTATCAGAGCTTTTAATCAGTGCAGTCTTTTGTACTTTATAGTAGGCCTTTTTAAAAAAGTAAAAATGGCAGACTGTATGTTAAACGCGATGGCTGGTTGGCCAAGTCAACCGTGTGCATCAGAAAGTGGCAGAATATGGAGTGAGGTGCAACCTCAATCTGAGCCGTAATAAAGTAGCTGTTCATCTGTGGTCGGAGAGCACCATGAAAGACCTTGAGTTCCTCCACTTTATTTTGCAGAAAGCCGTTGGACAGCTCTGCATCATCTAGCTCTATCAATCAAGGACCTCAACCGCTGCTTGCCGCTGAAAGCTTTCCTGTTTGGCTCTGTTTTTTCACAGACAGCTCAATATCTTGTCTGTGGAGCTGTGATAAATGTGCCATGTGCTTCTAAACTGTCTCTTTAACACTGGACTGCATTTCAGCTTGTAATGCTTGTGACTAATTGCTTGTATCAAAGCCTTTTTATTTATCTGTAATGATTATCCAATAGGCTTATCATTTATGTTTCTCACTTCTCTTTATGAAGTGGTTTTATTTTAAAGTTGCACACAGCCAACTGTCAGCTAACTTCTAAAGTAGCAGCTCTTGTTCAATGAATAAGGTGTCAAGTTAAGAGAATGTAATTGGCAAACCCTAGTATATAACCAGAACAAGTACAAACTTCTAATGATTTTTCTTCTCTTTTTGTGATTGCTGTGTATCAGCTACAGTTTTAAACACCAACTTTATGGCCGCCAACTGTGGCTGTCGGGACAAAAATTTTTTTGTCCTCTTGTGTAAGAACAGTAGTCAGGATCACAAAACCTTCTTACTTGGGCACAATTGCCAGTTTCTGCTAAGGAGGGCCAGAATAGAGCTATTATGGTAAATGAATAACTTCTCACTTTGAAAGAAGGTGGTTTTTTCAGATCAGGTTGGAGGTCAGTGACAGGGCAAGGAAAGGAAGCTCATATTGCAGCTGTCTGCAAATGAGCTTTTCCTACAGATACTGGAAGGAAAAATAAGAACCTATTGGGGAGGCTGATCTTTACCTAATCTCTAAAAGCATATTTTCAAAAGAAAGGAAAACCTGTGTGTTTCTTCTTAAATTTTCACTATAGTTTAAAAAACGCATGCATCTGTCACCATTAAAGGTCATTCATATTAGGAA
Organism: Odocoileus virginianus; assembly: GCF_023699985.2. Taxonomy (NCBI): domain Eukaryota; kingdom Metazoa; phylum Chordata; class Mammalia; order Artiodactyla; family Cervidae; genus Odocoileus; species Odocoileus virginianus. The sequence continues at coordinate 45,259,951 of NC_069679.1, forward strand.
TGAAAAGTATTTCTTTTTCTAGTCCTTGACTAAAAGAAAAAGGAAATAGCATGACATAGTCCACGTCCTTCAATCCTTAAAATGTGCTAACATTCAAGAAGAAAAAATATGCTATATTATAAGCAAATATCTATTTAAGGTTGCTATAGCTTTTTGGCTATATTTCTGTTGGCTAAATGTTTGATTTTATTCAGATATTGATAAATGGAAGTGATAACTGTTTATCTGCATGTCTGCAGAGAGATTCTAACTCTCCAAGAAAGTGGATTTAATCAAAATTATACATGTTTTAAGTATACAAATACAGAAATGTGAAAAAAGTAGAATGCCCAATTTTTAAAAGGCAAGAAAAAAGTCTCATTAAGAGACTTTTATTCTGAAGTCATTTTCTTGCCTCACAGTAAAAAAAAATCCTATCATCGAAATGAAATCAAAAGGCACGTGCCATTTATTACTGTGAATCAGAATATGCTAGCTTTATACATTGGCTCAGTTGTAGGAAGAAGCTGCACATAAAATAAAGAAACCATCTACATAAGGTTTAGGAATGCATTACAAGATCCTCTCTTATACAGGAACATAGTGGGTAGACTTTAACTTTTCTGAATTTATAAATTAGGAAATCAATTCAACATTGCATTAAACATACTTTAATGGAATGTTGAATTGCTAAATCATCATTTTGAGAAGTAATCAAATAATCCTGTTCTTCCTTCACTTCACCCCTAAGTCAGTTCCCTAAGGATCAAAGATAGACAGTAGTATCTATGGAATGATACTTATTGAAGTTTCAATTTTCTAATGAAATTTGATACATAGAATTTGCTTTATAGCCATTATTTTTCAGAATTTGTTTTTGCTTTTTTTTTTTTAAATTCAGGGATATCTTATTCTATTCTTCTAATTTGGTTTGGCTTGAATAGTTGGTATATGCTGGAGCAGTTACAAAAATTTGCTAGGTGATAGGAAGAGAGAATCTGGAGTTAAATATGTCATGGGTAATGTTCAAAATATGGATAATTAAGGATATAACATTATAGGATAATTGTTTGCTAATAATATTTGGTAAAACATTAAAGTTAAAATTGATGTCTATGATAAATTTCTAATATAGACTGAGGGGTAGATTTCAGAACCCATCTATGGTAGAAGTGGAGCAGTGTCAGTCAGTATCTCTAGAAAGATAATGGATTGGGCTCTTGGCCTGAGCTCTACCCACTTCTTCATAGTTCCATCATTGCTACTATTTCATCATCATTAAGGGAAGATGCCAGTTTTACTCACAATTCTATATAATCCAGATACAATAGGGAAGATTCTGGAAGCATTTTCTTTCTTCAGGTTTATATACCAGGGATGTCTATTTTGCTTAAGTCAGTCTCAACAAAGACCTTGAAGTTCATGCAAAATAAATTTACATATAGTGCTTCCTACTTGAGACACTCTTATTAAAGGCATCAGTCAACTTGTTTCTCCAAGATTATCTGATAGGTCAGAAAAATTCAATGAATGATGAAACAATGTGGCTCCCATGGAACCATGGAAAACAGGGAAGAACTCCCTAATGTTAGAAAATTAAGTATACTACACTGTAAGTGTTCATCTTGCTCTGACTCATGTGTGGCAGTCCCTTGTGGCATCTAAGCTCTCTGGATAGCCTGATAATCTAAAAGTTAATGAAGTAAATTCCCTTTTAAACTGTAGTTTCTTATTCTGGCTGAGGTAACCTTGGCATTATCCATTGGTTAATTGTTGAAGTCGGATTTCTACTGTTAATAAATCTTTCATTCCTGTTTTATTTTTGACCTGTTGAGAGTGAAACTTCTTTTCCTTATTGCTCTAATGACCTCAATTTCCTCAGGTTATTGTGTGGGTTTAGTATACGTGTATGTTTTTATTGTATATATCGTATTGTCATATATTATATGACATTAGTCAGTAACTTTTCTACATGTGCTTAGCATACTTTATACCAATAACTTATTTTTTCCAAAGACCTGATTTATGTATGTTTTGAACCATGTTGTAAAATATCCATAATAACTATCTATCTTTTTTGTCTTATTTTAGATGACTTGTTTGGCCTGCTATTGTGAATCAAATCCAGTCAAGATATTGCATTTTGAATCATCAGAAAATTTTCTCTATGATTTCCCAAAGCAATTATATTTATTCTTTGAACTTTTATCAGGATAGACAGTTTATTGGACTGGGTTCCTCAGATAATTGCCAGCTAGGTGCCAAGACAGGCTTCTTCACATGGGTGATTTGGGTGATATAGGTGACAGTTGATAAGTCAGTTCCATCCATCCATGTACAGGAACACTGCTGAATGTCACCCTTGCTGATTTCCAGACCCTAATGTTTCTAGAAGCACATGTGGATTCTATGAAGCAATGGATTAGGGAAAAAAGTGACTTCTTGGTATAAAAATAATAAATAACAAAAAATTAAATGGGGAGTCTGAATCCTTAGTTCTAAAGCAGTTTTCTATCTTATGGGTTTTTTTCCTATACTGAAAAGTTTAAATGGTTTTACCATCATAACCCATATCCTCATACAAATGTTAATTTACTTACTGTTATTAATTAACTACTAGTAGAATGCTTTCTTCAAGAGATGGATATTGTATGAGCCTCACTTATACACTGCCTCTTCATTATGCCTTTGTTAAACATCTACACTGGCAAGTAAAGGAGAGCATTATTATTTGTTTTCTCCATACAGAAATGCTAGAATATATTCCTATCCATTTATCTTTAAAGATAAAGTGTTTAAAAATGTAGTGTACATTTTGATTTTGAAATAGTGTATTATAGTGAAAGATATCAGAGTAACAATAGAGAAACAAAGATTGAAGCTTCAGTTCATTTCTCTATTTGTTAAAGATAATTACCTCATTCATTTTGTCTTCCTTTTTTTGTAAGATTAAAATAATAGCCCTTTTTTTCTTTTAAGACTTTTAGGTAATGGATGTAAAACCCTTTGTGTTTTTTGCAAAGTAATACTATCACAAAGGGATGGAAAACAGTTTTTTTTAATTGCAAACTGTGGATCCAGCAAAATTATCAAATATGTAGTCTGAAGTAAAACAAATAAACTAAGCCTCATTTCAATTTATTTGCTTTGTGGGTGATAGGTGGGAGTGTGGGAAAGTTGAGAAGAATATGAAATATTAGATGGTTTTTAGTTACATTAACCTGGACTAGAAAACTACATAGAATACCACAAATGAAAAATGTATTTAGTGAAGTATGAATTAGAGGAAGAATAAAAGTGGAAAGTAGTGAATGAGCCAAAAACAGAAAAACAAATGCACACCCAAAAAGACAGTGATGAAAATGTAATAGAATCATAGCCCCTACTTGAGATATTTTAATGTATTATAGCTAAAACCTCCAACTATATCTTGCCTTTTATTAATTACAGGAATAAATCAGGATATTGTCTTTAATCTGCATTATTGCTCTGATAGGAATCCCTGGTGATTCAGTGGTAAAGAATACACCTGCAGTGCTGGACATGTGGGTTTGGAAGGGAAGGGAAGGTAGGGAAGATCCCCTGGGTAGGGAAGATCCCCTGGAGAAGGAAATGGCAACCCACTCCTCTATTCTTGCCTGGGAAATCCCATGGACAGAGGAGCCTGACAGGCTACAGTCTATGGGGTTGCAAGAGTTGGACGTGACTGAGTGACTAAACCACCACCATTGCCCAGGTAAAAGTAAGTCTATGGCCAGAGGTCCCTCACCCCTGATCCTGACATTTAACAATGAATTCTTTTCACTTTCACCAGTGAAAAGAAACTACTAAGCTCTGTTTAGTAGTTCAAAATCTACCAACAAAGCCATTTTGGACCAGATTTGTTTTACAGTTTTGCCAGATGAAAACAAATGTAATTATCATCTTGTTAACCTGGCTTTACTTTGCTTTGTTTTTGAGTAGGTGGATTGGACCATTTGCCTCCTTCCCGCCCTGCACCCCTACCCCTAATGGTTCCTTTGGTGTATAACCTCAGATACCTATTTTTCTGTTTCTGCCCCGACCCCACCGACCTTTCCCATCTTTCCCCAGCTCTCTCTACTGTTCTCTCCTCTGTGTCTGTATCTTTCTCTCACACATTGCTTTCCCCTCTGTCTGTGTCTGAACTGAGACCTCTGTGTCAATATACAGTTTCCTTACTTTTCTGGCATTTTTCTTTTCTGTCATAATTGGCTTCACAGTATGGAAAAAGGAGAAAACCTCAGGACTTGGTAGTAAAAGTCATCTAGTATTAACCCTGCTATTCGTTACGACTTCACCTCAAATCAATCCCTTAGTACCTTCACATCAGTTTTCTAAACTCCCAAACAAAAATGCTAATATCTGCCCTATATCCAGTGGTATGATGGAAAGAGCTACCACCAGGTCATGAGAGTCAACTGTGTACATTTCTTCTTGATTCCATGATTAGTGACATCACTTGGTACCTCGAAGTTGGTTATGGTGGGAGTATCAGCATGAAAATGAGCAAATGGTTCAAGTTAAGGTTTTGTTTGTTTGTTTTTAAGAGCAGATTGTTAACCATTTATCAGCACATAACTGCAAATATTTCACATGAGGGTGCAATAAGGCTAAAATGAAAAGAAATGTGAAGTGCTTTAATGAGACAAAGAAGTGCTTCTCAATACTCACCAGGTGTCATTTTATTCTTCTCAAGCCTGTCAACTTATTTCCTTTCCTTCCTAAATAACAATCCAGCTGGTATATGCCTATATAGAAGCAGTGTTTCTTATTATTAATTAGAATATGTCCTCACCGTAAATCTAGATCATGTGCTTTTACTTTAGAAAATTTGTGGCTTTGTAGAAAAGTTCAATACGCATGAGAAAATATTTTCACATAACAAGGATGCCTGTGAAGACCTTGCATACCAAAAGTGTTCAATATGTATTTATTCAGTTGAATCAAGTTGAATAAGTTTGATATCAATTGAATAATAACTAGCTTTGGTTACCATTTTGCCTTTTAATTTTCAGCATGGAATATTGGGAATTGTGATGAATTTGTAATAAGGTCTTCTTCAAATCCTCCAATAATAATTTATTTCCCCCTAATTTATTGTAAATAACAAACAATGGCTTAAATACTTCCTACTCACCGGTGTCATGTTACTGTGAGGGGAGATAATGTTATTTTACTAAGTGGCCCTTCTGCAATTCACAAATTGGCAAGAGTTTAATATGAAGAGTGAAGAAGAATATCATTTTCAGTTGAAAGCTGAAAGGGGAGCTAGTAAGAGAAATGTAATTAGCTAAACTGGAACCTGACCAGACTCCTGACATTTTTTTTTTATTTAAAAGAATATGAAGTAAACACAAATTAAATGCACTATGAATGTTCTTAAAGAGGTCAAAACAAGGGCATATTAAAGGATATTTATAATAATGCAAGCATTTACCAAGCTGATTTTATAAGAACTGATTTTTCCCAAAAGCAGTGCTGAAACAATTTAAACATTAAAGTCATAGGACAGATAGTTTAGTTTAAAGCTGTATTTCTGTTTTTATTTTTGTTGAAACTTTGAAATTTCTAGATTAGATCACTATGTCATTCAAGTAAGCTTAAACATTTTAACTAATTACTATATCAGAAATATCTATATAGCTTAATAATGTGTACATCTCAATCCTTTATCCAAAAATGAGGACTATTTGCAGTAAAATGAAGGACAAAAGTCACATCTTTAGAGATGAGTAGGCTCACTCCTATATTCAGAAACTTCTTTTGAAATCACTTTACTGATAATACAAATAAATAGAGCAAAAGCAACTTTTATTTTTTTCTAGTACTAAATAATAAAGAAAATCAGAATTAGGAGAAAAAAATTGGCCATTTATTAGGTTTCTACTAAACTTTATACCTACATAGAAGCCATAAAAACAAAGAAAGATAATAGAAATATTTCTATAAATATCTCTCTCTGTAGCACAACAGCTTTAAAAACCTATTCTCTCCCTCATGCTACATAACATGAAAACACTGCAGCACCTACAGCCTGGGCCGAGGCAGCTCATTAGCTGAGCTGTCTGTGTGTGTCTGTCTGCCATCAGCATCTGGTGAAAGGGGAAACACTGACCCTGCCAGATTTGGGTCATGAGGTCAACAGGTCTCATTTATTATTCAAAATTGCTTTCTGACCTTTTATCTACTAGGTCAAAGGATGTTGTATTCCAGTTGGTTGAATTTTTTAATGATGAAGCCACTATCCTGCCAGATAATAAAATTATTTCTCCCTTCTATGGAATTATGATATTCTCTTTACCTATCTGAAAATGTAATATTCTGAATCATTGGCTGTGGAAATATCCTCAAAAGGAAGTAATTTGTTTCTATTTTTCTTCTTTTTTTATAAGATATCTAGATATTTAAATGATATTGACTGTTGACAGTGGTCGTAGTCATTTTCTTGGCTGTGATTTGAACCTCTCATTCTGCATTTGGAATTCCACCGCTTCCTGTGGCACTCCACAGACAGTAGTATGCACCATGCTGACCCGCCCTGAGTTTGAGTAATCATACTATATATTTCCAAAACAAAAGAGGGGGAAATCAAATGTCATTAGATAGATGGCAGACAGATGTGCAGCATGTCTTCCAACTCAGAGGATGTTTGGGAGCATTTTATATTGCACTTGTTCTTTATCATCCAACAAGAAGAGTTTTCTAAACCAGTTCATTACTTTCTATGTCTCATAATGCATAGGAAACAGAAGGAGCTTAAAACCCATGCAGAGAATAGATTTGAAAATATTTGAACATCTAGTTCTATACTGTAAAATTAAATATAAACAGTTAGCAAGCAATTTTGCAGAAAAGTGAGACTCCTTTAATAGATTGTTTAGTTGTGCAGATAGACAATGTTCCTAAAGAGTGATTTTTATATTTTGTAAAACAAAAAGTCAAAGGTCACACTGGTGCTGCCCTTGGAGCAGACATATGAGATGTGACCATGTGCTTTGTGACACAGTGTATGATGAATAACGCTGACAAGCCAGTAAACAAATATTGGAGAATATGTGGTATTCATGAGCCCAGTGAAGGCTCATGTAATATACTATACAGATAAAGTTACAACTCTAACTTTGGTATCATTTTGAAATTACTTGCTGTGACTCTGTCTTTGTGTATTTACACATAATAGTGTATATATACACAAACATAGAGATAGATGTAGAACAATTCATTTGGGGATAGTCTAAAAATGTCAGGTGACACTTATGGGGCATTCCAAGCAACCACACTCTGTCCTTTCTCTCAATATACTCAGCAGCAGATGGCCAAGAGGTCACTTCACTTCCTCCCTTCCCCACCCTGACCTCACAGGACTGTGACATTAAATGGAGAGTAACTGACAGGTCAGAAGCTTCCTGCCCAGCAGATTGTACGTGTGTGTATGTCTCTATGTGTGTTTCTGGCCTGTCTTCTTCCATATCTGAATTAACACCCTATATTTATTTTTTACCACTCCGTTCACTGGTCCCTTTCATTAGCAGAATCCTCTTCAAGGAAGTGCCACCTCTGGTTTCCTGTCTTTAATCAGATAGCTACTGTTTGAATGTTAAATTAATGGTTTTATATAACTCTATGATTCATAAATGGGATTCTGATTTTTTAGTTTGATTTGTATATTGCATTCATACTTGTGCATTTGTAGAGGGAAACAAAATTTATGGTAAATTTATGTCCAGATATACCATTGGAAGGGAGATAGGACTTTCTGCCTATACTTGTCTCTGTACTCCGTACATAGCTGCTTAAAGGCACTTACTTTCCCCAGAGAAGATGCTGGAAAGAGGAAGAGGGAGAGTGGTTTTCATCTGATCTCCCTTCTAAGCTATTTTTCTAACACTGCAGTCAGAATGATCTTTCAAGAAGGTAAATCTAGTCCTACCACTCCCTGAATAAATTATTTTGATGTCTTCTCATTGCATTTAGAATATGACACAAAATCCTTAATGAGTTCTATTAGGCTTTTGGTTTGATCCCTCTGTCTATCCAGTTTCAGTCCTTGCCAGTTACTTTCCCATTTTCTGTGTTTCAAGCATGCTGGATTTCTGCCAGTCCCCAGACTGGGCTGAGCTGCTTCCTGCCTTAGGACTTTCAAAAACGTTTGCAAGGTGCTCATTTAACCTATACTGTTTTCCATCACCCACTCTTCACCTAAATTCTACACTTATTCAGATCTTACTTTATAGTTTGCCTCCTTAAACAGTTTTTCTCTGGCCTCCAACCTTCTTTATGTTGACTTCATTATCCATTCTCATAGCAACCTATGATTTTCTTTCAGATCACTTATTTTCCTGTGTACACATCACCAGGAATGTGCTCTTGTCAAAAATGACCTCTCCTTTCTTTTTCAGTCTGTGTCCTCCATATTTTAAAAAATCTCTTCAAATAAAAAGGAAATGGCAACCCACTTCAGTATACTTGCTGGAGAAAGTCCATGGGCAGAGGAGCCTGGCAGGCTACAGTCCATGGGGTCACAAACAGTTGGACGCAGCAACTAAACAACAATTATACATATTTGGCAAAAGCAAACCTTCTGAGAATTGACTTAATAATTTTTGACATCCTAAGTTTTCAGCAGAATCTATCTACTGCATTCTAGTTCAATCAAGAAACAAAATGGTCTTGCCATTCCCCTTGTCACATTTTCCAAAAGCATTCTGTAGTTACCCAACATGATGTTTATCACATGCAGTGGTAATTCCTTGTTCACTCTCTTCCCTGTTAAACTGTAGATCTATGAGGACATCAACTATGCCTATCTTTTTACTGTTTTCTCCTCCCAGAACCTTGAATAGTATCTGATTTACAAATGTCCCACAAATGTATAAACTGTTCAATGAATAATATATTGAGTAAATAAAATGTTAAGTGAAATAAAATTCCTAAAAATAATATTGCCCTTACCTAATGTATCTAGATGTGTGTGTTCTGTATACTCAAGGCACAGCTGTTGGTTCTCTTTCTTAAGTTTCCCCAAGTTCTTTTTAGAGCTTCTTGCCTGTCATTCTGAACCTTCCCTGTGTTGGTAGTAAGAAGATGAACACACAAATGTAAGCACTATTTGCATTGCTCTCCATATGTTAATCTCTCTGTGTCGATTTTGAATTCTAAAAATGTCTTTGGTAATTACCTATGACTTACAAATCCCTTCTACCAAATGGCTCTTTCATTTTTAAGTACCCAGAACTGGCTTTTTAAAAAAATCTTATAACTAGTTATAAACTAGGGAACAATATGTAACATTTTACAATCAAACTATACATTTCCCCCCAAAAAAGCACAGTGTGTGACATGGTCATAAAATGATTAGCATTCAGTACAGATAGATCCCTCAGTGTGTACTTTTTTACCTCATCCCAATTCCCATTGCCTTTATAAATTAGTAAATGGAGCTTATCAAAGATTAATGTCTTGCTTTCTCTTTTTGGTGACTAACTCTCTCTCCTCAAAATCACTTTCTTTGAAGTCAGCTGAAATTCTGCACATGGTCCAGATGCACATCAGGAATTCTAAGCCTGGTGTGTGATGGAAACGAAGCGCACTGCCCCGCAGAGCTCAAGTCCTCACATAAGGCCTTCTCTGCTTATCCCATGGGAAGTAGGTGGCACTGGCCATTTCTCTGCTAAGTCGTGTCCAACTCTTGCAACTAAACCACCACCATATTCCTGAGCTTCCTCCCAAATGTCCTTTGGTAAGGTATATCTCTTATGTTAGATTCCCAAATAGAAGAGAAATGGCCAGTGCCACCTTCTTCCCATGGGATAAGCAGAGAAGGCCTTTTGTGAGGACTTGAGCTCTGCGGTGCAGTGCGCTTCGTTTCCATCACACACCAGGCTTAGAATTCCCGATGTGCATCTGGACCATGTGCAGAATTTCAGCTGACTTCAAGGAAAGTGATTTTGAGGAGAAGAGTTAGTCACCAAAAAGAGAAAGCAAGACATTAATGAATGAGTTGATGAATACCCTGTGATCAATTTTATACTTGTCATTTTTCACTGGGTAGGGTGGCCTCAGATTCAGTATAGATTCATATAGCAGACAAATCCAAATGGTCAGTTACAAAAAAGTCATACAGTTTACCATATCAACTTTGTGAAATCAGTGGCATTGTCTTTTTTTGTGGCCCAACATTCATTGCTGCCATGAAAGGACCTCATTTTCTTTTGTGCATTTCTGCAAATGCAATAAATTCATTTGTCCTCCCATTTCAGATGCCATAGGCATGCCTGGAGCACCTACCACTAGATCAATTCCTCTGTCATTCCCACAGAGTGGTCAAGAGGTGGGCAAGTGCCATTAACTCAACCAATCAATTAATCTTCTGAGTCTCAGAACTATAAGCTGAGTGGGGCACAGGCAGAAGAAGTGAGTTAAATCCATTCATTCTAGGAGCAGAATTCAATAGAGACTAATGCAGTTCTTACTGCAAAGAAATTTTGGACATTCTTTGTTCTATCTGCTCTGGGTCTGGGTTTCCAGCCTGCCCCTTTACCCTACAGTTAGTATCTTAGGAAATGATCAATCTCTAGTGCTTAGACCACTGAAACCTGAGTGCAGAGATTACCACTGAAATGCAGAGACTGATCACCACTATGTACCCAACACCTCATACAGGACTTGGCACTCAGTCAGCACTCATTCTATATGGAATGAATAGTATGATAATAGTAATGCTTCAATTATTCTGCAATATTGGAGCATGAACTATTCATGAAACTCCATTCTAGCAGAAATCACTTGTAGACATTTTAATGAAAATACCCCCTCTGTTTCAATTTTATGTTTAAAAGCTATATATATATATATTTATATATATAAAATTGTTTAGTTCCTCATATGATGAATGTTATAATCCTCAAGAGGCTGAGGCTATACTGAATATTAACTCCTAAGTTCAGATCTAAGGCCATGTTCTCCCTCTAAAAAGGAATCTTTATGATTTAATATCCATAATTTAAAAAAAAAATTATGTGATAGGACTAGATTCAGAGAATTAAATAATTTGATTATTTAAACTTCTTCCTTATTAGAATAAAATACATCTTGCTGTTTGTCCAAATCTGCCTTTGTGTCTTTTAAGAGTGCTTTAGAGTTTTCCCCCAAATAAATTTTGAAGATTTCCTTTAAAAAAAAATTATTGTAAACAAAACTTTCTTTTTAATTATATCTTCTAACTGGATTTTGTATATATTTTAAAACAATTTATATATGCATCTGTGGCTCAGCTGGTAAAGAATCCACCTGCAATATGGGAGTCCTGGGTTCAGTCCCTGGGTTGGGAAGATCCCCTGGAGAAGGGAACGGCTACCCTGCCCAGTATTCTGGCCTGGAGAGCTCCAAGGACTGTATAGTCCATGGGGTCACAAAGAGTCGGACACGACTGAGCAACTTTCATACTACTTTACTAAATTCTCTTGTGATTAAGATGGATAGGTACATGCTCTATTTAATGGTTTAACCTAATTTTCAAGGGAGAGAGTTGTTTTATTGTTATTATTTGATATGGTATTTTATGGTGCTATCTGTCCTAGAAATGATAGAGGAGGATCAGTAGCAAGTAAGTCACTGTTTCTATGTTTTAGTTTTGTACTCCATCAAGTGACCATCCTCCAGTAATGTTTTTGCCTTAGATGGAACTGAGCTAGATTAGACTTTTAATTTCAATACCGGCATTTTCTTAAAACATATATAAATGGGAACCAGTAAGAAACCTGGCAATCAAGGATTATGGATAAGTAATACTGAAAGATCTGTGAATGGTTTCCCTGAGTTATGAGAAACCAATTTTACTTCATTCCTTAGAATCACAGATGACTTTGTCTGGAGTTTTACTTGGTTATAGATGATATCAAATGGATACCAAACCCACGTGTTCACTTAAACTATATTTTTAGATGGGCCACTAATATTGTCTTCTAGAGTTCTGAAATTTTAAGTGAAGTGCAAGATTATATAGCTATTTAAAATATTTCTTTTATTAGATCTGAGAAATCTTAGGTATTACTAGATATGTATGTGTGTTAGTTGCTCAGTCATGTCCAACTCTTTGCAACCCCATGGACTGTAGCCTGACAGGTTCTTTTGTCCATGGGATTCTCCAGGTAAGAATACTGGAGTGGGTAGCAATCCGCTTCTCCAGGGGATCTTCCTATCAAATCTGTTCTCCTGCATTGCAGGTAGATTCTTTACAATCTGAGCCACCAGGGAAGCCCATTTAGATAGTAAAATAAAGTACCTTGAATTGAAGGCTAAGCATCTTATTGCCATTTATACACAGTTCTAGGCAAGGACATATATAATAATAGTAATAATACTGGATTGATTTACCTTTTGCTTTCTAGCCATTAGTCTATAGTCTACACTGCAAGAATTAGCTCATTTAATTGTAACAATAATCCCATGCATTTGGTAGAATTATCACTATTAATCATTATTACTATTATTACTATTTTGTAGATGAGGAAAGTGAGACACAGAAAGATTAAGTAACTTGACTATAGTTATCCAGTTTGTGGATGAGCCAGAATTTTATTTAAATTGTCTACTTTAATAGCATATGGATAAATTCCTATAATAATAAACTACTTGTATTTCAGTTGTGAAAGCTTTTTCTTTTTTTAAGCAAAATCCTAAAACTAAATAGTGATCTTAAACAACATTGAAGAAAACACTTATAAGAAACTAGCCAATTACAAAAGAAAAGCAATATATGTAATTCTGTCGATATCTAATCATACTATATTTTTCAATTAAATCATCACTCTTAAAAGTAGAATCCCTGTATTGCCAAGTACAATCCTTGCCAAATATCCAGACACAATCATGGGCTTTAAGGATTACAAGTCACATAATAAAGGATAATGACCTAAAATTAAGCACAGCAATATAGAAAGCTTGGACTGCCATGCTCTGTATAAGTCAGCAATCTGTTAGTTTAATGTGAGATTAAGGAGCTGTGTAAACCACAATTATGCTGCTTTTCATTAAGAAAAAATGTGATAATGATGTTCTATAAAATTCTTCCTTCTATTTACTTCTGTTTAATTGGATTGGGGGCTGCTTAAACATCTTTGAATTGGAGCTTATAAGAAGATGATCCCAGCTGTTTTTCAAAGCTTAAGGCAGCAGGCGGACAACATGATCATGTCAAGGCTCATGCAAAAGCCTTAATCCTACTTTTTTTTCATCAACCAGCTACTGCAGCCCAGTGTTTAACCTTCTAAGTACTAAATATGCTTTGTCACTGCTTTGGTAGATTTGTCACTGAATTGTTATTGTTTAATGCTGTTAGCTTGCCTGCCATTAAAAGATCTTCTCATTTCCCTCTGACTTTGGATATTGACCATGTTATCATTAGAAGTCTCAGTACACAGCTGATGTAAATGCTGCTTATGTAAAACAAACATAAAAACCTTGAATTATATATACACACATAGATATATTTATATATATGCTTTTAAAAAACCCTTTGTTTTGATTCATTAAAAGAAAAATGGCAGAGTCTGAATTCTGATGAGATAACCCATACCATTAGTCACTTTACATTCTGCTTGTAAAAAAAATACACACAAATACATATAATAGAGAATATTGACTTGTTCATTCGTATGTTTATCCAGTCATTTATTAATTTGACAAATATCAAGCCCTTTCATGTCTTTCCCCAAGTTCTATAGTAGATACGGGAGAGCAAGCATCAAGATGGTAACTACCTAGTTTCACAATCATAACCCTCAGCCAGATCTTTGGACCTCATTGTTGGAAGTAACTAAAATAATTTAGAGACTCTTACTTTTTTTCTCTAGCTGAATTTTGCCTGATCCAAATATCCAGCATCTTTAACCTTAGAACTATCAGCTGTAGTTTTACCTAGATAGCAATATCACAGTATTTAAAGAGTAAAGGTTAAATGGTCAAATTAGCTTTCCCTACAGCTACACAGGCTACTTGGATGGTGATGCACTTTCTTTTCTCTTTTCCTTTGGAGGATGAGTTGTAAAGGAAAGAGGGAGTGGCTCTCTGATGTGTCCCAGTGGCAGTGAGCAGCCAGCAGAAAAGCAGATACAGTTAATGCTCAGCTGCTCAGACCAGTCAAGCAAACTACCAAGTCCCAGCTGTGCCTCTTGATGTTTTCTGATTGCACCTACTCCTCAATCTGTGAACTGTTTTCTGGACTCAGATTCATCAAGCGCTGCCGCTTTAAAAACGCATGCAGGCAGGCATCCTAGGATATGCCATTATAAGCTGCTGCCAGGGGATCTTCTAAGAGATAAATGGAATCTGTGTGAAGTAAATTAGTGTGAACCAGTCAATCTGAGTGTCAGCCTTGAGCCACTTCCATGGATAACTAGCTGGCTGACTGCAGTCCAGGGTCTTCTGCCATAAGTAGGCTGGGATCTCTAAGACTCTGTTCCACAAGATGTGGGGACATTGGGGGACTGTTTATTATTGGAAGAAACTCAGTTTGATTGGTGTTTTAGATTTGTCAGTGAAAAGGACTTGTAAAGTATTTTTGTTCAGCTCCCTACTTGGCTGTACTGAATATCTCCAAGTTGGACAACTGCTTTCCTGTAGGAAATATGAGAGAAATGCCCTGGAAAGAACTGCTTCCTCCTTGCTTAAGCTGCCATTTTCACCCAACCATATTATGGTTGGTCTGAGCCTCGTAAAATCTTTAGGATTTTAAAACAAAGTAATAACCATCATTTAGCAGTGTTTAATACAAATCTCCTCTCCCTTTTTGTTTTTTGAAGAATAAATCTGTGTGATCTTTAATTCATGAAGAAGGGGAAATTCTATGCAAAGCCTGATGACTGTGGTTCCCTGTAGATACCCAGTGTGGAAAATCAAATTTTGGCCGTCAGGGGAGGATGGGGAAGCCCCTCGATAGCAATAAAATGAGAAAACCATTTAAAATACTTAAACATTCCATGGAAATAATTTAGAGATGAAAAAGCATGTGAACCAATAGAACAGTAAGAATTATGTAATATGATTAAATGGTAAGTGTAAATGGTTCTATTATGTAAAAATCACGTTTCCATAATTCAGTATTTCTTTAGAGATCTTGGTCTCTTCTTACATTAAGATCACAAGAATTCATTTTATCTAGTTAAATTATGACAAAGCACCTTTATTTCTTTATCCCTTTATTACATTAATAAATATTTTTATCACCTCCCTCTCTGTAGAATGAAATATCAATGAGATGGTTAAAAACAGAATAAAAATGTATAAAATAGAATGAAAATAATTTTAGATCTCATATTTGGGGGAAATTTTTAAGAGTATTTCTACCCCCATCTCCAGGAAAGCAGTTTGTGAAAAGGAAAAAAAAAAATCTATCTTGGAATAGAAACTTGGGCAAAATAATAATTGTTTAACTATTCAATAATAAGTTTATTTTCTATTTCTGATCACCTTTTCTGAACTTATGTGCTTGAAAGGCAGTTTTTGCATATTTTATGTGAAGGTACCACTATTGTGGTGTCCGTGGAGACACATTTTATATATAAGAAACATTTCAGTATATAGAGTGTGTCTATGGATGTTAGATGGCATGAATCATAGCAAAGATCAAACCAAATGCTTTAAAAATTGAGTGACCCTTTCCTTGAACTAATGAAACAAAAATGGGATGTCCTGTGAGAACAAAATTTGTTTTATGCCTGTACATTGAGTTCAGAAAAATGAAGTCCCTAGGGGAAATTTAACTCTATGATTTATGAGGGTACGGAAAAGAAAGTGGAAATCAGTGCATTTTCTGTTGTCGGGTAGGTATAGTATTTTGCAATGTATGATTCTTATTTTATGAAGTTCCTTGAAGGGAAAGGAAGTGAGTGTTGTATAAATTATGCTATGGCCTGGAGATCTTGCTTAACATGGTCCACCACTGTCTACATAACCTCATCACTGCTGAGAAAGTAGACTTCTTAGCCATTGCTGTCCATAAGTAAGCTGCTCCATGATCATTAGACTCATCATGTTTGGGAAGCAAACATGTGCATGTGTGCTAAGTTGCTTCAGTCAAGTCCAATTCTTTGTGACCCCATGGACTGTAAGCCACTGTGCTCCTCTGTCCATGTGATTCTCCAGGCAAGAATACCTGAGGTGGGTTGCCATTCCCTTTTCCAGGGGATCTTCCCGATGTAGGGATCGAACTTACATCTCTTTATGCCTCCTGCATTGGCAGGTGGGTTCTTTACCACTAGAGCCACCTGGGAAGCATACTAATTATAAATTTCCAGCAGCCTGAGATAAGCTAAGAATTACAGAAGTGGACACACTAGGTCGGCCCTCTGGTTCTCCTAGCCCAGTCTTCTGATTGCAGACACCAGAGGTTCTGTTGTGGAGAAGCAAAGTTGCCCTGATGGCATCAGCCTCAAAATAGCAGATGTGTCTGAAATAGCTGGTTTCCCTATTAATGTAGACCAGTGAGGTAGTCAGATGAGAGAACCAAAGAATGGGATAAGAAGAATAACACAGGCCAGTAAAATGCTAGGAAACACAGAAGAGGGGAGAAAAATTGGTGCTAATTTTAGGTTGTTGAAGCTTAAATGAGAGACGGAATTTGAGCTGAGTTTTTAATAAGGGGGAGTTTTGGGCAAGCAGAGAACTAGAGATTGGTGTGAGAGAGGATATCTCAAGATGGGAACCTAAACAAAGCACCAGTGTAGAAAATAAATGGCACATCCAGGAGACAATGAGCCCTTCCACCTGTAGTGTATAATATTAGAGTCTAAGGTGGGGACAGAATCTAGTGAGAAGCCTCTAAACATGAGTTGAGACTGTGTCCTAAAAGGCCTTGCCATCCATGGCTCCAGAATTTCCCATTGCTGACTGAATAGAGGTGATCACAGGGTTTTTACATAGAAGCTACATGACCAGACATGACTTTACGGACATGACTTGTTTCAGTTTAAAGAATTACTGCAGGGAGAGACACTTCTTATCAGGCTATAAAAATACAGGCGTGATGGAGAGTAGGGTGGGAGTATAAGCTTCTTGAAGAGTTGGAAGAACTAGAGGTGCCTAACAGTGGTGGTAGATATGCAGTTTCTTGGCAATTTTACAAAAATTGGTCACTTTCATCTTCAGATTTACTTCCTTGCTGGAGTCTTTGTTGTTGTTCAGTTGCTAAGTCATGTCTGATTCTTTATGATCGCCATGGACTGCAGCATGCCAGGCTTCCCTATCCTTCACTATCTCCTGGAGTTTGTTCAAACTCATGTTCCTTGAGTTGGTGATGCCATCGAACCATCTCATCTTTTGTTACTCCCTTCTCCTCCTGGAGTCTGTCTCCCTAATTTCTTCTTGAGATATTTTGATAGTACATAAATTCTCCTGCCCTCAACTTGCTCCTGGACCTTTGGTTGGCCTCTTAAATCCCACTGTGTCCTATATTGGCTGTAGTCACTGAAGACACATGCAGGGTTCCAGGTGCAGAAGCTCCCTGGGTTTGTTAGTTGGTTTTCTTATGGTTAGTTTATCACGTTGATCATCCCCTTCCTAAAATGTCTGGCTTATGTTAGCTATTTGTTTACATTTTTATTTTGACCTAATGTTCTTAGGGGTTTCCCTGGTGGCTCAGTGGCAAAGAATCCACCTGCCAATGCAGAAGACACAGGTTTGATCCCTGAGTCGGGAAGATCCCCTGGAGGAGGAAATGGAAACCCACTCCAGTATTCTTGCCTGGGAAATCCCAGGACAGAGGCGCCTGGCTGGCTACAGTCCATAGGGTCCCAAAGAGTTGGACATGACTGAGCAACTGAGTGACCGAATAACAACAACAATGTCCTTAGTCATAACATACGATAGCTCAGTCATGTTCTTGTTACATATATTTTGGATCATGTTTTTATTTTGAATGTTTTCCAGAATTTTATTCTGAAATGTGTAGTATTACCACTGATTCACCCTTACCATTGTTATCTATATTTAATTTAATCAACCTAACATTTTACAATTCAGGAACCTTTAGTTTTGCCTGCAGTTTTGGAGGTTTTACCACATATTCTTCAAAATAATTTGTAACAACTTACTAAGAGAAGTGTTTTACACTAATCAGGACACTTGTTTATACTTTCTTATCTAGAAATATCTGCTTGTCTCTAAGCTTTGTTTCCTACTTCTTAGTTCTGTAATTTTAGCATCTCTTTTATATCGAACCTAGTTTTCCAAAAGTCTCATTAGATTATATTTGCTGATTTCCCTTTATCCACTGCGTGTTTGCTATTGAAAACTTTGCTTCTTTAGGTCTGCTTCCTTTATCCTTTATTTATAGATGGCAATAGCTTGCCTAGGATCAAAATGAGACTCTCTACCACTTGCTGCTGCTGCTGCTAAGTCGCTTCAGTCGTGTCCGACTCTGTGTGACCCCATAGACAGCAGCCCACCAGGCTCCCCCATCCCTGGGATTCTCCAGGCAAGAACACTGGAGTGGGTTGCCATTTCCTTCTCCAATGCATGAAAGTGAAAAGTGAAAGTGAAGTCACTCAGTCGTGTCCGACTCTTTGCGACCCCATGGACTGCAGCCTACCAGGCTCCTCCATCCGTGGCTTTTTACAGGCAAGAGTACTGGAGTGGGTTGCCATTGCCTTCTCCAAACTCTACTAGTTACTGAGGTTATATTTGTATTCTATTGTACTATAACCATCTTTTAGAGATACTAGTACAAACACTGAGTGTTATGCAGTGACACAGCCTGAGGATTTGAAAAGACAACTTTGCATTATTTATCCCCCAGAAAAATTAATATTTTTAAATGCATGGCTCCACTTTATATGCCTGACATAAGAGGCAGTCAGTGCCAATGGATCGCCTATATTTTCTATGTCTGGTGTGAGTAGATGTGTGAGGAGAGTAATGGTTGCTACTGATTATAATACAGTGGTAAAGCACATTATTATCATCCATACATGACTTCAATTCAATTTCAATAAATTCTCTAGTACATACACTAACATGCCATTTTGATGTCATTCAAATAAAAATAAATCACATTCAGAGTACCCAAGCCTAATGATACAAAATATGGTAACTCAGACCTTTTCTTCCTTGCATCCTTCTTAATGTTGACAAAGAATCAGAAAATGAAGGCATAGTCTAGATAATTTGATTTCCTTATTTTCCATTTCCTACCTAGGAGATGAAAGAGCTCTGACACTTGACTAACCATCTGAGACAAGCATTTTCCCTTGAGACAGAGACAGCTATCAGCTGGGAATTTGAGACTGCCTGCCAATCGTTTTCTCCATGCTGATAGTGTCTTTTTAGGTTCAGCCTATGGAAAGGTTGCTGCTCTTACAAATTCCAATGGTAGTGCCAGTTGACAGTTCCTTCTCCCACTGATTCTAGAGAAAAATATTTTGGTATTGTTCCTTACAGATTAACTGTAGACTTTGCTCTGGTGTAAATTGCCCTATGCTGTGCATCCTTATCTTAAGTTCACATATAAATCATGCTGATCTCTAATCTCAAATGCTAGCATGAGACTCTTTTGATTGAAGGATCTCTTTTGTTTTCCTGACCTTCTAAATTTTCAGATGCAAGCTGGGAAGTATACTACACATTCCTCTTAGAATTCTCCCTTTACCGACTGTTCTTCAATTTATCAATACATGGGAGGGAATCCATTTGTTTTCTTCTTGGGAATCTATTCCTGCTTTCAATTTCTTGAAATTCTGAACAGTAAGATTTCTGAACAGTAAAAATACACAGGGTTTTGTCCTTATGAGAAAAGTCAAATGAGTTTTACAAAATCTAACTGCATGAATAGTGTAAGAGTTAATTTCTAGACTTTCTTAGAGCTATCCCATCATCTGTACATCCTTTCAGGGATGAAGGGGTCCTTTCAAATAAAATGTTCTTGAGTCCCTTTGTCTTAAATAATTGTCTCTATGGTTTAATATATAAAGTTGAAATTGAAATTGAGTTTGCTGATTTGACCAGTTTATTTCCTGCATTAAGAAATTATCTTTACCAAATTATAGATAAATACAGAAATAATAATAAGTAATATTTCCCTGGATTATTTCCACTCTGAATTTATTCAGTATTGACCAGGGACCAAAGCTGTAGAAATTATTTTGATTTGATGATAAAAAAGAAAAAAGTGCTCACTCATCTACTCACCACTTTTCTCCCTGGAACACTCCTTACCAAGGAAAAGGTACTCTAAAGGACACATAAAGAACTCCAGGCAAACTTCTCATAGGTAACTCTGAGAACTGCCTTAGAGGGTGAGGAAACACAACAGAAATAGGAGAGAAGTTTGCATTTTTCCTGGTTCTTTCCTTTTCTATTTCCCAAATTACACATTTCCTTTTTCATACCTTCCCCATCCTGCGTCCAAATGTCTCTACAGTCTGTTTCAGCTGAGAGTTTAAATAATTTGATTAGAGTTGGTTTTCATGCTAGGCTTGACTAAGACAAATCACTTCATGGGCTTCATTTTACATAAAAAAAAATAATAATAAAAACAAATTGGGTTCTATTGATTCTCCCTGTAAGAGATTTGACAGAAGGAGAAGACTATTCCACAGGAACACCACATCTCTATAACCATATCCACTCAAACAACTACTGAGAACCTCTTCATGTTTGGGGTCCTGAAGCCAAGTCTTCAGAGGAGTCTAATGCCATTTCAGCCTAACCCAGTCCAGACCTAGCTTCCAGACCAGGGTTTTTCCACTGCAGTTTTGCTTCTTGCAACTGTTTCATGGATTCAAATAATTTAGTTTAGGATGATTCATCTTGTACTGAAGTTCATATTTTCCAAATTGTTTGAGAGGTATAACTTTTTTTTTTTTTAAGTTTGGTTTTAAAGATTTGTTTTACACCATTGGCAAACATCTGATGGATGCTTCTATGCCAAGGTGTCACCTTGTTTGTCCTCAGGAATAGCCATACTGCAGCCTCAGTTCTTGGAGCAGGAAATGGCAACCCACTCCAGTATTCTTGCCTGGAGAATCCCAGGGACGGAGGAACCTGGTAGTCTATAGTCCAAGGGGTCGCAAGAGTTGGACACTTAGCGACTAAACCACTACCACCACCAGGCTCAGTTCTGGCTTGGTCATCTTTCAATAGGCCCCCCTCACCCTGGCATTACAGTCATCCAAGCATCTCTCTGAAGTTGCCCTGATTTCCTCTGTCCCTCAGTCAGATGAAATTACTTATAGGAAAATAGCAATTTTAACTCAGAAAGGGCCTCAAAAGCCTTCATTATTTCTAAGATTACTCTAGTAGCCACTTATACTCTTTGTATCCTGTTCAGTGATATACTCAGTGGTCAGTTGGTCTTGGATTCTTAACTGGCAAAATATTCAGGTCTCAGGACATGAAGATGTCAAGGAAGTTGTCCAGTCCTATTCTCTTACTTTATTATTGAAAGCACCAGAGTCCAGGTAAGTGAAATGACAAGATCAAGGTCATACTATTAGGGACATAAGTGGAATGGAAAACATATTTTCTGGGTCCTATTAATTAAGCTTTTTGCCAGTACAGCATGCCCCCCACCCCCACCCTGGGGAAGTAAGAAGTTCATCTCTGTAAGGAAGTCATTGGTATTCATCTTTGCTTCAATTAAAACATATTTTAGTTCAGTTAAGTGGCTCAGTTGTGTACAGCTCTTTGCGACCCCATGGACTGTAGCACATCAGGCTTCCCTGTCCATCACCAATTTCTTATATTTGGGTAATAAAGAAATGAGGAATTTTATTTTACCCAATGCCTGACCTTAAGAGTTTTCCCTTCAACTACAGGTTAAATTAGTTATTGCTTTTTTAATTCTTAGAAATTCTTGTTAGCAGTTTTACTCAATAATTTCATAAATAGTTCAAGTATCTGCCTTGTATCTTACATTAGGCTAGATGTACTTTCTTATTTATCAGCCTTACCAAAGCAGTCTATTGCTCAAACTTCCTGGATAGCAGGAAAATTTTTATATCTTAATATTAATTTAAATTATTAATTACTTTATTAATTAATTATTAATTATATATTTAATTTAATTTTACTTTCTCATTCCCATTTATCATCCCTCAAATTAGACATCTAGTTGTACACCTCTTAGAGACTGGCTATAGACAAAAATTTTTTCCCTTAGGTAGTAAATAATTTGATCTTCTGAGTTTATGTATTATATGTATCCCAAAATATCTCATGCTTAAAGCAATTCACACTAGAAAATATCACCCAGAAAATAATATTCTGTGTCAGATTATACTTGCGGAAAGATAGTAAAACACATAAATCTAATCTTAACTCATCTTGCTGAATTGTCCATAAAACAGTTATTTCTTAGTTATAAAGCAGCACTATATATTTTATTTATTTCTAGGCATTCCTATATGTTTTTTTTTTCCCAGTCTCCAGTGTACACTGAATACAAAGTAAGCCTAAAGTCTGATGCTAGCTATTGGATGTAGCTATTGCTATTTAAACATAATCAGGAGGTCCTATCACTTGTTTATCTCAGTAGATACTCTCTAAGTAGGGGTAATATGTACATAGCTCTTTAGCTACATATGTTTTTCTGATAAGACATCTGTCCAGAGAGAATCACTCTGTGAACTGAATTTGTGGTGTGTTCAAATGGTATCTTCTTTGTTTCCAACCTTAGTATTATCACTTAAAGTCTTTTCACTGGTTATGCCTCCTCCTAATTTAAAACGTATTGCAGTTTTCTTGTGGTCAGTCAGGGTTGCACGAGTGTTTGATTCTACTTGAACTTATTGTAGTTTTTCTTTCTTCTAAACCTATAGAAAGACTTTTAAAATTTATTCACAGTGATTCCTTACTATTGAGAAGAGATCTAAATTATCAGCAAAGGAAGTGATCAATTCTTGGCCACCACATTGAGCTGGTAGATTGTAACTCAGGTCTTTGACTTCTTTTCCACTACTCATTCCTAATTGAGCAGAGTTTTAGTCTTTCCTGATCTCTGCAAGTTGTGCATTATTTTTACGCCTTTGAATAAGGTGCAAATAAGATTTCTGTCTGAGTTTTATCTACTACTACAATGGTTTATTTTACTCTGTTGACCAGCATTTCAAATTGTTATATCTTTTTGTTAATGATTTTCCTATCACTATCTCCAGTACTTCCCCAAACTCCATATATATGCCAGATGGGATTTATTTTTCAATCACTTATATGTCATCATATTGAAAACATTATTTGCATTACAAATTTTATTCACACTGTGATTGATATGGATTTTTAATAAAGACTCTGTATATACTACAGTACTGGCCCAGCATGCAAGAATCAACTACTGTTTGTGGAGATGATGGAGACTTTTCCCAGTGGTCATTCTCTTACTATGAACGGGGAGGATGTTTCTTGAAGTTGTTTGTTGCCTTGACCTGCTGCTGCTGCTAAGTCACTTCAGTCGTGTCCAACTCTGTGTGACCCCATCCCTGGGATTCTCCAGGCAAGAACACTGGAGTGGGTTGCCATTTCCTTCTCCATGCCTTGACCTAGCCATCTTCAAATTTTAATGAATATTTTCATTTCTGCAAATGATGAGAAAAGGCAGGAAGGAATTTTTACACATTAACTGAAGCCAAAATAGTGAATAGAGAGAGGTAAAGGAGCATATCATAGTGGCACAGACAGTGAAGAATTTGCCTGCAATGCAGGAGAACTGGGTTCGATCCCTGGGTTGGGAAGATACCCTAGAGAAGGAAATGGCTACCCACTCCAGTATTCTTGCCTGGAGAATCCATGGATAGTGGAGTTACAGTCTATCAAGTCAAAAAGAGTTGTATATGACTGAGTGACTAACACTTTGATTTTTCAAAAGAGCATAACCACTGCTGACCCTGTCACCATATTTGTTTCAGTAAATTCTTCTATAAAGTCCTTGTCATAAAATTTTCTGTGCTTTTTCATTACATGTTCTTAAGTGTAATTTAAAAACTACTTATTTTGTATTATCTACAGTTGAACCATTTATTTCTTCAGGAATTTCTTTAACACTAATAATTAAGCACACCATAGTCAAAGGCATCTTCACCAAGTACATGGACTTTCTCTCCTATCTAGCTTCCAAAGGTACTACAAAGGTATTTAGAACACCAGCCTTGTAGTTGTCAATATTTTGAGGTGTGTGATGAGTAAATGGAACACCTTACATCGTTCAGTGGTCGAACTGTCAAGGAGTGTTTATCTTTTTTGCCTCTCACCCCCCAAATGTAGACTATTTCAGAATACATTACAGAGGAAATAAACAGTTGATTTTAACTTAAGGATGAGCCTAGCAACCATTTGCACTATATTGATGTCAAAAGTACCTCTCTGCCAAGCTCTAAAATGCATCTTCAAAAACTACTGAAAATATCCAAGAACTTTAGTGATGAGCTACAAATGGACTTTAGTATTGATAAATAAAAATCAATATGTATAGTGAAAGGACAACTTACTGTGATAAATGGGCCCACCATCGTAAAGATCAAATTATTGACTATCTACGGCAAGGAAAAACCTGTCTATAGCTAACTTCTACAGGTGAGAGGAATTAGCCACAACAGCAATTCAGGGAAAGCTCAAAGCAACATGTAAGAAGAATCATTAAAAATACATACAAAAGTAGGCAGCAATACTCTGTTAAATATATCTGTGACACCAGGCTACTGTATTTTTTTGGCCAGGCCTGAATTCACATCTTTTCCTTTTGCAGAGTACAAGTTCCTTTTGGGCTACTCATATTACTTCTCAATGAGATTTAATTCAAATTTCACTTCCTAACACACCCTATTGCAGGAGAATTACCTCTGCATTCCTTAAAAACCATGTTACTCTTGGAATATTGTCTCTAATGCTCCTATTAGTTAGTTTCTATTATAACTCAACTATATCACAAGTTGTATGTGGGCACCTTAGAAACACCTCATTTTTTCATCCCTTCACATGATCTAGCACAGAGCTCTATGCTGTGCCTGATAATCACCAGATCAATATTTTTTTATTTCATCGTTTTTGAAATTATTCATCAGAGAAGCCTAGGCCACACATCATGTCAGAGTTAGATGATGAAATGTCACACATCACAAGAAACACCCAAAAGAATAATTGCAAACACTGGTCTATCAAAAAAAAAGCCAAAAAGTGGAATGGCAGTAATTAACCTCTCCAATGTCTATTGTTCCCAGTTGACAGAATGTAAGAATTTCTTCTACAGTGAATTTAACCGGATACTCTATAAGCTACCCAGTAAAAACTAAAAGGCAAATCTTGTACCATCTCTCAAATTTGGAAGCAAAAGTGCAATTAAGCCAAACATCTAATGAACAACCCTTTCTACTCTACTACTCTACTCTACCCACCCCCCCACACACAAACAGCACCCTCCAAAATCTTTCTGGAGACAAAAATACCTGCAAAGGTACCTTATAGTGTGAGTTTAATAAAGTTCATGCAGCTAAAACTATTGATATATCTAACTTTCCTGTTTTCTTGAAAGATATGGAATGTCAGTTCATCCTGGGACTACTTTATTGCCACTAAATCTGGTGGTAGGCATGGACTTTGTTGTTCTAATACTATGCTCTCTTCAGCTCTTTGAGGCCCCTGTATCTAGAAGAGCGTTTTGGAGGAATGACTAGATAAATGAATAGATGCAAGTTTTAGATGAAAGAATAATGTGTGGGATGCCAAGTATGATATGTTTGCCCAAGTAAACACAGATGCTGCTTCATTTTCTGTCAGTTGTATGGCTAATTCCCTATTATAAATACCAACAGAAGTATCTCAGAAAATTAGCAAGATATATAAATATAAAAAAAAATCAAGAAAGTAGGCCAGAAAATTTTGACCATTGTAATAGTAGTCTGCAACTTTGATGCATTTAATTATTCCACTTAAACATTTCAAAAAAATCTGTGGATTCAAAAGTAAACTGTAAGTATGATCTAAACTGAGGAAAACTAAAAGCAGTGACACCAAAATAACTACTTAGGCCATACATACTACTTAGCTCTCCTTCCAAGTCATGGACTAACCCAACACCACCACTTTGTAAATATGCATCTTTCATCTCAAGTGGGCCTAAACAAGAAGCTGAACAGATCAAACTAAAGATAAAGCATATATACTCTTGAATCAGGAGGACATCCAGTATGGTACTTCTGCTTCATTCATTTGTTTATCTATTGACTCATCACACAAATCTTTAAGAATACTTTCCATAGCCCAGGGCATACACAGGTGAATAAAACAAACGTGGTACCTACTTCCATGCTTGTTTGTTTTCAGAGAACTCAAGATGAAAAGTTGTGTGTATTTATCCAAAATCAGAATTTTATATAGTTTTTCTCATATTTTATTCCCAAATAAAAAGTGAATTCTAATTCTGTGCTTGCCCTTCCACACAACAAAGCAGGATTATTGGTATTCTGAGAGGGTGGGTGAAACTGGACAGGATATTTAGAACAAAATAATGTTACTGGTCTCCTTTAAATGTGTGTATATGGGTTTCAGGTTATGGGCACCACTGCTATGCACAGTCCATGAAAACAAGACAGGAGTCTGGAGGTGTGAGCTCTCCTAAGGCTCCTTCGGCCCTCAGGCAGCCCTCTGCATCACTTATTGAATGTGTGAAGGAACATAAGCTCTAGCCTCTGCATTTGCTCCCTCATCTCCTAAGGGAGGCTTACAAACAGCAGCCAGCCCACTGCCCTGGGCCAACAGATTATTTCTTATTAAATATCTATGCTAAATATATATATATAAACATATTATGACACAAATATATATTTCCTCTATTGCATTTACGGCTCATAAATAATATGTTGTGTGTGTTATCAGGACCTGAGGAGACAGTGATAATTTTCACCAAATAAATCTGTGATAGACAAAAGTCCATATTGCTTGGCTTTAGATGAGTATGACATAATTTACATTATTTAAGGCTTGCTTTGTTTTGTTATTCAGAGTGTCTTCATGAAGACCATATTTACGCTTCCTGATTAAATGATTCCTTGAACAAATATAATAAGGAAATATGTTACTTGTAGAAAAACGTGGAAACATAACCCTTTGCTTCTCTAACAGAGCTAGTAGTTGTAATGTGTTTATAGGAAATTTTATATTCCTATTTTCACTTTTGTTTCTGTGCATAATTCCTACTCAGAAAATATCTCATTGTAGTTGTGTGAAGACCTACCATTCAAAAGACCACTTCTCCTTATTATCATTTGCAATGTATTTATCCTATCTTTTAAAATTTATTTTTATAGGGATTTTTTATTTGTGTTTGGAACCATCATTTTTAATTTGATGAAAAAAAAACCAAAATGCATGAAAAGTGTCCTCCACTGTGATTTGTGGGACAAAAAGAACCACTGCACCAGGATAGAGCTGGTCCTGTTGCTGTTAATTGACTATAGCCTTAGATTTAGGCATTAAAAATACGCTTTCTGTTTCGAAGGGATCACTTCATTACTTTGTAGCTTTTAAACTGATGCCATGAACTTATTTTTCTTCTAAGATAAAGTCTCATCTATAGATTTTTCAACTAATTACATGTCTGCCAATACATACTTAGAGGATACATTTTATTTCAATCTATTATTTGTGTTTATGTAGTGTGTCCCTGGAAATATCTGTGGAAATGAAAGGAAATATTTAATGGTGTTTATTACTACTTTCTCATCGCCCTCTTTCTCTTTCTTTGCTCTCTTTTTTAATAGCTCCAGTCAGTTCGGTCAAGCATGACAGCAACTCAAACTCGGCAAACTTCCAAGACACCGAGGACATGCCTGACAGATGTGTCTTGGAAGAGTCTGAGAGTCCAGGTGAAAGCCATTTAAAAATAGTCAAGTATAAATGATAAATTTGACACAGCTTTGGGGTCCTTGGAAGGGGGTGGGGGGAGAGGACATTGTAATGCTGTTTTCTTTTAGCAGCTGCACTGTCAAATTAATGGTCACCTCCAGGGGTCACAGTGTGGAGCTGTTATCTTTTCCTCTTTCATCAAGAATTCAGTTGGAGGAAGTACAAAGGCTTTATGACTGAGAAGGGAAGCTGACACTATTAGTTCATTATCATCAATTTTAGGCTAAACTGGTTAATAGAGGCAGAGGTTGGAAACTGGAGAAATAGCAACATTTTAAATATTTCAAATAATGGAATCAAGAGGAAGTGGAGAATAAGGGAGAAAAGAGAAAGCAATATCATTACAATCTTATTTACCCCTCTAAAGACAAACAGAATTCTAACTAGAATGAGAGGATTTTAGCATAACAGTAATGAACACAAAAGAGTAACCCTTCCTCATTCAATAAAATGTACCCTCTGTCCAGGTTACTGATGTTTGTATTTTCTTTGTAGAAAGAATAGACAGAAATGTACTGGAAGGATATGTCCAAGAAAATTTAAGCATGAGTTTTTCTTTCTGTTTTGTTTTGAAGCCTACTTAGTCCTAACAACGAATTAATTAAGAGGGGGAAAAAAAAACTTATGAGAGTTGAAAGACAATTCCTGGCTCACTATAAAGCCATTAAATGCTAGAAGATGCCTTATGACCATGAGCGGAAGAGTTAACTATCTCCCCGCCTTGAACGTTTTTCTTCCCTGTTTTCTCGGGCTGCTGTGCACCCTCTATCCTCTCACATCTTTGTGTGCTGATCCATGTATCAGATTTTTGATTCATCCTCTCTGTGGTCTGTCAGCTTAGTTAAGAGATTTCCAAATCTTGTAGCCTTCGCTGACAGGGGGCAGCTGCAAACAGTCCCCTGATCCTTCCCCGAGGAGAGCTACTGAGATTTAATTTTCAGTGAAAGGTGCAGCCTGCAATCTATGTCAGGTCCCCTAAGTCATCTTGGAACCCCAGTTGGCCCAGTGGCAGTGGCTTGTATTTCAGTCCCTCCACTACACCAAGATTCCTCAAAAGACGAACTGCTGCTGTGTGTCTGTTCTCAGCCACGCTTCTGCCTCAGCATCCATGGGACTGAGAAATGGCGTCTTTAGCAATGACAGAAATTTTTCATCAGCACAACAGCCCCACCCACTGCCATATAGATGTGTCCCACGTGAAAAGGGAGAGAGTAGTGGTAGCATTTTTAAATTACTTTTAGTTCTGACTAAAATTGTCTGATTTTGACTAGGTTTTTAAACTGTGTTGATCAACAGTTTTCTATCACCTTATCAGGCAGTTAAATCCATGAGTGAAGTTTTAACTGAAGTGTTCATTGTGTTTTTTTGCAAAAATACATTAGCTTTATGCTGTTTTAAAAGTAGAATAAATTTCGGTCATCCCTCAGTATGAGTGTAATTGTGATATTCAAATATAGCAGTCTATCTGATTGGCATAAACAAAAGGATATATCAAAAAAGAAAGATCAATTAGAAAACAGAAGTGTTGATAAAGAATCTTAACTTAAAAAGTGAGTACCATTCTAGACATTGGACATCATTAAACTGGTAATAAAGAATGAATTACTCTGGCTTTTTCTTCTGTCCATTCCTGCATTTTAAGACATCTAGCCTTATAGGCCTAGAAACCTCTGGAGAGTTCACTACTGGTCTCACTGCCTTCCACTGAGAATTTGTGGCTTGGTTGTCATGGAGACATCGTATTTCTCCAAGAATTGCTCATATTGATCCGTGGCCGGGCGTAAATGGCCAAGCGAGTGTGAGGAATAAAGGGGGCTGGGCAGTCCTATAAAATGACCAGGGCTTGTGGGGTGGAAATAAGCTCATAGCAAACACTTAGGTAAAAAGAAAGAAGCAGTTTTATTTTGTTTCAAGGTTTCTTTCTGCACTTTGGGCCATTGTCTTCCTTCTCTATGAACTGAAAGAAACTTGTTAGTCACTTGTCATGTCAGATCCTTGGTGCTTGTCCTGACACAGCTGTCAGCCTTGCAGCTCTGTGCAGTTCAGGGACACACAACAAAGAGGCAGTGGCATGAATTATTTATTGCTCCTTGTGTGGATAAAATTCTGTGATAAGAAATTAAGACACTTCTGACAGAGATGCTTGTTTAGTAAGAAAGATTTTGATGATTGAGTGCATTTCCTTGAAGTATGAGCATTTGAGAAACAAAATTCTTAAAACCGAACATGAAGGAAGATTTGTGAAATTGGTGGCATGGTGGGACTTCCCTTCAACTATGAAAATATGACTGGCCACTTCTCAAAGTCCAAAAATCAACTTCAAAATATCAAGTCATTCAAATGTAGAGCTCCAAAAGTGCAAACATTACTTTGGTGGTCTAGTGACCTCTATTTACCATGTATAGGTGGTGTTGCTCTGGAAAGCATGTTAAACCACCTTTGTTAGAAGAAAAAAATAAAATTTGGGATCTTTAAGTGGTAAAGTTTGATAAGATGTCCTCAAAACAGTAGAAGTGCTTCACTAGCTAAGCTTATAACTGCATTACTGTATTCATTATTTCTTGTATGGAAAGAAGTATATTTAAATCTGAATGAGCGACTCATCATTTTCACCTGGAATATTTTCACTTATTTAAAATTATGTTTAGGACTTTCATATATATGCAAATCCCCTAATTACAAAGTTGGATGTTATCAGTCTTTTGCCTTTAATGGATATTGACCTTGCATGGCTTTATTTATGCAATTCTAAATAACTAATATATTTATTACATCATTTTTAATGAATATGCCAGTTGTTCAAACAGCATCCAGAAAGTGAAAACAAAATCATTTTTCTACTCAAGCACAGTTCAAGAGTACTGCATCATATATTGTTCTCTCCAAGTAAAGTCTTTTCTTGGCAAATCCTCTAAAACATCATTTTACTGAAACTTACGTAGCTTTATATTGCTCCTATCAATTAGTTTGCATCTGCAGGGAGTAAGAAAGTTACAGTGCAGAAAAACTAAATTTTTTTAAATGAAGTTGAAATTTTTAAAATGTTGAGGAAGCATTTTAAAATGCCAATAATAAAATCCAATTTTTAGAATTTGTATAAAACAGTAAGATTGACGTTGTGAATTATCTTTGAACAAAATGGGTTTTAACTCAGTATGTAGATTATTTTTCCATTGACATCACTGCTTCACCAGCTGGGATGACCCATTTGTAAATGGGCTGGAGCGTGCATATAGGTCACAATTTAGATGCCTGGTGGAGTGGTCATTCACCTCCTCTAGAGGGCTCTACCTTATTCATCATGCCATTGTGATCTCTTTATTGGTTCAAGTTGAATACCCAGGTGAGTGCCTGCAGTCCATTAAGGTTGGGCAAAGCCACTTTAGACCACAGCATTCTTGTTACTCTGACCCTGCCAGTGAACCTGGAGGTCTTGTCTGATAGGTTAAAGTCTCCCTCAGCAGTGTCTTTTCTTTGGAATAATTCATTAGCAAAGACTTTTGACTCACAGGTGAATCCCAGATTGAAGTTTCTGGCTTAGACTCTGTGAAGTCTACTGGCTTCTTCACCAGCATATATACATTCCCGGAACCTGTGGGAATAACTTTGATGTCTAGTAATAGAAGCACTGAGACAACATGTGAACTTACAGCTCCCTTTTTTGTGTTTTTAGGGCCATTAGGCTTTCTTTCTTTGGCTCTTTAAGGCCTGGTCACTTCCAAATCTGAAAGATGTTATCACAAAAATAGTTCAGTTTAGTATTTTGTTGGCTAACTTCTTATTAACTGTTTAATGCACAGTGATTGTATATAGCCCAATCCCTGATCTCCAGAATATTAAAAAAAATGTTCTTGGCCCCTTATCTTTGTACTCATGATGATAAAAATTTAGTGTGACATTCACAAATTTTATCCAAGTGTTAATGAGAAACCTTGAGCTTTTATCACCTTATTGGCTTGGGAAACTAAGAATTTTACTTACTAGTGCACTAAGGGATAGTGCACTTCAATACGGCTTCAGCTGAAAATAATGGTGACAAAAGAGGGTTTGGAAGTACAAAAAAAATGCATTTTCAGATAAGCATTCTTATGTCATTCTGAAGTAGTTTATAATCAGTATGCATTCTGCCATTAACAGAACATTTTAGTGGTTTTTATATAGCATGTTATGTGTGTAGATCTACATACATCATTGTTAATCAATATTATATTTGCATGAATCTGATGAACAAAACTAGGTTTCTTACTGTTTCGTAGAGGATACTACATTGTGAAAAGTGAAGCTTTTTTTTTTTATATATACTATTCTGGCTCATGAATCACCAGCAAAAATCAGGTAACAGAAAGTAGGACAGATTCAGGAGTAGAGTGTTGGAGATGGCTGATGATGATGCATGAAGCAGAAAAAATGTAGAATGTGTGAGCAGCCCATCACTCATAGCCATCAAGAACACACTTCTTAAGACTAGTGCTAAAAAAATGTTCTAGAAAAAGTAAGAACAATTTAAGTAGTAAAAACATGTAAGCTCTATCTTCTAGTTGTGTTTAACAATATCAATATTTTAAATAATTTACCAAAAGGGAAAATGCATTAATCTAATAATTTTAAAGGATATAAAATTATGGGCATATATATATAATACATATATAATACAATATTGAATATTGGTTTAGCTAAAGTAATAATCAGCTTTTTGAGTTTTTGCCAGTAGGAATGGGAGTTACTATGATTGGTCACATTATTAATATAAATGTGTTTAGAAGTAGTTAACTGAGGCACAATGCTCTAATTAGTCAAATTAATTTAATAAAGTGATTTTGTTTTTAGCCTGCAGTCTGAGAAATACATTTTCTTTAAGAATTCTACAGCTCAAACCATATTTTAACTGATATTTATACCATTTTGTCCTAAAACTGCCATGGTGAGCTTCTCCAAGAACAATTCAACTGCTTGAAATTTATGGAAATTTATTAATTTCAAACTCAATTAAT
Source organism: Odocoileus virginianus (assembly GCF_023699985.2). Classification (NCBI taxonomy): domain Eukaryota; kingdom Metazoa; phylum Chordata; class Mammalia; order Artiodactyla; family Cervidae; genus Odocoileus; species Odocoileus virginianus. Next base: position 45,292,827 of record NC_069679.1, read on the forward strand.
CTTGTTGACAACTTCTGATTTTTCTCAGTGATTTAAAAAAATATTAATAAGATGTGCAATTAAAATAGTACCTGAGGCTTGGCTTATCAGAATTTCTTTATTATATTAACATTTTATTTAGTATAGAGAAAGAAATGTAGAAATTATGAGTAACTGCTTTCTTCTTTCCTTCTTCCCTTTCTTGACTTATATTTTTCTTCATTTTCTCTCTCCTTTCATCCTCCTCTCTCTTCCACCCTTCCTCTTACCCTTCTTTCCTCCTTCCCCTTCTGCATTTCACCATATAACCCAAGATAATCTGTTTTCTTTCCAGGTAAACAAAAGCATCATTTATGGATAGAAAAGGTGTGCTCCTGCAAGCTGTGCTAATTGGAACCTCATCCATAGGAGTTGGATTTGGACAAATTAAGAAAACCCAAACATGCCATTTGTTTATCATTGTATATATAAGCTAAGTTATTGTTAGTCTTGTTATTAATTTGTGGTAGATTTGCCGATACTTTGTTCAGAGTCGTTACTGATCAAAAATATTCAAATTCCTCTAGTTTTAGGAAATCATTGTCTAAATCATTTTGTAATTCCAACAAGCAGAGCAGCCCACAGATACAAATTTAATACCATTTAGATTTTTCTTCCAGTTTACAGTTCCTGAATTATATAACCCCATTTGCTTTTAAACAATATAACAAACAATGCTTTTAAATTTAATGTTGCTTAAATGTACTTACTCTAAAACTTTACCAAATTTGTTTGATTTGTTAGGTGAAGGCATTTATGTTTTAGTAGATGCTTTAATTTGAATCAATCATCCTACAGTAAATCTCATCTTTAAGCATGAAATGTTGTCAACAAAGTAGCCAATTCCATTTAGTCATCAATTAGCCCAAATAAGTGATACACAGTATAACAGAAACCAATCTTGTGCAGTCAAGTTAATTTAGACTTCTAATGACATAGAGGCTAATGTCTTTAGCTAAAGGTTGATCTTGTTGGCCATATAGATGTGAACTAGGGAAAGGGAAACTACTGATAGCACATCACAATTGATCCTTATTAAGTATAAACTCTTGTAGTTCTATTCCCAGAAAGAAGCTTGACTTTCTATTCCCAGAAAGAAGCAGGAATTCTCAAAATAAAATATGCGAAGCAATATAAACAGGAATAGACATAAAGTGCTGATCTATTAAGGCCTTCAGCAATCTGATTTATTTGCTGTGATTTATATTGTATAATTCCTGAATTTATAGAAAATCACAAAGAAGATTATTAGTGTGCACATGAGTACAAATATTGACTAAGCCATAGAAAAATGGAATTAATATGTTAAATATATGACACATATCTTTATATATCTATCTAATAGGGAAATTCTAGTCATTTCAACAAACATTTTTGGGGGTACAAGCATCCGATTCTGTGCAAGGGAGGCTGCAAAGAGCAAGGTATAGGGAGAGATTAGAGAATAGAACTATAAAATTGAAATAGTGTGGTCTCTGCCCTTAAGGACCTTACAATTAATTATTGACCTAAGTGAATATACCATAACTAGACATCAGGTGACTGTGACTTTTAAAAAATAGATAAAAATATGTGTTGTTGATTTTTTTCTTTTTTGCCCTAAAAGATGATATTACTTGGAATTACTTTTGAGTTTTATTTCAGCAACATATTGTTAAATGAATAATGATGGAAAACTATCATCCTTTGAAAAAATTATGTATATGTATGTACTTTCGTCACCCTCTGAGAATTGTCAAAAGCCACTTAGAACAAATTTCAAAATAAAGGAAGGTAGCAAGCTAAGCAGTAGATCACAGTTTCTTGCATGCTGTGTACTGGTTCTGAAAGCCATTACAAGGAGTACTCCCCAAAATATTTTTAATTTTTATATTTGTAACCATTAAATATGTTGATTAAAAATAACTTCTTTGTTTTTATAGCTATGTTCTATTCTTTTTTCAAAAAGAGTAAAAATAAGCTTAAATAGTTGCCATATTGAGCATTTTTTCAGGTCCAAGGAAATCAATATTGAATCCTTGATAAATGTTTTATTATGTCACTAGCTATAGGAAATTAGAAGTAGGATAACCCTGGCATCACTAAAAGAGATTTGTGAGATTTTGTTGGCATCACATCTAGTTGCTAAAATTAAAAAATTCCTATCAAATGACTCATTAAAATTTTCTTTTATTAATATGAATTCTGGAAAACAACACCATTAAATATAAAAACTTTTAATTCCTAAAAATGAGAATTTTAGAGATAGACACTTAAATAACATTCCCTAATATCCATGTGTAAGTGTATCTATGATACAGATCCACTAGTCTGTTTAAAACTAATGATATTGACTTATGTTCAACATGTTTCAGGAATTTCTGTTGCAAAGAGAATTTGAAATAGTAAACTGCTACACAATTAAATAGAACACTCATAGGGTACCACAGCTAGAAACTCAAAACTGACTGCCTCTTATTTAGGTGTGTATCCTCTTGTATGTCCAGTCTTAGGTAACAATGCAGTAATTGTATTAGCAAAAGAACCTGTTTGTATTTAGAGTCTTCCTTGTCACTGTAATAAATAAATCATTTGAAAATTACATTGAGTTTCTTTTTTGGCAATAATCTTGATGATGTTTATGATTATATATTTTCCTCCATGGAATTCATATTTTCAAATTTGCAAGCCCGGTTCTGTTATTCATTGTGGAGTTACACACTGGCTATAATGCATAAGGGAAGAATCTAGGTTTAAGAGCCAAGATTTCACTTCCATGTGTCCAGGCAGTGTGTCCCTGCTCTGCATCTCAGAGCCTCACTTCCCCATTCATGTAGAGAACTCCCTCAAAGGGCTCGTCCAGAGGCCTTCTATGAGGTGGTTTATGGAAAGCAATCTGAACACTGTAAAACAGTTCAAATATAAGGTAAAATTTATAGCATTATAAACACAGAATGGTGGCCTCAGGCCTGAAATTTTCTGTTGCTATTTTAGAAACTAAGTTTAGGCTACTTTGAACATCTCACTATTAGAAAAATGCTAGGAAATGTTTTACTAAGTATTACTATTCTATCTCAAGATAATATTTGAGGTATTTTTTACTTCTTTCCTTGTACATTTTCTTCTAGTGTTATGTATTTAAAAGCCTTTTATAATTATTCATATGAACATTTTAGAAAAGATATACTTGTTCTTCAATCTTTACAGGGCACATCATAATAACTGAACTTTTAAAATTTAAGTTTTATTTCAGATGTTTTAAATGAAGGCTCAGAATATATTAACTCCAATTGACTTTAAAGACTTATTTTCATAGACTGGACTCATTCATGTAATTTTAAAATTTCTATATTGCATACATTTTTATTACACAGTTATTTAAAAGTAGTACTATATATTCTTTGGTTCTCCACAAAATGCCCTTTTACATGTAAAATGCTCAGTTGCGTCTAATCTCATAAGGAAGTCATAGTTTTGTAAACATGTACCTAGTTAGCAACGTAAAATACTTTCAAAATTAATTGTGAAAATTAATTCAAAATTAATTTGAATTAATTCAAAAAAGTTCCTAAAACTTTAAGTAGATATCTTTCTGATGAAATTACATGACTTCATGTTCAGTGATCCCCTGTGATTTCATCAACAAAGACCCTACAGATAGTATGTATGGTAAAACTGTAAATTGGAAATGAACAGATATTCCAGTAAGAACATGCCACTGGAAACTCTTAGTCAACTGTGACCCTTGAAGACAGCATGTTTCATTTCATGTCATTGGCAGGGCAGGGACTATAGTGAGCTCTGTCCTGGCACCCCTCTTTCACTTCTTTCACCCTCATCAGATCTTTGCAGAGCCCAACTTTATTAAAGATTTCAGTGTCAAGTTTTTTGCATTATTTTGATTTTTATAAATACTCCATTGAAATACATTTATCTTGATTACTGAATTTTTTGCTGTCTTCTAGTTTTAGACTCTATTCATCAAGTCTAGGGTAAATAACTTTTATCCCAGAAAGTATATTGTAGGTAAATAGACTGTGACAACTCCATCATCATGCACATGACTATAAGGATGCAAATAGTAAGATATACTTTTTTAATACTATATGAAAACCAAAGCCACAGACCATTGAAAATGCTTTAAATGGCTTATTTCTATCAGTATATAGGGGGAAATGTTGAACACATATGGTGCTTCCTTTTGACATTGCTTCCCCAAATACCTTTTTCAATTCCACAAACCATGTTTTCTCATTATCCTTTTCAGACCCTTTCTGTCTTCAACATGTTACTAACTGTAAAGGTAGCAGTGATCTTTTAATTCAAGGATACAAGGTTTTTAACACTGAAGATAATTAGTACATGTTTAGTAAACACTATGCCTAAATCTGGAAAGTGCCAAGTGCCAGCAAAACGCCAATATTTATAACATGATGTAATAGCAATAATTGCTTGGTACTTGCTTACGAAACCTATCATTTATTCACTTAGCAATTATTTTAATTACAATTATCTATAAAGTCATCAATTGGCTTTTCAACCTTACATGTGTATTTTCCAGGGAGAAGGTGTTTTCACATAGCCTTAGTCACTGAGCATCATGGTCTCAGATGATGCCATCCAAGATAAAAAGAAAATCTATGACATGTTCTTCATATCACAAATTTCCTTTAGACTTTTAAAGAGATAGCCTGCATTTCCTATCAGAAATAACCTTTCCTATCTATATTTAAAGATTTCTTACATTTATGTTATCTCCATTTGCATCAATTTATAGTTATAGTGGGCTTCCCTGGTGGCTCAGATGTAAAAAAACTGCCTGTAATGCAGGAAAACCAGGTTCGATCCCTGGGCTGGGAAGTTCCCTGGAGAAGGAAATGGCAACATACTCCAGTATTCTTCCCCAGAAAATCCCATGGACAGAGGAGCCTGGCAGTCTACAGTCCATGGAGTTGCAAATAGTTGGACACAACAGAGCAACTAACATGTTCACTTCCATAGTTATAATGGGTCTTCAGAGGTAGCTCAGTGGTGAAGAATCTCCATGTCAATGCAGGAGACCCAGGTTAGATTCCTGGGTTGGGAAGATCCCTTGGAGAAGGAAATGGCAACCTACTCTAGTTTTCTTGCCTGGAAAATCCCATGGACAGAGAAGCCTGGCAGTATATAGTCCATAGAATCACAGAGTCAAACACAACTGAACATGCACCATGAACATGATAGTTATAATCAACTGAGGAGACATTTTACTTATTTCTTCCTTTTGTATTTTAGAGCTTGCATGATTAGGGATAGAAAACTATCAGACAGTAAGACTGGGAGCCTTCATCCTCTTCCTGAGACAGTCACAGTCACAGGGCTCAAGTTGCACTTTGGATTGTTTTGATGTTAAGGAAGATTTCATTGGATCGGCCCTTATTCCATACAACTGGTGTATTCCCACCAATCTAAACAAAGTGATTTGCTCCAATTTCTGCAAGAATTTGAGATAAGAAGTGAGATCAAAATAGTATATACTATCACTTCAGTTGTGATTGGGATAGTCAAATAAAGAAACAAATTTGGGGATTTCTAAAGTATGTTTTCATAGCAAGTATCCTATGGCTGATGCATGTCTGGAAATGAGTTAGGTTTTGTTTGTAGTCTTCCTGCCATGTAGGTGGCAGCAACACTCAAGGCTAGAAATTTTCTTTCACATTCTCTGAGCTCTAGACCAAAGCATATATTTACTAAAAATCTTTGTGGAAGAGAAAAGGTTTAAAGTGTACAGGCAAATTTCTCTATGTCTTCACATATCTCTAACGTACTATTTTAAGGTTGTGCTAAAGCTGTTTGCATCATGTGAAAACATTCATCATTTCCCTTAATGCAGAAGTCAAAGTCTACTCTCATACATGTTGGTAGTATTAGGTTTCTGTTTCTTTATTTACTAGGATCTTAGTTCTTTACCTTCTCTCAGGCTAAAGCCTTTCTTTGAAGAAAAATGAAGAAAACACTGCTTTATTCCACTACTACCTAAGTGTTATTGGGAAATGGTGAAAGTCTGTCCCTTTATTCTTTACAATATCTAAGGAGTCAGAGTATTTAGTCAATGTGGAGAGATTTTCCTTCCGTCATCCAAATGAAGCCATTTTCTCTGACTGTCCTAACTAGAGGTGACTGCATTCCAGTTAGTTCTTTGTGCAAATCGAATGAAGGCTCTGAGCAGAGAGGCCCAGGCACCTGGAAGTGAGGCCAGAAGACAAAAAGGAAGTGTTGAGCCATTGCACAGATGGGGGGCAGGGTCACTCCCTTGCAAAAGCAGGTGGCTCCTGCACCCAGACATAAGCGAAACCAGGAGGACCACCTTTCTGTAAATAAGTGGGCCCTTCTTTCATAACAGAAACTGAAGAGCAGTGAGCTTTTCTTTAATTCCTGGCATTTTGCTAGAACTAGGACATGTGAGAGTAAGTATAGTTAGCTTTTGTGAGGGATTCTTCAGAGTGTTCTTTTTGTACAGGGTTGGTCAATGTGCCCAATAGCAAGCAAATATACACCATTCCAGGCACAGGTGAAGCAAAAGGTGAGGACTGGTTTCTACTTTGGTATCTTTTAATCTGGTTTTTACTATTCCTTATTTCTTTTGTCCTTCATGTTCTTGATCACTTTCCTCAAATATCTATGTAGTTTAATACAGGTATTTTGCATTGCAGCAGGCATTGTACGTCGTAGATTCTTTAGCACTGGCATTGCATCTCACGCCATAACTTTCTTACTATCTAGCATGACAAAAGTAGTTTCATATATCTTGAACCTCAATTTTCTCATCTATATATTGGGACTAATAATTCCAGTCTCTCAACCACCATATGTATATACAGTATTATTTAATGTAATAGTACAAATAATTGAAATTACTACACATATCAAAAATGCCTGCTTTTAAATCTCAACTACAGCCAAGCATCATAGCACTCCAGTGCTTGAATAAGTGCTTTAACTCAGATTAGGGAGAACATTTTGGCATAAACAAGCTAAATAGTTTGTTTTCATAAAAGTCTTTTCTTTTAAGATGTTTCATGTTAACTGAGCACTCCCAGGATCAAGGACTAGTTTCAAAGTTTCAACAGTTTATTTAAAGGTCAAGACTGTCCCCAGGTTCATGGGTAAAACTCGTCGTCATTCAGTCGCTCAGTTGTGTCCTACTCTTTGAGTCCCCATGGACTGCTGCATGCTAGGCTTCCCTGTCCTTCACCATTTCCCAGAGTTTGGTCAAATTCAGGTCCATTGAGTCGGTGATGCCATCCAACCATCTCATCCTTTTTAAAATATTCCCCAAAAGTAAAAGATAAAAGCTCTCAAACACATTCATTATGAGCCCAGTGTTACTCTGGTAGCCAGGACCCGAAAACAATAATGTTCAATTTGTTGGGTAATAATAGTAAATAGTTTTTCTTGTGGCTCCTGAAAGACAATCCTCTGGGAATGTTTTATGTCAGAATAGGACAGGCCATGGTCCATCTAAGCCTACACAAAATGACAGCTAGCTTCCCTCCTGACTTCTATCAGTCTTCATATTATCAGGTGACACTAACAGGCATGATTCCATAGCTTTATACGAGTGTGATGAATGAGACCAAATCGAAACACATGCATACTTTTAAAGCAGTATCCCAAAACTTTAAAAGCCAATGAATTTCTGAAAGATTTTGTAAAACAAAACATTATATATTGAATTTTGCCTTCCCACTGACGATGGTACATTACAGAAAAGTTTTCCTTTTAGGAAAAATCTGAAAATAGATGAGCTGAGTAGAAAATCTGAGTCAATGAAGGGTTAAAGTGGGAAGTTGCTATTAAACAACATAATATACCTGGAAAGAGACACTCATCCTTGTTTTTCCTTTGAGAAAGCTTGGTGGAATTTCTCATGAGAGTTCTCTGGTTCTGTCCCTTTCTTTCCCTTAAATGGAAAAAAGGGTATGGATTACTAACAGTAATAACTGGCAATAAAAATAAAAATAACAACTATAATAAGATGACTAAAGGGAGTTTTGGTTAAAGTGGCAAACTAAAGACACACGTTTACCTCCACCCTCTCCTGAAGCCCCACTGAAATAATGTGATAAAAGACATAATTCCAGAGGAAAATTAGAGACTGGGAAAAGGAGTAACCAAAATAAAGCAAAAATTTTAAAATTGAAAAGTAAATAAATGCTACAAGGGATGATGACAAAAAATGAGTTGACTGGTGTTGCAGAGTTCCTTAAAGTCTCAGAAATTAGAGTCAACTGTCACCTCTAAAAGTGAAAGTACAGGCATGGCTGAAACAGGAAAACGGAAAGAAATAGTTAATATCTTTAATTCCCATCCTGCTTCTCTCCCTGCCAATGCTTGGAGGTTCCCTCCCTGAACAGGGTGATCACGAGGGATTCTAGACTCAGAACACTAAACCTAACTGACAGCAGGAACAACATCTTGGAAAGGAAGGATGGATAAAAAATCTGCACACTTATGGCCACACCCCAACTGCCACTCCTTTCTTCTCTGTTCCCAAAAGGTGGATAATGATTTTTATTAACCCTGGGCAAGCGACAGATGAACTTGTTTCTGATAAAGTAACCAGCCTAAGGCCAATAAGCATATAAAAAGATACTCAACATCAATAATCATTAGGGAAAATGAGATACCACTAGACACACATTATGGATGGTTACTATTAAAAAAAAAAAAAGCCAGGCAGTGACAAGTGCTGGTGAGCATGTCCAGAAATTGCAACTTTCATGCACTGTTGGTGGAATGTAACATAGTGCAACTGCCATAGAAAACAATACAGTGGTGCTGCACAAAATGCAAAACAGAACTACTGTATAATCCAACAACTCCACTTCTGTGTTTATATCCAGAAGAATATCTGACAGCAGGATCACAAAGAGATGTTTGTACAACCATGTTCATAGCAGTATTATTCACAACAGAAAAGGGGGAAGAAACCCAAGTTATTTTATCCATTGATAGATGAATGAAAGAACAAAATGTGAGTTATATATAAATTAACCTTAAAAATTTCAACACATGCTACAGCCTTAAAAATTCTGCTACAGTAAAACCTTGAAGACATTAAGTAAAATAAGCCAGCTACAAAATGACAAATACTATATGATTTCACTTATATGAGGAACCCAGAGTAGTCAAATTCATAGAAACAGAAATGATGGTTACCTGGAGGAGGAAGGAAAGTAGAAAGGGGAAAATGAATGGTTGTTTAATAGGTATAAAGTTTCAGTTTTGCAAGATGAAAGAGTTTTGGAAACTGGTTGCACAACAATGTGTATATATCTAACATTACTCATCTTTACTGTACTGTACAATCAAAAACAGTTAAAATGGAAAATTTTATGTTATATATGCTTTACCAGAGTTAAACATTTGAAAAACAACCTGAGAAAAAAATATTTACAGATGTGGACCATTCAGGCTGCTCCAGTGAAACATCAAGAACCAGATAACTCAGGGTGAAGCTGGGCACTTTAGCCTGCCCAGGAACACAAAACACTTTTGTGACTCACTAGTTGGAAAGCCAAAGATCACCAGCCATGTGAAGAAAGCTCTCGATATGAAAGACAGACAAACAAATAAAAAACAAACAAACAAACAAAAAAGACAGCAAAAGCAGGCTATATAGGGTATTACAGGAGAATCCCCAAACATTTATAATTTATTATAATCAAAAAGATAAGTATCTTTAAGAAACAAAACTAGGAGGCTAGGAAAAGGAACATTCAGGAAGTTAACAATATGTGATAACATTCATATATTCATTTCAATATTTTAAAAAAATTTTCTACCATGTGCAAGGCACTGTTACAGCCATTGAGAATATAGCAGTAAGCAAAACATACATACACACATTCAATTATTAGCAATGTTTTTTCCCCCTTAAAAAGTCTGGAAGATGTAATTATTGAAATCTCCCAGAAAACAGAAAATAAGAGAGATAATAAGAAAATGTAAAGATCAGTTCAATGAAAGGAAGTCAAATATTAATAATAATAATAATAATGAGAGTTCTGAAAAGAGTAAACAAAGAAATCAGAGGGAAGCAAATTATCTAAAATAAAATCAAGCAAATTTTCTAGATATGATGAAAACAAATTCCAGATTAAAAGAATCCACAGTGTGCTCTACAAAATTTATGACAAAGCTCCACACAAACATTCTAGTGAAAATTCACAGCACTAAACTCAGAGGTGATCCTTAAAACTTTCAGAAAAGAGAACTTTTGCCCTATGTGAACAGTATGGGAACAGAATAGCATTAGACTTCTCAACCGCACTTCAGGATGCTAGATAAAAACGAAACAAATACTTAAATATCACAGTGAAAACCATTTCCATTCTGGAATTCTTTACTTAGCCAATCTATCGCTTCCATGTACCTCTCCTCATAAAATTACTGGGGGGTATGATCCACCTTCAAGAGGACATAAGCCGAGAAAGAGCAACACATACAACATGGGAAAGAAGGAAATTCCCCAGGAGACCAAGAAGGTAGACTGCATGTCTACTGCTGTCTGCAGGCCTGGAAAACAACTGGGTCTGTTGTAGCAGAAAGTAAAGGGTTCTAGTAGGGAGGTCTCCAGAAAAACGAAACTGCTATATTACTGATAGCTCTTACTATATTGAGAAAGATCTCAGGGTTCTATCAAGGGGCTTGGTAATGGATTAGAGACAGGTATTGCATAGGACAGAAAACTAAGCAAATGAAAAGAGAGAGAGAAATGTAATCATAGTGGATAATGTAGTTCAACTGAATATTCAAGTAATAATTATTACATAGTAATCATTAGTGTAACAAAAAAGATAATATAACTATCAGGAGGATGAAGGGGCTATAAGAAGGAAGTGGGGAGTGGAGGAAAGGTAAATGATAAGCAGTCACTAAAATTGAGAAATACAAATAATCTGAAATAATGGATATATTGCTACTTTACACATTTTGTTAAAGCAAGTGTTGGTATATTGAATTAATTTACAAAAAGAGTTATCTGGAATCTTTGAGTGTCCCTCAGCTGCTTGCCCTGCATGTGTCCTAACTTGGTATCTCTTTGGTTGTTTAGGATAATAGCTCAAAGGATTACCCAGGTTGTATGGTTCCTATGAACGCCACAGTGATGTCACGTGTTTGATGCTGCCCTATCACAGCCAGCTGTAACCAGCGTGCAGAGTAATCCAGCAGGTGTGACTTTCAGGCAGGGGATTTTCCTAAACATCTGGCCACAGATGTTAATGATCCTCCTTTGTAACATGGTTAATGAGTGTAATGCTTGATTAATGAGTATGGGATAGTGAAACCAAATAGCTGAAAAGGATATTGAGAATGTAGTTATTCACAAGATTTTTTTGAAATCTAAGTGTATTGGTCAAAAATATTTTATGTCTGCACAGCTAGCCAGTGGACTTGAAGGTTACCTATATGCATGCTTCTCAAAAGTTTATCAAAGTATTCTCAGAAAAAAAGAAAAATATTACACAAAATATCCTCAAAGAAGTACACTATAGATGTGAAATTTCTCTGGCCTCTTGAAATTTACATTTAAAAAGCCATTTAAAATTTGCATCCATGTATATTTACATTTGTTAAACATGTAAAATTTTACTTTTAAGTAAAATTTATTTTTATTGAGGTACAATTATGCAATATTATATTAATTTCTGGTGTACAAATGGTGATTCAATATTTGTATACACTGTAAAATGGTTACTATATTAAGTCTAGTTACTGTCACCTTACAAATTTAATACAATATTCTTGGCCATATTTCCCATGTTGTACATTATATTCCCATGACTTATTTTATAACTGGAAATTTATATTTCTTAATTCCGCTTACCCATTTTCATCTCCCCTCAAATGCCATCCTTTTTATGGCAACCACCAACCTGTTCTCTCTACCTGAGTTTGGGGTTTTGTTTTGTTTTGATTGTTTTCATTTCTTTAGATTCCACATATAAGTAAAATGATGAAATATTTGTCTTTCTGGCTTTTTTATTTTACTTAGCATAACACCCTCAAGGTCCGTCCACGTTTTGCAAATGGCAAAATTTCATTCCATTTTATGACTGAGCAGTATTTCATCATGTATATATACCATGTCCTCTTTATCCAATTACTTGTGTATGTACACTTGTGTTGTTTCTAAGTCTTGGCTATTGTAAATAATGTGAAGCCAGGCATGCATATTTATTTTCAAATGAGGGTTTTCCTTTTCTTGGATCATATGGCAGCTCTCTTTTGAATGTTTTGAGGACTCTCCATACCGTTTTCTATAATGGCTGCAGCGATTTACATTTCTACCAACAGTGCTGGGGACTCCCTTTTCTCCACATTCTTACCAACACTTGTTATTTCTTATCTTTTAGATAAAAGTCATTCTGACAGACATAAGGTGATATCTCACTGTGATTTTGATGTGCATTTCCCTGATGATTGGTGATATTGAGCATCTTTTCCTGTATCTGTTGTCCATCAGTATGCCTTCCTTGGAAAAATGCCTATTCAAATCCTCAGGGAAAAAATCCTCTGAAAAATTTGAATTGGTGGTTTTTGTTAGAGTTGTATAAATTTCTTATATATTTAGGATATTAACCTTACATCAAATATGTGATTTGCAAATATCTTCTCCCATTATGTAAGTTGTCTTTTCATGGCAGAGTGTCATGGAGTGTCCCAACTGCCCATGTGCACAGACTTTAACTAGAGAGCAGTACAATGCTGCCACATTTCTGTTCACACACTCCTGCCAGGGAGCAGGAAAGTGCTTCAACTGCCTGCCCTGTCTAACCACTGGGATAATGCCTGACCTGATGACTCTCCTACATCCACTTTAGAACAGTCAGGGAATGGTGCTTTGGGTGGGGGTGGGGCATATCCAAGCTTGTAGCCTATACCACCAGGTTGGGTTGAAGGTGCAATGATGAAATTTGCCAGAGCCTCTATCACCAGGGAGAATTCTGACAATACCCACCTCTCCAGCCAATGCTTTTAGGTAAGCAAATGAATCTGCTTCCATATAGTCTAGGTTCCTTTCAAACAAGTGGTTTTCCCACTGGGTCTCAGGCTAAGTGAGACCTCATGCAAGTCTTTGAAGACTGGAATCTCAGTTTTCTGCAGCTTTCAGGTCCCTCAGAGCAGCCCCGTTGCTTTTCTAAGCCAGATGTTTTGGGGGCTTCTCTCTTCACTGCAGATCCTGGGGTTGGGGTGCCTGATGTGGAATATTAACCCCTCTCTCCTCCAGGGGAAGCACCTGTCTGGTGAGATCCCTCCCCATGTTTTGAGAGGGCAGGGGTGTCTTGATGTGATCGTTTTATCCCTTTTTGAAGAGAGCAGTTCATCTAGTTCTCAGATTCTTTTCAGAGGAAAATAATCCATATATAGCTGTAGATCTGGTGTGTCTCTGGGAGGAAATGAGTTGTTAGACTCCCCATACAATTTTAATAGCTCACATTTACTGAACATTTGGGTTGGGCTATGCTTCAGTTCAGTTCAGTTCAGTGGCTCAGTCGTGTCCAACTCTGCGACCTCATGAATCGCAGCACGCCAGGCCTCCCTGTCCATCACCAACTCCCGGAGTTTACTCAAACTCATGTCCATCGAGTTGGTGATGCCATCCAGCCATCTCATCCTCTGTCGCCCCCTTCTCCTCTTGCCCCCAATCCCTCCTAGCATCAGGGTCTTTTCCAATAAGTTAACTCTTCGCATGAGGTGGCCAAAGTATTGGAGTTTCAGCTTCAACATCAGTCCTTCCAATGAATACCCAGGACTGATTTCCTTTAGGATGGACTGGTTGGATCTCCTTGCAGTCCAAGGGACTCTCAAGAGTCTTCTCCAACACCACAGTTCAAAAGCATCAATTCTTCGGTGCTCAGCTTTCTTCACACTTTACAAATAATTTCTTTTCTTTGCATAGTATACATCAAAGATAAGCTCATATATCAATTCTATACAATGGGGAAAGAAAAAGAAAGCATTTATTTGTAGACAAAAATTTTATAGTTGAACAGAATCTGTATGATAATTGGATCTATTAATTGAAATTAATTGCTGGAGTTTCTATTTTTTATTTTATTCAATTTATTTAAACTAAAACAAAACAAAAAATAGTTCACCCATTAACCATCTCTTACTTAATCTTAACAGCCATTTAAAGAGATAGTTTCTATCCTCATTTTATAGGTAAGAAAAGCACGAATCTGTTTTATCTACTTCCATTCATTATGGCAGAAACAAATGAAATCAACAGCAAGAATGTCACCACTTTTAAACAATAATGATAAGCAAATAACTGATCTGATCGGATTTAAAAAAAGAAACAACTAGTATCATTATCCCAGCATTAATACTGTAAATATCTCTGTGCCCTTAATAGAGGATCACTTTGGAAGCAGTGGTTTGGGCTTCACTGGTAACACATTTTACTATCTAGGCTCCCAAAGCACATGTAGATGGGGTTTGTTGAGAGTGTGCTGTATGCCAATCACTTGGCTAGTTCTGTATGTGATAGTTTACTCTCAAACACAGCTCTCTGAAGCAGCTATTATTTTCATCCCTATTTTACAGATTACAAAATACAACACTTGAGAAGGTAAGTACTTTGCTTAAAACTACCTAGCTAATGAATCATAGGACCAGTCTTGCAAGCTCAAACAGTTGGATTCAGCAACTTGTGGTTCTCACAATTATTTTATATTGCTGACCCTCTTCACCATTTTTTTTTTGTCCTCATCTTTGATAATGCAAGAGCCAAAGTTCATGGTCATTTTCAAGCTTCCACTTTTAGATGTCTTTAGCAGTCTATGCATTCCCACCTACTCCCATGCTATAGAACTTGTTATCTTTGCATCAACTGCTAACCTATGTTGTGTGGTTCAACGGGTAAAAGTGCTATACTTTCTTGGAGCCTCAGTGTAGTGTATGCCCCGACTGTTTCTGGGCACACAGGAGCTTTTGGCCAGATAAGTGTCCTTTTGAGTCAGAAAAGCTAACTGGGATGGACTCCCCAGTCAGAATATCAAGGTTTTTTATGCACTACATCAAAATCCTTCAGTGATTTTCTTGATCAAAAAAACAATTTAAGGATGATTTCAGCTCTTTCAACAAAATTGTTAGCTCAACTGTCTAAGGCAGAGGTTTCTCAGCCTCAGCACTATTGGCATTTAGGGCTGGATAATTCTTTACTTGGTGGGGGCTGTCCTGTGAATTGTAGAGTTTATTTAGTAGCATCTCTGGACTCAGATGCTGGTAAAGTTATGACATCCAAATATGTCTCCAGACATTGCTAAATGTTTCCTGGGGGGAGACAAAATTGCGCCCAGTCAAGAAACATTCATCTAAAGTAAAATCCTTCCTACATAAATTCCTAAACAAAAGTTTATAAGGTGTTACGTTGTTTTATTTATTTCAGAATAATACCTCTAACCTGACTTTAACATAAAGCTTACTCAGATTAAATTTACATCTACTAAGAGAGTAAGAGAAAGTAAACACACTATATTTTTCTTCTTTTTTCAACACTTAACTACTTTCTCTAAATTTTATATCCCAAGCCTCCAGGTTGTATTTCCCTCATAGACATCAAGTTCCAAATGCAAAAAATCACTTGCAAAACCATTATCTCCTTCTAAACATCCTACAGGAACCTCAAAAACAGTGTCCCACCCTGAACTCATTCTCTGTTTCCACAAATCTCCTCTTTGTTCCTCACTCCAAGGATAAAATTGGTTTCCAAATATTTTTTATTTGGTTTCTTGAATGGCTCTCACATCTGACCTTTGTCCCATTGTCCCTTCCTCAGTTCAGAGGCATTTCCCATTTAAATTGCCACAGGAGCTCCTGACTGGTCCTTCTGCCTCCCGGCCATTGTCCACACTATTGCCCCAGTTAACTCTCTAAAACACAAATCGCATTCTTTCACTCCTTTGAAATTATTCCAAACACGTTAGCTAGTCTTTCAAAGACCTTCATAAAGTAACACTTGCTTTCTTCCATTTTAATATAATGCATTAGTGAGGATTACATTTGCTCCTAGAATAACAGCACCAAAAGAATCTGAGCTACAAATTAAATAAAAAGTATTATATAGTCTACTGCATTCAAGTAATGATTTGTGCATAGTGGAATGCTTGAGGCTTACATGCCTTTATTAGGAAAGTTGTGAACTTTTCTACACACTCTGAGGTATGCTCAAAACTCAACATATTTTCTCTATGGTAAGTTGCTTCATTTGTGTCTGACTCTTTGAAACCCTGTGGACTATAGCCTGCCAGACTCCTCTGTCCATGGGGATTCTCCAGGCAAGAATATTGGACTGGGTTGCCATGCCTTGCTCCAGGAGATCTTCCCGACCCAGAGATCGAACCCGCATCTCATGTCTCCTGCATTGGCAGGTGGATTCTTTAATACTAGCACCAACTGGAAAGCCCTATTTTCTCTATAAATGAATATAATTTCTATTTTAGACTTTACCCTTTATTTTTCCACTTTTTTTTACATATTGCTTCTAAATTTTGAGGGCTTAAGTAGGTCACATAGTTTCTAGGGCAAAGCATGACATTTTCTTGACCCAGATAACGACAATGGTGCACTCACTCACCTAGAGCAGATATCCTGGAATGCGAAGTCAAGTGGGCCTTAGGAAGCACCACTATGAACAAAGCCAGTGAAGGTGTTGGAATTCCTGCTGAGCTATTTCCAATCCTCAAAGATGATGCTGTGAAAGTGCTGCACTCAATATGCCAGCAAATTTGGAAAACTCAGCAGTGGCCACAGGACTGGAAAAGGTCAGTTTTCATTCTAATCCCAAAGAAGGCAATGCCAAAGAATGAACGTTCAAACTACCACACAATTGCACTCATCTCACATGCTATCAAAGTAATGCTCAAAATTCTCCAAGCAAGGCTTCAACAGTATGTGAACCATGAACCGTGAACTTCCAGATATTCAAGTTGGACTTACAAAAGCCAGAGGAACCAGAGATCAAATTGCCAACAACTGTTGGATAATAGAAAAAGCAAGAGAATTCCAGAAAAACATTTACTTCTGCTTTATTGATTATACCAAAGTCTTTAACTGTGTAGATCACAACAAACTGTGGAAAATTATTCAAGAAATGGGAATACCAGATCACCTGACCTGCCTCCTGAGAAATACATATGCAGGTTAAGAAGCAACAGTTAGAACCAGGCATGGAGAACAGACTGGTCCCAAATTGGGAAAAGAGTATGTCAAGGCTGTATATTGTCACCCTGCTTATTTAACTTAAATACAGAGTGCATCATGTGAAATGCTGGGCTGGATGAAGTACAAGCTGGAATCAAGATTGCCGGGAGAAATATCAATAACCTCAGATTCGCAGATGACACCTTCCTTATGGCAGAAAGTGAAGAGGAACTAAAGAGCCTCTTGATGAAAGTGAAAGAAGAGAATTAAAAAGCTGGCTTAAAACTCAACATTCATAAAACTGAGATCATGGCATCCAGCCCATCACTTCATGGCAAATAGATGGGGAAACAATGACAGACTATTTTCTTGGGCTCCAAAATCACTGCAGATTGTGACTGTGGCCATGAAATTAAGAGATACTTGCTCCTTTATAAGGAAAGTTATTTCAAACCTAGACAGCAAATTAAAAAGCAGAGATATTACTTTGCCAACAAAGGCCCATCTAGTCAAAGCTATGGTTTTTCCAGTAGTCATGTAATGAATATCAGAGTTGGACTATAAAGAAAGCTGAGCACTGAAGAATTGATGCTTTTGCAATATGGTATTGGATAAGACTCTTGAGAGTCCCTTGGACCACCAGGAGATTAAATCAGTCAATCCTAAAGGAAATCAATCCTGAATATTCATTGGAAGGACTGATGCTGAAGCTGAAACCCAATACTTAGGCCACCTGCTGAGAAGAAGTGACTAACTGAAAAAAACCCTGATGCTGAGAAAGACTGAAGGCAGGAGGAGAAGAGGATGACAAAGGATGAGATGTTTGGATGGCATCACTGATTCGATGGACATGAGTTTGAGCAAAATCTGGGAGTTGATGATGGACAGGAAAGACTGGCATGGTGCAGTCCATGGGGTCACAAAGAGTCAGACATGACTGGGCAACTGAATTGAACTGAAGACATATTTGAGGATCAGAGGAATTGCTATTTAACAGTTATGCATGAGGCAGCCAGTATAAATGAGGAATATTCCAGGTAAATGGAGATATATGATCACCTTTGGCTTAAGTAATATTAGTCTAGTAACAGAGGGGTGTGAGTGTTTGGAGAGTGTTCAGTCATCATCTCTCCATGCTGGATGTTTAGATATTATATCCAGATACACAGTGTCCAGGATAAAAAAAAAATATTCTGCCCTACTCTATCTGGTTTTTGGTCATCTGTCCATTCATATCTCAGCTGCTTTTGCTCTCCTTTTTAATAATAGACATCTCTGATCTGGCTTATTTTCAGGTCCCCTCTAAGCCCTGCTGAAAGTGAAAGCTGCTCAGTCGTGTCCGACTCTTTGAGACTCCGTGGACTATACAGTCCATGGAATTCTCCAGGCCAGAATACTGGAGTGGGTAGTCCTTCCTTTCTCCAGGGATCTTCCCAACCCAGGGATCGAACCCCGGTCTCCCACACTGCAGGCGGATTCTTTATCAGCTGAGCCACAAAGGAAACCCTGTTGAAGTGGACAGAAAAGATTCGAATCTATTGCTCTTCACTGGAACATGATTATGGCTATCTAGGACATTTCTACTCAAGCATGTCTATGCCATGCTACATTCTGTGATATTGTGAACACGCAGTCCTCCTGAGTTCCACCCAGAAAACAGCTCTCCACAGTTCTTGAATGCTGAATTCTCTCAAGTTTTTATTCCCCGCCCCACCCCTAACTAGGATGCAGATTATGCATGAGACATAGGATTGCTTTTTAGGAATCCATCTGTGTCTACGTTATTTGTTGTCTGCTCTTTTCCCTTCCCATGTAATCTTCATCTCTTCCATGATGAAAGAGCCTGACGTATCTATTTTCTTAGATTTGTTATTTGTGATATAAACATTTTACCCTGGTATTATATGGCTAAGCATTTTAAAATGCAAAAGCTTTTTGAAACTTTAAAGGTATTTTCTTTGCTCAGGTGTCTTGTCATCTTTCCCCTAAGAAAATGAATGCTGCTAACAATAGGATGAAAAGCAAAAGTTATTGGAAATTCCAAAAAGCAATACAACTCAAATCCTTGACAAGTATAAAAGCATATTCAATTTTTCATCTACTACAGGCAAATGAATTCTAGATTAGAAGAAAAGAATATGGGAACTGTGATGGTTAATTTTATGTCAACTCAGCTAGGCAATGGTGACAGTTACTTGGTCAAATATCAGTCTAGGTCTTGCTGTGAAGGTATTTTTTGTTGTTGTTCAGTAGCTAAGTCACTTCTGACTCTTTGTGACCCCATGGACTGCAGCACACCAGGCTTCCCTGTCCTTCACTATCTCATGGAGTTTGCTCAAATTCAAGTCCATTGAGTTGGTGATGGTGTCTAACCATAACCACTGGAGGAGGGAATGGCAAACCACTCCAGTATTCTTGCCATGAGAATGCCATGAACAGTATGAAAAGGTATTTTTTATATATGATTAATTTTGGAAGACTCAAAGCTGATTAATGTCAGTGAGTACCATTTAATCATTGAAGGCTTTAAGAAAAAAGTCAGGTTTCCCAAAGTAGAAGGAATTACCCTTAAAACTGCAAAATAGATATACTGTCTGGGTACCAGCTTGCTACCCTACCATACAAACTTCAGACTTCCCAGAACCAACTCCCACAATTTCATGAGCCAATTGCTTAAATCTCTCTATCTCCATCTCTATCTATCTTATTGGTTCTGTTGTTCTACAGAATCCTAACTAGTATCGGAGTAACAATGAAGTTTTATTGAATTCTATACATGAGTATACCTGAACTGTTACAATAGCGCATGGTGATCAAAAAACTTTTCAATGGTGATAAACAGAGTTAATCAAGTCTGTTTAGAAATCTGTCTTGGTAGGACTTAAGGGGAAAGGGGTGATTCATAGTGTCAGAAATCTGCTAAAAGATAAAGGAGAAAAAAAATTTTTCAAGAAACCTTCTGTGGGCAGTCACTGCAACTAGACTGGCTAGGTCTAATTAAAAGTTAAATGCTAAAAATGGGCAAAATGAGGAGAGATATCACTAATTCTAAGACTTGAGCACACAAAGTAAAAAAGACAGAAGAGAAGAGCACAAATTAGAAAGAGCTGCCAAGTTTCAATTTCTCAATTATTTGGCTTGAGAATGGGGCTATCAATCTGAAAATCATTGCTTTCCCCCTGCCAAGAAGGAGGGCCTGAGACACTGATGGTAAAAGGGCTAGAATTTTCCTTGCAGTAATGGTGAGAATTCCATAGGGTACCATTACTTGCTTGGTTGAACAATAGCTGATGAAGAAGAGTTCAATGATACGAGTTCAAAGTTATAGGCACATCACTCTAGTGGCTTCTTACAGAAACTTGAAGGACAGAAAGCTAATTGACACAGGTGGGTACCACAATTGGCCGAGCTAAGGAATTCAGGGTCCAGATGATTGTTCTAACGGTAGATTTCAAAATTAAATGAAAACCTGAAGATGTGCCATTACATGGCATCTTCTACCAATAAAATGTGCATGTTTCCAATGATAATGGCTGCACTGTCAGAAGGTGACAGCATTTACATTACAGGTTTTAAAAGAAAAATATTACACTATAGTAAGCTTTTTTAACTTCTTGTGGTCTAATTTTACTTATGGTTCCCCCATGGAAATTCTTTCCTTGCTGTTGACCTTGACTATACTAAGAAAAATAGTCACCTTTCTACTTTAAAACCTTGTCAGCAAATATTTTCCTGTCTTGTTTTAGGCCACTCTCTATTATAAAGCAAAAAACAGCAAAATATGAACAAAGTATATCAATAACAAGGCCATTTACACTGCTATCCTCACTATTGTAAACAATAGCTATAATTTCTAAGCTGTTCAACAGTGAGTCCACACCAATAAATGGAAACATTTTTTATAAGTGCCGTATAATCATATTTGACACATATAGCACCTTTTATCTGTAAGAATCCTAAAGTGCCCTGTGGAGTATCCTGGGATCACTTCATCTACTAAAGACATACAACAGTCTCAGGAGTACAAAGTGGCAACCCTCCCCTACATGTAACACTCCACAGTACTGTTATTCTTGCAGAGAGGGCAAAAGGAAACACGTTTTACTCTTCTATCTAGCCTCTCCTGAATCTACCTGGCTTCCACTCTAGTTGCATGCATATAGTCATGGCCCCAGAAGGTAAACTCTTCTATTTCTTCCTTTTCTGCTTCCATGGGAAGGCTGATTCTTGAACAACTGTGGGTTGTTCAAACCTTATTTAAGATGTGATTTGTTCTGACTACCCTTTATTTATAAAAGAATTTGTGGAAATTAATTAAAACCCAATATTAGTAGAAATGTCTCTGAACCTGAACCACTTTGAAAAATTAAAGTTCAGTTGATTTACAAATGTTGTGTTATTTTCTGGTGTACAGCAAAGTGATTCAGTTATATATCTACATATATTCTTTTTCAGATTCTTTTCCATTATCAGTTATTACAAGATATTTAATATAGTTCCCTGTGCTATACAGTAGGATATTGTTGCTTATCTATATGGTAGTATCTGTCTTTTAAGCCCAAATTCCTAGTTTATCCTTCCCACTCTCTTCTCCTTTGGTAACTAAGTTTGCTTTCTATGTCTGAGTCTATTTCTGTTTTGTAAATAAGTTTATTTGTATCACTGCTTTTGGATTTCAAATACAAGTGATATATGTTATTTGTCTTTCTCTGTCTGACTTACTTCACTTAGTATGATCATCTCTAGGTCCATGTCACTGCACATGGCATTATTTCATTCTTTTCATTGCACTGTATACCTATTCATCTGCCATTGGATACTTAGGTTGCTTCCATGTCTCAGCTATTGTAAACATTGGTGTGCTTGTATCTTCTCAAATTAGGGCTTTCATCTTTTCTGGATAAAAGAGAAAGATTGATGGATCATATGGTAACTCTATTTTTAGTTATCTAAGGAACCTTCTTACTGTTCTCCATAGTGACTGCACCAATTTACATTCCCACAGGCAGTGTAGGAGAGTTCCCTTTCCTCCACATCCTCTGCAGAATTTATTATCTGTAGACTTTTTGATGATGGACATTCTGGCTAGTGTGAGGTGACACCTCATTGCAGTTTTGATTTGCATTTTTCTAATAATTAGCAATGTGCAGAATCTTGTACCTTTTGGTCATCTATATGTCTTCTTTGGAGAAACATCTATTTAAATCCGTCCATTTTTGTTTGGGTTGCTTGTCTGTTTGATACTAGTTGTATGAGTTGTTGGTATATTTTGGAAATTAATCCTTTGTTGGCCACCTCACTTGCAAACATATTGTTCCATGCCATAGGTTATCTTTTTTGTTTTATGGTTTCCTTTTTTTGTGTGTAAAAGCTTCTAAGTTTGATTAGGTCCCATTTATTTATTTTTGCTTTCATTTCTATAGGCTTTGGAGATTGAACTATGAAAATATCACTAGGATTTATGTCAGAAAATGTTTTGCCTATGTTGAAGCATTTTTGATACCCCTTTTGCTACTTTCCAGCTGTAGATTTGGGGCAGGTTTCTTAATTTCTTTCAGATTCATTTTAAAATGGAGATGCTAATCTCTAGTCCAAAATGAGCTTATAAATTTACAGTGAGTAGTAGAGTAGTCAGGACAGTGTAGACACAAAATGAAAGTGTTTTTCTTCATTTATACAATATATGTCTTTAGGAAACAGTAAGTCTGCTGATTAAATCAAGGTTCGGGAGTTATAGAGTGAGGGCTCTAATAGACAAGTTAACTTTAGTAATGGAGTCATGCATTTGATTTAATTATCTTTGGGTGTGTCAGTTACTTGATGCCTCCAATTAGCCCTGTCTACTAAAAGGAAAAAAATAATAACCCCTACTCTTCTTACTAAAGATGTAGTTTAAATTGAATAGTGTTTGTAGTACAGTTCTGCCTCCATAGAAAATGGTGCTGTGTAAAGATAATACAACATCACTATGGTTGTGATATTGACCAAAACCAAGCTAGTTTATGAGTGTAAGGAAAAGATTTACAGAGTATATATTAAAGTAAACATATGAAAATCAGTACAAATGCTATCTTAAAATGATCCCTCATCATTCCCCACTCTTCCCTGTAAAGTTCAGAGAAATATAGAAAACCAATAGAGGGTGAGCCACCCGGTTTTTCTAGACTATATAAGATATTCATTTAGCAAATATTTATTAACATTCTTCAAAGTATTGCAACATTTCATTCTCAGATCAAACAAAAAGATATTCAGGTTTACTAGTATTCCTCGATATCTACAATGGGCAAAGTGCTATGCTTAGTCTCAATACTAATAAGCTAGAAAGATGAAGAAAAAACTTCATCCTCCAAGAAAAGTATCCATAGCTATTTCATAAAAGGTATGACATAATTGCAGCTCTGGAATTGGCTGATTGTTTAGAAAACAGTTCCACCATTTACTAGCTATATGATTTTCTCTGAATTCTCTGTTTCCTCAAACTTAATGCATAGAGATATTTTAAGCATACAATAAGTTTATGTGAGCAAGTGCTTTCCATGGGACCTGTTGTGTGGTATTTGCTCAATATATATTAACTTTAAAAATGGTAAAATTATTATTATTATTATTTACTAGTAATTGTGAGTATAACGAATTTAGAACTGTGACTCAACTTGAAGTGATTTTGCCCTCCAAGAACATTTTGTCATTGTTGTTGTTCAATCACTAAGTTCTGTCTGACTCTTTGCGACCTTTGGCGATATCTTAAGATACTTTGGTTGTCAAACTTGGTAGGATGAAATAGGGAAGGAGAGAGAGTATCTGATGGGTAGAGAGAGGTCAGGGGTGCTGTTAAACATTCTTCTCTAAACAGAGCAGCCCCTCACAACAAAGAATAATCCATCCTAAAATGTTACTAGCTCCAATGTACAGAAACCCTGATTTATTAGAGAAAAGTATCATATCTATCTATTATCCATCTATCATCTACCAATGTTTCCATTCATCCATCAGTGAAAATTGGTTTTGATCAACTGAATTAATTTAGTTGCTATTAGTTTGATTGAAAAAAACAAAACCTACATTTCTAAGGTGAACTTCAGAGTAGGTGTGAATCATAGAGGGTGAGAACAGAACATAGGATCCAGAAAAAAATACTGGTACTATTGGTGAGCAAAAGCTGAAGTGCATTACTATTAAAACACTAAACACAGGGACTCTCTGGTGGTCCAGGAGCTAAGACTCCATGCTCCCATGGAGCCCAAGGGGGCCCAGGTTATCCCTGGTCAGGGAACTAAATCCCATATGCCACAACTAAAGATCCAGCATGCTGCAATGAAGATCAATGATACTGTGGGCTGGAACTAAGACCTGGCACAGCCTAAATAAATAGACAAATATTTTTCAAAAAGCACTAAACACAGAAACCATGGTATTGCTATTGAAAATTTTAACAATATTAGTGACACTTGCTACTCTGTCAATGAAGGGAGAATAGGGAAACAAGAAAAGAAAAGAAAAAAGCAGTCAAAACAGAGGCTACTAAGGCCAATGAAGTGCATATAGAGAGTGACATGTTTCAAACCCAGCCTCCAGAACCTGCTGCTTAACTAAAGGGAAAATGAGACAATCTGAAGTACCATAGAAAGAATTTCTGGCCAGTCTCCTGGGGCAACGAGCCTTCTATTCAAGTAAATAACTTTTTTATGATACAGAGAGTGAGGAGGATGTAACAGTACAATCAGTCCACGGGGCAGGTAGTAGGTAGAGAGGCTGAGACAACTGGTAGCTGAATGCCTGGTCTTGGGAGGGCAGGAAAGAGAAGCAGCCAGAAGCCAAAGGGAACACAGCGTGTCTAACCTGGAAAGGAGTGAGTGCACAGGGTGGGGCAGGGTCCCTGGATTGTGCTTTATGTAACTGCAGTGAAGAAAAGAAAAGGAACTGGACTAGGGTAAGGAGTATTGAGCAAAGGAGAATCAATCTATCTTAGAAGGATTTGTAGCCAGAGCCCAGAGCTCTAGTAATATCAAACACGGATACTGAATTAATATAGAGAAACTTCATAAGTACAGTTAGAATACAGAGAATAGGAAGGATCATCCCAACTGTCTGAGACAGCAGGACAGAGACTCTGAAATATTCTAGATCAGAGACAACCCATTCACTGTGCTTTTGGCAGAGATGATAGTAAAGCTTAGCAGGTTTGATTATAAATAGTTTTCATAGTCGCATTTCACAAGATTATTCAATGCAGCAAATATGAGCCTCCACTATATCCTTAGATACAGGTCCCAGGATTTAGTTTAGAGTCAGGGTCTAGTGAAATGGGATACAGTAGTGGTGGTGGCATAGAGGAGGGCATAGGAAGATAGGCATAAGTAACTTATTAAACTTCAAGGTAAATAAAATAAATATTTTCTAAAGAAAGAAAAATTAAATTCTACTGGGGGAACTGTGAAAAGTATCACAAAGGAGGTGACATTTGAATTAAACTTTTATTCTCCTATGTGACGAAGACAATCTAAAGCAAATCTGTTTTTGATTACAGCTTAGTCTTAGCACTTTAACAAGTTAGTAAGTACAATGTGAATGGAGCCTAAATTCACAATCTGGGACTTGGAATTCTGAAGAGAGAAAAATTATTAGTATAACGCAAAGTTACCCAAATCTGGACAAATCTGGCAATTATCCTGAATGATTCTACGTTAAGAGAAGAAAATGTCAGGCTAAGGAGTTATTACAGAAATGGGTGTAGATGGACTTTCTTCATCAGGGAGTAGCTCACCACTTAGATTCCTGTTAGAAGATGGCAGAGAAGCTATTGGCAGGCCCTCTAGTAACAACTAGGATAAGGGAAGAGATAAAAAAATCTGTACAAAGGATCTGCAACTTTTGCAATCTGAGGCCACTTAATATAGAAGCAAATAAAACTTTCATGCCTAAAAATCTTATTCTATTTTATAAGTTATTAATTAATTAATGCTCATAATTAAAGATTCTGAGTCATAGCAGAAGGTTTAAATATTGGGCAGTAATTCCTGTTTAAATGCTAAGGTAATATATATTTTAGACTTATAGGTAAAAGTTGTTTTTTTTTTCCAGTTCCACCTGTAAGGTGTTTGAAAGTTGCTAGTCCATCCTAACAAAAACTAAAAAACTAAACAGACTGAAAAATCAACAACTCTTCTTGGATGCATAAGAGAGGGAAGAAACCAGGGCAAACTTCTGAGATTGGCGAAATAGACAGGCAAATGCAGGGAGTCATAGCTGACCAGAGCAGAAACTCAGGAGTGGAAACTGCCAGGAGAACCTGTACCGGGAAGGAAAACTTGAACTATAATTGACAAATTGCTGGAGGCTCAGTATGGATGATTCTGAGAGTTAAAAACTCTAGGGGGGACACAGTCATAGCGCATGGCCCACAATATTGTCAGATTTACCTGTAGGAGATTGCCCAGATTCCCACAGTATGTCAGAGAGATTCCCTCATGGCTCTGGCAGGGAGAGGGGGAAAAGGAACCACATTTAAATACACCAGAGCATTCTATTCTCTAAGAAGCCCTGCTCCTAAGAGAAAGAAATTTACCAGAGCCTAGTCTGCTGGATCATTATGAGAGCCTAACAGACCTGGGGGGAATAATTACACAACTCCAGCCCACTTTACTGTCCCACTTAAGGTGGGAAAATAAAAAACAAACAAACAAAACAAAACTGAGACCTACCTGTGAAGTTCACAGTCCAGAGACACAGGCTCATTTAAAGACTCAGACTTAATCATAAGACTAAAGAATGCCTTCCTATCACCACAACTCACCATCACATTGATAAAGGCCCATTTACAGGGATTTCTTTGACCTGGTACATCATGTTCAGCTATCAAAACAATTACAAGTTATATCAAAAGGAAAAAAAGCACAGTTTGAAGAGACAGAGCAAGCATCAGAATCAGACATGGCACAGATATCAAAATTATCAGACCAGGAATTTAAAACAACTGTGATTAATATGCTAAGGACTCTAATAAAGTAGACAGCATGCAAGAACAGATGGGTAATATGAGCAGAGAGATGGAAATTCTAACAAAGAACGAAAGGGGGGGAAAAAAGAGATAAAAAATAAAACCATCGTAACAGAACTGAACAATGCCTTTGATGGGCTTATTAGTAGACTGGACATGACTGAAAACAAGAATATCTGAGCTAGGGAATATATCAATAGAATCCTTGAAAACTGAAAAGCAAAGAAAACAAATAGTGAAAAAGAGAACAGAACAGAATATCCAAGGACTACAGAATAGCTAAAGGTAAAACATATGTATAATGAAAATACCAAAAGGAGAAGGAGAAGAAAGATTGAAAGGTCCCCATATGGCATATAGGACTCCCAGGTTTGCTCTTCCATAGATCATTGTCTATGTACTTTCTTTTTTTTTCTGTTTGGCAAATCTCTACTCATTTTTAACATTTGGCTCTGGACAGTTTCTCTCCCATTCCTCTTCTCTTCCCTAGTCACTTCAGTCCTGTCCGATTCTTTGCAGCCCTGTGGACAATAGCCCACCAGGTTCCTCTGTCCATAGGAGTCTCCAGGCAAGAATACTGGAGAGGGTAGCCATTCCCTTCTTCAGGGGATCTTCCCAACCCAGGGATCTAATCTGGGCCTCTTATACCTCCTGCATTGGCAGGCGGGTTCTTTACCACTAACGCCACCTGGGAAGCCCCCTCTCTTCCCTATACTGGTCTATATTTCTCAGTCACCAACCATATTGCACTCTGTGTGTGTGTGTGTGTGTGTGTGTGTCTGTGTGTGTCTGTGTGTGTTTTCCCTCCCCTTGCCTGCCTTCCTGGAGGGAAACTTAGTGCATCTTAGATGCCAATGTTTGGCACAGGGTAGGTAGTCACTGTTTATTGGGCCAGTGGATGGGTGGAGTAAAAAATATGCTACTGATTATGTCTCTCAGCTCCACACCCACCCTCTTTTACCTTGCTTTGCCTCTGCCTAAAGCAGAGGATGCAAGCCATCTTCCAGAGGCTCATTGTTAGATGTGTCCAATGGGGGGCACCAGAGAGAAACTGCAAGGCTTCTGCGGGGATTGGGGACTTGTTCCACACTTTCTGTGGGTCTCCTGTTCCTGACTGCAGCATTCCAGGAAATGCTTGCATGTTCTGTAGCAGTAGCTGTATCTTGGCAGTTCCCCCCCGCTCTTTGAAATACCAGAAGCACAACATCCCTTAAAACCACAGCACCAGCCCAGCAGTTTCCCCTCTTCAGAGACCTGAGTTTGAGCTCAAGAGTCTCTTCCACCAGTCCTCCAAGTTAGAACAATCGTAACCTCTTCCCTTGGTGCCTTCAACCAAAGGCTTGAAGCTGAAGTTGCTACTTCCTAACACCTCAAGAGTTCCCCTTGGCCTTTTCAGTTCCCCAAACCTAATTAACTCTTTACGTTAAGTTCTTTCCGCTAAGACAGCTAGCGTGGCCCTGCCTCTTGCCTGGAGCCGGGTGAAGCTGCAGTGTGCCCACCCTCAGCAGATCCACACCTGTTCCAGGTGTGGCCCTGGACTGGATTTCTGCTCACTGTCGGCTGCACAGATGCATCCTGGGACCGTCTCTCAGGTTCTATACCAAAATCTTCCATGTATTAAATAAGCTAGCAGGGTCTCTACATGGGCCTCGGTGGAAAGGAAGGACCAGCTTTCAGCAGTTCCAGGCATGGCTTTTTTCCCTGCCTTCTGCTATTTTGCTCCGCTCTCCATCTCAAAGGACCCACACTCATTTTGTTTTCATTCAAGAGCCCAAAGTACCCTCTGTCCTCACCCAGTGTAACCAAGAGCCTTTCGGTACCCTATAATCACAAAATCTTTACATTTTTTGAGAGTTTTCTCTCATATGTATCAAGCATTGAGGAGGGACACTGATAATATTACCTAGCATTTATTAAGTATTTATCATAAAACTCAGAGAGTCTCTCTTCATCCTCAAAACAATCATATTTTATAGATGAGGAAACTGAGACCTAGACAGGTACAATGATTTGCTCCAAGTCATGAACAAAACCAAGCCTTCCAGGTGGCACAGAGGTAAAGAATCCTGCCATTGCAGAAGATGTGAGCATCATGGGTTCGATCCCTGGGTCAGGAAGATCCCCTGGAGGAAGAAATGGCAACCAGCTCCAGCATTCTTGCCTGGAGAATTCCATGGACAGAGGGGCCTGGCAGGCAACAGTCTATGGGGTCACAAAGAGCTGGAAAAGACTGAGCGACTGAGCACTCATATACACATGAACAAAACCAAGATTTGGCCCCAGGATGATTGACCTTTTGCTTCCTTAATGACCATTAGAGCAACATTAACTGGGGAATATTTCAGTTGTTTTTCAAATGATGGGGCTGCGGTCTTAACTAGGATTATGTTTGGGGTATGTATGTGTGAGCTTGTATATTAGCTCTAGATTTTAAAGGGCATAAATATTTAGAATTTGGGGAAGAAAATCAACTGTGAGGCTTTTCTGCAGCACGCTGTAAAACCTGAGGTCAAAAATGGGGGAAGGGAGGCATGTCATAGAAAAAATATATATAACTGCCCATTTCTCTTGGCAGTACTTGGATGATTGCTGGCTTCTTGGCATTAATCATCTGTCAGAAATTACCTTCTCCACACCTGACACCCCTACCTTGACAATTTTTGCCTCCTTGCTCATGAGTGATGGGATGATGGTTAGGCCCTATCCATCATGCATTTTGATCAGACTGTCATCCCTGGTGACTCAAATCTCCTGCCTGGGACTAGGCCCCAAAGATGTCAGCCCCAAAGTGAAATCTTGTGATGGTTGGGTAGATGGTTCTGGGAGCCAGATTGATGGCGATCAGAGTTTGCTGTATGTCAGCTCCAAGTTGCCTGCTGTGACACATGAGTTGTGTGCTCATATAAAAGTACAGCCAGAGACCAAGATGGCCCAGGCCGACCTCTTTAGCATAAGAATGAGTCTAATTGGATAGGTGCTCAGCTGTGCTACATCTGGGTCTAGGACATGTCAGAGAAGGACAGAATTCTAAACTAGTAAGAAGGCAGAGTTTCCATGTTAACTTAACAAATGACTCAGACACCTATGGATGCCAACTTGGAAATGAGAGAATAAGAAATGTAAGAGAAGATTTCTAGGGGTCTGAAGAACAAAGAACCCTGAAGCAGAAAGATTGGGAAAGTAAAATCACAAAGATTTAAAAGTGAACTCAGATTTTAGGAGAAGTAATAGTTTACAGATAACATTATATACTCTGGATAATTAACTTAGTTATTCAAAGTCAGTAAAATCTTTAATGGGGATGCTCAAAGGCCTTTTTTAAAAAACATTTATAAGTGCCCTGATCTTTTATCAGCATTAGATACTACTGATACTCCTCCTTGAAATGTTCTTGTCCTCTTCATCATCTACTATTTAATAAACTAGACTCACCTAAAATACCTTTTCCTGTCCTAAATTCTTATCAGGTCATTCTTACTCAAATTTATTTTGTACCTTTGGTCTATATTGTATCACTCATGTACTGTATTTTCATACTATACTGAGTATGTTTTATTAGAATAGCAGGTTGTATAAATCTGTTATCTGCATGTAACATTAGTTGTGTTTGTGTCATCTTTCTCCCAGTTGATGAGGAGGCCTATGAGATTAGGGTTATGTCTTATCCGTTTGGGATACCCTAGTACTTAGCAGTAGTGTATGCTCTGGGAATGTTTATTGTTGTTGTTCAGTCACTCAGTCGTGTCCGACTCTTTGTGACCCTATGGACTGAAGCACGCCAGGCCTCCCTGTCCATCACCAACTCCTGTAGCTTGTTCAAACTCATGTCCATCGAGTCTGTGATGCCACCCAACCATCTCATCCTCCATTGTCCCTTTCTCCTTCTGCCCTCTATCTTCTGCCTCAGGGTCTTTCCCAATGAGTCAATTGTTTGCATCAGATGGCCGAATTATTGGGGTTTCAGCTTCATAATCAGTCCTTCCAATGAATATTCAGGGTTTATTCCCTTTTGGATTGACTGGTTTGATCTCCTTCCAGACTAAGGGACTCTCAAGGGAATGTTTATTGATTGGAGATAATTATGTGCCAAGGACAACGTCCTCTGATAACACCTAGCATGGTGTTAGGTACCCAGAGGTAAGAGGTTATTGACAGGTTCAGGTAGAGACTGATGTCTTATATAGGACTGTGATAGCAAGCTTCTGTAGGACACATTCTCCACCTCTGTCTAGATACACAGATGCCATTTCTATACTCGAAGCCGCAGAGTACAGCAAATTGAAAACCTTTCTGGGTCTCTCTCAATAAATTCTGCAGTTGAAATGGTATCTGTTGCAAATGCCATTTATAAGAGCCAATAATAATACAAGAGCTTGATGTTGACAGCAGAAAAATGTGTGAACTTTCCCAGTGTGCTGTATTTACTATAATCTTGAGTAAATTCCACTCTTTCTTCCCTTACTCTTTCTACTCAAACTCTCTCGTTTAGAGAATAATTTCTTTGGAATATTGCCCAGATTCTTGTTTTAGTTCTTAGAGCTGTCCTTAACCTAAGTGCATCTTTTTTTTTTTTTTTTTACTTTTCTAATGCTTACCACCAATCTCTTGTTGATTCATTCTATTCACTCCCTCACTCATGCATTCATTCAATGCTTATTAAACACTGGCTCTTGCCTCTGACTCTTCTAGTTTTATTCTTTACTAGCTATGTGACTTTGGCCTTCTCTATGACTCAATTTGTTTCTCTATAAAACAGGGTTAATAGCGCCTGCATTATATGGTTATTATGTAGACTAAATAATTGTGTACGTGTGTGTTTTGTGTATGTTATGTAACACTTAGAGTAATACCTCCAGTAGTCTAAGGATTCATTATTTTTATCTTCAGAGAGCTAAACCAAACACACTGGGAAGAAAATTCTGTCTCCAGAGCATCTTTTTCCCTCCTTTGAATCAAAAATGTATGTGAACAGCACATTAATATTCCTCAGATACAATTTGTATCACAAGGCTTTCCTCACAAAGCTTCTCTAGCAGCAAAGAGAGAAAAACCTTAAGGTGGAGAGCTACCTACTGTGAAAATCCAGAGAGCTCAGCACAAACACGGTTTCCATGGAACATTTGCTCATTTATTGATCTGGCAAACTGTCCATGTCAGATAATTCACAAGTTCCTCTGTCTGTAATTGTGATTCCTTGCTAGGTTACAGGAATAGAAAACCTGAGATGAAGAAGGCTGCAAAGAGACAAAATAAAAGATCCAAAAAAATGAGCAGATGTTGAAGCCAGCATTCCCCAAACTCAGTCCTGATGTATTCTTAGAATATTGTGTAAGGAAAGAGGATCCCATGGTCAACATATTTGGGAAACCTTAAATTTAGCACATTAGCATTCCCAATACTACTGCCTTCTATTCCAGGTTGAATCATTTCTTGTGGTGCTATAACCCCTACTTAGATGCTTTGCCTCTCACTTTCCTTCCCCTTCTAGTCCAAACTTTCTACTTTTGGCAGAATCTTCCTAAGACACAGACCTGACCACACCACTCTGTTTGAAACTGTTGGTAGTTCCTCATTACCTATAGCATAAAATCCAGATATTTTAGCATGACTCACAAAGCTGTACAGGATATGGGTCTCAAACTATATTTCCAATCTCCCTCTCCAAACAGACCTTGCTGTCTCTGCTTGGAATGACATTTTCATGTTCATATGTGCAAGCTCATTTAGTAACCATGGGAGTACTATGATGTATATACTATATGACCCCATTTAACAGTTGAGAAAGCTGAGGTGAAGAATTGTTAAATAATTTTCAGAGGTTACACATGTTATAAAGTCATTTATTTTAAATACAGACAGTCTAGCTCCGAATCAGTGCCTTTAAATAGTAGGCTTCCCTGCATCTGAGAAGTTGACAGAGATCTATTCCTATTGATTTAGCTCAAGTTAAGCTTCTTTCTAACCAAATATACTCTATTCCTCTTCCCAGAAGAATGAATAAATGATCCTATTATATTTTCTTCAACCAAGTATATATTTTTGCATACACATTATAATTTCTTAGCATCTTCAATTGCAGTCCTTATTTAGCTATGCACTCACAGTACTGTGAGTTCCTTATGAATAGAGATTTTTTACAAATATCCTGACATCCATCCTTTATCCTTAATGGCCAAGCACAACACCTGGTGTGTGTTAGGCACTTAAATCTTTATGACGGTGAATTAAAATGAATCTGCTTGAAGGAAATGGGAGGCCATGCTGATGGCTTGGTTACGATTTCTGTCCAACAATTCCCATACACACAACTGATAAATGTAAACCCCTTGTCAAAAATGACAGTGTCTGCTAAGCTATGTGTTGCAAGCAAGTGTTTCTGAACTATAATTGTCACAGCAGGGTTTAGAAATGGAACTCAAAAATCCTTTTTTTTTTGGCTGCATGTGGGATCTCAGTTCCCTGACCAGTTGACCCATGCCCCCTGCATTGGAAGCATGGAATCTTAACCACTGGACCACCAGGGAAGTCCTCAAAGTACTTTTGAGAGAGAGTCCACCTAAGTCAAGAACTCGTTCTCCTGAAATGGCCTTGGAAAAATCAATTTGGCTTCCTGTCTGTGATTTCTTGGTCACTTTTAACGGATGTAGGTATACTTGGTACAGACAGTAGCTCTTCCACAGTCCTTTCAATATTAGAATCAATCCTAAGCCCCTTGATCTGGCTCCCACTCAGTGTTTCACGTCACAGGAAGAGCTCTGCAACAGTCCAGAGGGTACGACTCACCCATACATTTGGTATTTACTGAGTACCTCTTATGCAGTGGGCTTTGCATTCAGGCTAAGGGCACAGAAGTGGACAAGACACAGCTATTGTCCTAAAATAAGTTCACAGTTTTATAGAAGGACAGCAAAGAAGTCAATATTGTGGTATGTCACATTATGGAGCCATGTAACAGGCTGTTTTGAGAACAGGAAGGGGCCTCTCTGTGAGGATTGACAGGCTGTCAGTGTAGCTTTGCAGGAGAGGTGACATTTGGATTGGGATTTGGAAGTGCTAGGAGTTAATCGAAAAGAGAGAGCCTCAACGTCACTGTTAACTCTACCCCCCACATATCTCTTGAATGCATCCACTATCATTTCTTTTCTGGTCTTCCAGAATAGCCTCCTAAGTCACTATTGCAACTACTTTCTGTCTTGTCTTTCTCTAATTCATTCATCACACAGATGCCAGATACATCTGTTAAAACCATAAATTGAGCCATATCACAACTTTGCTTGAATACAACCAATAACCTCTAATTACGCTTGGAATAAAATTCCTTGCTGTAGGCTATAGGCTCTGCTTGATCTGAAATCTAGCTACTCCTTCATCCTCATGTCAAGCTGTATCTCCCACCCTATCTTCAGTTACACTGGCCTTTATTCAATTCAGCAAACCTGAGAAAGCATTTCATCCTTTAGAACTTCATATATTGTTTCTTCTGTCTCAAAGTCTTTACCCTGGGTCTTTACCTGGCATATTCTAAATGTCACCACCTCATCCTTTCATCCCCTTTCTCTTTTTAATCTCTATGTCAACACTCTGGGGTTTATCCCCATTCTTACCACCTATCACAACCTATAATTATTTTATTTACGTTTATTTGCTTATTTTTGGTGGGGGAGAGAGTGCTATTTTTTTAGAGCATAAATTTTATGAGGCCTTGGATCCTATTATTTTGCTTATTGTTTATTCTTAGCCCTTGGCACAGTGTCTGGCACGCAGTATATAACCCCCAATTTTACTGAATGAGTAAAGAAAGGCATGGAGGCTTGCAGACACAGAGTACTTAGGATCTATGCTAATTAATTATACTATATCTGCGGTGATGGATGGATGCATGAGTGTCAGGACATAAGACTGAAAGAGGCAGCAAAGATTAGATTGTGGAGTATCTCGTATGCCATTTGGAGTGATGGCAACGTCATCCTAGAATGATGGGAAACTGCTGGAGAATTGTAAAGCAGTGTCTTGGCACATAATGAAGTTTTAGTGCTTTGCTCAAGGTCACCTATGTAAGAAAATATGACCTTGGGAACAAAGAATACTCAATAGTTGCTGGGTCTCGGCCCCATATATGTTTGCAGGATGTTGAAAAGAAATGCTACTTTCTACCACTGGCCTAAACACAGCAATTATTTCCTATTTTTTGTTAATTGCTAAAGATATTATTGCTTTTTTCTTCTTTCTATGCAGGTCAACTGGGAAGTAAATAGAGCTATTTCTGATCTTATTTGTTAAATGTGCAAAAATTTAAGAGAAAGTGTGACCATTGCACTTCATTCTTTGCCTCCATTCCCATTTGAACCATAAGAAAAATGTATATATAATTTGTCATTTTCACATGCTTACAAACCCTTTACATATTTTTATTACTAAAACACTCTAAAGTATACAAAATGCACATGATATAATAAAGGTTTTATGTTACTTTCCCAGCCATTCTATCGCAAAAGAACCAAACAGGCCATGTCCCAAGATACATCTGAATACATGGATTGGGATAATATGCAATATATTCTGGATTCTCCCTCTGCCAACCCCCAGTTATTTGACCAATGGCAGTTTTTCATTATTTGAACTTAAAATATCCTTTTGATTAATTTATACAAACTTCAACTTTATTTAGGAAAGGCATTTGCTTTGAGTATTTTCTAGGAAAAGCAATATATTGAATTTGATAAAACATATTTTTACTGGACAATATTTACCAAATGTAAATTATAAGAATCATACATTAATGACCTGCTATAAGTTCTGTTATATTATTGAAATGTAACTGCCATAGAGTAATTGAACTGTGCAATCTAAAACCCAAGTTTTCTATCATACATTTATCTAATTCCTGACAATGAATTATATATTTTTTCCTTTTTGCCTTTACCTCATTTTTAAAGAATTATCATAGCTTCATTTTCTATTAGTTCTAACAGAATTGAATTTTAAAGTATTAAACAAGATTTGATTTTTAGTTTTTCTTAGCTACAGTTTTTATATCTGAGACATCTCTGATAGAGTTGCATTTCCATCAGAATCTAAACAGTCTCAGAGAGTATCTATAAACACTCTTCCATCTTCTCCCAACCTGGTCCTCAATGAGAAGAACTTACGGTGATTGTCTGGGACAATTTCTTTTTAGGAGACTATCTAGATGTGTTTTCCGGAGCAGCACAACATAGCTTTGCTCTTGGTTGTCTTATCAGCTCTCCAGCTGAATACATGACAAAGTAAAACTTATATAAAAAACTGGAAAAATTCAGGATCAAAATATATGACTCCATCTATTTGCATATATTTTGAGTCCAAATGTATGTTAGACTTTGTGTGTGTGTGTTAGTTGCTCAGTCGTGTCCAACTCTTTGCGACCCCATGGACTGTAGCCCGCCAGGCTCCTCTGTCCACCGAATTCTCCAGGCATGATAACTGGAGTGGGTTGCCATTTCCTTATCCAGGGGATCTTCCCAACCCAGGGATCACACCTGGGTCTCCTGCTTTGCAGGGGGATGCTTTACTGCCTGAGCTACTATGGAAGCCCAGGTTAGACTTCTTAGGAGGTTTAATATATGAATCTGCCAGGCTTGGGATACTTTTAGTGTTACAAATTTCTGAGTGAAATTTGGACATTTCTGCTACAGTAAATATTTGGACTGAGCAACTGAACTGAACTGAACTGAAAGAGGCTCCCACAAGGTAGCTTCCTGCGTTTCCATTGAAAATGCATATGCTCTTCACTCAGGAAGAGGCTGAAAGTCTACAACTGGGCTAGTGGGGGAGGGCAGACTTCACTTTTCACTAGTATTTTTAAAAAATAAACTTGTTATTATCAAGTAACTCTGATATTCCACTTTGAGATAAAACTGAAATTGAGTTCTAAAAACCTCCATTGAAAAATACCAAATTTCAGAAAAGAATTTATGTTTAAATAAGGTGGCACGGTGAGTGGTAAAGGATCTACCTGCGATGCAGGAGCCTCAGGAGCCATGAGTTGGGAAGATCTTCCGGAGAAGGAAATGGCAACCCAGTCCAGTACTCTTGCCTGGAAAACCCCATGGACAAAAGAGCCAGGCAGGCTACAGTGCACAGGATCGCAAAGAGTCGGACCCTGTGTGACTTAGTGACTAAACAACAAACAACAACCAGACGTTCTAGTTTTCCATTAATTCCTCCTAGGTGAGGAAGGTAAAGTGTGTGTACAGAATTTGGGTGGAACATCTAGCCCATCCCCCTCTCCAGTCATAACTACAATTCATTTTCCCAATATCATTGTATTTCACATCCCATAAACAGAGTATGCATCTCCTACTGGCAAATTGTTACAGGCTCCACAACACATATTAATCATGAAAATATATTTCTTACATTTAACATATCTTAAAAAATTGAATATTTCGATTATTTTAAAAAGATGATGCAATGTTTCATTAAATATGAATGTTTATAATAAAATTGAAAAATATATACTTCACATCAAAGACAGTACCATATGGCTTTGGGGAAAAGACATTAAGAAGTCTGGCTGCCTTGAGAAAAGGAGTCAATCTATTTTGATAAAGCATTTTGGGAAGCAGGAGGTTTTATAAATTTCCTATTATAAATAAAACTTTCTTGCTATTTGTTATTTAGTCACTAAGTCTTGTCTGATTCTTTTCAACCCCATGGACTATAGCCTGCCAGGTTCCTCTGTCCATGAGATTTCCCAAGCAAGAATACTTGAATGGGTTGCCATTTCCTTCTCCAGGAGATCTTCTTAACCCAGGGATCAAACCTGTCTCTCCTGCTTGACAGAGCAGTTCTCTACTACTGAGCCACCTGGGAAGCCATAAAACTCTCTTAAATGGACCCAAAAACTTAGTTACCACTGAAAAAAACATTGTTGATTTTTTTTTTAGTTTTCATAATCAGTATGTAGAATTTTTCTTTTAAAATAGTGATCACTTTTAATTCTATTTTAGAGCCAGTTGCAAGTCTTGGTCAATTAAATAAGCTCTGCTAGGAGCTGTATTCCTACAAGGATAGTAGGTAGCAAATGGCTACCTAGGAGAATGCCATGAGAGAGGCCAATGCTGGGCCTTTTCTGCTGGTCTCTCCATGGTCACTCTGTAACCTTCTTTACTATCTTGTATACTGTGAGACTGACCCATGTGGGCAGAATCATAGATGTCTTCACCCACTGGCTTCCAGCTGTCTCTGTCAATGAGAGAAACTACTAATAGGTGACGGAAAGAAGGAGAAAATGAGGATGAAGGAAGTTTTCCTCAGCTCCATCTTTGCTAGGCCACAGTGGGTTGACTTAGTCTCTCTACCAGGGGCCCAGCTCCATGTGGTCATTCTTTTCTTACACGCCCCTCAGTGGGTTTTTCAAACTGTTCTTTCCTCTTGCTTCTTAGGGATAACTGCACCAACTACTATTAGACTCTGGGTTTTGGACAGTTTATTTTCCTAAAGTCTGTTCATATCTTTGAAAACATTTCCTGTATTATACTCAACTCAGTTATGAGCTTAGAGTGTGCTATTTATATCTTGCTGATAAAAAGCCTAGAAGGGCTCATAAAATAGCATCGGAATCCCTTTCATAGAAATGTGGCAGATTTAAGGTCCTTTTGCAAAAAATGTCTTATGTATATATATGTATGTGTGTATATATATACACACATAGCATCTCCCATTATCCACATCCCCCACCAGAGTGATACTGTTTTCTATAAAAAACTATGATAGATATATGCCATTATACATTTACCCAAACCCACAGAATGTATGACACTGAGAGTGAACTCTAATATAGACTATGGACTATGGGTGATAATGATGTGTCAGTGTAGGCTTGTCAGCTGTGACAAATGCACCCCTCTAGTAGGAGATAATGGGAGAGGCTCTGAATGTGTGGCACAGAGGATATAAGGGAAATTTCTGTACCTTCTTCTTAATTTTGCTGTGAATCTAAAATTGCTCAACAAATATAAAGTTTTTAAAAATAAAAACTGACAATCTTAAATTTCAGGAGTTTATAAAAAATTCAAGGATGTCTATATCTTCACTGTGGAATAAGTTCTTTCTGTCTAAATAAGGAAGAATTGAGAATACACCCAAAGGAATATCCAGAACCAATTAAGTTCTCTTTGGTGGAGGTGTTCAAGAAAGCTAGTTTAGGTGGTCTGAAAACAAGAGAGAAGCTCTGAGCTGAATTCTTTGCCCCAGTTCCTAGGAGAAGAGAGGATCTGCAGGAAAAATTGTCTAAAACATTATTTTATTAAATCCCCTTCTAATGCTTTAACACCTGCGGTGACAGCTCTGCCAAAGCACAGCTCAGCCTTAGAGTGCAGATTTCTGGTACCCTGGAACTCCCTACCTCCTGCGGCAACTCACTCCAATGTGAACTGAGCTAATAACTCAGAAGGTTCTTCCTTCTACGGAGCCTCAATCTGCCTCCCTGTGGCTTCCCCCCACTGACCCAGTTCAGCCCTGGAGGGCAGCACAGAGTCTAATCTGTCTTCCCCCTGACAGCCTTCGCAAATGTAAAGACAACAATCATGTTCTCCCTACATTTTTTCATCCTCAGGCCCAAATCCCTAGTTCCTAGTGGTAAAGACACAATCGTCTGGACACGTATGATATTTGTTTTATCAAAGTTCTGAAAGAAAGTGGCATATGGTCAGTATCTGACCAGCATAGAATGGTGCTACCCCTTGTACAGTCCAAATACTGTATTTCTATCAAAGAAGCTTCAGAGTATATTCTTTTCAAGACAGCCCTGTAACACTGTTAAATGCCAGCGGTGGGAAGGCATGGTTTTCAATAAGATGGGTTAACCAAGTTTGGAAGAAGTTTTATAATATACCTATTTTAAAAATTGTAGGTATACCTATTTAACTGTAGGTATTGTAAAACTGTAGGTATACCTACAATATATCTAGACATGTAGACTGAGCTTCACTGGTGACTCGGATGGCAAAGAATCCACCTGCAATGCAGGAGACCTGGGTTCTATCCCTGGGTTATGAAGATCCCCTGGAAGAGGGAAAGGCTACCCACTCCAGTATCCTGGCCTGGAGAATTCCCTGAACTGTATAGTCCATGGGGTCACAAAGAGTCAGACACGACTGAGCGACTTTTACTTTCATAAGATGCAGATTCTGTCCTCAAGAAGTTTATTACATACTTGGATTTTAAGACTAGACTTACATAAAATACACAGAAAACAAACCAGTGTCATACCATGTTGTATTAACCATAATTTTAAAAGAAGCTGAGAGAACAGAGAAAAATCTGTGTGCTGAAGTGACTGGTAAAGGATTCTTGTATCCCCTAGGGGCAAAGCAAGATACTGAAGGGTAAATATAATTTATATGGGGGAAGAAAAGTAAGGGCATCATGAATGAAAGGTGGTACCAAGAGAAGAGTGTGTTCATGGCCCAGTGAGCAGTTTCACCTATCAAGCTGGAAAGTAAAACATAGAAAGTCAGAAGGTAAAGGTAAGGACTAAAAGAAAATATGGTGGAACTTTCATAGATCCCAAAACAATGGGGTGACAGGTGTTTGCACTTAGGAAGTATATGGAACTCAAGACTATTCATAGTCTGGCCCAATCTTCATCACTTCTTTGTTCCCATCCAAATATTTAAGATACAAATATTACTTGACATTACAAATATTCCATGAATTTTGATGATTCTCTGTTTTTACTTCTCATCTGCTTTCCTCCTGACTTCCTATTCATTCTTCAAGGTTCCTCTTGAAATTCTACCATCTGTGTATTTATTAGCAGTTATTTATTGAGCAATACACTATAATGCATCAGGTATGTGGCACTAGGATTTTTTTTTAAGGATATGGATATGATAGATATAGATGTAGGTATAAATCAGAGAGAGAGAGAGAGAGGGAAAGAGAGAGAGAGAGAGAGAGAGAATAAAGTCCTAGGCTTGGAATTGACACAATATAACTTCCAATGTATTCTTTTGGTCAAAGCAAGTCACAAGTCTCCATCAGGGGAAACAGGCTCCACCTTTAGATGGGATGCAAAACATAAGTGTTCTGGGTTGGGAAGAATTCTTGGTGGCCATCTTTGTAGAAAATCTCTGAACACCACTGATAGATCAAGGTAATGTAATATAGAATTGACAATTGGATGTAGCCACACAGAGGTCAGAAGAGATCCTGTCTAAAGTATTTCAGTTAAGTAGTTGGGGCAAAAGCTTGAATGGGGTGGGTACAAGAAAGAATGGGAAAAAAGGAATAAAAAACATCAAGGAAACAAGAGGAGAGAAGTTACACAATAGATGGAAAAGACATATGGCAAAAGACCAAGAAAGTGTCAGGGTTTTTTTAAGATGAGAGAAATAAAAACATATTTATTTGCTGATGGAAATAATCAAGTAGGTTGGAAAATTTTGATGATACAGTAAGAGGATAACTGTAGTCAACTCTTTGACCAGACAGGAAAGGATGAAGCATCATGCACAAGTGGAGGATTTTGACTTAGCCAGGGGCAAGGACAGTTCAAATGGAGTAACAGGAAGGAATATGGGGAATACGGATTCAAAGGCAAATAGGTGGATACTTGCGAAGCAGAAATTCTATGCTGATTGCTTTATCTCCTCAATAAAACAGGATGCAAGTTAACATTATTAGTGTCAGGAGTGGAAAGGTTTTTGAAGCTTTAGGAAAGAGGAGCAGGCATGAAGCAGTCACAGAGGAGAGAAATAATGTACTAAGAAAGCATAGAAGTATTGCTGGGTGACACTAAGGGTCTATATCACCTTAAAGAACAAATTTAAAGTGAAATCAGACAGTCTGAATTTGTGTTTCCCAAAAGTTTCCGTTTTATGCATGCAACCACAGAGTAAGAGGAGGATTGGATTTAACCAGAGCTAGGGATTTCTAGACGAGTGGGATAAAGGAAGAGTTGGACAAAAGAAACTGGAATGTTATTTTTCCATTGGACTGTGAGTTCCAGGTTCGGAAAGACTGTAACACCTCTGTGGCTTTAGCCATTGAACACAATACATGGCAAATAATGGCCACTTTAAAAAAGAGAAAAAAATATAAAAATATGAACTGTATCAGCTAGATTGAGTTCAGAAACATCTAAGAATCTAACCAAGGTGTATTCCTCTTTCCAGATGGTGCTTATAAAGTAGCTCGGAAATACAAATTTAATTCTGCATACACATTTGGTTCTGATCTCCATTCTTCAGATTTTCAGTCTGGACTGGAACTTGAAGCCACTACTGATCTCAATTTTACTGGTTGGTACAACTTGGAAAAGGAAAACTAAATGCTTTAGACCAATTCCCTAAGATGTTGCTTTCCTTGAAGCATCTGTTACATGCTGTCCTTTTTTGTGAGCATTCCCTCTTGTGGCACTTTTTCAGGTAATTGATGTTGCCATTTCAGATTAAGATG
This sequence comes from Odocoileus virginianus, assembly GCF_023699985.2. Taxonomy (NCBI): domain Eukaryota; kingdom Metazoa; phylum Chordata; class Mammalia; order Artiodactyla; family Cervidae; genus Odocoileus; species Odocoileus virginianus. Next base: position 45,335,464 of record NC_069679.1, read on the forward strand.
AAATTTGGGGTGGCAGCTCTGGACTGCTTCACTGGCTGTGATCAGTTGGCTCTCAGTTTACCAATTTGTGTTCCACTGAGTTGAACAGTAAAAATCCTTGGTAGTTTACCTGAAAGGCTATGAAGATGACTTATGAGACACAGCACACAATATTTCTTTTCTGTACTTTATCTAGACAAATAAGTGCTTATAACTCAGGATTCAAGGAAGACCGTTTATTCTTCAGAACTGACATCCCATTAAAAATAAAGTAAGCATCAGGATTAGTCCCCTAAGAGTCCATCAAGTCTTTTGCCATGAATGTCTGCATGTTTTTCCATCAGTTGCTGACACAAAATGCATTTTTCCTGGGACATAATATTACATTACTCTCTTCTTTCCCCCTCTGTATTTGCCACTATTTCCCTACCACTTTCATTTAAAAAAATCAAGCCATGGATTTTAAAAATAATAATAAAGGAATAAGAAATAAAAGTTCTTGTGGAGTAACAGTGGTGGCAGAGACAAGCTAAGCAATGTTACAGCCACTTTAGGGGTCCCAAGAAGAAGTGAGAGGTGAGGGGAGAAACAAAACACTACAGTGCTAAGTGCATTTTACTGGAATGGGCAGATTTTTACTCATTTCTTACTGATCAGATCAACCTTTTAGCTATCACTTATGTCAAGTGAAATCAGAAAAAAGAATGTATTTAGCCAAGTAATTATAATGCAGTGTGACAAAGCCCTGGATTGCAGGAGAAAAAGAGAATTTGGGAAGCCAATGACTCGTCCTAGTACGGAGGGCACCAGCCAAAACCTGGGAGATAGAATGGCTATTACAGATCTGGATTTCATCTGAAGTCACCTGAAATCTACCCTCTTATTTCTTTAAGGTATTTTAGCAGTAAACAGAAGGTTCCATTATCCATAAGTCAGAATGCAGGGCTGTTGTGATTTCAGCAAAAGAAGCCCTTCAGAATTTTGTATTTTCGTGGAAAATTGGTGCCTATCTCTATCATCCTTCAGAGTACGCACTGTCAGACTCCAAAGCCAATGAGGTAATGTTACTGTGATACATAATTTTACATGTCAATTTGATTGGGCTAAGGGATGCCTAGATAGCTGGTAAAGAAAGAATTATTTCTGGGTACATCTGAGAATGTTTCCAGAGGAAGTTAGCTTTTGAATTCAAGAACTGAGTAAAGCAAATGGCTTTACCCAATGCAGGAAGGCATGATCCAATCCACTGAACACTCAAATAGAACAAAAAGGTAGAGAGACGGAGAATTTACTTTCTTTTGAGGTAGGATGTCACTCTCCTTCTGTTTCCTGGTTTTAAAGACTTGGGACTTAAACTGAATACATCACTGGCTTTCCTGGTTTTCCAGTTTGCAAACAGCTGATGGTGGGATTTTCCAGCCTCCATAATCACCTAAGTCAATTCCTATATACATGTATACTTACTTATTTACTATAAATTCTTTTATACATATATGTTTATTTTATATATATATGTATACACATATATATACATGTATGTATATAATATATAGGGGCTTCCCTGATGGCTCAACAGGTGAAGAATCCGCCTGCAATGCATGAGATGCAGGAGACACATGTTCGACTCTGGGTGTTCTCCAGAAGACCTTCTGGAGAAGGAAATGGCAACCCACTCCAGTATTCTTGCCTGAAAAATCTCATGAACAGAAGAGCCTGGTGGCCTATAGTCCAAAGGGTCGCAAAGAGTCAGACATGAGTGAGCGACTAAGCACACATATACATATTTCTGTTTCTCTGCAGATCCCTGACTAATATAGTTGTTTATTATCCAGCAGTGATTGGCAACTGAGAAGCAACTGGTATTGAATTCAGAAGGCAACCAACAATGGGTGTAATAACATAAACAACACTAAGTTTATACTGTGTAGCAGATATTTCACTGAGCCCTGGAGATATGATGAATATTATTAGGCACAGACCTCAGTGACCTTACCGGAGATAAAACTGGCACACATCATTCCTTTCTCTGAGCTTCATTTTCCTGATTTGTTAACATGGAAATAACCACATCTTAGTAGGTCACTATTAAGATTAAATTATTCAACATATGTGAATTCTCCAAGTGCAGAGAAACTATTCAATTAAATGTAGGATCTGAGCATGTCCGTGGCTTTCCTGGTGGTTCAGTTGGTAGAGAATATATCTGCAATGCTGGAGATCCCAGGGTTTGATCCCAGGGTTGGGAAGATCCCCTGGAGGAGGGCATGGCAACCTACTCCTGTATTCTTGCCTGGAGACTTCCCTTGGACAGAGGAGCTGGTGGGCTACAGTCCATGGGGTCGCGAGTCAGACATGACTGAGCGACTAAGCACGCACTTATGCACAAGCATGTTTGAAATCAAGATGAGTTATTAGAGTTTTGGGAGACAAATATGAGCTCACTAATAACAGACATCTAGTATCAAACTCATGTTTCTATATTACTTATTATGAGTTTAAGAGAAAAAACATTGTTCAAATATACACTTGAATTTAGCTCCCACTTTGATTTACCTTTCCCACAGAGCTGTTGGTACATAAGATCCAAGTGGCAGAATGCCCTTAGTGCTCATCTTTGGCACCTGAGGGGATAGTCAGTTTCTAAGCATCCCAACCCTGCTTGGTTCTACCTAGAAAACCAGATGGATGGCATGGGAAGATGAAAGTATACTTAATAAACCGTTCAATCAATGCATTCTCATAAGTTTAGCCACAGTCTCCTCATCATGACACTTTACAGAAATTTGTCACAGCGATTTCAAACATATTTTCCTCAGCCCTTACACAGAGTTGAGCTCATAGCAGGCTATGAAGAAATTAACAATAGGACAAAGGCATTTTAAAAAGAAAGTCTGTGAAAGGTGGCTAGGAGAAAAGGAGGTTCAGGTTTCCTAGTATAGACAAAATATTTTAATTTCCCAAAACTGCTAAGTAATTCTATTATGGAAATTATTCCTCCCTTTAAGTTTCTTTAAAACAAACAAATAACAACAGCAAAATAAAAACATGTCCTTAAACTGAATTAGAGACATTCTCCACAAAACCTTGCTTCTATGCATCTCTTCTCCAGACTGGGTTCCCCAGGTAGAGTTGTTCCCCAACACCCAGGAAGCTCTGACAGGCCTCAGCCTGCCATCAGACCTTGGGCACAGGAGGAGACTCCTGTGCGGTCTAGGTCCCCTGGAGAAGTCCTGGAGCCTTGAGGACTTGGCCAGGCACTAAGGCTGAGGTATGGGCTGCAGTTGGGCACTATGGCATAGTATACAGCGAAAGTAGACCTGGGCTTTTAAGTCAGGGGCCACCAACAAGTGTAGGAGTGGTTAGAAAATTTCTTTGAATTCTTGAAACTTCATCTTCCACAACCCACAGAATGGGGAGAATATTGCCTACCCCCTAGAGTGCAGAACAAGAAAACTCATGCAAGTAGCAAGCATGAACAATTACTGGAAAAATAGACAAATCTTAATGTTAGACTGATATCTCCACTCCCAAATTCATATACTGAAGCCCTAACCCTCAGTGTGACTACATTTGGAGATAAGGCTTTTAGGAGTCATTAAGGTTAAACAAAATCATAAAGGTGATGTCCTAACCCAATAAAATTAGTTGCTTTATAAGAAGAGGAAAGAGCACTTACCATAAGATCTACTGTCAGCGAAGCATTAAGTACAAAATACAATACTGTAAATGACAGGCACTAGACTGCACAGTAGATCTCTAAGACTTCTCTTGATAACTAAAACCTTGTGCCCTTTGACTAATACTTACCTCTTTCTTCCTCCTCCCAGTCTGGCAACCACCATTCCACTCTCTGCTCCTAGGAATTTGACTATTTTAGTTGTGTTGTTATTAAATAATAATAATAAATAAAGAGGACAGGAGGAAACGTTTCGAGGTGATGAATATATTTATGACACCGATTAAGGTGATTGTTTCATAGACACATAGTTCTCTCCAATCTAAAGTTGCATATGTTACATATGCTCATGCACAGCTTTTTGTATGTCAACCAAACACAATAAAATGGTTTGAGAAAAAGAAGAGGGGCTTCCCTGGTGGCTCAGTGGTAAATAATCTGCCTACCAGCGCAAGAGACACAGGGTCAATCCCTGATGTGGGAAGATTCCACATGCTGTGGAGTAGCTAAGCCCATGCTCCACAAATAATGGGCCTGTGCTCTAGAGCTCAGAAGCTGCAACTACCAAGTCCACATGCCCTAGAGCCATGCTCTCCAAGAGAAGCCACCTCAAAGAGGAACCCAAGCATCAAACTAGAGAGTAGCCCCTGCCCATTGCACCTAGAGAAAAACCTGTACGGCAACAAAAATCCAGCACAGCCAAAAACAAATAAAATTAAAAGAAAAAAGAGATATCTCTTCTTATTACTGCGTGTGCACTAAGAAAAGAGTATATGAGGATATCTGTAAGCCAGAAAGAGGGCCATCAATAGAATGTGACATACTGGCACCCTGATCTCGGGCTTCCAATCTCCAGGACTATAAGAAATTATGTCTGTCATTTAAGTCACCTAGTTCATGGTAATTTTATAGTGCTATAATCTTACAATTGCTGACTCCTCACTGCCACCCTCCCCAAAAATATCACCCTGAAATTCTGCTTCTTCAGTTCTTGCAACTAGCATAATGCAGTAGTTAAGAGCATGTACTAGTTGTGTGACTTTGTGCAATATGCTTAACTCCCTGTGACTCAGTTGTCCTACCTGTGGAAGTGGGTTAGTCATAACACCAACGTCAAGGGGTTGTTATAAGGATTAACTCAGTTCATGAATATTAACAGTCAATGGCAGACAATAATAGTTGATGGTCACTACTGAATACAAATCCCTTAAGAGCAGGAATGTTCATCTATTTTGTTTCCTGATGTACCTCAAGCACCTAGAACTGTGTCTAGCATATAGTCACAATAAGTATCTCTGGAATGATTGACTAAATGGCCCTCTCCTGTTTCTAGCTGGATTTCCAAATCCTCTATTATGGCGATAGTCAAGCTTTCTAATCTTCCTTTTCCTCTATAACCAGACATGCTGACTGAATAAAAATTTTTGGTCTAAGTTCTGCATTTTCATATTTCATTTTCTTCCTCCAGCTGTTTCTTCTACTTGAAAAGTTTTATCAATTCCCAACAGCCTCCTAAGTCCTATTTGTCTTCAAGACTATCTCAAACTGCATCCATGTCAGTGAATGCTTATTGAATTTAACAGACCACCAAACTTCCAGAAGGTCCCCCAGCTCCCCTGCATTCCACCTCTTATAAAGGAGCATATGCAACCTCCTCCCTGTCACACACTCACACATACACACAGTCAAAAACATACAATCCTAAAGGCTCTTTGGGAAACAGGAAGTGGGATTCTCAGACCCTAAGAGCCCTCTCTGTCTTCAGATTGAAACATCCTATAAGCCTGATTTGGATTCCTTAAGCATCTCCTCAAAATATTGCCCAGGGAGGACTACCTTACCAGGAAATAATAGCGATATCTAGACAGGCTTTCACACATTGTAATTCACTGTCCTTCATTTGGGGAGAACTTTTCCAATACCATTTGAAATAACCATAGGAGAGACATAAAGTGTTGTAAAGTTAGGACTGATCAATCCTCAGAGTGCTAGAGGCACTGCTCACAGATGAAGGGGGTGCTCCCAAAATCTTCCTTCTTTCTTCTTCCTCCTCTGCACAGATAAGCTCATGACTGCCTGTCCCCTCTTCAGAATATGAGTAGCACTCTTTCTACTCCCAAAGTCATCAGTTCAGTTCAGTCGCTCAGTCGTGTCCAGCTCTTTGCGACCCCATGAACCGCAGCATGTCAGGCCTCTCTGCCCATCACCAACTCCTAGAGTTTACCCAAACTCATGTCCATTGAGTCAGTGATGCCATCCAACCATCTCATCCTCTGTCATCCCCTTCTCCTGCCCTCAATCCTTCCCAGCATCAGGGTCTTTTCAAATGAGTCAGCTCTTCACATCAGGTGGCCAAAGTATTGGAGTTTCAGCTTCAACATCAGTCCTTCCAATGAATACCCAGGACTGATTTCCTTTAGAATGGACTGGTTGGATCTCCTTGCAGTCCAAGGGACTCTCAAGAGTCTTTTCCAACACCACAGTTCAAAAGCATCAATTCTTTGGTGCTCAGCTTTCTTTATAGTCCAACTCTCACATCCATACATGACTACTGGAAAAACCATAGCCTTGACTAGATGGATCTTTGTTGGCAAAGTAATGTCTCTGCTTTTTAATATGCTATCTAGGTTGGTCATAACTTTCCTTCCAAGGAGTAAACATCTTTTAATTTCATGGCTGCAATCACCATCTACAGTGATTTTGGAGCCCCTCAAAATAAAGTCAGCCACAGTTTCCACTGTTTCCCCATCTCTTTGCCATGAAGTGACGGGACCGGATGACAAAATCTTAGTTTTCTGAATGTGGAGCTTTAAGCCAAGTTTTTCACTCTCCTCTTTCACTTTCATCTAGAGGCTCTTTAGTTCTTCTTCACTTTCTGCCAGAAGGGTGGTGTCATCTGCATATCTGAGGTTATTGATATTTCTCCTGGCAATCTTGAGTCCAGCTTGTGCTTCTTGTAGCCCAGCGTTTCTTGTGATGTACTCTGCATATAAGTTAAATAAGCAGGGTGACACATAAGTCATCAGAAACTGTCAAAGTTTCATGAAGAAAGGACAAGAGGACAGAGACCAGAGATATCTGAGAGGCTTTGTTTCCTATAGCAGCTTAGTCTTTCATAGAATTTGAATGGAAAGCCTTTTTACGAGTCTGATATACTTTCATCTTCCTCTCTTTCCTGGCTCTTCTGCTTCCTACCACCATCCCTCATGAGCCATTTCCTGGTACATCAGTTTTGTTTGATCAAATCATGAACCTGCTTACACAAACAGAAGTTGGAGGATAAGCAGGACTTTGTCTGTTCTTCTGGGGAGATTAGAGGCTCTCCCTGTCAGTGACCCCCAAGGAAGAACAATGTCATCCCTTGGTTCTTAGGGACTTTCTAGCTCCTCATAGTTGTGAAAGGGTGCATTCTGAGGGCATGAGTTCCACCTGCTGGTGTTATCCACACCTTTTCACCTTGGTAAATGGATTGGACTACAGCCTAATCACATCTGAAGACCTGAGGCTATGACTATGAAGTCATCCCAATTCCTTCTCTAGCCCTATCTCTGTTTTGTCTTTTTTATCTCTGCACTAATTATTGCCTTGACTAGGAATTTAATGAGTATCCTAATTAAACCATCCCCAAAAAATTTTTTCCTGGACAAAATATTCAGACCAACACTCAGAGAAGATGAACATCATGTATAATTAGGAGCATTACAACAATGCCAACCTACATTGATCTCATATATTCTAGTGTACAAGGCACCTTCTCACTTATTACTTCATATTACACTCCTAATAGCTAACCTCATAAGGAAAGCCTGTGAACTATAATTAGCTCTTTCACAAATAAAGATTCTGAGACAGGTTGATTAAGTGATTTTGGCTTATAAATGGCATAAACAAGTGCTCTGTTGAACAAATGAAGGGAAGGAGCTATTAGAAGGGGAGAGAGGAGAAGTAAATGACACCACTAGAAGAATTGCATGGTATGTCAGACCAAAGTCAGGGTCTGATTTACCTTTTAAGGATTGGACTGATAATTAACATGTAAAGATTTCTGAATGAAATAACTTCTACAGTCAGCTTTCTGGTATCTTTCAGTCTACTGAGAGTGTGCTCCTACCACACCAACACATAATCTGATCATATTATATCACAGCATTTCATCTCATCTCATATGTCATGTCATCATATCTTATCACATCATTTCTCCTGTGTAAAATCTTTCAGTGGCTTTTCATTGCTCTTAGGATAAACTCCCATGATCTTTAATGAGGGCTTGCATGATCCTGTCCTGTAAGGTCTGTTTCTGCTTTATCTTACCTCCCCATCTGTCTTCACTCTCTTCAATTCAGTCACAACTTCATTTCCTCAAGTACTGTTTTCTCCTCCTTTACAGCCAGGCTCAACTGACATTTCAGCAGGTAAGTATTTCTGGAACTCCTGACTAGACCAAACAACAACTTTACTATAGGTTTATATAGTCCCATGTACCTCTCCTTGAAGGGCTTAGTAATTTTATATTTTGTTGTGTTATTAGTTGATTAATGTCTCCTTTATCATCTACATGGAGAGGCAGAGGTGGCTGGTAAAGCTCTCTGTTGTGTTAGGTACCTGCCACCACAACTGGCAAGTAAATTAATACTCATTAAAATTTAGTGTAATAGAAAGCTATGATGAGATGGTTGGATGGCATCACCAACTCAATGGATATGAGTCTTAGCAGACTCTGGGAGATAGTGAAGAACAGGGAAATCTGGTGTGCCACAGCCCATGGGGTCACAAAGAGTTGGACATGACTTACCAACTGAAGAACACTGTCCCTCTTAGTAAATATACCAAAGATAAAATGGACAGTGATTAAAAGAACCCATTTCTGGGTTTGTTGAAAACTCTGAATAATTTCAGTCTGAAAGAACAACTGAGAAGTTCTTATGTAAATACTTTCTCCTTTTCATTTTCATTGGGAATGATCATTTCCCTCTCCCTACCCCTTCTCCCATCAAGTAATAGCATTATCTTTTTAAAATGGAAATTAAAGAGTAGTGGGAAATAATTCTGTAGCAGGAAGTTCTTGATGGCAGAAACACTGATCAAGTGGCTACCAGTGAGTAGCGCTAGAATCAGTCATTCTAATACAGGACAGTGGAGACCTCAAAGGGTATGGGATGTGAGCCTCTGTCTGAGGAAATGACCACTTTCCCCTATCACCTTCCCAGCTCTTTGTTAAGAACCTCACTTGAACTTGAAAGTGTAAGTTAGTCGCTCAGTTTTTTTTTTTCAACTCTTTGCAACCCTATGGACTGTAGCCTGCCAGACTCTTCTGTTCATGGAATTCTCAAGGCAAGAATACTGGAGTGGGTGGCCACTCCCTTCTCCAGGGGATCTTCCCAACCCAGGGACTGAAACCAGGTCTCCAGCATTACTAGCAGATTCTATCTGAGCCACTGGCAGATTCTTTACCTGTCTTTTCCACTTACTTACATTGAAAAAAGGTTTGCAACTGATGCACACCTCTTCCCCAACATTCTTAGCATGAGCTATGGAGTTTCCTGATGAAAGGGTTTGTTCATACAGACCTCAGTGAGTCTGATTTTGAAATAAATGACTGATAGGAACATTTTTTAAAAACCAGCTCTGACCAAAGAAAAGTACTGAAAGAAAAGAGTAAAAAGGTAAAAAAAAAGGCAAATAAGAGGTAATCATCAAGAAACCATGTTAAACAGACTGGTATTTCCTAAAGCAAATGGCAAGCCACTCCGGTGCTATTGCCTGGGAAACCCCATGGCCAAAGAAGCCTGGCAGGCTAGGGTCCCTGGAGCTGCAAACAGTCAGAAAGGACTCTGTGACTGAACAACAAAACTTAAAGCAGAAATGAATGTATATTTTCTTTCTGTTAGACTGCTTCAGAGACAGAAATGTAGCTTAACATATTAAGCCAGCATCTGTGCAATGATCTTTATGTCATTTACTCTTGGTGGGGGAGGGGCAGATGGAAAAGACTTGAAATTGGCTAGTTTGGGGCTTTTGCTGGTTAACGCCAACACATTTGTGTTAGGACTCAGGAAAGGATTTAGCTCTCCACTTGATCTGTGCACGTGCCTGAGGGGCATTGAAGTTTTGAAGGAAACAAACCTATGGAGGATTTGTGTTTCGCTCCATCAGTTTGGACCTAAGAATCTAAGAAGACGCTTGTAGCACTGTCTTCCCTCTTAGCAGATTTTTTGCTCTGAATCATCTCAACATGTAAAGCCCTGACACCTAAGATATCCTGAGGGGGAATGCAAGAAAGAAGGATGTAATTGTGCCAATTCATCTGGCCAGGAGACTGAGGGCACAATGTCCTTTGGGCAGAATAAATTGTTATTTTGGGACCTTGTGTTGATCATTTTGGCAGTAGTATCCTGGAGGGACAAATCCCGAGTTGCAGAAAGATGTTTGGGTGCCTGGGGCAGGAAGGCAATTAGTTATAAGGCTCTCCTGTTTCCCTAGCCATATTCACAGGATGAATACCCATTAAAGGCCCAATTTAATGAAGTGGGAGCTGATATACATCTTACAGCCTAATTTTTAAAACATATGATGTCATTTCATTAATTTGTCATGTGCATAAATAAAAATAATTGCACTTTACAACTTGCAGTATTTAACACATAGCAAAATGCTGAAAAGAAAAATGCACATGTACTCTTTCTGCAGAAGCTAAATGTCTCATGACATTGAAATTTTGGTTCTCTCTGCCCCTCTATTCTTTTTCTCATACTGGATTAAAAAAATAATAATAAAACTTAGTATATTCTAAGAAGAAACATTTTCTTTGGTTCTATTTTTATAAGGCAATCTGGGCTTTATTTTCAATTACCCTTGCAATGCACCCTTGAATTTCTGGTTGCCATCCACCATGACTGTAGAATTAAGTTCAGTTTTCAGATTTAAAGACCTAAGAAATTTGCAAGGTAAACTCTTTCAACTCTGAAAACAAGGAAACAAACATACCACCAACAAAATCTACTTGAAGAGATTTTCTGTTCTGAAAGCTCTAATTCATTGTTCTAAATCTTTCACAATGGTGTGATCTATACAAAAAAATGTATATGTGTGTGAACTATACAATATATATGTGTTTGAACTATACCAAAAACATCTTCACAACCCAGATAATCACGATGGTGTGATCACTCACCTAGAGCCAGACATCCTAGAATATGAAGTCAAGTGGGCCTTAGGAAGTACCACTATGAACAAAGCTAGTGGAGGTGATGTAATTCCAGTTGAGCTATTTCAAATCCTGAAAGATGATGCTCTGAAAGTGCTGCACACAATATGTCAGCAAATTTGGAAAATGCAGCAGTGGCCACAGGACTGGAAAAGGTCAGTTTTCATTCCAATCCCAAAGAAAGGCAATCCCAAAGAAGCCTCAAACTACTGCACAACTACATTCATCTCACATGCTAGTAAAGTAACAATCAAAATTCTCCAAGCTAGGCTTCAGCAATATGTGAACCGCGAGCTTCCAGATGTTCAAGCTGGTTTTAGAAAAGGCAGAGTAACCAGAGATCAAATTGTCAACATTCGCTGGATCACAGAAAAAGCAAGAGAGTTCCAGAAAAACATCTATTTCTGCTTTATTGACTATGCTAAAGCCTTTGACTGTGTGGATCACAATAAACTGTGGAAAATTCTGAAAGAGATGAGAATACCAGACCACCTGACCTGCCTCTTGAGAAACCTGTATGCAGGTCAGGAAGCAACAGTTATAACTGGACATGGAATAACAGGCTGGTTTCAAATAGGAAAAGGAGCATGTCAAAGCTGTATATTATCACCCTGCTTATTTAACTTATATGCAGAGTACATCATGAGAAACACAGGGCTAGATGAAACACAAGCTGGAATCAAGATTGCTGGGAGAAATGTCAGTAACCTTAGACATACAGATGACACCACCCTTATGGCAGAAAGTGAATAAGAACTAAAGAGTCTCTTGATGAAAGTGAAAGCGGAGAGTAAAAAAGTTGGCTTGAAGTACAACATTCAGAAAACTAAGATCATGGCATCCGGTCCCATCACTTCATGGCAAATAGATGGGGAAACAGTGGAAACAGTGGCTGACTTTATTTCTGGGGGCTCCAACATCACTGCAGATGGTGATTGCAGCCATGAAGTTAAAGGACACTTACTCCTTGGAAGGAACGTTATGACCAACCTAGAAAGCATGTTAAAAAGCAGAGACATTACTTTGTCAACAAAGGTCTGTCTAGTCAAGGCTATGGTTTTTCCAGTAGTCATGTATGGATGTGAGGGTTGGACTATAAAGAAAGCTGAGCGCTGAAGAATTGATGCTTTTTGACTGTGGTGTTGGAGAAAACTCGAGAGTCCCTTGAACTGCAAGGAGTTCCAACCAGTCCATCCTAAAGGAGATCAGTCCTGGGTGTTCATTGGAAAGACTGATGTTGAAGCTGAAACTCCAATACTTTGGCCTCCTGATGCAAAGAGCTGACTCATTTGAAAAGACCTTGATGTTGGGAAAGATTGAAGGCAGCAGGAGAAGGGGACGATAGAGGATGAGATGGTCAGATGGCATCACCGACTCAATGGACATGAGTTTGGGTAAACTCTGGGAGTTGGTGATGGACAGAGGGGCCTGGCATGCTGTGGTTCATGGGGTCGCAAAGAGTCAGACACGACTGAGCAACTGAACTGAACTGAACTGAACTCTTTCAGACAACTCCAACTACCCCTTATCCTCCAAAAGAAATTCACTGCAGTTCTGCTTCAGCTCTGGTCATCACACCTGGCCTAGAGGTAAAAGACTGTGGAGACTGCAGCAGTGCATACGACTTGGTTAGGACTAAATGGCAGTGTTCTGGGCCGTCAGATTCACCAAAAGAAGTGTACAGACTGGGCCACTAGGACTTTGCAACTTTCCTTTGCCAGCTAATGACATTATTTCATCTTGAAGACTGTTGCCTCGCAGCTTATGTTTCTCTCCTCTTCCTCCTTTACCTTCTCTACCTCTTTCCTCCCACCTCCTGCTCCTCCTCTCACCTTCCTCCAATTAAGAGAATAGATAATCCACTATGAGAGAGGTGGCTATGGGGGCTCTGGACTGGATGGGCTCTATACAAAGGCAAAGCACCCAGGTAACCAGGGAAGGAGAAAGACGAAAGAAGTTTCTGCCTCCATAGAACCTGGAGAAATGCTACCACAAAAAGGAGAATGATAGTGACTACAGGGCAATGACAGATTTAATTTTTGTGTGTTTTTGTACATATTTTTCATGTGTAGTCAACTAAAGTAAATAATACTTGTCTCACATTTTCCATTATATAATAGCTATCTTTTTCTATTTTCTTTTAGAAAATGCATGTCCTTCCTGGTTGGCATAAGCTGCTTAATGCAATCTCTTTCATCTGTGTTGATATTGACCTTTCACCTGAGATACCTTCCTCCTTGTGTGACCCATTCCATGTGTCATTAGAGCATCTCAGTAGTTAAATTTTTACATGATGGAGAATGCATCATTGAAGAGCAAACATTTTTGAGATTTTTTGGATCTGTTTTAAAACTGCAGCTTGGATATTATCAGATTCATATGTTTACACTGTGCTGTGTCCCACGCAACTTGTAAATATTTGATAAATGTTACCTTTTAATTTCTGATAACATTATGAAAGTGTTAAGAAATGTTATGACCGATAACCTCTTTCTGAGCCTAAGATTCACATTTACCAAGGAGAGTTATTGATTGACTAGAGCAAAATGATTTTGTTTTCAGGGAAACAAAGTCTCTCAGAGACCACATTCAAACTTTCCCTTCATTTAATTGTACCTTTTCCAAGGACAAAGATAAGATTTTTCTTTCCTCTGATTCTCAAGCAGGTCAACCCGGGTCTACCAAGACCAAATATTTATGGACATATGTGAGTATGCAGTTTCCTAATGACAAATGTGTGATAATATGTCAGAATGAAAGATTTTTGAGACAGTAATGTTGACTGTCTGAGTAGGGCATTTACTTAAGCTGTGTTGCTGGGAAGCAAGTACCTGGCCTTCAGTCAAAAAGCATTTTCTAATGAATGAGTTCACATTCTGAAGTATAAATGCCAAGATCAGGACATCCAGGTACAAAGGCATTGTCCTGTGCAGAAAGAATTGGTGATTTTCACAAAAGCCTGAGAAAACTTTCTTTCAAGTCTACGTTTCACAGTGGATAAAACTTTGCTGATTTAGATTAATAAACAAGCATCAAATAATAAACTAAATTTTGACAGGAAAATGTTAAAAAAAAATCTGCTGTTCCCTGCCTTGCTAAGTTGCTTTGGTCATGTCCGACTCTTTGTGACCCTGTGTATTGTAGCCTGCCAGGTTCCTCTGTCCATGGGATTCTCAAGGCAAGAATACTGGAGTGTATGCTATGCCGTCCTCCAAGGGATCTTCCCGACCCATGTCTCTCTCTCTCTTTTTCAAAATATTTATTTATTTACTTATTTGGCTGTACCAAGCCTTAGGTGGAGCATTTGAATGCTTAGTTTTGCATGTGGGATTTAGTTCCCCAATTAGGGATCGAACCCAGCCCCCCGCCCCCGCATGGCGAGCACTGAGTCTTAGCCACTGGACCACCAGAGAAGTCCCGAACCAGTGTCTCATGTCTCCTGTGTTGGCAGGCAGGTTCTTTACCACTAGAGACACCTGGGAAGCCCTAAAAGTCCACATACCACACTGTACAATTCTGTTAATATAGAGTACAAAGATATAAAAATGCACTTTATGCTATTAGAATACATGATATTCTAATAGCAATATTCTAATAGCAACATGAAGCAATTCCCTGGGGGAAGTGAGTAGAAGGAAACTGATGGGGAAATTCTATGATGCCAGTAAGGTTCTGTTTCCTAATCTGTATATTATTTACATAAATGTGTCCAGTTTGTGAAAATTCACTGAGCTTTACAGTTATGATATGTATACATGTGCATGACATAATTTTTCACTTTCAATTTTCATATATATTTAATAAAAAACACACATACATACTGAAGTCTGCATATGTCTTGATAGCTTTTCGTTCTGTTTTTCTTTAAGGAAAAATATTTTTTCTTTTAAGTTCAAATGGGTCTTCTGAGTAAACATACTCGCATTCTTCCTGAAATTGGAATGTGCACACTTTACACATATTTTTTTTGAAGGAATCTCTTATTATATCCAACATAGTTTGTGTGTGACTTTTCATAAAAGTGAAAACTTACTCTCACTGCATCACTAAGCTCTGAGCTGCCTGAAGCAGGGGGCATGTCCTGTTTATACCCTCGAAGCTTGGTGCATGGTAAGTGATCAATAATTATTGAATCAAATGCAAAAGATCAGGCAGAACAGGATCCCTAATATTCCTTCACCCTGATCCCCAGTCCCTTCAGTCTCTCTCCAAATCATACTTCATAGAGTTAAAGCATAACCACTTCTGCTGTGACCAGTAACATGAGTGGCAGGAATCTAGCCTCAAAACAGGAGATATTGCACAAGAGCCAGGAAGTACTCAAGGACAAGAACTGAGTAACTTCATCAGCAGTAGGTAAACATCAGTGAGCACAATGGCCATGCTAAACAGAACAAGCTCAAAGTGCAGTGTCATGGCCAGCTGTCTTCTTTCACTGGAATGTACACAGGTGTCCCTTAGGGACCTACCTGGCAAGAATGAGTGAAATGATTTTATTTTCTGGATGATTTTGTAATTGCAAAGGGGGGTTAAAGATGCATTGTCCCTGTTTTCTTTCCA
This sequence comes from Odocoileus virginianus, assembly GCF_023699985.2. Taxonomy (NCBI): domain Eukaryota; kingdom Metazoa; phylum Chordata; class Mammalia; order Artiodactyla; family Cervidae; genus Odocoileus; species Odocoileus virginianus. Next base: position 45,350,883 of record NC_069679.1, read on the forward strand.
AGGATAATTAATCTTGATTAAGGTCCTGTGCTATATATATCTTATTTTATCCCTCACAATAACACTGGAAAGACAGACTATCATTATCTCCATTGAAAAATGACCTGATCGAGGAGTTGCAAAGTTAAAGATCTTGCTCAGGGACACTGAGCCAATGAGCAGCACTTCGGATTTGGGAACTAAGTTTCCCCCTGCACAGCTTGTTGTGGTTTAGTTGCTAAGTCATGTCTGACGCTTTGCTACCCTATGCACTGTAGCCTGCAAGGCTCTTCTATCCATGGGATTTTCCAGGCAAGAATATTGCAATGGGTTGCCATTTCTGTCTTCAGGGGATCTTCCTGACCCAGAGATTGAACCCACATCTCCCGTTTGGCAGGAGGGTTCTTTACCATTGAGCCACTGGGGCTGGTGATGCCAAATAGGTTTCCTCTCTAGAGCTAACCCTGGTCCATGACTAGTGGCCACCTGGAGTTAGTTCTGTGCTGAAGTGAAGTCACTGCAGAGCTCAACAGGGAAAAAGGTTGATGTAGATTAGCCACGCTGCTTTTTTGCTATCCCTATGCTCTACTCTTCCCACAACCCACTGCTTTTATGCCCCTGGGGATCTACCAGTAGATAATCATCATAAGCCTTGTTATTAAGTCTCCTTATTGCAAAATTCAGACTTAAATTGAAGAAAGTAGGGAAAACCACTAGGCCATTCAGGTATAACCTAAATCAAATTCCTTACGATTACACAGGGAAGTGAAGTGAAACTCACTCAACCATGTCCAACTCTTTGGACCCCATGGACTATACAGTCATGGAATTCTCCAGGCCAGAATATTGGAGTGAGTAGCCTTTCCCTTCTCCAGGGGATCTTCCCATCCCAGGGATTGAATACAGATTTCCCTCATTGCAGGCAGATTCTTTACCAGCTGAACCACAAAGGAAGCCCAAGAATACTGGGTAGATAGCCTATCCCTTCTCCAGCAGATTTTCCTGACCCAGGAATTGAACTGGGGTCTCCTGCATTACTAGCAGATTCTTTACAAGCTGAGCTATCAGGGAAGCCCATGATTATAAGTGGAAGTAACAAGTAGATTCAAGGGATTAGATTTGATAGACAGAATACCTGAAGAATTATGGACAGAGGTTCGTAACATTGTACTGGAGGCAGTGATCAAAACCATACCCAAGAAAAAGAAATGCACAAAGGCAAAATGGTTGTCTGAGGAGGCCTTACAAATAGCTGAGAAAAGAAGAGAAGCGAAAGACAAAGGGGAAAAGGAAAGATACACCCATTTGAATGCAGAGTTCCAAAGAATAGCAAGGAGAGATAAGAAAGGCTTCCTCAGTGATCAATGCAAAGAAATAGAGGAAAGTAATAGAATGGGAAAGACTAGAGATCTTTTCAAGAAAATTAGAGATACCAAGAGAACATTTCAGGCAATTATGAGCACAATAAAAGACAGAAACAGTATGGGCCTAACAGAAGCAGAAGATATTAAGAAGAGGTGACAAGAATACACAGAAGAACTATACAATCATGACCCAGATAACCACAATAGTGTGATCACTCACCTAGAGCCAGATGTCCTGGAGAGCAAAGTCAAGTGGTCTTAGGAAGCATCACTATGCATAAAGCTAGTAGAGGTGATGAAATTCCAGTTGAGCTATTTCAAATCCTAAAAGATGATGCTGTTAAAGTGCTGCACTCAATATGCCAACAAATTTGGAAAACTAAGCAGTGGCCACAAGACTGAAAAAGGTCGGTTTTCATTCCAATTTCAAAGAAAGGCAATGCCAAAGAATGCTCAAACTAATGCATAAGTGTACTCATCTCACAAGCTTGCAAAGTAATGTTCAAAATTTTCCAAGCTAGGCTTACAGTACGTGAACTGAGAACTTCCTGATGTTCAAGCTGGATTTAGAAAAGGCAGAGGAACCAGAGATCAAATTGTCAACATCCACTGGATCATAGAAAAAGCAAGAGAATTCCTGAAGAATGTCTACTTCTGCTTCATTGAATATGCTAAAGCCTTTGAGTGTGTGGATCACAACAAACTAGGAAAATTCTTAAAGAGATAGGAATACTAGACCAACTTACCTTACCTGACTCCTGAGAAACCTGCATGCAGGTCAAGAAGCAACAGTTAGAACTGGACATGGAACAACAGACTGGTTCCAAATCAGGAAAGGAGCATGTCAAGGCTGTATATTGTCACCCTGCTTATGTAACTTATATGCAGAGTACATCACACGAAATGCCAGGCTGGATGAAGCACAAACTGGAATCTAAATTGCTGGGAGAAATATCAACAACCTCAGATATAAAGATGACACTACCATTATGGCAGAAAGTGAAGAAGAACTAAACAGCCACTTGATGAAGGTGAAAGAAGAGAATGAAAAAGCTGGCTTAAAACTCAACATTCAAAAAACGAAGATTATGTTATGCAGTCCCATCACTTCATGGCAAATAGATGGGGAAACAATGGAAATACTGAAAGACTTTATTTCCTGGGCTCCAAATCACTGCAAATTGTGACTGCAGCCATGAAATTAAAAGACACTTGCTCCTTGGAAGGAAAGCTATGACCAAGATAGACAGCATACTAAAAAGCAGAGCCATTACTTTGCCAACAAAGGTCCATCTAGTCAAAGCTATGGTTTTTCCAGTAGTCACATACAGATGTGAAAGTTGGACCATAAAGAAGGCTGAGCTTCAAAGAATTGATGCTTTTGAACTGTGGTGTTGGAGAAGACTTGAGAGTTCCTTGGACTGCAAGGAGATCCAACCAGTCCATCCTAAAGGAAATCAGTCCTGGGTGTTCACTGGAAGGACTGATGCTGAAGCAGAAGCTTCAATACTTTGGCCACCTGATGTGAAGAGCTGACCCATTAGTAAACACTCTGATGCTGGGAAAGACTGAAGGCAGGAAGAGAAGGGGACAAAAGAGGATGAGATGGTTGAATGGCCAAGTCAATGGACTTGAGTTTGAGCAAGCTCTGGGAGATGGTGAAGGACAGGGAAGCTTACCATGCTGCAGTCCATGAGGTCACGAAGAGTCGGACACAACTCAGCAACTGAACAACGACAAAACCTTGTTATGCTTTTCACTCTGCAAGGCACAGACATGATGAACCACAACCAACTAAGTCAGCTTTACATTTAATGCTCCAAAGAAACTGCATCCATTCCACAACCAAGTAGGAGATATAAAGGTTCATAATGTTTCTCAGTTCAGTTCAGTTCAGTTCAGTCGCTCAGTGATGTCTGACTCTTTGTGACCCCATGGACTGCAGCATGCCAGGCCTCCCTGTCCATCACCAACTTCTGGAGTTTACTCAGACTCATGTCCATTGAGTCGGTGATGACATCCAAGCATCTCATCCTCCATGGTCCCCATGATGTTTTTACTTAAGTCTTAATTTCACATAAGGAGACTTTAAATCACTAAAGCAAACATAGACTGAAATTATTCTTAATATAATATCAATTCACTTAAACTAAAAAGAAATTATGTACCTACACTATTTTGTAAAATTTTGAAGAAGACTAAGACAACAAAAAAGGAACTAAACTGAGTCAGAACTATCAGGTCCAGGTTCCAACTTGACCCCTTGCTGGTTCTGTAGCCCTAGGCTAATCACTCCAATGTTTGTATTTTGGAGTCATACCTGGGTTTAAATCCTGGCCATGATATTCACAAGTACTATGACCTTATGCAGTTTGCCATTTTCCCCAAAGCTTCATTTTCTCATTTTTCAAAGGTGGACAACAATAGCTACCTCATTCGGTTGTTACAAAATTCACAGAAATGTTGCATATTAACTGCTTGGCATAGTCCTTGCAACACTGATGTCCTTAACAAATGCCAGCTGTCATCATCATTCCTTAACACCCAGTTTCCTCATCTATAAACTTGGCTGTGAAATGAATGTCTCTATCTCTCACAAAGTCCAATGGAAAGTTCAGACTCTATAAAAACATACCATTTTATTTATTATACATTGTTCACACTTCAAAGAGCATCTAATGTATTAATGAAATAGGACCAAAGAAGAAAATAACAAATAATAACATATAAAAGACATGTGCAAAACAAGTGAGAAATAACAGATGGGTATGGGAAAAATCTTGGAATAATTAAAACAATTCCAAGTGAAATCTTAACATATAGATTTTGAAGGAAGAGAAAGGCATGCCTGGTCAAAGAGCACAGAAAAGGAACTTAAGTCTCACTCTCTTGGAAAGAATATCCTGTTCCAGTTCAGAAGCATTGATATCAAGTTCTAACTCTGACATTCCTTAACCTTAACTTTTCTGAAACTCAGATTTTCTCACCCCTTCAGAATGGGGAAAATGATAGCACTGGCCTTTCTAAGGACTGAGAGAATAAAATTAGATCATGCATGTTAACTGGCTTTGAAGAACTGAAAAACAGTAAAGACATAAAAAATTGCTTTTAGTTGACGGCACAAGATGAAGCCAAAACTAGATTATGGTAGGTGAACTTCCTAGGCTCTAATATTTGAGAGCATGCCTCTTCAGATTTTAAACCCCAGTTTCCTCATTTGCCTCACCCTCATTTCAGGTTTGGGGCAAACAGACAGCAAGCAGGTCTCTCTAAACGGAGTAAAGACATGAAGATAAATAAAGAGGTAGGAGGGCATAGTAGGAAGTCCAACTAACAATATGCTTATAAAGTACCAAATGATTAGTCTGGACCCAGTGCAACAGCAGAGCAACCTCAAATTTTGGAAAAGGGATGTAGATTGTGTTAGATTGTGTTTTCATGACTTGAGAGTGTATGTAGCAGTTCAGTCAGTATCTGAAATGTATAACAGATCTATAGTAGGGGTCAATATTACTCTTTTTTATTGTGGGTTTTAGAAGAAAATAAAATTATATATAACATTGTATGTCTATTAAAATTATGAATTGATGACTATCACCCTGCACTTAGAAGAATTAATGCATGCCCTTGTACTTCACTGTGTTAAGAGAAGTACAGTGGGGATTTCTAGGTAATATGTCAGACTGACAGTTGCCATCAGTTCAGATTGACTACTAAAAAAGGGAAACAGCATTTGGATAAGCTGGCATTTTCAGCACAACTATTCTTGAAACATAGAACCACTTGGATATAATTTTTGGAGCAAAGTTCATCTGAAGCCTACAGGATGTCAGTATTTAGACTTGTGTGTCTAGATATCTAATGGCAGAGGTCTTAATTTTGTTCTGTTGTGGGTTGAAAAATACCTTATTGAGTCATAGAGGGTCAGAGATATCTAGGACTTTATTTTGACCTATAATGGGAAAGTTTTTTACATTATATCTAAACTTAATCAATTAATAATGACTGCCAGGAGCACTATCAAATGAAGGATTCCAAGGCCTCAGCTAGGATCAGCAGGAAAGAATCACAGTTGATTAACAATGTCTGTTACAAGTGTTGCATAGATGAGGGTGGTGCATGTGCCACATAGAGTCCCCAGATCTAGTTCAACCCTTTTGTTTTACAGTTAATAAAACGGGGAGGAAGATTGAATCAAAGTCACACACACGGTTCGTGAATAAATCAAGACTCAAACTCAGGTTATCCAATTAAATGCCATTCTTTCCCCATCCCCTTCTTAAATAAGTCACAGAACATTTTTGTTTGCTTATAGTTTTCTGTGCTTTACATTTTGGTGCATAAGAGAAGATTCAGCATCTCAGAGTAATCCTTTCCTTCAGGATATTTCGCTCTAGCTTAAAACACATCTTTTCTGGGCTACTCGATCAGAAATACAGCATAATGGGAGCCTTTGCTGAATATGAAGCAGATTCCTAGAAAACAAGTGGGCATTGATTTATTTTTATCGATGTGCTTTTACTAACTGACAGGAAGTGTTCTTTGAACCTCTCTCCCAACCATTCCACTCCAATAACCCACTGAGTTTGATCTTTTCCAACACATGGTCCATCCTGCTGTCTGGAGAGCTGAGAGTTTTACCAGCCACAGTGCTAAGTGGGCCAACAGGCACCTAAGTCTAGCCCATTAGAAGTTGTGTTTTCCTGATGCAGGACTTGCATACTGACCCCAAGATAACCCACTCATTGTGGGACGTGTGAATGGGAAATGGACTGAGATATGGATACATTGGCTAACTCTTGGCCTTTGGAAAAAAAAAAGATTTAGCTAGAAATAAACTTGCAGATGAACTATTCACATAACCCCTGTATAAACACAGTTTTGGGGAATAAGATACAAAATAAGTGGGAAAAAATATCAGCTATTTTCTTCCCTTAGAGTACACATGTTATCTACTTACAAATCATTGAACATCAGGCATTGCCTATAATCTCCACATTCTATGTCACTTTCTCTTCAAAAATAAGTAGCATAGAGGCTTACAACATTTGGAAGACTGAGCTGGGAGGCATGAGGAGTATTGCTGTTAGGAGAAGAATGAAATGACCTTCTCTGGGCTAGAAACAGCCCATTCAGTCCTTTTATTCCCATTTTCCACTTAAACACTGGACAAATGTAGTATTAACAAATTCTAATAATTCTGAAAAAATTAATCTTTTTTAAAAATAATGTTTTTGCCCACAAGACAGAGTTTCTCAGTTTATTTCTGCTTAGTTTGCTTTGTTTTTTACTGATATAATATCAAAATCACTATCAATTAGAATAGAAGGGAAAACATATTTCACCCATAATGTCACCATCCAACAAACTATAATACTTTTTTGGTATGTTCTCCTGAGCATGTATGTCTGCATAGCTATAACTTCTTCATGTTGTTATTTTTTACTTAAATCCATAAGTTTTTTCACATTTCTTTGTCTTTTTTTTTCTCCAGAGCCAGTATTTTTAACAGCTGCAAAATACTTTACCAAGTGTATGTGCCATATTTCATCCTTTTAGAATCCTTTATTGCTATAAATACAGGTTATTTTCAATTCTAAATAATACTTATATGAATGTCTTTATGCAGACACATGGCTACAGTATCTTTGACAGCCCCTTAACTTATATTTTATTGCTTTTTTCCTCTCATTCTCACTTCTCTCTCTCATTTTCACTCCAAACCACGCACTTGGATTTTGGTGGTTTTGTTGGTTTACAAATGGTTAAATTACTTAAAATATTTAAAGTTTTGTAAAAATCTTGTCTGTAATTTTCTTGGTTATGGGCTTGGCCTGAGTTAATGTGGTTTTAGCTTCCCATATTCACATGAGGAGCCAAATTTCCTATAAAGAGAAAGTGTTTTGATCCTCTTAGAAGGGCCTCAGTGACATTCTAGGTACAACACTCCTTTGTGCTGGTGGCCACAGCAGGGACATCATTTGAGAAGCCTGCCTGAAATAAAAATGGCACTTTTATGGTTGTAGACGTGTTTGTCCAAAGAACATTTAATCACTCTGAAGGTTTCTCCCCCTTGTCGGTAGTGAGCAGCATTTTGTAACTGTAGAGTTCTGCTAATGCATACTTCTGCCGGGAAGCTTCCCAGGGTGGGGCACAAAAGATGCTAAGTGGCAGGGGGCGATGGGAAGAAAGCCATTAACACTCCAGCAGCGAGGTCAGATCTGATGTTTCCTTTTGTTTGCAGGATCCAAATTAAGAAGCTGCTTCTGTGCTTTCCCTGTTGCCTCCCACCTAAACACACTCTTGGGTCATCTCACTCTGGTCACATCTTTTGACAATTAGCCACCCATTAACAGGATGATTGAAAAGGAGCCAGAGTGGTTTACACATAAAGTGCTTACTCTTTTCCAGGAAGAACACATATCTCTACAGTTTCATTAATGCTTTGGCCGATTAGTACACAAAATAAAATACTTAGACTCTACAAAGCACAGCAAAGGAAAGAAAACAGGTTGGAAAGGAAGAAAATTAAAAAACAAAAATACCCTTAGAGAGTTTTCTTATTCTTTTTTTCCTTTTTGCAAACCTGCTTAAGAAAGGGGGGTGGGGGATGTTATCTTGCTTCTATCTTTTTCTGCCTTTAAAGTCAGTATTACCAACCATTTTACTTGTACTTTACTATTATTATCTGGGTGATGGCTGTGACATGTTGATCATATATGGCAGTGAGAAAATTGATTTCCCTCAACAGAAATGCTTCCAATTTTCCCAGGGCCATAATTTTATGTCCACAACAAAATAAAAGGGTCATTTTCCTTAAGATGAGGGGAATTGAAATCTTTGATAAAAGCTATGGTAAATGTTGTACTTCTGATTGCGGAAACTGCAGTTTTCACAAATATCTGGCCTGTCTGATTTGAGGGTGTGGGTTGGGAGCAGGGGAGAGGGATTTGAAGGCAAAGAATTGTTTTGTTGTTTGTTTTTTTTTAAGAGCTGAATTTGCTTTAAGAAAGCCCCGTAAGTCCACAGCTTCACTCTAAGTGTTCATATTCCCATTAAAGGGAAGTTACAGGATTGCTGCTTTGAGCTACGTGCCAACAAGCAAGGGGACCAAAAGAAGCCAGTCACACAGATGGGACCTTCTCAAAGAATAAACACCTGTGTGGCCTGCAGTTCAGAGTGAGCTTGTCACAAGATGTATTCATAAACTCATCAATGTTATTGTGCAAGCCAAAGACACTTCATACCTAGGAAGGCAGAGGGTGGGAGGATTCAGGGACAAATTGATGTAGCATAAGCATAGGAAGAATAAAAACAGAGGCTGTTTTCTGAATGTGTCCTAATGCCACTTTGTTTGGTTAGCAGGCTTTACTCAATCTGATGGAAACTGATTTCCAAGTAGCTGATGGAGCAACACTTACCAACAAATATTTAGAATTAGAGACCTTTGCTTCACCCTGAATCTACATGTAGGGTTAAACTGTAAGCTTTCCAGCCAAATAGCCAAGTATTTTTATTTGACATTTGACTTGCCAACAGGAAGATTTTTATATAATGACCATCGACAAATGAGAGAAGATTTCAAAAAATCTTGGTTTTAAATAGCAATCTTCTTGAACTAGAAGAATTCTATCCTCTTTTGCATTTTCTATACAGTTTAAAATAAATCGAGCTTTTTTAATCAGAAGTATTTTCATCATGGGGTTTGCTATGACTATGAATAATATTCATTTGTTAGAAAGCAAAATTCACAATTCATTATAAATCTGGGAGCACATCCTTCTGGAAAAAATTAAGAATAGCAAAAGTATAAGAAAAATCTCAGCAATCTTTCTCAAAGAATGTATTGTAAGGAAAATAGTCTTGATGTATCTTGATTTTTTTCTTCCAGACATTCTTCTAACTCTATGAAAGTAAACTCTGAAACTTCTGGGATTTACATCTTGAAATATTTATTCTGCATGTGCTTTCATCAATCTTTTCATCAAATCAAGTGAGATGAGTTCATGTTGATAAAGAATTTGAAGTGTTAGCAAAGAGGTTGTATGTTTTATTTTCAAAGTTACGGGTTAAAGCTGGCGTCATAAGCAATAGGCTAGGGGCCAAATGTTGTCACCTAGTTTAGGATAAACCCACCTGCAAAGAATGGTTTTTACATTTTTTTAAATATTGAAAAAGTCTTTAAAAATAATACTTTGTGACATAAAAAATCATATCAAATTCAGATTTCAGTGTTGACCATAAATTAAAATTTATCAGAATACACATTCATTTACAGAGTCTCTGGCTGCTTTCATACTACAATGGAGAAGCTGAAAAGTTGCAACAGACCATATATACGGCCTCCAAAGCCTATGGTATTAATATTTACTATCTGAATCTCCAATTTATGCACTCCTTTACCTACTGGGGAAACTTATTAGATGATTATTTCAAAGTACTGTGTATGAGTCACTATATAAACACTCCAAAAAGTAGTCCTTTTGTATAGGCATAAACTTTACTTTTTGATAGAGATAAAGTTTGATAGGTGTGAAGCCATTACAAATTCATCCCTTTCAACTCACAATTTGGACAGAAATCTATAGATCTTACTTACATCTGCAGTATCAATAATGTTTTAGTGTTACTGAGGGGTCAATCTTGAAAAGTTAAGTGAGACATTTTTAGGAGATCCTTCAGAAAGTAGAAACTTTTAAAATACTTAGAAAAGTTAGCACCCAGAAAAAAACCTGAATTCTTACACTTTGCTGGCTAAGAGCATTTATGTACCTCTGTTTAGAGGTATGGGCTTCCCTGGTGGCTCAGTGGTAAAGAACATGCCTGCCAATGCTGCAAAAGTGGGTTCAGTTCCTGGGTTGGGAAGATTCCCTGAAGAAGGAAATGGCAACCCACTCCAGTATTTTTGCCTGGGAAATCCCACGGACAGAGGAGCCTAGCAGACTACAGTCCATGGGGTCACATGGAGTCAGATAAGATTAACAACTGAACAACAATATTCAGAGGTACAGGTAATAAAGAAAGAAAACTCACTTCATTTCCTCAGAGCTGTGCTCTTTGAGTGTCCCGTTCTTTTTGGTGAGGTTTAGATGGCAATTGTAAGTGGGTCTGAGGACACAGGCCCAGGCAGGATGAGTGACAAGCCATAAATAAATAATGCTCATTTGAATCTGTGGTCCCACCTCTTAAATGTGAAAAGATCTTTGCATTGAGAATAGTAACAATGAATTAGAGTAACTTGCCTGCCTCATTAACATGTGGTCTGATCTAGGTAAATCAATTTGGAGGATGTCAACATATTTAATCCCTCCCAAGGGTGAGTTGTGGCTTTTTCCAATTTGTTGACCTTACAACGCCCAGAAGAGTTTTCTCACCTCCTCTCCAGCCTGCCTCAGATACTAAGTGGATCTGTGCTGAACCAGGAATGTGACAGATTCTTTGCATTTATTCTGGCAAAAGCAGTGGATTAGTGCATGCTGGAATGACAAGGAAGATGCAGGTGTTTGTACAGAAAATATATCACTCCCACTGAAAACACCCATTCTTAGAATAGTGGTGCTTTCTCTCACTTATGTAGAATCAGCCTCCTTACTCAAATTGCACTTCTTAAAGGGTCAGCATCTGAGAAATTGCAGATCATGTTTCTTTAGGACAGAAAGATTCAAAACTACACTATAATCTGGGAGGCCACATGGTTTTTTAGGATCTGTACAGTGCCCTGAATTTGGTTCAGTGAGTATGTGATTTGCATGCATGGTCACATCACTGGATCAAAACCTTTTAGACTGTCATGCACATCTACTCAGCCTTGGCCCCCACCTCAGGATGAAAACATACTGGCTGCAATAACTAGTGGGATGTGGCACTGCTGAACCTTTCTTCCCTTGACTGGCTGTGCCTTGCCCACCAGTGAAGTATTTACGAACTGAATTTTCTCAAATCAGTGCTCCAAGATATGTTAATAGGTGCTTCATGGGGAATAAAACTACCTCATGGAAAAATAAGTTTGGGAAGTACTGGGTTAAATAATGTAAAAAAAAAAACAACAAAGACTATACTATTTCTCAAAGCCTTTGATTTGGCTATATATATGAAGTATGTAAAAGGATAATATTATGTGAATTTCCCCAAATTATTTGTCCTGAAATACTTCTTTCAATCAACAATTAGACTTCAATGGAATACAAAATTTGGGAAATGCTGAAGTAAAGAAAGTGAGAATCTCTTCTCTAACTAGTGAGCAGAAATTACTGCAACTAATAGAAGCAGACAATGTAAGTGGTAGAAAGGATCTTACTGATTTTCTAATTAAAAACAAACAAACAAACAAAGAACTCTCAAATTATAGGCAATTCTCAAGCCTGAGAGACTTTATAGTTATTGCATATTCATGTGGTCACAAATCTTACACATGTTCAGTTCAGTTCAGTTCAGCTGCTCAGTCGTGTTCAACTCTTTGCAACCTGATGACCCACAGCACACCAGGCCTCCCTGTCCAGCACCAACTCCCAGATTCCACCCAAACCCATGTCCACTGAGTCAGTGATGCCATTCAACCATCTCATCCTATGTCGTTCCCTTCTCCTTCTGCCCTCAATCTTTCCCATCATCAGGGTCTTTTCAAATGAGTCAGCTCTTCACATCAGGTGGCCAAAGTATTGGAGTTTCAGCTTCAACATCAGTTCTTCCAATGAACACCCAGGACTGATCTCCTTTAGGATGGACTGGTTGGATCTCCCTGCAGTCCAAGGGACACTCAGGAGTCTTCTCCAACACCACAGTTCAAAAGCATCAATTCTTCAGCACTCAGCTTTCTTTTTAGTCCAACTCTCACATCCATACATGACTACTGGAAAAACCATAGCCTTGACTAGATGAACCTTTGTTGACAAAGTAATGTCTCTTCTTTTCAATATGCTGTTTAGGTTGGTCATAACTCTCCTTCCAGGGAGTAAGTGTCTTTTAATTTCATGTATATACTAAAATATTTCAAAAACATGTAAATTGACTCTGTGCTTAATAATGGATAACTGTATTTTAGAGTTCTAGTAAATTCATAAGAGCTTCTTTGTCATCTACCAACCATCAGCACAACACCTATCATGTGGGAGTCTTGGGATATTTTGCAGAGAAAAGGGGTTTCCTCTACTTAGAAAGGCTTAAAGTTTCTTCATTCAATATACAAGGAGACTGATATTAGTCTTATTATTATATAATGAGATTTATTTCCTTCAAGTTTCTTAGTTATCTTCATTCTCCTTATGATTGGACTAACAGTCTTTGAATTAATGTGTTTTAGAACAGCTGGGAGCATAGTGGTCTATAGAGGTGATTAACAACCACTCTGCAGGCAGATTGGGTTTCAGTCTGACCAAGGAACAAATTAAGTTGGTTCCTGGCTTCTCTAAAGGCAAATAGGGTTGTTGATAGAGGTGGAGTTGGTATATTTCAGGAATCACACAGAAATCTGTGTCGAGATGCTTGAGGCAGAGTAAGATGCATAGGAAATTCTTGGGTGGTTGGGATGACTTAAGACATGACCAATGATGAATGACAGATGAAGGGAATTTTTCCATTATACACCACATTCATGAACCAGTGTGTGTCAAATAGAGGTCATGAAAAGAAGTGTATTTACTAATGTGAATAGACAAAATGAAACATCTAGCAAATATGCATAAAGATACTACTTAATCTAGATGTGAAAATTTAGCTCCATTTAGAAGAGATATAAGCCTCTAATAAAGATAATAAAAGGGAGAACGAATATTTAGGAACATGAATCTATATTTAGTTAGTTTGTCACTTCTGTAAAAATTACTGATTGTCTGTGTCATGTACTGAAGCTTCTAGACTGAAAAAGGACAGCCAGTTCCTTAAGTTTATGAACTGGTCAGAGAGATAACTAAAGAAACATTTGCAGTGGAGTGTGACACGTGCTAGAACAGATATAAGTACAGGTTGCTCCATGGAAAAGGAGTCTTTCTCAATGATGAGATGAGGGGGAAGGATGGAAAATAAAGCGAGGCTTTTCAGAAAAAGTAATAGGCTTGCTAAGATCTGAAGGATGTGTGGTGTCATCAGATAAGTAAAGGAGTGAAACAGAGTTATTTCTAGAGAGAACAGAAGGTAGAAAAGCTTGGAGGTGACACTGACAGCCAAATTAGTTTGGAAAACTGAAAGCAGTTCAGGACAACCTTAGGCTGAGTGTGTATAGCATGGTAGTAGAAGAGAGATGGCATGTGGCAGGGACACTAGGTGAAGCCACCTGGATAAGCAGCAGTCAACCATTAAGAATATGCTAAGATAAACTGTATTACAAAGGCAATGGGAAATTCTTGAAGAATTTTAAGTAGAGGAGCAACTTGATCAAAAATGTATTTAAGAACAACCAACCTGAACCTGACAAGAATTGACTTTAGTAGGTATAATAAAATCAGTGGAGAGAAACTATTCGAGATTAGCAGTATATCCAGAGGGATGATCATTTAATGTAGTGATGGTGGGGCTGGGGCGAAAAGGACAGATTTCAGAGATAGCAGTGAACTCAACAGGAGTTTATAGTGATTTATTGGGTGCAGAAATGGGGTTGCAGAGGTAGAATTAAAGATGGGACCCAGGTATCTTCTTGGCTTCATGTGCAGATGGCACTGCCATTTGCTGAATGAGACATCATGAAAGGAAGAACAGGTGTTGCCTTCAGGATGGGGTATGGTAGGGCTACACAATACATTCTGGTGTTTTTATCTTTAATTTTTAACTCAATTGTTTAAAGTATATTTGAACACAGGATTTCAGAGGAGAAATTCCAAGTAATGAGAAGTCCCAGGGTGCACCCTTGGGAACGAATGGCTGAAGTGGAGGTGAAGGTTACTGGAACAGAAGCAATCAAGGAACAGATTGGCTAGAACAGATTGTTCTTAACAATTCTCAAGTCCCCCAAAATAACAACAGAGCTTGCTTTAGAGATCCAAATAATCAATCCAAGTTTAAAGTCTTCAATAAATGAGGAGGAAGTTACCATGCCACTACAAGAAGAGTGATATGGCCAAATATTATGCATAGTCTATAAGGATGAGAGATTTTTACACAAAGGTAGAAGCATAATGTTTAGCCAGCCAGATGTTTTGGAGAGTGAGATACTTGGGATGTAAGAAAGACAAAGGCACCTTCTTGATGAAATTTCAAGGATGTTGGTATCCTCAGGAAAGAGCATATCAGTTAAAGCCAGCAGTTTTGGAATGTATCTGTAGAAAGCCTGAGACCATAGGGGGTTTGTGTGCAACAGAACAGGAAATCCTGAGAACACAGTGAAAGATTTGAAAAGAAGAGAATCAATGGATATTTAGGTCCACAGAGGAAGCATACAGCTATCTGGGGATGAGAGTCTGGGGAAATGGATGAACAAAAGGATGAGTCTTAGGCAATAACCAGGATAATGGAATGGTGATGAATAATTGGTTTAGGGCATTAGTAGATTCTTAAAGCTGCTATAACAAATTACCAGAAATGTAACAGCTTAGAACAATACAAATGCATTATCTTACAGTTCTGGGGGTCATAAATCCAAAAATAGGATTGATAGGGTAAAAATATATGTGTCAGCAGGGCTGCATTTCTTCTAGAAGCTCCAGGGGAAAATCTATCCCTTGTTTTTTCCGGATTCTAGAGGCTTGCCTTCATTCCTTGGCTTGTGGTTCCCTTCCAGGAATACTGTTCCACCATCTGCTTCCACCATCACATATCCTCTGATTCTTCTGCCTTTCTCCTTCCCTTATAAAATTACTTGTGCTTATATTAGGTGCACCCAGTTAATCTACGATATTTTCCATCTCAAATTATTTTTCTTTTTTAAAAAAAAAATTATTTACTTATTTATTTATGGCTGCACTGGGTCTTCCTTGCTACATGCAGGCTTTCTTTAGTTGCAGTGAGCAGGGGCTACTCTTCATTGCAGTGTACAGGCTTCTCATTGTCATGACTTCTCTTGTCATGGAGCACAAGTTTTAGGCACATGGGCTCACTAGTTGCGGCACATGGGCTTTTAGTGACCTGCTGCTTATGGAATCTTCCCGGACCAGGAATTGAACCCATGTCCCCTGCGTTGGCAGGTGGATTTTTATCCACTGCACCACTAGGGAAGACCTCAAATTCTTAATTATGTCTGCAAAATTCTTTTGCCATGTGACCAACATATTCACAGGTTATCAGAATGAAGATGTGGACATCTTTGAGGAGCTGTGACTCTGCCAACCACAGGCGCCACAAAGTGACCTGGTGAGGGGATGAATAAAGCTGGAAACAGCAGAACAGGCTTAGCGCTCTCATCGGGGATTAATCAAGTTAGGAATGACTGTGCTTTTGAGAGAATTCTGATACAGATCAGGTGGTTGATGAAAGAATCATGTGGATCTCAGGATCATACCACAACCTGAAAACAACAGTGGACTCCAAAAGTTATCAGCAGAGAACTGAATTGAGAGGGTGAGCATTCAGAGCTTCTGGCAACCACTGAACGATCACATCAATTTCCTTAGACAAGATTGAAAATGAGGTATGTTCGTTGCATTTATTTATCAAATATTTAGTTAGCCTTTATGTAGCTACAGATACAAGATAAAAATAAAAAAGTAGTTTTTATGAGACTGATGTACTGCTAAGGAGGCAGATGAAAGAAGAGTTTTTAAAAAGAGCTTTGCTAGCTAGGGAAAGGAGGTAAGGCATGAACAAAGAAGGGAGTCAGAGTGACGTAGAGACTGTTGCCAGGATACCAAGGAAATGCTTCAACTAATGAGCTTTTTTTTTCTTTGAATTATTCTTTACACCTTACCAGTCATTAAATCCCATGTTTATTCCTTACAAAATTCTTGCAAATACATTATTTTTGTCTCAATTTGCCTGCTGCCACATCAATCCACATCTGCCTAAACGTCACACTTTAATTTTTCTAAGAAATGGAAAAATTAGGACAAAACTATCTGTGGGGGAGAAATGATGGGTTAGATTTGGGATATGCTCATCTTAAGAAAAAGGCAGGATAACAGATATAGGACAAGTTTGGTGAGTCAGATTTCAAAGTCATCTACATGACAACAGTACAAAATCCAAGACTGAATAAATGCTTTCAGTGTGAGATTTGGGAGAAATAAGGGCTGATAATCATGAACTGAGGTCCATACATGAGGAGAGAAAAATCAGAGGTGGGAGAGAACCACGAGAGAAACATGAGGGCACCGTTTGTTACAGAAACTTTTGTCACATGTCAAATGAATTGTCACTAGTGTTTAAAAAGCTGAAAAGAGAAGAGATAGGCCAATGACATTCCTTGGATTTAGCAAGAAGGAGAGCATTATAACCTTGAAAAAAAATTATGGCAAATAATTGAGGATCTCAGGTAAGAGAAAAGTTCTGTTTCCTTGAAAGTGGCGATATTATATAAACAAACCTTGATTTAGTCCAGGCAACTTTAATATAATACCACAGACTGAGTAACTTATAAACAAGAGAAAATTTATCTCTCACAGTTCAAGAGGCTGTAAGTTCAAGATTAAGCACCACCATAGTCAGCTGAGAACCCCCTTCTGGGTTGCAGATTTCTCATGGTGTCCTCACATGGTGAAAGGGGTGAGTGATTTCTGTAGGGTCTCTTTCATAAGAACACAAATCCCATTCATGAATGTTCTACCCTTTCAAAGGCCCCACCTCTTGGGGGGATTAAAATTCAGCATATGACTTTTGGGGGATACAAACAGACAATAGCAACCTCAGTTCAACATGGTCCATACTGTTAAATAAACGTATTTGTGTGATATGATTACACATGTCATAAAGTGACAAGTGATTGGAAGCCATGGAGCTTCCTACTTAGGTAAGAAGCAGATTAAGGGGAATTTCCAACCTATTTTTTTTTTTTCCCATTAGACAGAAAGAACACTTGAAGAAGGGATGTATCTTAATAACAGAATAAGAAGGAAAAAAATGGAAATATCCAAATCCAGGTCATAGTTTTAGGTTAAGAAATCAAAAGTGGAAGAATATTTTGGCCATAGGTTTTTTCTGTGTGAACCAGCCGCAATGTTGATCCCAACATATTGTTGAGTCTCTTGTTTAGGAAATTAGTCATTGTGTGAGCCTCAGCACTGTGATGGGAAGTTGAGTAGGGTACAGCATCATCGTAGAGGAACTCAGGAACCTGGCCTTGCTTGGCCTGACTTGATACTTGGATACACAGATCTTACAGGTAAATTGATATTTCAGGGTCAGACAGAGTTAAGTTTCTGGATTCATTTAATAATTCTCTAGATTTTAGCTTATTGAAGAATATCAGGATGAAGGAGTTCTTAAGGAAACTTTCTTAATCTAAATCCCCCCATCACTGCCTTTAGCATCAGTGAGAGTGGCTGATGTGCAGCCTGCAATGGAGGCCCTGAAGAACTAGCCTGAGGCAGAGGAGAAGGATAACATTAAACAAGAAGCCTAATTTCTAGAGACAACATGTTTAATAAGAAAAGTGTGGCTCACTGAGTTGAAAGATGCACAGAAAGCATTCTGATACATTAGTAATGATAACCAGGCAACTGGAAATTGTGGTTTACGCGGGCTGGCTTGTCTAAGGTAGATGATATCCTTGAATGGACAGATGCTTAGGTGTTACCAGGATACAGATAGAGAACAGGCCTGAGTGAATGGGGCATGAAAATGGCCTATTCCATCTTATAAAATATAAATCCATTCCAGAGAACATTCCTTCCTACTTGAACATCAACTGGTCTGTGACAGAGTAATTGAAGTGGAGGGAGGAAGCTTTAACTTTGCAGGAGCAATGGTTTTATTCATATAAAACTAGCCTTAATTTTAGAATTTTAAATATTATTTTAGAAAAAAATTTATGCCCATACAAATCCATGTCTTTCACGTTCACTCTTTCCTACCATCTACAGTTTTCTCTCTGTTATCTAGTACAAGAAATTATACAGCATTGTGTGTGGTTACACACTTTCACATAGTATCAAAACCCATCTCTTTTACTTGCTAGCTTCAGAACTTTTTCACAAGTTACCCAAATTCTCTAAGCCTGAGTTAATTCATCTGTAAAATGACACCAATAATAGTGTCTCCTTTAAGAGTTCTTATAATGATTACAATGACATAATGTGAGTGAAGTACTTAGCACAGGGCCTGGGATACAATAAGCATTCAATAAATAGTTGCTGTTATTATTATTTTATTAGCTAACATCACAGTACACTAGGGGAAAAAATGAACCAAAATTATGGCCCTAGGCTCTAATTCTCAATGAGTCACTTCTAGCTCTTTGATTACTATCTTTTAAATGGGAATGACATCTATGTCAACAGATCATCTAGGCTTGTTCTGTGAATTAACAGAATCATGAATATCTGTACTTTGTGAAAGGTTTTTAAGTGTAAGGTATGAAAAAGAAAAAAATTTTTAGCACAATAGCTCTGCTTTTACTTCCAAAACTAGCATACGGGCAAATAAAATACAAAGTTGGGACCTTATCTAGCTGCTATCATTTACCCAATATAAACATAAAGGCTGTTATTCTACCAGATTTTCAAACTGGTTGAGTGGATCTGTTTTAGGTCAGTCTTGGATTTAAAAAAAAAAAAAAGAGTTGAAATTTCATTTTATTTATTTGTCTATTGATAATATGATAAAGTTCAATGGATATTTTAAAATATCTACTATGTACTATGCATAATATAGTAGTAAAAGTTAGATACAGAGAGTTAAGAGCCTTGAACTGGACTTGTAATAAACTGCAGTGACATTGACCTTATAATGTACATGTTTCCATCAAGTCACCTATTAAAAGACTATTACAATACTTATCTACTATGCAAAGGAACTATAAATTGGTATGACTGTTAAGCCTCTCTCAGAAAAAACACTCTCTAAGCAAAAGCCTCACCATTGTGTCATCCCTGGATTTGATGCCCATGGTTAATAGATGCAAAGTACAAACCACTGAATTATGCATTTGCCCTTACAGTTCTGTCCCAGAACAAGGTATGTTGGAAGCCAGCCCAGTGAAGGGCAACAGAAAAAGTGCCTGGTTTTGAAAAACTGATAAAAGAGGATGCGATAAGAGACGACAAACCGACCCAGAGTAATATATTCTGATGCTGTGTCCACTGACACAGCCCCTGCCATTGGTTAAGAGCCAATCCAAAGTTTTAACAAAAAACTGATTGAGAATGCGAAAGAAAGGACCCCAAAGGAAGCACACAGACAAACCACTTCATGGAAAGATGATCTGACCAAAGGTAAGCAATCCATTTCAAATCCTAAAAGATGATGTTGTTAAAGTGCTGCACTCAATATGCCAACAAATTTGGAAAACTCAGCAGTGGCCATAGGACTAGAAAATGTCAGTTTTCATTCCAATCCCAAAGAAAGGCAATGCCAAAGAATGCTCAAACTACTGCACAACTGTACTCACCTCACACGCTAGCAGAGTAATGCTGAAAATTCTCCAAGTGAGTCTTCAACAGTATGTGAACCGTGAACTTCCAGATGTTCAAGCTGGATTTAGAAAAGGCAGAGGAACCAGAGCTCAAATTGCCAACACCTGTTAGATCATCAAAAAAGCAAGAGAGCTCCAGAAAAACATCTACTTCTGCTTTACTGAATATGCTAAAGCCTTTGATTGTGTGGATCACAACAAACTGTGGAAAATTCTGAAAGAGATGGGACTACCAGACCACCTAACCTGCCTCCTGAGAAATCTATATGCAGGTCAAGAAGCAACAGTTAGAACTGGACATGGAACAACAGATTGGTTACAAATAGGGAAAGGAGCATGTCAAGGCTGTATATTGTCACCTGGCTTATATAACATATGCAGAGTACATCATGTGAAATGCCAGGCTGGATAAAGCACAAGCTGGAATCAAGATTGCCGGGAGAAATATCAACAACTTCAGATATGCAGATGACACGACCCTTATGGCAGAAAGCGAAGAACTAAAGAGCCTCTTGATGAAAGTGAAAAAGGAGAGTGAAACAGTTGGCTTAAAGCTCAACATTCAGAAAACTAAGATCACGGCATCTGGTCCCATCACTTCATGGTAAATAGATGGTGAAACAATTGAAACAGTGACAGACTTTATCTTTTTGGCTCCGAAATCTCTGAAGATGCTGACTGCAGCCATGAAATTAAAAGACGCTCGCACCTTGGAAGAAAAGCTATGACCAAATTAGACAGAATACTAAAAAGCAGAGACATTACTTTGCCAACAAAGGTCCATCTAGTCAAAGCTATGGTTTTTCCAGTAGTCATGTATGGATATGAGAGTTGGACTATAAAGAAAGCTGAGCACTGAAGAATTAATGCTTTTGAAGTATGGTATTGGAGAAGACTCTTAAGAGTCCCTTGGACTGCAAGGAGATCCAACCAGTCAATCCTAAAGGAAATCAGTCCTGAATATTCATTAGAACGACTGATGCTGAAGTTGAAAGTTCAATACTATGGCCACCTGATGGGAAGAACTGACTCATTAGAAAAGACCCTGAGGCTGGGAAAGACTGAAGGCAGAAGGAGAAGGGGACGACAGAGGATGAGATGGTTGGATGGCATCACCAACTCAATGGACATGAGTTTGAGTAAGCTCCAGGAGTTGGTGATGGACAGGAAAGCCTGGCGTGCTGCAGTCTATGGGGTCACAAAGAGTCGAGACAACTTAGCGACTAAACTGAACTGAAGCGATCTATGTGTGGGATAGAGCCCAAGAGAGGATTCAGCTTTGTTTACAAAAGTCTCTGCTGTGTGAAAGAAAGTTCCAAACACAATAAACAACACTGATACATCACGTTATTTTTATAAAGCATTTTCACACACACAATCACATTTAACTCTTACTGGTCCAAAGACTCACAGCTTTTTGCCTGTGCCTGCCTTCTGGACCAGCACAAGGTACAGTCCTTTTATCTGTGTGCTCTCAGGTTCATTCTGATTAGTCCTTAATATAAACTCCTGGATGAGCTGCCACCTTCCTCACCAACCTGGACAGTATGCCTGTGCACTCGGGCTGAGGTCATGGCCTTTTGTTGTTTTTTTTGGTCTTCTGTTCTTGTTAGTAGACGTGGCCCTAATATGTGGACATAGGCTGTCCTAGTTGGCACCTCCTGTTTATCAATACGTGCATTTCTCCTGTCCCCTTCCTTATGTCATAGGGTTATACAATTCCATTTCCTGAAATCTTCAAATTATGTGAGTTAAACTGACTTTTTCATATTGTCATACAATCTGAGTGCTGGTCATTTGGTCTCAGTGTGAATGGCCCCAGTGAAAGGGAGTCCCCTGATTTGCAAGGCAGTCCATTCCAATAGATTGCATTTCCCTAAATGACCACAAAGATGCCTTCCATCTTTCTTGCTCTTCTTACAGGGAGATTTTGAGGCTTCTCTCACTGAGACTAAAGCCTACGGTTCCTCCACTCAAATCTGAACAGTTTGGGACTGCTCCAATCAATAGCATGCAGCAGAGTGACACTGTGACTTATGAGGCCAGCTCTCAAAAGATGATAGCTTCTAGCTAGCCCACTCTGGGATGTTTCTTCCAGGAAAGCCAGCCAACATGCTATGTGGAAGGCCAAGCCCACCATACAAAGAGACTGCACAAAAAGTCCCATCTAAAGAGCAACTGAGGACCTCCTGCCAAATATCCACCAATAGGGCCTGTGAGTGAGTGACACTTTGGATGATTCCAGTCCCCAGACTTAGAGCCACCTTATTTGATGCAAAGTGGAGCAGAAATGAGCTATCTGTCCATGCAGACTTATGTCTCTTCATAACTGCATGAGGCTTAATATCAAGAGGACCAGTGCTCTAGGAGCTGAGTGAGTAAACACACTGGAAAAGCCTCTTCCTCATTACAGCTTGATTTAGACAAAGAGATCCTGGACTTCAAGCTGAGGCCCTAATAGGTTGAGAGGGAGGTGTATATTTTGCATGTGTGGGGACATGAATTGTTGTGGCTGGAAGGCAGACTATGACAAGTGTCACAGTCTACAAGCAACACTACCCGTTCCATTTGCTTACCTTACAATATGATGTTGAGGCTTCTCCCACTGAGACGTGAGGACTACATTTTCTCCTCTTGAAGTTGGGCTGGGGCTTCTGTCTGCTTCAACCAATAGCATGAAGTAGAGGGGATGCTATATGGCTTCCAAGGTTAGATCTTTGGGGGAATGCCCATCCACTCCACTCTGATAAGACCTGCTGTCATCCTGTGAGAAAGGCCAAATTAGCCCATGTGGAGAGGATGCCTGGAGAGGAACTGAGGCCCCAGCCAATATCCAGTTCAAGTGAAAGGATCTCCAGATGATCCAAGATGCACAATGATACAACAAGTGAAACAGTGGAGCTACATAACACTAAACATTGTTCGAATTATAGTTCAGTTCAGTTCAGTTCTCAGTTGAGTCTAACTTTGCAACCCCATGGACTGCAGCATGCAAGGCATCTCTATCACCAACTCCCTAAGCTTGCTCAAATTCATGTCCATCGAGTCAGTGATGCCATCCAACCATCTCATCCTCTGTCGTCCCCTTCTCCTCCTGCCTTCAATCTTTCCCAGCATCAGGGTCTTTTCCAATGAGTCACTTTGAATCAGGTGGCCACCTGATTTGAGTTGGAGTTTCAGCTTCATCATCAGTCCTTCCAATGAATATTCAGGTGGATTTCATTTAGGATTGACTGTTTGATCTCCTTGCTCTCCAAGGAACTCTCAAGAGTCTTCTCCAATACCATACTTCAAAAGCATCAATTCTTCAGTGCTCAGCTTTCTTTATAGTTCAACTCTCATAACCATACATGACTAAGGGAAAAACCATAGCTTTGACTAGATGGGCCTTTGTTGGCAAAATAATGTCTCTGCTTTTTAATATGCTGTCTAGGTTGTTCATAGCTTTTCTTCCAAGGAGCAAGCATCTTTTAATTTCATGGCTGCAGTCACCATCTGCAGTGATTTTGGAGCCCAAGAAAATAAAGTCTGTCACAGTTTCCATTTTTTTCCCCCAACTATTTGCCATGAAGTGATGGGGCTGGATAACATGACCTTAGTTTTCTGAATGTTGAGTTTTAAGCCAGCTTTTGCACTCTCTTCTTTCACTTTCATCAAGAAACTCTTTAGTTCCTCTTGGTTTTCTGCTGTAAGGGTGGTGTCAACTGCATACCTGAGGTTGCTGACATTTCTCCCAGCAATCTTGATTGTGCTTCATCCAGTTCAGCATTTCACGTGATGTACTCTGCATATAAGATAAATAAGCAGGGTGTGACAATATAGTCTTGACATATTCCTTTCCCAATTTTGAACCAGTCCATTGTTCCATGTCCGGTTCTAACTATTGCTTCTTGAGCTTATAGAGATTTCTCAGGAGGCAGGCATCGTGCTCTGCTATCCCCATCTCTTTAAGAATTTTCCACAGTCTGATGTGATACACACAGTCAAATGCTTTGGCGTAGTCAATAAAGCAGAAGTAGATGTTCTTTAGCAGTTATGTTGCTTTTTCTATGAGCCAATGGATGTTTGCAATTTGATCTCTGGTTCCTCTGCCCTTTCTAAATCCAGCTTGAACATCTGGAAGTTCATGGTTCATGTACTGTTGAAGCCTGGCTTGGAGAATTTTGAGCTTTACTCTGCTATCGTGTGAGATTAGTGCAATTGTGCAGTAGTTTGAACATTCTTTGGCATTGCCCTTCTTTGGGATTGGAATAAAAACTGACCTTTTCCAGTCCTGTGGCCACTGCTGAGTTTCCTAAAATTGCCGGCATATTGAGTGCAGCACTTTAACAGCATCATCTTCTAGGATTTGAAATAGCTCAGCTGGAATTCCATCACCTCCACTAGCTTTGTTCATA
The DNA here is from genome assembly GCF_023699985.2 of Odocoileus virginianus. NCBI lineage: Eukaryota > Metazoa > Chordata > Mammalia > Artiodactyla > Cervidae > Odocoileus > Odocoileus virginianus. The sequence goes on from NC_069679.1 coordinate 45,375,113, forward strand.
GTGATGCTCCCTAAGGCCCACTTGACTTCACACTCCAGGATTTCTGGCTCTAGGTGAGTGATCACACCATCATGGTTTTCTAGGTCATAAAGATCTTTTTTGTATAGTTCCTCTATGTATTTTAGCCACCTCTTCTTGATATCTTATGCTTCTGTTAGGTCCATACCATTTCTGTCCTTTATTGAGCCCATATCTGCATGAAATGTTACCTGGTATCTCTGATTTTCTTGAAGAGATTTCTGGTCTTCCCCAGTCTCTTGGTTTCCTCTATTTCTTTGTACTGATCACTTAAAAAGGCTTTCTTATCTCTCCTTGCTATTATTTGAAACTCTGCATTCAGATGGGTATATCTTTCCTTTTCTCCTTTGCATTTCACTTCTTTTCTCAGTTATTTTTAAGGCCTCCTCAGGCAACCATTTTGCCTTTTTGCATTTATTTTTCTTAGGGATGGTTTTGATCACCATCTCCTGTACAATGTTATGAATATCTGTCCATAGTTCTTCAGGCACTCTATCAGAGCTAATCTCTTGAATCTATTTGCCACTTCCACTGTATGATTGTAAGGGATTTGATTTAGGTCATACCTGAATGGTCAAGTGATTTTCCTTACTTTCTACAACTTAAGTCTGAATTTGGCAATAAGGAGTTCATGATCTTAGCCACAGTCAGCTCCTTCTTGTTTTTGCTGCCTGTATAGAGCTTCTTCATTTTCAGTTGCAAAGAATATAATCAATCTGATTTCAGTATTGATCATCTGGTGATGTCCATGTGTAGAGTCATTGCTTGTGTTGTTGGAAGTGGTTGTTTGTTATGACCAGTGAATTCTCTTGGTAAAACTCTGTTAGCTTTTACCCTGCTTCATTTTGTACTCTAAGCCCAAATTTACCTATTACTCCAGGTATCTCTTGACTTCCTACTTTTGCATTCTAGTCCCCTATGATGAAAAGGACATCTTTTTTTGTGTTAGTTCTAGAAGGTCTTGTAGGTTGTCATAGAACTGTTCAACTTCAGCTTTTTTGGCATTAGTGGTTGGGGCATAGACTTGGATTACTGTGATATTGAATGGTTTGCCTTGAAAATGAACAGAGATCATTCTGTCATTTTTGAGACTCACCCAAGTACTGCATTTCAGACTCTCTTTTTGACCATGAGGGCTACTCCATTCCTTCTAAAGGATACTTGTCCACAGTAGTAGATGTAACAGTCATCTGAGTTAAATTCACCCATTTTGGTCCATTTTAGTTCACTGATTCCTAAAATGTCGATGTTCACTCTTGCCATCTCCTGCTTGACCACTTCCAATTTACCTTGATTCATGGACCTAACATTCCAGGTTCCTATGCAATATTGTTCTTTACAGTATTGGACTTTACTTCCATCACCAGTCACATTCACGACTGAGCTTTGTTCTTGCTTTGGCTCAGGCTCTTCATTCTTTCTGGAGTTGTTTCTCCACTCTTCTCAAATAGCATATTGGGCACCTCCCGACCTGGGAAGTTCACCTTTCAATCTCATATCATTTTGCCTTTCACTCTGTTCATGGTGTTCTCAAGCCAAGAATACTGAAGTGGCTTGCCATTCTCTTCACCAGTGGACCACATTTTGTCAGAACTCTCCACCATGACCCGTCTGCCTTGGGTGGCCCTACACAGCATGGCTCATAGTTTCAAACTGTAGACTCATAAACAAATAAATTCTGTTTATGTCTTGAGCCACTGATTTTAGAGCTAACAGCATTTAATTGCCAGAACAGAGGTAACTCCCTCTATGGGAGGGCAGAATCCTACTTTAGGAATAAAGCCCTGTATTAGTATAGAACACTTTATTATGGTAGAATTTTGAACACACATTAGGGGGTAATATCTTGTAGATCTCTGAAATGGGACACAGATTTATATGAAGGTTAAGCCCTACATCGAGAGGCAGAAGTGCAAAATTCCTGTACCCCTTACTAGAAGACCTTGGGCCAGACATCTAAATATCTCAAGATCTTAGGTGCTTCATCTGAAAAATTGACATAGTAAACTTTTTCTCCTAAGAGAGGATACTTTTGAGGTTAGTTTGGATCCTGCTATAGATTTTATGACTTTCCACTGCCCTTATTCAACCAAAATATTTTTTGTGACCTGCCATTGTGATCAAAATTGAGATATACTTTTATACTTTCAAACTGAAAGCCTCCACTTAGAAATGGAATTAGAAAACATAGCAGCAGAGTAGTAAAAAAAAGAAAAAGGAAAAAAAAAGAAACCTCATCCCTTGCCTTTTTATGTCTTCTAAACCACTACTTCACCCATCCTCACCCAATCCCTGTTCATATATATTGATAGATCTTTAATTGAGGCTGTTCATAAAAGATAAGAGCAAATGTGATTCTTTTAGCACTTCCAAAGAAAATAAAGTATATGTGTATATTTCCCTTTTAAAACTTAAGTCCTAGCAAAATGCAGGATTCACTCTTCTGTTTTGCATTTAGTCCCTGTGCTATAAAGAAAACATCCTAATTTTCTAGAGTTCTTGCAAATAATACCCTTTGGCAGCAAGGACATACATTCTCAAGTATCAAGCAAGATCTCAATAAACTAATTTTCCATCTGAAGAGTTAAACTGTGATGTTCTTTTGTCTAAGATCTCTGAACTGAAAGACAGGAAATTGACTAAGTGGTTTGTCAAATATGAACAAAAGGATACCTCTTCTGAATACAACCCTGTTTCTAAATTCTGAAACAAAACTACCAAACATTCTAGAATTACTGGGCTGCACAGAAAGTGCTTCTGCTGTTATTCCTGAATAAGGGGTTGAGATAAGGATGTGCCTTATCACATACTGAGTTTACTCTCTAAATAAGAGACCCCGCTTCTCTGGGCTATGCGGCTTCATATTTACAAAGTGAAAGTGGCACCCACATTCCAGATGAAAAGGGACTCTTGGGGCTGTCTCTCCCTCCTTCTGACCCAACCTCCCTTCTTCTCACATTTTTTTTTTACACCCTTAACCGTCTCCTCCAAAGACAAATCTTTAAGATTTTTTTTTCCCCCTAAATTGATCATTTTGATGTCAGGTAATTTTGGAACCAGTGATTAGTGAATATGATAAATTACCAGTAGCAGGTTTGCTTTTGTAGGTTTGAAGTTTTGATGCATTAGTTATTTCCATCCAGGAAAATTATAACACTGAACAACATAAACTTCTAAATCTCCAGATAGAAAACTAGTTTGTTAGGAACATTGCTTTGTATTTGAAAATGTAGGTCCTCTATACCAACAAGATCTAAATTTGTAATATTATTGGCATCTGCTATCTTTTAAAATATTTTCAAGTGTTTTCTCCTCAGTCTATTTCACTGAGTACAGAGACATTCCTGAAAGTTTAAATCAGGTTGATTTTTACCATTCTGTGTTCCATAAAAATTTCAATGCATAGGCACTAAAGATTGTGTCCTTCTATTTGAGGTAGGTGCATGATAAAGGACAATTTCTTAGAGGTTTGCTCTAGAATTGGAAGGTTTGCTTTCTCTTTGTCCTCATCTATTTGTGCTCCCTCTGAAAGGGTCTTTGGACAATGAAGTTAACAAACAGCACATAAAGCAAATGCCCAGATATTTATATTCCTAGCCTGTTGTTTACACAAAATTTTCAGTGTTTGTGATTATGGATGTCCCACTCTAAGATGTGAAAGATTGGGGTAGGCTTGTTTACATGAATTTCTCTCTGGGAATACACATGGTTTCACATTAGAAGCGGCAGGAGGATTTTCAAGGGAGAGAATTTCAGGACAGTGTACAGAATCAGAGCCGGGGGTCATGACCTTGCCTATTGATCCAGCCTCTCTAATTTCCACAGCTTGCTGAGGCTTGTTCTTCCAGCCTGCTGGTGTACATTAGAGCAGAAATCCATAACATGGCCATGTTCATCCAAGCACAGGAAGAAACTAAATTAAATGTTAAAAAACAATCTGAGGCTAGAGTTGGAGACAATTCATCATGATCCCAGACGCCAGGCAGGTGGGATGACCAAGGATTCCTCAGCCAATAGACCCCCAAACAGAATATGGAAAGGCCTTGGTGCCTCATTTGTCAGGGACACAGCAGAAAGTCTGAAAACGCACGAAGGTCAGCTCTTTTGGCTGCAACATATTTTTCCTCAAAATGAGATATTACACATCTGAAAAGTGTAACTGAGGTAAATTAGCAGAAGGAATTGGGAAAAATAAATGGGGTTCCTTATGAAATGTGTATTTGGGCAGTGTTTGGGAAATTCTCAAAGCTAAGATGCTCCTGTTCTGGCCTCTAATTTTCATCCCTGTGTGTTCCCCAGGCTGGCTGGTTAGATTTATATTGTATGAACAAGAATGTCTCATCGGAGTCATGACCTTTCTTCTGGGTGACAGAGATTCAAAACAATAGCACCTCTGGCACCTCAAAATAAAGTCAGTGTGTTAAGGTAAAGGACGCAAGACACCCTGAGTTCCAAAACATCTGGATGATGCACTGCATTGTTCACTTTTCATCTGGATGTTTCACCTCTAGTAGACAGAGCTGAAGGCAGCACTGCTCGAGGCGTATTGGACAATGCCGAAACTGCCCTTTTCTGCTTCTTCCCCTGATCTCATTTATATTGGACATGGGGCTCATGCCATTTATTTGCCATTTACTTATTGATTAATCTAAAATGTTTAACCTGAAGGAGGCATCACAAATGGCAGGTTGTTCTGCTGGGAGCTGCCTCAAATGCTGGGATGCATTCCTCAAAAGGCATTATCCAGGTACAATCCCATTCTAATGAACAGGATATAGCCCAGAAGGGCCTTGTTTAGGGAAAGGCCCATTTTGGTAGTGGCAAGAATGCAAAAGGATAACTTAAAGGTTGACAGAATTGTGTTAAATAGTAACAAAACTCCAGTAGAACACACCCAGGCAAGCCTAACATATGCAGCACCCCATAAGCCTACAAAGGGAAAAATTTTCCTCAGTTGTACTTTAAGGCTAAAGTTCTATTTGTGCTAATACCTCATTGGGCTGTAACTGGAGGGTTTTTTTGAGGGGAGGTGACCCTCTCAAAATGAGAAAGGAGGAAGTATAGAGATACCTGAATCTGTTAGCAAATCAAGATGGAGCTAAAAGGGGCGGTGAGGAAATGGAGGTTCCAGGGCAGGAAATGACCCCACTCCAAAACACACACACACACACTTGGGTCCATGACACAGTGAGTACATCATTTTCTGCAGTGCCGTGGCTAGAGTCTGCACCCTGTACGCAAAAGTCTGCAGTCTGTCACCTGTCTCTATCTGTCTGGACCTTGGACATACGAAATTATCTCTCTGTACTGTGGTTTTCTCATCAATAAACTGGCGATAATAATAGCATTCAATTAGTTTCATGACAATTAAATGAGATAATGCATTCACAAATGTTTCATCAGTCAGGCACACAGTAAACCACTCAACAGATAGTTATTTTTCTCAGCTCTCTCTCCCTCTTAGGCATCTATCCCTGCTTAGCTTTTATTTACAGATTCATTTTAAGTGAACACATCCATACAGGAAAGCACTCAAATCTTAAGTCTAGAGTATGATGCATCTTCATAAAGCAAACACGTACCCCTACCCAGATAAAGAAATAGAAATTTCTCAGGACTCCAGGAACCTCTCCACTCATAACTCCTCCAACAAACATAACTAATTTCTCTAATTTTGCCTGTTTTCAGCTTTATATAAAAGGAATCATGCCACATTTATTCTTTTCTACCTGGTTTCTCCTCCTCAGTACTGTTTGTGAGCCCCACTACTTACTGTAACAGCAATTTGTTAACCTCATTACTGAGATACTGCACTGTATTGCTGCTTTATAAAATCACCAAACACTAATGTTTGGTTTCTAAACAGTTGACAGGAATGTGAAAAGTAATTTGTTAAGTAAGATAGAGAACCGAAGTTAGACATTGGTTACTTTAATTTTTTGTTTAAATTAGAGATTATTCTCAGTTATACATAAAGGAATTTCATTCTTAGTCATCTGCACAGTGAAATGGAGGGGAAAAAAAGTTGCTGCAGCTGGCATCAAACTTTATCCACAGCCAACAAAGCACTGATTCACCATCACAGAGAAATTGACATATTGTTGTACTACCCTGAGCTGTGTTACATCTGGGCACACCAAGGTGAGTACTTGGATGAACGGCATCCGGTAAGGATATGTCATCAAAATGAATGATTGTGAACCACTGAGCAAGTCAAATCTTTGTTTTCCAAATGGAAAAACTAAGTCCCAGAGGAAATAAAACTTTCCCCCCAGGATCATATTGCCTGTGAGTAAGAAAGCTATGGCTGAAAGGAAAGAAAGAACAAGAATAGGGAAGCTGGGATGTTGGTTGGAGCAAAAGCATAGATACTGGAACAAGTCCATCTTGAATCAAGCCTCTGAGCTCAGCTTGTTCTGCATGAGGACCACTCACCTTGCAGCTCAAGTATTCCTCTAACAGCACAAACTGTCCCAAAGCCTGTTGTTTTTTGCGATTTCAGAGCATAGTGGAGTCCTTCTTATAGTTAGAAGAAAAATATTCTATACTCTGAAGGCTATAAATATCAGTTGCTCCATAATACACTTTGAATTTTCAAAAGAAAATTAGGTATCTGGTCAAACAAAGCAGCTTTCTACCTATGAGAATGTTATGTGATGACAGCACCAATGTCTATCACCTCCAAGATAAATAAGATGCTATCATTTCTTCAAGCATATAAAGTTGATTTTGATGGTCAAGTTTAACTCAGCAGGTACATTAACAAGTGGAGAGTCAAGGGAAATGCACAGAGCCCGCCGAGAATGGGAAAAGGTAGTTCTGAGCCTGCATTTATCAGGAACATGTCCTCTATCAGGAAAGACTAACCTCAAACCACAAATGGAGAGTCTGGCTCCTTTGCATCTGTTTCTTCACCTTCCAAAATCTGATCAAACTTCCCTGGAACCAAAAGGCCAAACTGGAAAAGCATATTTTGTCAAAAGTACACACACACACACACACATATACATATGTATATATGACCAACATAATACATTTAGCTTTTGTTTTCCAAGTAGAAAAATACTTTATGTATTTGCACATCAATGCTTTTAAATCTTTTTACTTTGTATGCTTCTGTTTTCATGATTTCTGTACTTATTCTGCACTCAGTTTACAAAGATTTCCTTTTCTCACACAAAATGGCTTTTTGGATACTTTCTCCTATATATTTCTATAAATTTAAAGTTTCAATGTAATCTCAGGGTTTGAATTTTTTTCTTAAAAATGTATAATTTATTTTCTGCCTGTTTCAAACAATGATATGAAGTATATTTTGGAATTCTGACTGTAAAACCCTTTCTTTTCCTGAATGAGTAAATGGACCAGACTTGCCTATTTCTATTCAAACAAAAAACAAATGAACATAAATCAGATAAATGCAAACTATATATATATATATATATATATATATATATATATATATATATATATACATGCTTGCTTCCATTTGAAGCAAAATAGGGGGAAAAGGCAGATTTTGGGCAATCACTTTTCATTGACTCAACTCTTATGTGGTTGATTAACACAGTTGTTAAAATTATGGATTATTTCAGCTACCATAAGTTCCTGGTAGTTATGGAAATTAGAAATAGTAAAAGTCCCTTTGGCTATGATCACTGATCAAAGGAAGAACCTCACACGTGCTCATTGAGAAAAGGATTGTTTGTCCTAAAGTGGCTGACACCCTCCATCTCCCTATTCCTTCTCACACAATGCATTTCCTTATTACAATCACAATCAGGAAAGCTTATCTTTTGGAATTAAGGAAAGGAAACATCCCCTGAGACCCATCTGGGCCATATCTACACATCTGCCATGATTATGACTCTATTGAAAATTTCCCAATTAAATAGGTTTTTTTTGGCATCATAAGAGCTGATTGTCATTAATGGCAAAGCAATCAATGGGATGATGTTATTTCAGGCACCTTAGCAACTGAATTGGATCAACCATGCATGAGTCCATAGATAGCTCATTGACTGGCTGTTATTGTGGCTGATAAAACCAAGTCAACTGGAAAAGAGCTCTTTCCGTCTGGCCTTGTAGACAAACTTTAAGTCTTTACTGTGGAATCATCCAAGATGATTGGCCCTTTGAAGCAGCAACTAACATAAGCCCAGAGGGATTATGACCACAACAAGAGATTCAAGTCAAAGAGAGCCCTAGCTTTTGCAAATGTGCAGTTGAAAGCATTCAATGATTGACTTATGAGGGTAGAACTAATTAAATTCATGGATATTTTAATACTCTTCCAGTGGCATGGTAGTCAAGAGAAAGAAAAATGAAGGGATGAAAGATAGATCAATGAAGCAGTGAACAGCCCAAGTTAGTGGAAGAAATCTTGCTAAATACCCAGGTTCAAGTCTTATCCTACTGTAGAAGCAATGGTAGGACCAGCTGTAGGGACTGAGCTAGTTAAGCTGGAACAGCTGGGGACGCACTACAGATACCATCCCCAGAATACTACTGAACTGCTTAGGAGGAGGAAGAATTTGAATATATTGAACACAATAGTGCAGTTCCTCTTGGAGTCTTCTACATAAGTTGACTTGAATACCATAATTATCCAGAGAGATAGGCTGTACTTTTTTATGGAAATGCACCTTTGTATCTAGCAAAGCTGTATTTCTTCGGGTTATGTCAAGGATAATGACATCAAACCTGAAAAGATCAGGAATGTAAGTAGACCCAAGGACAGTCTTAAAACTAAAGTCCTAGTAAGACTAGGTCAAATGGTTGATTATAGAGCAGTTTTGACTTACACTTGTCCCTTCATGAGCTTAATTATGTCTAGATAGTATGCTTGATAATACAACATAACATATAACATTGTTAAGAACTGCTGTCCTCGTAAAATTGTAAATCAAAGCAAAGGTGACATCATAGAGGAGAAAAAATGAAAAGAAGACAGGACATAGAAGTTGGCCAAATAAATCTTTATATGCTTGACTTGGCTCAGTGTGTTTTAAGACAGCTCAGGGAATCTGAAAATATTCTCAGTTATTGTACTATGTCAGGTACTCTTTCCTATGTACATTTATAAGGTCTTTAATCTTTAGCCATGTTAAACAAGAGAATAAGTCAATTAAGGTTCTAATCTAATTATGCAAGCAGAGTTCCCCAGCCTCATACATACAGGTGCATGCACACACGTGCACACACATACACATACACACATAGACACACATAACTGCTAGGGTTGCCAAATGGAATACAGGAGCCCAGCTAAGTTTGAATTCAGATAAACAATAAAGTTTTATATAAGTACATCCTAAGAATTCATGAGACATTCTTATTCTAAAAAATAATTTGTGTGCATATGAAATTTAAATATGACTGTGCTGCTTACTCCTTGGAAGGAAAGTTATGACCAACCTAGATAGCATATTAAAAAGCAGAGACATTACTTTGCCAACAAAGGTCCGTCTAGTCAAGGCTATGGTTTTTCCAGTGGTCATGTATGAATGTGAGAGTTAGACTATAAAGAAAGCTGAGTGCCAAAGAATTGATGCTTTTGAACTGTGGTGTTGGAGAAGACTCTTGAGAGTCCCTTGGACTGCAAGGAGTTCCAACCAGTCCATCCTAAAGCAGATCAGTCCTGGGTATTCGTTGGAAGGACTGATGTTGAAGCTGAAACTCCAGTACTTTGGCCACCTCATGCGAAGAGTTGACTCATTTGAAAAGACCCTGATGCTGGGAGGGATTGGGGGCAGGAGGAGAAGGGGATGACAGAGGATGAGATGGCTGGATGGCATCACTGACTCGATGGGCATGAGTTTGAGTAAACTTCGGGAGCTGATGATGGACAGGGAGGCCTAGCGTGCTGCGATTCATGGGGTTGCAAAGTGTCAGACACACTGAGCGACTAAACTGAACTGAACTGTGCATCTGGTATTTCTGATAAATACTGCAACTCTTAGCACCCGCCATTTCTTCTCAGATCACAAGTACCATGACACCCAGACTAACAAATACACACATGCACATACAGAGATTTACACAATACATATATGGGAAGAGTATGAATTTTTTCCACGTAATTCAGATGGAAAAAATAATTTCAAATGAGCTTTAGACATTCCAAATGAAATGAAATATGGCTATGAGTCTTTGTTCATAAAGCTGTGATGTTTTCATCTGTCATATTAGCATTCACCTTCAACTCCCTAGAGTTTACACAAGAGTATGGGGCAGTTACATTGTTGTAGGAATATGGGAGAATGAGCCCTGGTCTTGGATCACATTAGCAAGACATGTTAGCAACTCCATTCATGCAGCACCAATAGTGGACCAGGAACTATTTCACCATGGCTCCCACCTACAGCATGGTGGCCAGCTAGCCAGCAAGGCACCACCCCCATCCAGCCGCCTCTAGGTGAGAACGAGACTCAGCCCCTATGTATCCCCTTACAGACACATGGCATCCCTTGTCTGAGGGACACTGTTTATCTCTCCTGAAAAATTTACCTTTATTTTCCCTATATGTTTGTAAAACAAGCCTGTATTTATTCTCCCTGGGCCAAGAGAAGACCCTAACCACCAGCATACAGAAATTTGAAGCTCATTTGTTTTGGTAGGCAGGAGGTAGAAACGACTGCAGAGAATAAGAGGGCAATGTAAATTTATAATTATATATAATAAGAGAAGTGCTACATACATAAAGCCCAGGCTTTTAGAAAATTGTTTACATGTCATTCACAATGATATTTCTATTATTCCCAGTTTACTGATAAACTGAGGCAGAGAGGGAGTGATTAAGTCACTTGCCCAGACCATTTAGCAAGTTGCTATATGTAAGGTAGCGTGTACGATAGATCTCAGAAAGACAGGGGTGGGGAGATTAGGGAACACTGCAGAAGACTTCTGGAAAGAAGCTTGAACTGAGAGTCTTTGGAAGAATGAGTAGGAAAGGAATTCTACACTGGGGAAGCCAGAGTAGTGTCACCCAGAGGCATGAACCTGTGTGCTCTTTGGGGAACTAAAGGTCATTGTGACTAGAGGCAGGACAGAAGAAGGGGCTAAACAGAGATGGAGAAGTTTGAGCTTCATCCTAGAAGCTAAGGGGAGTCATTAAACTATTTTAATCAAAAAAGTGAGAGTGTCACATTTGTGATTTATTTGGAAAGATGACTGTGCAGCTATGAGAAGAGGAATCAGAGAGCAATGAAACTGGCAGCAGGAAGACCAATTACTCAGGCAAGAAGCCCTAAGTCTTAAGTGAAGGTAGAGATTATGGACGTCAAGAGTAGTACTCAGAGATATCAAGGGGGTAGAATCTGCCAGACATGGTGACTAATTGGAATGAGGGTACAAAAGAGAGGAAAGGGTTGATGCTGCTGATTATAAAATTTCTGAGTATACCTCTGTTGAATCAAATAAATTTTGAAAAGTACAGCCAAGCTTTCATTCCTTAATTTGAAACATGGCATAAAAACTGACATCATTGATAGGTAACCATAGGTATAATCATAGGTAAAAGTAGATATCATTATTTTGTATTCTTTCATTCATTCATTTATTTACTCTTTCATCAGATAATTACTGAGCACTCACAGTGAGCCAAGCATAATGCTTGATAAGGGGCTACATTATGAATGAGTAACAATAATTTGGTCTCTGCCCTCACCATGAGGTTACAGGTCAGAGCCATTTGGTGTGACATAGACAGAGACATAGATAAAATAGGAGCATGCAATTTTCTGAATGATTCCCCATGGTAAATATTGTCTAAAACTTTATTTCCTATGCCACAAGTTCAACAAATAAGTATTGAGTTTCCATGATATGCTAGGTTTTGTGGCAGGGATGAAGCACACATGAATAAATAAAATACTTTTAAGTTGAAATTGTACTAAGCAGACAACAAAACATAGTAAAGCAGTGGCAGGGCAGGAATAAGGGGATATCCTAGTTTGGGTGGTAATTAGCACAAACTCTTTCAGGAAACGATTAGCAGCAGAGACCTAACAACAACAAGGAACCAGTCAAGCGCTACCAGGAGCATAATATTCTCAGAATAATGTTCAATAAGTGCAAAAGCCCTGAGGTAAGAAATGAGTATGTGTGCCTAAGACACAGTGTGGTCATTGCATCAGGGTGGTCACTGTCTGGTCAGTGTGATCACACAGCAAGAGTCCATCGTTTACATTAGGTTCATTCTTGGTTGTTGGACATTTTAGAAGTTTGGACAAATGCTTAATGATATGTATCCACCATTACAGTATCATTCAGAACAATTTCTGGAGAAGGAAATGGCAACCACTCTAGTATTCTCGCCTGGAAAATTCCATGGACAGAGGAGCCTGGAGGGCTACAGTCCATGGGGTTGCAAAGAGTTGGACACAACTAAGCAAGCATGAAGAATACTTTTACCACCCTAAAAATCTCATGCTCCACACATTAATCCCTCTGTTCTCCCTCATCCCCTTGAACTCTTGGTACCCACTGGTCTTTTTACTGTTTCCAAGGCTTTTTCTTTTCCAGAATGTCAAAAGTTGAAATCATAGTATGTAGCCTTTTCATATTGGCTTCTTTTACCTAGTAATTTTGCATGTAAGTTTCCTCCATGTCTTTTCATGGTTTGATACCTCATTTCTTTTTAGGGCTGAGTAATATGTAATTGTCTTGATGTACCACTCTGTACTTATCCATTCACCTACTGAAGAACACCTTGGTTGCTTCCAAGTGTTGGCAGTTATGAATAAAGATGCTGTAAGCATTCACATGCAGGTTTCCATGTGGACATAAGCTTTCAACTCCTTTGAGTAAATATCAAAGAGCTTGACTGTCAGATTATATGGTGAAAGTATATTTAGTTTTGCAAGAAACTTCCAAATTGTCTTCCAAAGTGGTTGTACCATTTTTTTATTCCAACTAAAAAGGAGTAAGAGTTTCTGTTGCCTCATACCCTTGTTGCATTTGGTGATGTCAGTGTTTCAGTTGGGCAATTTTAAGTGTAAAATTATCTGATTTGTAGTTTTAAATTATTCCTTCATCTTCTGTATAAAGACAGACCTGTCTGGGAACAAAAGAGTGGGAACCAGAGAGATCAGTGTCCAAGGGTTATTTCTGTTATCCAAATGAGATAGTGGTGTCTTGAACAAATGTAGCTGTAGTGAAAATGAAGAAACTGGGGCAGACATGAGATATGTTTTGCAGGTGGAATCAACAGGACTTGTAGATAAATGAGATGTAATGGGTGAAGACAAAAGATGTATTAAGGTTTAGACCTGAGGAGGTGAGTATATTTATGGTGGTACCATTTATGGGGATAAGAAAATTCATAGAAGAATAGGTTTGGAAAGAAAAGTTAAAATTTTATTCGGCCATTTTTTAAAAATTTGAAATGTATATTGCATATTCAAGTGGAGAAATCAATTAGGTTGTTGGAAATATAAGTCTAGGGCTTAGTGGAAATAGTCTCTCTTCATTTCTAAGTGTGCATCTTAAAACCTTCACCACCACCACTAGCCCCTGCAGTCTCTGAGAGTCTATGAGAGAGGAAGTCTCAGGTTTAGCCATGTCAATGAGTACCTGTGAGCTCCTATGGCTAAAGGCAGCAGAACCAGGGTAGGAACATGTGTAGCACAAACCTCAGCACAATGCTCCCAGAGTACACTTGTGAAAAGCTGGTGAGGACCTGCAGAGAACTCTGTTTACAGCAGTGGCTGGCACAAGAGACAGGCAAGGCTACAAGGACTTGAAGTGCATAAGAGGGCTTCAGAACAGTCACTCATCGAGGATCAACATGCTGCCTGTTAAGTGTCAACCCTTGACCTTCTTTCTCTGCTTAGTAGAAGGGCATCTCATGTTCAAGAAACTGTTATGCACTACAGCAGAAACTAGGATCAGATGGGAGAAGTCCAGGATATAAGAAAGAAGCCTACATCTATCTCAGGGCCCTACAACTGTATGTGGACTTATACTGTCCTGAGCTCCTGTTATCTCCTCAGTGGGTTTCTGATAAGTCCTACCCAACTGGGACACTTGCATGTTGCATCTATCCTTTCCCCTTCCATAACATCTTCTCACATTTGTAATTCTCTCTTTTGTATCTGAATAACAAAGAACAAAGGATCTTCTCTCTGTGACACAATCTATGGAGTTTGAAAAATAGCTACAATAGCTCTTGACAACGAAGAAGTTTCAGCTTAGAACTGATTTCAGTAATAATTCCTTTTGGAATTTCAAAATAATCAAGTGCATTAAAAAAAAAAAATAGAGTTTACCTATAGCCCATTGACCTCCAGAAAGAAGCAACCGGGGCCCAGAAAAAGTCCATGATCAGACCATGCTGGCGTTTGTCTCAGGGCAGAAAATTCCCAGCAGCAAACCTGGATGGTCAGACTAACCCAGCTGAATCAGCAGCATGCTACTGCTGCTATTGCTAAGTCGCTTCAGTGATGTCCGACTCTGTGCGACCCCATAGATGGCAGCCCACTAGGCTCCTCTGTCCCTGGGATTTTTCCAGGCAAGAATACTGGAGTGGGCTGACATTTCCTTCTCCAATGTATGAAAGTGAAAAGTGAAAGTGAAGTCGCTCAGTTGTGCTAGACTCTTGGCAACCCATGGACTGCAGCCTACCAGGCTCCTCCACCCATGGGATTTTCCAGGCAAGAGTACTGGAGTGGGGTGCCATTGCCTTCTCTCTATCTCTATATCAGCAGCATAATAAATGTTTATTCTAGCTTATTACTTTTTTATTCTTATAATACTCTCCTATTAAAGGAGGTGGGAGTGGTTGTCTTTAATATCAAAATTCTTTTTTTAAATTTTTATTTATTCTTATTTTTTATTTTTTCATTTATTTTTATTAGTTGGAGGCTAATTACTTTACAATATTGTAGTGGTTTTTGCCATACATTGACATGAATCAGCCATGGATTTACATAATATCAAAATTCTTTAAGCCAGCAAAATTGACCCATATGATCTGGATTAATAAAGAATTTATGAATCATGGAATGTTTCACCATCACCCCACCCCAACTTTGCCATATGCAGGTTCAGTGCAACCCATTATTCTATGAGCAATATAGAAATGTGCTTTCCTTAATCTCCATGTCTCACTGCAAGTATGATCTGTCTGCAGCCACCTACCTGCCATGGCTTATCCATCTACACCTTAGGCCTACTGGTAGAAACCTTGGCACAGGGTGTTTCAAACGCGCTTGCTCCTTCCACTCATCAATAAATGTCTCTATCCTATGAGTTCATCAGACAACAAGCTCTTTAAAGGCAGAACCACTTCCTCAGTTGTCTTTGCATCCCACTGTCAAGCACAATTACTGACTCTTAGTAGGTGCTCAGTAAATCTGCTGAATGGAATTGTCTTAGGTGAGCACAATCCTGAAGACCCCCTATGTACCCATGGTTAATTCTTGAGCGCCTGTCCCTATGCCTCCTCCCAGATGGAGCCTCTGAATGAGGGAATAGAGCAAAATAAGACAGACAAAGGAGCAGACTGAAGCAAGGTCACCTCAAAGGCTTCACAGAGCTTCTCGCAGAGGCAAAGGCTGAGAAGAAAGTCAATTTGCAACATGTTTATAATAAAATTACAGATTATACTATTTCTTGGCCTAGGACCTTGCTCTCCTGTCTCATTGCTTGAATCAAAACATTTTATCAAGAGATACCTTGAGTTTCCAAATCCAGTGCACTTCCTGACTCAAAAAGAAAAGGAAGGGGTAAAGAAAAGAAGAAAAGACAGATCAATGAGACACAGAGCAACAAGGTTTAGATAACCACCTCATCTATATAACCTTGCCCCATAGTGGCTCTACAGATCTAATAAAAGTTTATAAAGTCCAAAGGAAAGTCACTAAAAACAAGAAGATCTTCCTTCTGAGAGGACAAATTCTTTGTTTTACACTGAAAACAGAAAGATATGACCTCTGAGTAAGTGTCAGAATCTCTGGGTTCAAGCATTAGTTCCATCATATCTGCCATGGGATCTCTGACCATTCAGTCTCCCCATTACACAGATCCCTGGATTATAAGAGAACACAGACTGCCTGCCCTGCCTTCTTACATGTTCCCTGAACACATTACACAATCCCGCAATACAAACCTCTTTCAGAGAACAAGCCACACTGGATCCTAAGTGTTCATGCCTTTGTCAGTCTGTCTGATTGGATTCTGAGAAGTGGAGCACAGGCTTGCAATTCAAGTTAGCTCTGAGCTCCCAGTGCCTGGCACAGTAAGTGTTCGGTAATTGTTTCTAAGTAGAAGCTGAGAAATAACAGCCAAGTTATTTAAAAGCTGGGCATTTGTGCAACTTTAATGATATATATCAGCCTCTTGCCGCACACATGCTAAAAACAGAGCTTGCTGAGAGAACTTTGCATAGACCCTGTAGTGGACTGAATGATGGTTCCCAAGTCCCCATGAATGTGCTATTATTTGGGAAAAGGATCTTTCCAGACAGAAGAATCTTGAGATGAGATCATCCTGGATTACCTGGTAAATTTTAAATCCAGTGATAAGAGCCCTTAGGAGAGACAGGAGAGAAGAAAGCCATTTGAAGACAGACAGAGATTGTCATCATTCAGTCACAGCCAAGGAACACCTGGTGCCACCAGAAGCAGGAAGAGACAAGGAAGCAGTCTCCAATAAAGCCTCCAGAGGAGCATAGCTCTGTAGACACCTTGCTCTTGGACTTCAAGGAGAAAATAAATTTCCAGAACTGTGTAAGAAGAAATCTCTAGTGTTGTAAGCCACTAAGTTTGTGGTAATCTGTTATGGCAGTCACAATAAAATAATACAGCCTCACCCCTTCAAGGCTTGTTTCTGCCTGATCCATACCCACACAGAAGTTCCAAGGAGCCAGGGCTTCCAGAAGCCAGGGGCCTGTCACCAGCAACCAGCAGTCCTTGAAAGCCCAGTTTTCCCAAACACAGGAGATCAAAATTTGATTTGTTGTTTTTCGACCACCTACCTTGGAGAGAGTTAGAAAGAGACAGGGAATTCAAAGTAATGTAATTTGTCATCCAGGGAAGTGACTAGATGAGAAGTCACCAATTATTGGCTTGCTCAGCAGAGGGAACTGAAAAATAATTGTTGAAAATAACACAAAAGCTCCCAGAAACAGAAGGGTTCTCATTTGAGAGACAGTAACCTTTGAGAAAGAGTCTGGTAAGAAATTGCTTCTCTGAATATTTTTTACTAAGCCCTGTGTGCTTTATAATCTGGCAAAGGAAAACTATGTTATGTGGATTTCATGTGACCATCCCTTTGGTTTATAGTCAACATTATCTAAATAGTTCATGAGTGGGTAGTTGACTCCCAGTTAAGCCTCAATTTCTCCATCGATAAAATGGAGACAAACAATAGTTCCCATTTAAGAAGTGCTTTGCAGAAATAAGATAATTTTTATAAACAATTCACATAGCCATAATTGCACAGTATTTAAGAAATGTGGCCATTTTTGTTAATTATGACTATTGTTGTCTAAATCAGAAGAGAGTGAAGCAAAAGAGCAAAGTTGTTAAAAGCATCATTCAAGCCCATGACTAGCAGGCTGTGTGGTCTAAAAATGCCACACATGTTTCAAGATGTATTATGATTATCTTTGTTTAATCTTATTCTCCTATCTCTAAAATATCACTTTAAAAAAAGGTCAGAAATCTACATTTGGAGGCCTTAGCCACATGACCTCCTCCTATACGCCCTCCACCCCTGTTCCTGGCTCTCTGAGGGGCCTCAGTTTAAGGGATCTAAGCCCTAAGGGTTGCATTAAGAGATAGTGTTGCCTAAATACCTGTGACTCTGCAGAATCTGTGACTCTGCAACTAGGCTGTGGCCAGCCTCTCACATAATGTTAAGTCACAGCACATGCTCACTAAACGTTTGATGAGTGCATGAGTAACTATTCACAAATGACTGGATGTTAGCACACTTCCTTCCTATATGAAAGAACTATTTTATAGGACATGATTGACTTCCCTACAGTGAAGAAAAAGACAGAAAACAAGATGAAATTCAGAAACTATAAAAGGTTTGAATGGCCCAAATATGGCTTTAAATTAAGTCAGTTTTTCCAACACTGTTTTCTATCCCTTTGCAGCATTAGTTTGAAGTAGAGAATATGGGGGACTTTATACACCAAGACATAACCACAGAATTTCATTTAATGTCCACTTCTGAGAGCACTGCTATCCTAGAACCCCAACCCTAGATCTTTCACCTTACAGACAGATGGTAGCTTTGGAAGAATATAATATTACTAAGAGATATGTTCTTATTTTTATTGTTTGGGAGAAGAGATGAAAAACTCCAATGTTTAATCTTTTAAGAATATTTTATCTCTGCTCTAAACTAATTTATGGAAATTGTATCCTTATTAAGTTGCTGTGTGATCTTAAGCAAGTCAGTTAACCTTTCTGGGACTCTTAATAAAGTCTAAATTATATTGAATTTATTTCATGAGATTGTTGTGAGACTTCCATGAGAATAGCATTTAGTAAATGCATGAAAAATTGCAAGGGCAGATCCAAATTTTCTAGGGACTGAAACGAATACAATTTGGAGAGCTCTCTTTAAGAAAAGAAGTTTAAAATTTACTGTGTACAAGATTTTAAAAGGTGTCTGTGCAAGTGAGAGTCTGTAAATCTTAAGCTTCATGACAATCTTACCTTGAGAAATGGGATAATCAGATGATAATTGTTATAAGAATAATTAGCACAAACTTTTGATCTTCAAAAAAGGGTATAGGCTAGAAGGGAGAGTTTCTGATCATGCTGCAGTTGCTCAAAGAAAGGAAAGTATGTGTTTCCTGTGAGGATCCATGTGACTTTTGCTGCCTGAAGATCCTTTTTTACTCATGCCGGCCTTAGACTTCAAGTTCTTTCCTATGTGGACAAGTCCAGCATGTATGCCTTAGTGTGTGACTTAATCTGATTCAAGTCAGTGCATGTCTCTGGCATATACTCCAAGAAAACATTATGTTTTTCACTGTGAGACTAATGTAGGAGTGCTCATGCACTCAAAGACCTGCAGTCTGGCTGAGGAGACGATGTGGACACATATTAAATAAGTCTAGAAAATGTTATAACATCATGGCAAACTTCAAAGTTGCTATCAAATTCTCACCCTCTCTTTGGACAAGCTTACATCACTTTTATAAAGTGTGTCCTGAACACACCAACCAAAGAGAGTCTACCTCCACCCAACTCATATGACACTTAAGGTTGAGAACACAGATTTGATATTTTGTGTATCCTGTCATTTCTGTCTCACTATTTAAGTGAATATAAGTATGAGTGTGAGTGTGTTTGTGCCTGTGTGTGTGTTATTGGGAATGATGATAATGTCTCCTCAATAAGATGATCAGTGTTTTGAGAACAAGAACCAGGTTATTTGCTTCCATATGATTCCACAGCCTCTATATTCTGTCCCCTGAAGGAATGACTGTATCAAATAGAACATTCAGACAGCTCATAATGTGCCATGTGTGTTAGAAAAAGAAAGCTGAGATGCTGGTCAGAGGAATTAGGGAGGCTATTGAAATAGAAGGGGAAGGGAGAGGGCACAACCTTTAAAAGAATGACATGGCCATTGGACATGACAGAAACTGGTTAGAACTGACTATATCCAATATAGTGGAAGATTTGACTTCCAGTAGACTGTGAGCCTCATTATACACACATTATAATACATTAGCATGTTAAGTGATATACCCACCAGCACCATGACAGTTCTCAAACTAACTTTAAAAGGCCAAAAAGTGGGCAGTGGCCCAATTCCTGGAAATCCTCCCCCCTTTTCTGAAATAATTGGAATATTCCTACTCATTAGCCTACGAAATTACACAGCCCATAAAAACTAACTGCACCACATTTCAAAGCACTCTCTCTCCCTCTCTCTCTTTCTCTCACCTCCTGAGATGGCCTACACTCTGTGCAGTGTGCTTCTCTCTAAGTAAATCTACTTCTTATATATCGCTTTATCTCTGAATTCTTTCACAAAAAAACAAGAATCTTAAATTCACCAGCAACACTATCAGGAAGGAGATGGAGTGCAATCTGCACAAACTTCATTTCTCAGAGTTGGAGCATTTCCTCCTAGCTACATAGCTCATCATTCCTACTTTTCAGTTTCATGTCCAGTTAGAATTCCAACAGAGAATTTGAGAGAGAGGCAGCAGGGTTGTTTATTGACCTCAAAAGAGAGGTTGTTCAAATCAGAGAGTAACTATAAGAAAGTGGCAGAGTTAGAAGCTGGAAGAGGATATGTTGAAATTCTGTTTTGAGTTTCTAGGGAGAAATGGGAATAAGCCAGGGATACGGGGGTCAGGAGACAGGAGAAAATCTAGAGTAGACCATTGTGGAGCCAATAACTGGGTCATTAAGGGCACACAACTGCGGGGAATCACCAAGCACTGTGAAGGAGTCTTTGGGGCCTAGAAAAGAGGACAACAGTCTCAAAGGCCCCTCGCTGAATCATCTAACTTCGGAGAAAATAAAGCATAACTTTAGTTCCATCCTGATGCTCCAGGCCAGCTGCATCTATCTGGGACTTATCACCCCCTACACCCGCCCAGAAGACTCATCACCCCCTGCCCAACTACAAGTGTCATCTCAACAAAAGAATACTCAAAATATCCCGCCTGATTGACGTTTCCCTTATCGCTTCCACAAACCTCCCTATAAATATGAAGCCTCCCTGATCCCTCTCGGCGCTCAGCCTGGTCGTTAGGCCGACTGTCGCCCCTCCTTGCCTGAATAAAGGTAACCTACTTCTGTTGAGGTCGTCATTCCTTTTCTGCCTCACTGGAACTGTACCTTACATTTTTGGTGCGGAAACCCGGGAGGGGACGAGGCATTCGTCTCACTCTCTCTCTTACTCTCCCTCCCTCTCATTGTTTCCCCCTTTTCCCCGGAGTCTGGGAGCACAAACATCCTCCGAGCTCACTTCTCTGCCAGGGCTCTTAAGTTCCCCTCGGGGATGCCTAGTGCCTTCGTGAGCGGAGCAAGCCTTGTGCTAAGGCTTTATTGATGATTTGCGTACCCCCAGGCCTCGGCTTTATCCCCTTTTCTCTCTCTCTCTGACGACCTCCAGAATAGGGACCTCTTGCCATTCGACCACTCTACATGCAACACTCCACTCAAGCCGGCCCCTAGATTAAGGTAAGATCCGATCCAGTCGGAGTTCTAGAGGCGCCCTAGAGCTCAGTCCTCTCCAGGTTTCAGGGACCCCTAGCCCAGGGCCACTCTGTAGGCGATGGTGGGGGCGCTCCACCTCGACACAGAGCTCTCTTCTCATAACTCCTATTGCGACTACGGGTGACAACTCAAGTTCCCAATAAGAGCCTCTGCTTGCCTTTCAATTATGGGGTCTGGCCAATCTGTCCCAAAAGATTCCCCTCTGGCCTGTGTTCTCAATAATCTCAAACCACTGTCACTCACTGAACTCAAAGCTAACCGCTTAAAGCAACTCTGTACACAGATTTGGCCTCAATACCAACTAGACAATCAAGACCGTTGGCCAGAAGTCGGCACATTTGACTTTAACATTCTCCAAAATCTCACTGACTTCCTTAAATGGAATAGCAAGTGGTCAGAGATCCCCTATGCCCAAGCCTTTTGGGCCCTTCGGAGCAGGCCCTCCCTATGCCAGGCCTGCTCCACCCAAGAGGTCCTTCTATGCACCTTGCCTCCCAAGCAAAAGGACTCTTCTTCCTCAACTAACCACAGACCACAACCTTCTGCACCCCCAGAGTTCGACCCCGTGGACAGCCCCCTCCCTACCTGCCACCCCGCTGCCCCTTTCCTTCCCCTTCATCCAACTCACCTACTGGCACTGAAACCTCTCCTGACTCCCCCCTTGGCCCCGCTACCCCATCTCCCCGACTCCCCCTCCCCCCTTCTTTCCCCACCTGCCACACGGTCACGTACCCAGCACATGTTTCCCCTGAGAGAGGTGGCAGGACCAGAGGGCCCCACCCGAGTCCATGTGCCATTTTCATTGTCAGATATGAGCCAGATAGAAGAAAAGTTAGGATCACTTCCTGAAAATCCTACCAGATACAGAAAAGAATTCCTGAGACTCTCCTAGGCCTATAACCTCACACGGAGTGATGTATATTATATCCTAAATGCCACTCTCACCCCAGATGAAACAGACCGTATCTGGAAAGCGGCAAAAGCCCATGCTGATCATTTACATAACCAAGACTGGGACAGCCCAGTTGCTGATGAGGCGGTGCCTCAGTTAGATCCCCACTGGACTTACCAGCCCGGTGACCCATGTATCAGGAGACTCAATCATATGATCACCTGCATTCTAGAAGGAATGCAGAAAAATACTCATATCCATGTCAATTATGATAAAGTCAGAGAAGTCACCCAAGGGGCAGATGAAAATCCAGCCTTATTCTTGGCACGCCTCACAGAGGCAGTCCAGAAGTATACCAACCTAGATATCACTACCCCTGCTGGGTTATTGTACCTTCACGTTCAGTTCATCAGCCAATCTGCCCCTGACATCAGACGCAAGCTTCGCCAACTAGAAAAGGGCCCTGAGACCCCCCAGAGAGACCTTCTAGAAGTAGCCTTCAAGGTGTTCAATAATAGAGAGGAGGAGGCTAAGAGAGAAAAAGAACATGAGAGAAAAGCTAAATATGCCCTTTTGGCAGCAGCAATTAAAGAAAGAGATCAGCCTGGCCCAAGTCATCCCAGAACGGGGCTTAAGACTCCCCCCGGGCCCTGCTTCTGATGCAACCAGTCAGGACACTGGGCAAAGGCATGCCCAAACCCGCGGCCCCCCACAAAAGCATGCCCAACCTGTGGCCAGTGGGGACACTGGAAGATGGACTGTCCCCGGGGACGCCCTGGCACCCCTGGTCCCCACCTCCCAGACCTGGAGAGTGGAATGTCCACAGGGACGCCCTGGCGCATCTGAGGAGATCCCCACTTCTCCCCGGAACACCAGCCCAACTCTACAAGAGTTGTTCCAATGACGGGGCCCGGGTTCCAGCCCCCCGGACCGTGTCCTGAACACAAGCTCGGAACTTAGGGTAGATGGGGTAGTGGCCAGAAAAAAAGACCTCTTTTATAGTAGACACTGGAGCCACTTTCTCTCTCTTAACTTCCTACTCTGGCCCAACTCAAGACTCAGAAATCACAATCAAGGGGGTCTCTGGAGTTCCCCTAAGGCCAAAAATCAGCCCTCCATTACTCTGTCAATTTGGAAAATCAACCCTTATACACTCATTCCTCATAATGCCTCAGTGCCTGATGTCACTTCTAGGGAGAGATTTGTTATCTAAAGTGGGGGTCTTTATTACCATACCCCCCCTGATACAGTCTATATTCTGCATGCAGATGGCACCTGGACAGTCCCTATCCCTCACCCCTGACCTTCCCTTGGATCTACCTGCCTTAGACCCCCAAGTCTGGGACACTGATCACCCATCAATAGCCAAACATCATCCCCCAGTCCACATTATCCTAAAAGACCCCTCGACTATAATCTCCCAACAACAGTATTCTCTCACCCCAGAGGCCCACAAGGGACTTAAGCCTATCATAGACCGTCTTCTTCAAGCCTCTATCCTAATTCCTACCCATTCACCACACAACACCCCTATTCTGGCAGTAAGAAAGGGACCAAACTCTTGGAGACTGGTCCAGGACCTGAGAAAAATCAATGAGGCTATTATGCCGACATTCCCAGTAGTCCCTAACCCTTACACCCTTCTGTCTACCATACCCCTGACTGCAACCCACTTCACAGTATTAGATCTCAAAGACGCTTTTTTTCACCATCCCCCTCCACCCCCTCTCCCAACCTCTTTTCGCCTTCACCTGGCAAGACCCCGAGACTCACCTTTCCCAACAGCTAACATGGATAGTTCTCCCCCAGGGGTTTAGAGACAGTCCCCACTTTTTTAGACAGGCTTTACAAAAAGACCTACAGACACTCAACCTAGCCCCGAGTCATCTCCTCTAATATGTAGATGACCTCCTCCTTTGTAGCTCAACCTGAAAATTCTGCTTCCAACATACTGCCAAACTCCTTGGGGCCCTGGGATCCTGGGGTTATCGGGTATCCCAATCTAAGGCCCAAATAGTCCAGAAAAAATTCACCTACCTGGGACTTTCCATATCCCATCAACAAAGAACTATTCCCCTAGATAGAATCCAGGCCTTAATTAACTGTCCACTTCCAAAAACAAAAAGGGAACTCCTGTCTATCCTCAGCCTCCTAAATTTTTTCCGTATCTGGATCCCCAACTTCTCCCTCATTGCAAAGCCGCTCTATGAGGCAACTAAAGGATGTCTGGATGAGCCCCTCTTTAATCCTTCCTCGCTGGCCAATCCTCTTCGCCAGCTCACCCAGAGCCTCCTCCAAGTGCCAACTCTCCACCTGCCAGATCACACCAGACCATTCTTTCTCTTTGCACATTCCAACCAAGGACAGGCCCTGGGGCTTCTATGTCAGCCGGCTGGAGACACTTGGGCTCCCATAGCCTATCTATCAAAACAGCTGGACATGGTGACCAAGGGGTGGCCTCCCTGCATACAGGCCATGGCTGCTATCACAGCCCTCGTACCCGAAGCAAACAAACTCTCTCAACATGTCCCTTTAACAGTCTGTTCTCCGCACACCTTCCGAGACTTTCTATCACATCAGGCTTTCCTCTCCCTTCCCCCTTCCAGGGTACAGGTCCTACATGCTTTTCTCCTCGACCCTCAGCTCTCATTCTCCCCCTGCTCTCCCCTTAACCCCGCCAGCTTATTACCCATGTCTTCTACGACAGACTCCCTCTTACATAACTGCAGCCTAACAGTAGATCTTACCCAAAACCCCTTCCAACATGTAACAGATCAGCCCATCCTAGACCCAGACACCCCACACTGGTTTGTTGATGGCAGCTCTCAAAAATCCCCACCGTTTGCAGCAGGATATGCCATTATCCAGGGGGACCTTTGTCACAATCATAGAACCCAGACAATTGAAGCCTCACTGCTGCCACCTCACACCACCTCCCAACAGGCAGAACTGATAGCTCTCACCAGAGCTTTAACTCTGGCTAAAAATCTAAGGGTTAACATCCACACAGACTCCAAATATGCCTATAACATACTTCACTCAAACATCTTAATATGGAGAGAAAGAGGTTTCCTAACCCAAAAGGGATCCCCTATTATTAATTCAGATGTGATTCACAAGCTTCTAGAGGCAGCACTATTACCAAAGTCGCAGTCCTCCACTGTAGGGGACATCAAAAGGGAAGTCTCATATCAGCCTACAACAATGCCGCAGACCAGAAGGCAAAGGAGATAGCCCTGTCCCATCCTTCCCTCCAGTCCCCTGTCATCTTCGCTCTGACTCCACCCGACCCTCCCACCACCAGAGAAATCCTCTCTTATCTACACTCACTTTTTCATCCCTTATCCAAGACACTCCAACAGTTCCTCCGTAACCACTTCCCCATATCCAATGCAAACCAACAATATTTAGATAACCTTACCCACTCCTGTCAAACATGTCAACGGACTAACCCCAATTCCAACCTTAAACCGACATCCTTTCCAACCCATCAAATGTGAGGCAGCCTCCCAGCACAGGATTGGCAGATAGACTTTACTCATATTCCCCTGGTCTAGAGAGTCAGATACCTACTAGTCCTTGTGGACACATTTTCGGGATGGGTAGAAACATTTCCCACTATAAACAAAAAAGCCCACACCATGGCCCAAATCCTCCTCACAGAAATCATCCCCAGGTTTGGCCTACCTTCATCCCTACAGTCTGATAACAGCCCGGAATTTACATCCAAGGTCACCCAACAACTTGTCCAGTTCTTACAGATACCCTGGAAATTTCACATTCCATACCATCCCCAGTCCTCAGGAAAGGTAGAAAGGATGAATAGAATAATCAAAGAAACCCTTACCAAATTAACCCTCGAGGTACATCTGGACTGGACTAAACTTTTACCAATTGTTCTCCTCAGAATACGGGCTTTGCCCAGAGAGCCCCTGGGGCTGAGCCCCTTTGAGGTGATGTACGGAAGGCCCACGCTCCCTCCTGGACTCCCCGCTGAGCCTCCTCCCACACCAAGCTTCCTACTCTCCCTTCTGCTGGCGCAACTCCGCAATGCCCTCTGGAGATACGTCAACCACAATCTGCCTGCCCCTGACCCCCAAGCCTCCCTGCCCCCTTTACAAATTGGGGACATGGTCTATCGGTCTGATAGTCCCCAGGGTGACCTAACCCCAAAGTGGCAGGGACCATTCAAAGTCATCCTCCTTACCCCAACTGCAGCTAAACTCGAAAAGGTCACCTCCTGGGTACACCTCTCTCATCTAAAACGGGTCACCTCCAAACCTGCGCTGCCCTCCTTAAATGACACTTATCAGGTCTCCCTCCCAGGACCCACCTCCTTAAAATTCACCCGGCGACAACCCCTGTCAACCATCAGAGAAGATACTAAATGACCTGGACTCTCTTCAACCTACAACTGTTCCTGACCCAACTACTACAAGACCTCTGGATCAGCACCCCAACAGCAATGTCCTTCAAAGACCTGACTACACTGGTATCTCAACTGTGGCTCCGGGGAACCTTCTCCAACCTGACTCCAGACGAAATTGATTTCTTTACTCTCATTCTCTACATTATTCTACATCCTAATGAACACTGTTCCTCCTCAGATTCAAACCACCACCAACTTGGGGCCTTCTGCCCCTCACCCTGACTGGCCTCTCCCTGTCTCTCTAACTATAACTATACTCCTAATCTTAATTCTTGCTATAGGCCTAGTAACTGTCTCCCCTCAAGACTGGCCACCTATCCTTCGTCTTTCCGTGGGTATCGCCTACGTTGCTAGCTGTGTCCTACTCCTAGGGTGCTATTTCGTCTGCACTGCCTAACTAACAGCCCCATGACTCCCCTGCTCCTTATCCTTGCTGCACTTCCCAGCCTTCTGTCTACTCCCTGCCCCTGCTCAGACATTTATTCCTACGTACATTCCTCATGTTATAATACAGCTCCAAAACCATGCACCATGAACCTCGGGGGCGGGAAGTTCAAATCCCTACTCACTGTCAAAGTACAAAAGAGAGAGAGTTTCGTGAGTACCTGCCATAAGCCAAATGGAAGAAATGTATGTTTCTATCCCATTACCCACTGGGGGTACTCAGATGGGGGTGGGGTACTAGATCAAAATCGGGAAAAAAAACAAGAACAAGTTATAAAGAACATAATTTCCTGGTTACAGGCGACCCCTGAGCCTTACAAACACCTAGACCTCCTTTCCCAATTACGCCTCTCCTAAAACCTCCCTCTGGCAACCAACACCTTACCCGTCTTCTCAACTCTTCCTTCCAATGCTTCCAGTGCACACAAGACACATCCCAGTGCTGGATAGGCATGTCACTGTCTCCCTCACCACACAGAGCCATTCCCTTACCCTCAACCTGGCTGTCACAGGGCAACTGTATTTCCCCTTCCCAACAGAAAACTACACAACTCATGGGCCAGTCTCTGACAATGTCCTGCTCTCAGCCCCTTCAAACCTAACCTGTATTGACTACTCTAGTCCCAACTACACTGGTCTTACAAACTCTACTCCCTCCTTCTGTTCCACTTGGGTTCTCTGGAACAGCACAAATAATTGCACCAATCCAGGAATCTTCATTCTCTATGGGACCTATGCACATTCATGACTCCCCTTAGACCCCCCTGGACCCTGCATCTTGGTCTTCCTGACCCCAGGCCTAACATTCCTCAAAGAGGAAGAGATAGAACAAATAGTTTACCCCCAAGGGGAACTTTCCCACAGAAAAAGACTAGCTGTCATAGCCCCCCTCCTGATTGGGACTGGCATAGCAGCAGCCCTAGGCACCAAGATTGGAGGCATCTCGACCTCTGCCCCTTTCTATTACAAGCTGTCCCAAGAACTTAATGAAGACATGGAGCAGGTAGTAGAGTCCCTCGTTTCAATCCAAAAACAAATTAACTCATTAGCTTCTGTGGCCCTACAAAATAGGCGAGCTCTGGACCTTCTCACTGCAGAAAAGGGAGGGACCTGCCTTTCCCTAGGAGAGGACTGCTGCTATTTTGTTAATGAAACGGGCATAGTCCAGGGCTGAGTCAAAGAACTTAGAGACAGAATTGAATGCCTCAGAAAAGAGTTACAAAACCTTTACATTCCCCAAAACCTGTTCCAACAGATACTCCCTTGGTTGCTCCCTTTCCTGGGACCATTGGTACTTTTCATTCTATTCCTCTTATTTGGACCCTGTCTCTTTAATCTCTTTCTAAGGTTTCTCCAAGAATGGATTCGGGCCATCTCTCGAGATCAGGTCAAGACCATTCTTCTTCTCGAGAGCCTCACCTCAAGCTCAGAAAAAGGAGACTGTGGGCCCTAGGACGATCCTCCATTCCAGACCTAAAACCGTCGCCCCTATCCAGCAGGAAGTAGCCAGAGAGATACGGCGCCCTTTTCCCCATTTTTTTTATGATCTCAGGGTCTGGAATGAAGGAGTCTTTTGGGCCTAGAAAAGAGGACAACAGTCTCAAAGGCCCCTCGCTGAATCATCTAACTTCGGAGAAAATAAAGCATAACTTTAGTTCCATCCTGATGCTCCAGGCCAGTTGCATCTATCTGGGACCTACCACCCCCTACACCCGCCCAGAAGACTCATCACCCCCTGCCCAACTACAAGTGTCATCTCAACAAAAGAATACTCAAAATATCCCACCTGATTGACGCTTCCCTTATCGCTTCCACAAACCTCCCTATAAGTATGAAGCCTCCCTGATCCCTCTCAGCGCTCAGCCTGGTCGTTAGGCTGACTGTCTCCCCTCCATGCCTGAATAAAGGTAACCTACTTCTGTTGAGGTCGTCATTCCTTTTCTGCCTTGCCGGAACTATGCCTTACACACTGAACAAGAATAAAGGATAAAACTGTGAGGCAGCCATGTGAAGGATTAGTTGTAGGAGAGCAGTGTTCCACTCGAAGCAGCCACAGCCACAGTATTCACTCAGTGAAGGCTGTAGACAGGGAGTGCAAACACTGGGGTGGCTGACCCAGCAATCATTCCTGCTCACCACCAAGAGGACCCCAGTACTCCAGGCAGAGTAGGATCCTGCTTATCCATGAACCTAGCTGTGAACTTCTTTTGCACAGCCTGAAGTCAGTACCAGGAATGCAGACCCTCGGTTCTCTCACCATCCTGGGCATTCTTTCACCTCCTGAGACACCCCTTCTCAGCCCCTTCTCAATAGCCAGCTCATCTCAGTCCCTGATTCCTGTACCATCAGAGTTCTAGCAGGGAAGCACAACAATTACAGCCTCTAAGAATGACTTTTTTCTCTCTCATACAATAGTGACCTCTTTGGACAAAGGAGAAATGAAAGGAAGAAAGGGCTATCATGCTAGCCAGTTAGATCAGCTGAATAATCAACTCTAGCAAACATGGCATGACTAACAATTACAAGATGAACCTCTTTCCTATACCAGCCCAAGACTGTCTAGATCCCTCATATTTACTTTATACTACTCTTCTTAGCAGGGCTTCCCAGGTGGCTCAGTGGTAAAGAGTCCGCCTGCCAAGGAGAAGATGTGGATTCAATTCCTCGGTCTGGAAGATCCCCTGGAGGAGGAAATGGCAACCTACTCCAGTATTCTTGCCTGGAAAATCCCACGAACAGAGGAGCCTAGCAGTCTACCATCCACGGGGTCACAAAGAGTTGGACATGACTGAGCACACACCCATCCTTCTTGGTATTGTTTTCTAAATATTTTGAGGTTTAGGCACATAGTTGGTACTCACTAAACCCTCACTCAATCAATTGGGCTCCACTAGCCAGGGACAGGGAAGCCTGGTGGGCTGCCGTCTACGGGGTCACACAGAGTCAGACACGACTGAAGTGACTTAGCAGCAGCAGCAGCAGCAGCCGCAGCTTTCTTTTAAATTGTAAAACCTTGGAGGTAGGACACAGGATGGAAACATTTCCTGCTGTGAAAAGGACCCCATTTCTCAGCAGACTGATTTCTAACTACCATGTCATAGACTCCACCCACACAAGAGCAAAGCTGGTGTTTTAATGAAACCTTATTTGCACTAGGTAGCCCTGGACTTTCCCTCTCCAGTATCTTCCCATTCTGATTGTCTCTTCCAGAGGGACTGCTGAAGACTGCAAGAGTGACTGTGACAACTGATAAATGCAGTCTTCAAAGCCACTCATGCATTCTTAATGGACAGCCTGTTAATTTGAGGTCTAGGTCATGAATTTGAATGCTATGCACTGAACACCTCTTCAGCAAGAAAACCTGGTTTTGCCTTAGGGTAAATGGTGATTCATTAATTGTAATTAAATTAGGCTGGTGGCTTAAACTGGATGTGACAAAATGAAAATCCCCATATAAAACCTGAGATGCATATCACAGGCCTTCTGTCAATAACATCTAGTTTTTGTCTAAGTGGATGTAAAGGGAACAAGATGCCTCTTCTTTAAGGAAAAAAAAAAAAAAAACTACCTCAATTAAATAGGGAAATAAATAACTTCTGAATGTTTCTCTATTTCTTATTCATTCAACTCCTGGTTCAGAAACCTGGAAGGACTGATAATAAGGGTTTTATGTTTCCTCTGCACAGCCTGGAGGGAACCAGCAGCCTCCTAGGTTCAGCCTTCTGGGTTGGTCATGTAACTGATCTACCCACATCTGTTTGGTCGTGGGATATATCTGAGTTCTCTTGGTACAAGCAAGATAATTGCCCATTGAGACAGAGGGTCTATAGGCATAATCCTTGGATGGATGGAAGTCTGGAGTCCTGAGATCTTACTGCACTTCATTGAGCAGCTGTTAAAAAACCTTAGGACTCATTAACCCTGAATTTTCTCATCTGTAAAATGAGAAGGTGAGATGAGTTCCCTACTTTACAGCAAAAGTTAAGCAGAAACAAATAACTTGAGGCCTCTCTTGTTGAAAGGAGTGGAGATCACAGACTCATCTCTGAATCAAGGGAGTATCAGAGGAGTGTGGATGATGGTGGAGCAAAGTTTGATACCTGGGTTGGAATACTGGTTTAACTGGATATTGTCTCAAGTCTCTTTCAACTCTAAAGTTCGTAAAAAGCATACTTCCTAGATTGAGTAATGCAAATGCTACACTATATATACTGAGGATGGAATAATAAGTGTAATACAGAATAAAAAAGTATTTTCAGGAATCAGTGAAACATTTGTTACATGCCACTCAGACAACCGGAAAACACTGTTTGGTCTGGGTCAGGCAATCATGAAGGCTTCATGCGCCCAATGGATAGAAACCAGACCAAAACCTTTTAAGAATGCCTCCAGTCTAAGAGTTACAAACCCAAATGCTTTGGGGGACCAGGCATGAAATATAGATGAGTGAAGATGGCCAGATGGGGTCTGTGGCAAGCTGGACAGTGAATGCATCATCCCAGGGAGCAGCCGCTCAGCTTCAGCTAATTGTGGCCACAGGAAGTCTGGGATCAGCATAATAAAATTTTCTGTCATGAAAAGCCATATATCCTGATGATCACGTTTTAAATAAAAAGCAAAATCCTATTTTATCAGTCAGAGCTTGATCACAAAAGCAGAACCACTCTGAGTAGTAAGAATACATGATTTTTAACAGGGACTAGTGTTCTTGCCTGTAGAATCCCAGGGACGGGGGAGCCTGGTGGGCTGCCGTCTGTGGGGTCGCACAGAGTCGGGCACGACTGAAGTGACTTAGCCGCAGCAGCAGACCTTACACAACTGTGAGAGGTGGTGAAGAAGTCTCTGTACGGCTATTGCAGCTGGTGTTGGACAAAACTTACAACAGGTTGGTAGTAAGAGCAGCTGGGGGAAAAAAAACAGGATATAAACTAAGAGACAGCAAGAGCAGACTGGAAGCTGTGAATGTCTCTCAGTTACTCTAGTTTTGATGAGGTAGGTAACCTGCAGGAGCTGGCTCCTTCCTTCATGAGGGTAAACTTGCATCTGCCTGAGAAGGTGAGAGGAGAGAGCCGATGGGAGCTGGAGGAGCTGCAGGCCTGAGTGCTGCCCCACGCTGACAAGGTGAGTCAGTAGATCAGCAACAAGATGCATGGGCTGTCACAGTGCTCAACAGACACCTCTGAAGCCTGAAAAAGGTTGCCTCTTAACTTTACCTCCAACAGCTAATATTAGTATCTCTTGCTGCTGCTGCTGCTAATTTCGCTTCAGTTTTGTCCGACTCTGTGTGACCCCATAGATGGCAGCCCACCAGACTCCCCCATCCCTGGGATTCTCCAGGCAAGAACACTGGAGTGGGTTGCCATTTCCTTCTCCAATGCATGAAAGTGAAAAGTGAAAGTGAAGATGCTCAGTCGTTTCTGACTCTTAGGGACCCCATGGTCTGGAGCCTACCAGGCTCCTCCATCCATGGGATTTTCCAGGCAAGAGTACTGGAGTGGGGTGCCATTGACTTCTCCACAGTATCTCTTGTGGCCAACCCTAATCCAAAATCATACAAGAAAGAGAACTCTGGGACACACAGTTCCAATTCAGCAAAGCTGACAAAATGTAAAGCCACTACAGTCCGCCCCTTGCCCACACAGCTTCCAAACACATATCTTTACCTGCACATAATATACAGATAAAGACAACAGCAAAATCTTGCTTATAGCTGACATGATGTAGCTATTTTTTATCTAAACAAAAAATACTAACCCTCTCCACAAAAAAAGATGTAAAGTCTTTCTACTCATATTGGGATAATGTTGATTCTTCTTCTGAGTAATACTTATTTTTTGATAGTCTGCAATTTACATACTGGGCTATAAGGCTAATTGCTATTTACATACATTTTACTTGCAGTTTTATTGTAATATAATTGGCACATAATATTATATAGTTTTAAGTGTATAACAGAGTAACTTGATATATGTATATATTTGCAAAACAATCACCAGAGTAAGTTCAATCAACATCTATCACCTCCCATATTCACATTGTTTTTTCCTTGTGATGAGATTAACATTCTATGTTAGAGGACTGGGAAAGGGGAAGATAAATATGTATGCAAATATATTTACATCAAAATATGGTTGAAATGCTCATAACAATTACAGTTTTTGTTTCTGCAATTTGTCACAGGGTTATACTTAGTATTTATAAGTATTTATACCTTCTTCTATTGCCCATACCATATTTCCATGCTCTTTGGCAAGCATCTTGGCTAGAGTTGTTCCTGGGCTAAAGGTGTTCCCTGTCTGGTTGGGTGACCTAAATCTTCATTCCTGAAGATACTGGGCCATCAGCAGTCCTGCCTCTAGCAGGCTGTTACAGTTTTCCATTGATTTATACCACTAAAAGTCTAAAAGGGGGACTTACAGTATACATTTTTGGCAGTGTAGCAAGCTCCTTCCTCTAGGGGACCCAAACTTCACCCCATTCCAGGGACTTTGGTCTGTACTCTGGCTCAAGTATGGGGCTTAATAGGGCTGAAACTTTCTACTGCAGTGATTCAATCTGAATTCTGGTGGCCAGATCCAGAGTGTTTCCTCTTATACAAAGTAGACTGCTCATTTCATTCAATGCTAGAGACACCATGACCGATTAGCCATGTGCTAACTGTGCTCTGCATTTATAAAATGAAATGCTGAAAATCCTCATGAATGCATCTTTACACACTTGGACACTTGTTCAAGCATAGCATTCATTTTTTGACAAGAAGGCAGAGAGCACTTTCTTTTATGGCATTCTGATTGCTGGTTATTTGCTTAGTAAAGCAAAATGAAAGTTGCTCAGTCATGTCCAACTCTTTGCAACCCCATGGATAGTAGCCCATCAGGCTCCTCTGTCCATGGAATTCTCAAGGCAAGAATACTGGGTTGCCGCTTCCTTCTCCAGAGGATCCCCCCCCCCCCCCCCCAGGGAACCCGGGTCTCCTGCACTGCAGGCAGATTCGATAACATCTGAGCCCCCAGGGTAGGTTATTTGCTTATCCTGTTGTCTACTCATTTATCTCAAAAATGATCCTTCTAAGTCTATGGTAATAATTACTATTATAATAGCAATCACTGAAAATTTTAGTACTTACTATTTGCTAAACTCTTTCTCTAAAATATCTCATTTAATCCTTAAGATAGGCAAGTGTTATTATTCCCAGTTTACTGATAAGGAAATGCTCACAGTTCCAGGAGGATGTACAAAAAGCACAGACATTACTTTGCCAACAAAGGTCCGTCTAGTCAAGGCTATGGTTTTTCCATTGGTCATGTATGGATGTGAGAGTTGGACTGTAAAGAAAGCTGAGCACCGAAGAATTGATGCTTTTGAACTGTGGTGTTGGAGAAGACTCTTGAGAGTCCCTTGGACTGCAAGGAGATCCAACCAGTCCATCCTAAAGGAGATCAGTCCTGGGTGTTCTTTGGAAGGACTGATGTTGAAGCTGAAACTCCAATACTCTGGCCACCTGATGCGAAGAGCTGACTCATTTTAAAAGACCCTGATGCTGGCAAAGATTGAGGGCAGAAGGAGAAGGGGACAACAGAAGATGAGATGGTTGGATGGTATCACTGACTCAATATGGGTTTGGGTAGACTCCAGCAGTTGGTGATGGACAGGGAGGCCTGGCATGCTGTGGTTCATGGGGTTGCAAAGAGTCGGACATGACTGAAAGACTGAACTGAACTGAACTGACAGGTGTAGGACTTGTGGTATAAAGAATGCAAGAGACTTGAACTATATCTCATAGCTAATGATTGACAGAGCCAATCATTAAATTTTCCTCTTTTCCCAAAACCCAAAAGTACTTTTCATTATAGGGGACTGGAATGCAAAAGTAGGAAGTGAAGAAACACCTGGAGTAACAGCGAATTTGGCCTTGGAGTACAGAATGAAGCAGGGGAAAGGCTAATAGAGTTCTGCCAAGAGAACACGCTGGTCATAGCAAATACTCTCTTCCAACAACACAAGAGAAGACTCTACACATAGACATCTCCAGATGGTCAACAATGAAATCAGATTGATTATATTCTGCAGCCAAAAAAGGAGAGGCTCTATACAGTCAGCAAAAACAAGACCGGGAACTGACTGTAGCTTAGATCATGAACTCTTTATTGTCAAATTCAGACTGAAATTGAAGAAAGTGGAGAAAACCACTAGACCATTCAGGTATGACCTAAATCAACTCCCTTATGACTATAGAGTGGAAGTAAGAAATAGATTTAAGGGACTAGATCTGATAGTCAGAATACCTGATGAACTATGGATGGAGGTTTTGTGACACTGTACAGGAGACAGGAATCAAGACCATCCCTAAGAAAAAGAAAAGCAAAAACGCAAAATGGCTGTCTGAGGAGGCCTTACAAATAGCTGTGAAAAGAAGGGAAGCGAAAGCAAAGGAAAGATATACCCATTTGAATGCAGAGTTCCAAAGAATAGCAAGGAGAGATAAGAAAGCCTTCCTCAGCGATCAATGCAAAGAAATAGAGGAAAACAATAGAATGGGAAAGACTAGAGATCTCTTCAAGAAAATTAGAGATACCAAGGGAACATTCCATGCAAAGATGGGCTCAGTAAAGGACATAAATGGTAGGGACCTAACAGAAGCAGAAGATATTAAGAAGAGGTGGTAAGAATACACAGAAGAACTGTACAAAAAAGATCTTCATGACCCAGATAATCACGACAGTGTGATCACTCACCTAGAGCCAGACATCCTAGAATGTGAAGTCAAGTGGGCCTTAGGAAGCATCACTACGAACAAAGCTAGTGGAGGTGATGTAATTCCAGTTGAGCTATTTCAAATCCTGAAAGATGATGCTGTGGAAGTGCTGCACTCAATATGCCAGCAAACTTGGGAAACTCAGCAGTGGCCACAGGACTGGAAAAGGTCCGTTTTCATTCTGATCCCAAAGAAAGACAATCCCAAAGAATGCTCAAACTACTGCACAATTGCACTCATCTCACACACTAGTAATGCTTAAAATTCTCCAAGCCATTTTCAGCAATATGTGAACCGTGAACTTCCAGATGTTCAAACTGGTTTTGCAAAAGGCAGAGGAACTAGAGATCAAATTGCCAACATCCCCTGGATCATCAAAAAACCAAGAGAGTTCCAGAAAACATCTATTTCTATTTTATTGACTATGCCAAAGCCTTTGACTGTGTGGATCACAATAAACTGTGGAAAATTATGAAAGAGATGGGAATACCAGACCACCTGACCTGCCTCTTGAGAAACCTGTATGCAGGTCAGGAAGCAACAGTTAGAACTGGACATGGAACAACAGATTGGTTCCAAATAGGAAAAGGAGTACGTCAAGGCTGTATATTGTCACCCTGCTTATTTAACTTATATGCAGAGTACATCATGAGAAATGCTGGGCTGGAAGAAGCACAAGCTGGAATCAAGATTGCCGGGAGAAATATCAATAACCTCAGAAATGCAAAAGACATCACCGTTATGGCAGAAAGTAAAGAAGAACTAAAGTGCCTCTTGATGAAAGTGAAAGAGGAGAGTGAAAAAGTTGGCTTAAAGCTCAACATTC
The DNA here is from genome assembly GCF_023699985.2 of Odocoileus virginianus. NCBI lineage: Eukaryota > Metazoa > Chordata > Mammalia > Artiodactyla > Cervidae > Odocoileus > Odocoileus virginianus. The sequence goes on from NC_069679.1 coordinate 45,411,680, forward strand.
AGAAAACTAAGATCATGGTATCTGGTCCCATCACTTCATGGGAAATCAATGGAGAAACAGTGGAAACAGTGCCTGACTTTATTTTCGGGGGCTCCAAAATCACTGAAGATGGTTACTGCAGCCATGAAATTAAAAGATGCTTACTCCTTGGAAGGAAAGTTATGACCAACCTAGATAGCATATTAAAAAGCAGAGGCATTACTTTGCCAACAAAGGTCTGTTTAGTCAAGGCTATGGTATTTCTATGGTCATGTATGGATGTGAGAGTTGGACTATAAAGAAAGCTGAGCACCGAAGAATTGATGCTTTTGAACTGTGGTGTTGGAGAAGACTCTTGAGAGTCCCTTGGAATGAAAGGAGATCCAACCAGTCCATCATAAAGGAGATCAGTCCTGGGTGTTCATTGGAAGGACTGATGAAGCTGAAACTCCAATACTCTGGCCACCTGATGTGAAGAGCTGACTCATTTGAAAAGACCCTGAAGCTGGGAAAGATTGAGGGCAGGTGGAGAAGGGGATGGCAGAGGATGAGATGGTTGGATAACATCACCGACTCTATGGACATGGGTCTGGGTGGACTCCGGGAGTTGGTGATGGACAGGGAGGCCTGGCGTGCTGCAGTTCATGGTGGCAAAGAGTCAGACACGACTGAGTGACTGAACTGAAACTGAACCCCAAACCCATTTTCCCATATATTGTGACCCAGAGATAAGATAAACGCACACATCTATTTTACTAATTTTTAAAATTAATTTTAGGAATTGAAAACCAATTTGATTAAAAAAATGGACAGAAGAACTAAACAGACATTTTTCCAAAGAAGAAATGAAGATTGTCAACAGGAACATGGAAAGGTGCTCAACATTGCTAATCATCAGGGAAATGTATACAAAACCTCTATAAGATAACACCTCATACCTGCCAGAATGGCTATCGAAGAAGAGCATGAATAACAAATATTCACAAGGATGTGGAGAAACAAGAACCCTCATTCTGTTGGTAACAATGTAAAATGGTGAAGCCACTGTGGAAAAAAGTACAGAGATTTCTCAGAAAACTAAAAATAGAACTACCATATGACTCATAAACCTCTAAAAAGTCAAAACGCCAATTTGAAAAGATATACACACTCCAATACTCATAGCAGCATTATTTACTATTGCCAAGGTATGAAAGCAACCCAAGTGTCCATGAGCAGATGAATGGATAAAGAAGATGTGGTATATAAAATCAATGGAATACTACTCAGTAATAAAAAAGAATAAAATTTTGTGATTTGCAGCAATATGGATGTACTTGGAGGGCATTACGTTAAGTGAAATAAGTTAGGGAAAGACAAATACTGTATGATGCTACTTATATATGGAATCTAAAAAAATACAACAAACTAGTGAATAAAACAAAAAAGAAGCAGACTAACAGATATAGAGAGCAAACTAGTGATAATCAGTAAGGAGAAGGATAAGTGTGGATAAGGATAAGTAAGGAAAAGATAAGTGTGGGAGCAAGCTAGACATTCAGCAGTTGCATAAGTAACCTGCTAGCATAGTTACCGTTCCTTTTTACTCTTCTTTCTTTGGAGGGTACTAAACCTAAGTGAGCCCAATCAAGGATGTGGATTTCAGGAAGCACGTAAGGCTGAGGACAGTCTAACTGGCTTCCCACCATTAGCTGGCATATAAGACCTGGCAAATAATGTGCACATTAAAATAGCAAATATGTATGTTGCACTAATTATGTGCCAGGCATGATTAAAAGTGCTTTTTATTAATGACACATTCAGTCCTCACAACAGCCCTATTAATGTGGGTTATCATTCCCATTTTACACATGAGAAATTGAGGAAGAGAGAGTTATACAGTTTTTCTAAGATCACATCAAACAACTATTGCATGGCAGAGACCAGATTTTGAACACATCAGTTGACTTGAGAGTTCATCTTCTGCATAGTCAGTTAGGTTGTCTCTCACTCACTTGAATCTAAAGAAAAAAAACAACAAAAATCACCAAGAAACATGTTAGGAGCAGTAACTCTTCCTCTCCCCTCCTAGGGAGAGCATATAGCGAAAAGTCAACTACTAAATGAAGTTAAGTGAAAGTCATTCAGTTGTGTTTGACTCTGCGACCCTATGGAATATAGCCCCCCAGGCTCCTCTGTCCATGGAATTCTCCAGGCAAGAATACTGGAGTGGGTAGCCATTCCCTTCTCCAGGGTATCTTCCCAACCCAGGGCTCGAACTCAGGTCTCCTGCACTGCAGGCGGACTCTTTACCATCTGAGCCACCAGGGAAGCCTGAGAATCCCAGAGTGGGTAGCCTGTCCCTTCTCCAGCGGATCTTCCCGACCCAGGAGTCAGACCGAGGTCTCCTGCATTGCAGGCAGACCTCTTACTACCTGAGCTACAGAGTGGTGATTCTTTTCCATTAATGCACATGGTGCTCTCAGCATGTGCTCAGTGTCCCTATCCCTAATGAGATGCTGAGGGGGTCTTGACTTGTTTGGAGATGGGGATGGTGAGTATGATGATTTGTGAAAATTCTTTCTGTTTCTATAATGACAAAGGTGTGCTAATCTAAGCTGAGGGTATTTCCAATTACACTGGTTTGAAGAAAACTTTTGAGACCTATTGCTGTCAAAGGGATTATAAGGAGGAGATGGGATAAGTGACAGGTGAATCACACATTGCTTAGTGTCCAAAGGTTTTTTTGGATGAAACGAATTTTGAAAGAATGATAAAGGTAGCCTAATCCAGTTAAATCTGTATCCTGAGAGTCAGAGCATTTGGAGCATCTGGGAACATTTGGGACATCTGGAACATCTTCATGTGACATCAGCCCGTGTCTTTCAAGCTTTCTGTGTACTTCCTGGTTTACAGGAGTTTTCTGTGGGACAAGGAGAGATTAGATTCCAAAAAACTTGTAATTAATTTTTAAATGCTCTAGAAATGTAAAGATCCTGGATAATACCTTGGAGAAGAAGAAAGCATACAAGATAGATTTATCAGAAGAGTTGTGTTAAAATGGATCAGAAGAAACTGGGAATTAGGCAGGCACAATTGAAATTTAGATTGTTACAGAGTTTTCTTTTTAAATATTCACCTAATCATGCATTCTTGGTGTAAAGAAACTCTTGTAGCCTCTTTCAGAGCAATGACTTTGACCAGAACTCTGCTCACTAAGCCATCTCAAACTGCCTCCCAGCTGACAGTTGCATATCTCAGGTTGTCAAGACCATTTGCTCTTCTCTGTCACTTCCACAGCCTCAAGCAGACCTGGCCCTACTGCAGGCACTGCTGATTTCTGTTGAAACTTCCAGGCTGGACTCCTACTAAGAATTCTGCCACCACAGCTCCACATCTGCCTTTAACTTTGAATGAAGCACTTGCAGAAATGCTACTGGAAGGAACTCTAAGAAGATAGGGAGAGCGGCAGAGCAAAACGAAGCAGTGTTTCAGGGACAGTCGTCCTGGATGTGAGCCGCAACATTAGCAGGCAGTTCTTGGAGGGGCTGAATGGCTGTACGTGTGCCCACAGCCAGCCGACCACCCCAGACCTGTGCTCCCTCCTCATAATGTCAGCTTGGTGCTGTGAAGTGGCTGCCTAGCCAGGACTGATGCTACAGTTACCTGCCATCTAGGTGTGACTGTGCAATTAATATTCATGAATGGAATGTGGTCAGAAGTGACGTGTATCTTTTTTGGTTCTGAGTGGATAAGAAGCAGATGTGTCTTCCCCTGGTTCTGCTCCCTGCCCGTCAGCGACTGGAAAAGACTCTGAAGAAGCAGGGGCCACAAGGAGGAAGGAGCCTGGGTCCCTGGATGACCATGGAGAGTAAAGCCACCTGTCAGACAGGTACATCTACACTGAACTTTTGCATATATGAGAAAAAAATTATAATGTTTTAAACCTTTGAGACTTGAGAATTTGTTTTTTATAGGACTGGGCTAATATAGTCACTAACATAATTAGGAACCAAAAGTTGGTAGGCCCCAGTGGAATTCTCATTTTTGACTTTGAAACAATTGAGTTCTTAAAAACTCACATTTAGTATAGGACTACCTAGTCAAATAGAAATGGCAGTTGCTTGTTTTAAAAATCCATTTCCTTTGACCAACACAGTGCTCCTGCTCTCAGGCCTCTGTTAGAATCTTTTAACTATGCCACATAGTATAAAGGGCAGAGAAGGACAGGGAATCCTCACACAATAGTGATCCAAAAGGAACCTGAACCTTCCTGATCACCAGGGTCCAGCTGGGTTTGACAGTGTATGCTCCTGGGCAGGCTGAATTAATAGCTTGTCCTTCCTTGACAGAAGACAGGGTAAAAGTCATCCTATTAAAACTCTCCCCATTCTCACTAGATAAGTAATTTGGGGCCCCATATTTGGGTTTATCTAATAGAAAATGGAACAGACAACCATCAGTTGTGTCATTTGATTTGGGTAAATATTGAACATGGATGGATGAATGTCAAGGGGAGAAGGGGATATAATGTTATTCTTGAATTAATCTTGATTCTGAAAAACGTCCCTACTGTGGAAGATACCTAAGTATCACATTACTGGTTTCACTTTCAGCTCTTGCAAGGAGTCCAGAAGTGATTAGTTTCCTTCCATCTCCTTCCTGGCATGGGCCACTGCAGTACATCTTAGAATCCTGGGCACTGGCCCATGAGGCCTGCGGGGCCAGCACAGGCTGAACATGCCCAGGTGTAGGGGAGCCCCTCTCATTGCAGTTGCCCATAACACCCGGGGGAGAGCAGATGCCTGCCTTTTCCTTGCTAATTTCTCTTTCATGCTGAGCTACATGGGGGAGAATAATTGTCTTCACTCTGAGCTCTGACATTCCCACATTCAAGCACCTGCTCTCCCACTGTTCTCCAATAGGAAGACAATTTCTGCCACACTTGGTGTTTCCTTCACAGCAAATCTGCTGATTAGAGAGACACATTTTAGAAGAGACAGTTGGGGCCTGTGAATGCAGTCAGAACCTAAGTAGCATTTTGGAAGTGTGGTGGTCAGTCGCCCCCCCAACCCCACCATGAAATATGAATTGTGGGGAGGATTCCCCAGAGTTTTCAGGGCAAAAGGTAGAATTCTCTAGAGCTGCTCAGCAACATCCCATTCTCCTAAAAGGTCCCAGGCCTGTCAGCAGAAACAGGTCAGGAGATCCTAAATGCAGTGAAGAGGAAAAGCAAGTCACGGTCATTCAATGGTACCATATTAAATTTGTCAGAAGTTTTCCCCAAGATTCTCAGAGTTATTCTATTGCTACTAGAGAGGTGGGATACATTAATATCTCTTACAATGTACATTTTCATTCTAGATTATAAAGTGCAACACTGTAGCAGTTATTAATCTTGGAGGGATCAGGAAGCCAGTGTAGAGATTATAGCATGGGAGAGGGACAAGTCAATCTAGACTCTAAAACCTCCCTGTCAAGAAGTAAACCAGCATTCTAAGGAAATCATAGATAAGGAGAGAATCAGCTTTTATCACTTAATTTTATCACTCCTAAAAGAGCCAACCACTAAGTCTTAATTATGATTACCAATGTGCCTTGTTTTTTCTATTTTTATAAATGTTTATATTTCTTAATCATGTAAGTCAAAGACTTTCAGTATAGAAACATGTGAGCAGGAATTGACAGACTATGATCTGTAGATCAAATCTGGCCTTCCACCTATTTTTGCAAATAAAGTTTAATTAGAACACAGTTGCACTCACTTTAGTATTATCTGTGGCTGCTTTCATACCACTAACTGAGTATTGAGTAGGGTTGAACTATATGGCCTGGACAACCTAAAATATTTACTATTTTGAAACTTTACTGAAAAGCAAAAAGGAAAATTAAGTAATAAATAAAAATAAAAAATAATTATCTCATAATCTCATCACTTAGAAAAAGCTAATGTGAATGTTATCTATTCCCCTATTATATTCCTCTGGAATCCACTCTTTAGAAACAAGATGGAGCCTCATCTATTTGGAACAGACATTGAAACTGATGATGCCATGCACACATCATGAGAGTATAAAAGGCTTATTACTTTTTGAGCCAGAAATGGTGGAGCAAGAGGATCTCTCCAGAAGGACCAAGAAGGTGAGTCCAGACCAGTGGCAGAGATGAGGGAAGGAGTCTGGTATAGACACAAGCTGTGAGTCTCACAGAGACTCTTCTGGGCCACTGTTGTGCTGTTTGAAACTTACCGCATATCCCCAGCCACAGTGAAAACATCCAACCTTCACATGGAACCATGCATGGTACTCTTTAGGCCATGCCTCCCTATTTCAAGTCTGCTTGTTAAGTGGGGTTAGCCCTTTTTTTCAGATTGAAAGACACATTATATGTGCCTTACTATAAAATCCCAGAGTGAATGGCCTTTCTCTGCTTCCTGAGTATATATGTAAGTGATGTTTCCTCACCAGCATAATTTTATTCTTTTGTCAACAGATTGAATGTTGCTCAGCCATTTCAGAAGGGGCCTGCATTTGCTGCTTCCTGCCTTGTTTATTATTGAGTGCTTCCAAATAAGGAACACGAGTCTATAGGAAAAGGAAATGAGCCTTTGAATCTGCAAGAGGATGCTAGAGGACATCTTCAGCAATTTTAATAATAGCTTTGGAACAGATGCCTGTGGGGTCTTGAAATGATGACAAGTAAAACCCTAAAGAGCTTTACTGTCTCAGGGAAGAAGTAGTCAAATTGGGGAGGATGGACATTACATAGAATAAGAAGCTAAAAAGCCTATTTTGTGTTGCTTATTAATTCATTAAATAAATTAAACACTAAATAAGCACATAAATGTACTTTTTACTCCAAGATATAAATGTACTTTTTACTCCAAGATATTGATATCTTACATATATTTTGTGCATAATATGGAACTACTATTTTGAAAAAATTGATCGTATTTTTTAATATCTACCCTAAATATGTTGAAACATTTAATGCATACATGAAAAACTGTACAAACAAACATTCCTTTGCAGCACTTTATAAATTCTGGATGAAATTGCATGAGATGTGACTCTTTGGTCCACATTAAAAAAAAAAATCTCTCAGATCCAGTTCATTAATGACATCAAAAAATCCTATTAGTTATCTGCTGCCAGCAGAATTTGAAAATTTTCAGTACATCTCAAGTCATCTTCTATTTGGAAAATTCACACATAAATCAAGTTAAGTTTGGAAACGTGCCTTTTGGAGGAAAGTCTGAGTATCATTTCCAGAAAGTGAGACTGACCTCCATTGCCATATCCCAGGGAATGTTAGTTGTATAAATGAAGACAAGTGTCCCTTTAGTGACAGGACTGGGTCTGAGATGGATGAGACACACATAGGAGAAAAAAAATACAGTAGTAGTAAGAAGCAAAGGAGGATGATTTCAGCTCCAAAATTTTCTTCCCTTATGGTTTTGACAGAACAGAAACTTGCAAGCTTCCAGGCATGGTTTATTGCTCCTCTCCTCCCTCAGGTTAGAGAGGAGGAATATGAATAAAGGATAATGCTTTTTATGGCAAGATTTTGATGTTGCTGGAATATGTAGGGACTGCTATGTCCTTCAAGAGGCCCTTTTTATAGAAGGATGACAGGTTGAGCAAACCGATATGAGCCAAAATGACACACAGGAGACAACTTAGCATCATGCTTATAGGTTTTCTGGTGGGACTGAGAGATTTGAACAATCTATACCAGACACAGAGCCACATGGGACCAGCACAAATGAGTTTCACTGCTACTGCTCCCAAACTGGCAAAACGCTGCGCTTAGGAAGAGACTTGAGTCTTTTCTGCTCTGTCAGTTGGTAAGCATATCTACAAACACATAAACCCTCCAGCAGGTCTGGAAGTTTGAGGAATAAGATGGCTAAGTGGCTTCACTACAGCATCCTTGAAGCCACAATATCCCATTTACATGATCTATTCTTTAATCTCACTTCACGTAGTACTGGTGTCATCTCCCTGCTGTTTCACTGTTGCTATGACCTTGCCATCAAGGCTTTGAAAAGAGGATAGTGTGCTAAACATAAAAGGCTGAACTGAAGTAGATTTGAAGATAGAATTCAATAATTCTAGGAAATACACTGCTACTATCAAATGACTAATGTAATGATGTATAACTGGACAAACGTATGTTTGTACATTTTATTTCTTCTGGAGATAAATATCACTGTGTTTCTAGGTCTTCTATACTGAATTTTTAAAATATGGGCCAGTGTGGGAAAACTGTAGTTTTCATAATTAATGTTAAAAAATATTGCTCTACTAAAGTAGAAAAATGACCAAAGGATAAAGACAAACAATATTCACACACACACAAATACAAACAGCTAAATTGTATATATGATATCTAACCTTAATAGAAATTAAAAGAATGTGAATCAAGATTAGGTTATTTCCTTCTTTAGTCTGTATATCTTTGAATTCTTTTTTTATTAATTCACCATGACATTTTTGTCCCAGAAAAATTATTCAGATTATAGAAAGAGGCTGCAGCAAGACAGAAAGGCAGAAGAGCATCTCATTATGTGTGTGTGTATATATATACACATATATATATAATAGATAGATGTATAATTTCAGCTATTTAATAAAAATGTTCTCATATACAGAGAGAAAAATGTCAAAGGCAATTTGGATCTTTCAGCATGACAATGAAATTTAGGATATAGAGGATAAAAAAATACACATTCAGCAATTATCTTCCACCTGTCTTCAACAAATGAAGTGGGTGAAGGTCCTAATGAGAGATTCAATTGCTAGTAGCAGATGAGAAATTAGCACATATGTAGATTAATATCAGAAATGGTCATGATAAGCTTAAAGTATTAATAATGATCACAGCCTAATTCCTTTTTTAAGTAGATAAGCATGACTGCAGTTTTGAAATTGCATAATAAAACCATATAAGGATAGCTTTATGAGAAGTTTATTGCTTGAACATTAGCTTGCTGCCAAAATTAAAAACAATAAACCAATACTTTATTGCATCCCACAGCCACAGAATTAAATAAGTGGTTATGATTTGCAACAATCAGAAGTCTCCTTAGTAAACTTGAGTGGATATGGCATATACCCAAATTCCCTGTAGCTTTGTTTTCAAGTACTATGTCACTGCTAACTGATTTGAGTTTCACTTCCTGAGAAACTGCTTTTTCATCAGTAAAATCTGTGCATTAACATTTACCTCCAAACAAGTTTTCAGAAATGATTTGTGAGAGAGGATTCTTACTGAATTCTTTGAGTTTCCCTATATCAAAAAATATTTAAGTAGCACATGTGATGAGTTCCTCAATAGATTTTTGACAGGGGAAATAAGCTTCAGTGATGAAGACACTAAACCTTTTCCTTCAGTCTCAGAAAATCACATAAATATTTATGCAAACATTATCTTATTTAATCTTCTCCACTCAGTAAAAAAGCTACTATTTTTAATCACAATTTTACAAATACAGTTGAGACTCTAAGACATTATGTAACTTGTTCAAGGACACACAGCTTTGTGATCTTGACTTGTAGCAGGGTCAGAACTCAAACCTAGATTTCATGGACTCTACCCTATGCTTTTAGCCCTAAGAAAAGTTTTTCCTCTGTCTAGAATCCACTCTTTGGGCAGTGTCATCTCCTCATAGTCTTGTCCACAAATTTAAGTCAGGTGCCTCTGTTGATAGGATATTTGAGACTTCAATTATTTTTTTTCAGTTATTAGTACAATTCACAGCCTGTCTCAGCACGTAACCATTTTACCAGGTATTTTTCTAACTGCTTGTGTTTGAATATCTTGTGTCTCCTATTAGAGTAAAAGAGGTACAAAGTCAGACACCAAAACTAAACTTTGGTGTGCACTGATCCAGAGAAGCAAGCCAGTACCATTGAATGGCACAACGTCTCCAATCTTGAAAGGTTAGCTCTGACTTGATCACAACATTAACTGCATCTAGTTCTGGTTTTTGAGGTTTCAAGGGACAGAAGCTCACTTGAACCAGCTCCAAACAAAAGAGAAGAGATATATTGTCAGAGAGGTTTCATGAGAATCTGAGCAAAACTGAGCAACTGTGCCTCCAAAAGGGCCAGTGATAGGGCTGCTCCCAGGGTCAGCTTTTTCCTCTCCCTTTCTCTTGAACGTCTCCTGCCTGGTTCCTGCATTCTGTTCTCTTTCTCAGGGTTAAGCTGCCTCATTTTGCACACAGACAGTAGTGATGGCCCCAGTCTTATTATGAAACCTTTACCTCTAGCACACACCTTACCGACAACTTCTTCAGTCTCTCAGTTTAGATTCTAGTGAAAGAGTCTAATTTACCCAGCTCATCTTTTTAAGCCAGGACACAATAGACTAGTTCATGAATGGGGCACCTCTAGATTAGAGGTCTACTCTTAGTCCAATCAGCTGCAGGAGGAACCGGTAAAAGTCTCCTGGTTCACTACCCACTCTCTTTCTAAAAAGGAGATAAGCAGATGAGCGATATCATGAACTCTGTCTAATGAAGATATGTTCAAATTCCGAGCTCCCTCTTCATGAGAAGGTGTGCTTTTCCATCTCTTTCCCAAAAGATGAAGATATTTAGATCCTTAACCTCAGGATGACTTCTAGTTGAATTTCAGCCATTCTCAGTAGGTATGTTTCTGGAGGAAATGGGGTTGCTTCACAAAATAAATAAATAGTAAAGTCATAGAACCTAAATAGTAAGGTTTCAGACTAGAGATTTAGTGAGCAAATGACTGATATATGACATTAATTTTCAGTCTTATTTTGCAAAAGGAATGTTAGGCTGTATCTATATGGAACCACTCAACTAAAGATTTGGAGGGAAATCTGGAGTTTTTAGATTAGCACAAGCTCAGATTTGGAAATGGACTGATCTCCCATAAATTGACTTTAGTGAGGAAAATGCCTGTAGAAACTAGCTGCAATCCTAGGACATGTTTATCAAACTAAATTTGATAAACAATGTGTTCATCTGCTAATATCTGGGGATTTGTTTCAGTTCTGTTCAGTTCAGTTGCTCAACGTGTCCCAGTCTGTGACCCCATGGACTGCAGCACACCAGGCCTCCCTGTCCATTGCCAACTCCTGGAGTTTACTCAAACTCATGTCCATAACATTGGTGATGTGATCCATCTCATCCTCTGTCGTTCCCTTCTCCTGCCTTCAATCCTTCCCAGCATCAGGGTCTTTTCCAATGAGTCAGTTCTTCGCATCAGGTGGCCAAAGTATTGGAGCCTCAACTTCAGCATCAGTCCTTCCAATGAACGAATATTCAGGACTGATTCCCTTTAGGATTGACTGGTTGGATCTCCTTGCAGTCCAAGGGATTTGTCTAAAGAATTTAAATTGGCCTCACAAACCTCAATTATTAATACTTTATCAATACAACAGTGGAGTGAAGGGAACTTAAATACATTATTATAACCCCAAATGTACATGTCTCACATCCTTTTCAATATTCACTTTGCAATTCTATTACTGATTATCTCTGACAGCAGGTGTAGTACAACTTTATGATCAGTCTTTTCATTTTATGAAGCTCTTCATCTGAAATATTAGAAGGTTGGGATTACTGATTTCATAGACACAAGTTCTATCATTCATAAATCTTTTATCTTAAAATTGAAAGCATTATCTTTAAAAATCTTCTAAAAATCTTTCTTGGGAATAGGAGGTCATTTACAAACTATATGAAAGGCAACTGGAAGAAGTATACTTTATGAAGGTTTTGGACCATTAACTCTAGATTTTGATTTTTCTGTATTAAAAAAAAGAAAGTATGATACCTTTGAATGTTTTGAGAGTATGATGGGAAAATCGGCCTCAATGAATTTTCTGTTTGTGGTCACCTGAGGTAGGTCACCAAGGCAACTGAAGTCTCCCAGCAGACTTTTAAATATTTGAAGCTAAAAATATTTAAGAGTGTACCAAATGAGCAGTGCTTTAACTTTTATTTATATTCTATTTTTGGTGTGGTTGTGATTATAGCCTCACCAAGACGGCTGATCAGTAATGAATGTGTCCTGTTGGCAGATCCCTCCAGGGCTCTGATTCAATCTTTTGAGTTATGGGATGAGGACAAAATGAACTATTTTTCAAGCTTGTAAATATGTGACAAATGACAGTGCAAGAACTATTGATTCCAATCACAGTGATACAATGTTTCATAGTCAAGACTGACTCTGGCTTTACAAATTACTTGCAAGTTGAACAGTAAACCCTTGTGCAACATGCTTCAACCTGGATCAATCTTCAAGAATATGTGTGCCAGTATTCACCTCCAATTTGAATAAATAACCTAACTGAAATGGACTTGTCTTCTATTTTTTACATTCAAAAGGTGCTGTTGGATTCCCCCCAATCTTGAGAGAAGGAAGAGAGAAGCAGAACTCTTATAGAATCCTGAGAGACTATGCACACATACCTGCTTTTATCTTTATTCGTTAGTCATAACCAAATATATTTGAGAAACGCCACTCGAGAATATAAATCTTAGCTAAAAACTCACAGGCACTGTCTAGCTCAGAACTCAAATCTTATTCAAACATATCTAGAGTTTTTTTAAAAAAAGAAAACATGGAGCTGATTCAATAAGTTAGAACTTGAGACACTGCAGTAGCCATTGTGTTTCTTTGAGGCATTAGATTTGATTATTAAAAAAAAAAAAAACTACCATGACAAGTATTTATAGATGAAGACAGACCCTCTTAAAACCTTCCTCATTTGGAGCATGAGCACTTCTGTGTTTACGTAAAAAAACTTTGCCTAAAAGACCACTAAACAAACCCAGGAAAATATATCTTTGTGGTGGGAGGAGAGGGGCAGAAGTCAGTTTCGCAGCCTGTGTGAGAAGGCAGCATATGCACCGCCCTCACTATCATCCCCCCATCCTTGTTGCGGAGCACCATTTAAAACTTGCCCTCAGGTTGTCACGGTGTATTTTATGCAGGACTGACCTTAGTGGAGGCTGTGCATGCTGATGTATTATTGACCTTCTTCCCCACTGCTTACGCAAACAGGCCATCTGGGTACCAGGACAGTATAGGGAATATGTCCAACTTTTCAGAACAAGATAAAAATTAAAAAGTGCGTTGGGGGAATGGGGGAAGAAAGGCTTTTGGCTTGTACCATGGATTTGTTTATTCAGACATAATTGGCGTGGATCTAGCCAAGGCACAATTTCATTCTTTGTCTAACCTACTGGCCTCTGAGCCCCTCCCCCCATTGTTCATCTCCATCAATGTGTGATGAGCCACTAAGCAAGAAAAGAGGGCAGAGATGCGGCAAGGCCACCACCAGCCCTTTATTATAGTCATGCTTCTGGGAAGCTGGAATTAGCCAGGGCGTGTGGATGGTCACTGAGTCCCAGCAGACCCCATCTCTGCCCAGTCTCTTCCAGTGAGGCCTGCTCCTTCCTTCTGCCCTTCATTTTGCCTCAAGTGGGTGATGGGGATCTGGAGCCTGGTGAGATGTGTTATCATTGCTAGGGGTTTGTCTGGCCAGCAGCCTTCAGCTCTTAGCCAGTTGAATCACAAAGAACCCAGCCTGGCCATTACAGGCCAGGCACATTTACAGCTTCCCCAGTGAATTTTTCCCAGGCTGGAATCCATTTTTAGTAGCTCCACTTCATTGATCAATGGCTTCCTTTCAATGATGATATTGACTTAAAAAACTAGCTCAGAATGTCAGATTCAGTTCATACAGAACTGCTCTCCAGGACCCAGAGATAATCCTGAGTTGTCTACAGCCCAGAGCACTACCAGTGGCAAGCAGGGTTCTGCTTAATCATTGAAAAACTCCCAAGTACTTTCTTTTCCTAGTGGTTATTTCTATTTGTTTACAATTTAGTTGAGGGGGGATGAAGGTATTTTTTTAAATTTATTCATTTTAAATATTCTTTTTAAATAGTTTTTTTTTTTGGACAAAATATTAGCAGTTTGCTTTGCATAGTATAGAAATGCAGTAGATGTTGGCCAAGGATAAATCACCTTCCTGAAGCCTCCTCTTTCCCCTGCTCCCATCCATTCCCTCTCTTATCCTTTGTTCTTAAACTCAGTAGAGATCACTATAATTTTCTCCATAATAGAATATGTTGCTTGTCTGTGTCTACCCCTTGGAGAGTATGAACAGCTAGAGCAAGGCTTTAATCTTATCTATGAAAGTCAGTCCTGTGCCTGGTATACAAGATGAACTCAATAAATGTTTGCAGAACAAGTGACTAATCAGAAATACTCTATTTAGAATTTAACAATATATCAGGCACTTTAGTTAATCATCACAACCTAAAGAGATAAGTATTACTCTAAGTCTCACTGAACAGAATAAAAAACTGAGGCTTTGAGAGATGATGTAATTGTTAACAAGGTGTGAGTTCAGGATTTACACTCAGACGGTCTGAGTGGCTTTTGTCACCCTGACCATCATGAAGTGAAAGGAAGGACAATAGTGCCACTGGTGGTTGGTCAGTCTTAGGAAACTTGACTCATTGCCACTGAGTGCCTCATCAACTAAAGGGAGAGTGTATGTGGCAGGCGCAGGAATAGAAGGTGGTCATCACCATCTAGATATGTAGTATCTCCAACCTGGCTAGTGAGCAAAACTTCCCAGGGTGCTTCTTAAACTCCCAGAGCCAATCAATCAGATTCTCCTGGGATATACCCGAAGAATCTGTGACTTAACAAATAGCAAACAAGAAGTTTTGGTGATTAGCTAGAACAGCTGGAATAGAATCTAGATCCATTCAGTAAAATTGTCAGAATAGGAGTAAATGTGCTCAAAATGATGCTAGGATGTTTGTTGGCACTTCTTGCACATATTCATTAACTCAGCATCATGGAATATATGTTTTTGTTAAACACCCACCATGTGTTAGCAGTGGCAGTGATGAAAATACAGCTCTTAGAGCACTTATTACAGACTACACGTGACACCATATATTCTAGGGCTCTTGAAGACGACCTTCTTTTGTGTGAAGACATATGAACACAGCACACCCATCCAATTTAGAAAAAGAAAACAATCAAACCAATTGTTTGACAAAATGTAGATCAAAGAGCTCTTATATCAATTATATTTCAAATATTAAATTGTAGCTTTGCTACAAAGAATGAAATTCAAACAGAGAATGAAAATACTATATCCTCTAAATATAACTTAAAAGTCACAATTTATTGAACACCTGCTCTAGCCAGGTATAGTTAGACATCTTAAGATCTGATCTTCAGAATAACGTGGGGACCCCTGACTTCAAAACTCTCTGTTGTGCTGTGCTTCCTCTAGCCACATCGTGTGGTCTTCAGTCTTATGCATCCCTCCTGACTCCAGATCCAACACTTAATTGTCTGGCAATCTTGGACAAGTTACCTAATTATTCTGAACCAGTTTTCTCACCTATAAAAATCACAATTATATAACTGACTTTGCGGAGTCATTGCAAAATGAAATAATGTTTCTAAGATATCAAAATAGCAGTTGATGCATCATGGGGTGTGCAAAGCTAGTTCTTTCCTGTCCTTAACTCCTCTCTCCAGTCATTTGGTACCCACTCTGTGAGCTTCAGTCATCCCAAATGGGAATTGAGACTGAAATTGTCAAAGTCACCAAAAGGCTATATAAATTCATACAATCTACATGTTTCTGTATAGGAGAGATGTGCTGTAGGAACAGGGTTTCTGCATTAGGCAGCTATTGCTGTTGCTGCTTAGTTGCTCAGTCACGTCTGACTCTTTGCAACACCATAGACTGTAGTCTTCCAGGCTCCTCTGTCCAGGGGTTTCCCAGGCAAGAATATTGGAGTGGGTAGCCATTTCCTACTCCAAGGGATCTTCTGGACCCAGGGACCGAACCTGCATCTCTTGCATTGGCAGGCAGATTCTTTACCACTAGCACCACTTGGGAAGCCTCTAGGTGGCAGGTGGAATATACCAAATAAGGGGCCACAAGATTAGTATTGGGGAGTTTGGGGAAGAACAAAGCCACTATGGACTTGGTAGCATAAAAAATTCAAAATAATAGTGAGGTTTGAAGGAGAGACGGATTTCAGACATAAGGGAAGTACACTGCAAGTAAGGAAAGCATGTGATTCAAGGTAGACATGAAGGAGAAAAAGTTCATGTATATTCAGAGGTCAATGAGATGTCAGGATGTAGGAATGTAGGATTTGTGAAAAGGTCAAAGGGAACAATAGGAGATGAAAGTTCAGGTGACCAGGTTATAGTGATCTAGAATGTTGGTTCAAAAAGATAAGTGATGGGGAACCACAGTTTCCTGAGTTCTCTAATAACAGGATAAAAGCTCTGTGCTGGGGAATATTTATCTGGAAGGCATACAGCAGATAGAACTGGGTGGGGAAGTAGAGGCCAACTTTAGGTAGTGAACATGCCCACATTTCAAAGATCTTCAGCCGGACTCTTTTAGCTCTGACTTTACAATTCACTTCCAAGTCACCGTTTTGGGTTCTGCCTCCATCAACTCCCCATCCTTTATTCAAGCCTTTCCCTTTCAGACTCAAGATTTCAGGATCATCTTCTACTCTTTCCTCTCCCCTGGTATCCACATCCGTCCAATTGCCATTTACAGTGACAACCTCACTCATTCACTTAATGGTAATCATGTGCTTGGCACCACACTACAAGCATCTGTCATCTGCGTGCTGTCATCTCCATCCATGCTGCCAAACCCCTCATCCAGACCTAAGTCATTTCTCATCTGCTTGACTTCCGCCTCTTCTCTTTGGGCATCTATTTATCAAACATCACTAGCATTCCAGCTCAGAACAAAGCACCCAGAATTAGAGTATTAGTGCCAGACAGGTCCTTAAAAGTCATTTAGTCTGATGCTCTCAATTTATTAAAAAGGAAACTGAAGCTCTGAGAAGTAAAGCCACGCTGTAAGGTAGATGAACTTGAAACCCAGACCACCTGATTCCTGTTGCTGCTCTCACACTGTGCTATATTGTCACCTATATGATTATGGAGTATGATAATTCCACTAGCCAACAAAGCACAAAACCAGAACCCACAGAGCTGGAAATAAAATCTAAACTTGCTGCTTAATAAAAATAAAAAATAAAATAATTTACAATATGCATACATACATAGGAAGATAGTCATTGACTGCCTTCCTTTAGAGTTCAGAACAACAATCCAAAGAATCTCCTGGACAGAATAGAGCATAAGATGGGAAATGATACCACCCATGGACCAAACCAGCTAGCTGCCTATTTAGTAAATAAAGCCTTATTAAAACATAGTGATGTCCATTCCCTTACATATTATCTATGGCTGCCCATGAGCTGCAACCACAGAGTTAAAGAACTGATAGAGGCCATATGACTTGAAAAAACGAAAATATTTACTATGTGGCCTTTTATAGGAGAAGTGTACTGAACTCTAAATTCAAGCATTTTCTTGTTGTTCAGTTGTTCCAATGCGCCCAACTCCTTATGACCCCACGGACTGCAGCACGTCAGGCTTCCCTATCCTTCACTATCTTGCATAGTTTGCTCAATCTCATGTCCATTAAGTCGGTGATGTCATCCAACCATCTCATCCTTTGTCGCCCCCTTCTCCTCCTGCCCTCAATCTTTCCCAGAATCAGGGTTTTTTCCAACGAGTCCGTTCTTTACATCAGGTGGCCAAAGTACTGGAGCATCAGCTTCAGCATCAATTGTTCCAATGAATATTCAGGGTTGATTTCCTTTAGGATTGACAGGTTTGATCTCTTTGTTGTTCAAGACTTTGAGCATTTTAGTTTTAGGCAAAGCTAAAGTGAATTCCACCTCCTTGAGGAGGGCTTTCTAGGAAAACCATCCAAGGGAGTGGCTGGCCTAGAGTATGCAAGCACAGTTACTGTGGTTTTCCACCTCTTATGATCCTAACTTTGATGCTAGTCAGTTTAGGTCATTGTTACCTTTGTAGACAGAAGCCTATAGATAGAATTCTACCTGCCAGCACCCAAACACTACCCACTGGACTCCCAACAGGCCTCACTGCCTCCAGTCTAAAGCTCCAAGCTGCATTCCATGCAGCTGCCAGCGTTCCTCACTACGAGCTCACTCTTTAGGACACACACCCATTTAGGCCACCCTTCCTGTGTAAAATACGCTCGTGGCCTTCCACCTGGGGTAGGTCTGTTCCACCGTAGTCATGCATCAGGTGCCCAATACATATACAAACCTAGGGAGATCTCATTTCAGAAGTGTTAAATCTGAAAAGTAAATGTCACCTCTGTGGAGAGGCCTTCGCTCCCTCACCTATTTGAAGGACACTAGCCCCAGGGTTTTGTCCTATTAAATTCTATTACCCTGTTTTATTTTCTTAACAGCACTTATCGGGGTTTGACAGATTGAAGTTATTTCTTTCTTTATCATCTCTTTCCATCAAATAATATGAGCTTCTTGAGAGTGTGGGCAGTATCCCAAGCACCAAGAACAGTGTCTAACCCACATTAGGGGCTCCAAAGACATCTGTCAGATCTGTTTGGGTAGCTTTCCTTCATCTGGCACTAGTGTCCTCTCTGGCTACCTGTCTGGCTTTAACCCCTCCTGCCCCAACACCCCGGTTCCTCTATACTGCTCACTTAAGCAGTTCAAGTAAACTATGCCACCTGGGTACTGCCAAGTACCATGCCCACACCCTTACTGCATCCTCTGCTGGGATGACCACACTGGCCTGGTGAGCTCATGATTGCTCTTTTCCAAGCCACTTCTCAGTTGCCTGCTCTTTCCTCGTCCAGGTAAGCAGAGGTGATCTCCTTCCCCACTGAGCTCTCTTACAGACCATACCATTTTGGGGGTTATTTAATAAATGAAGACTTCCTGTCACTAAATTGGAGACTCCCCAAGGGGATTCATTTGGTATTCCTAGAGCCTTATGTTGTACTTGACATACCAGACCCTAGATAAATGTTCTTTGAATAGATAGATTGGTAGGGAAAGAAGGAAAAGAAGCAAGGAAAGAAGGGAGGCAAAGGGGAGAGAAGAGAAAGAGGGGAGGAGAGAAAGACAGAAGAGAAAGTGAGAAACCAACCCTTCCCATGGAGTTGGCTGCTCTGTGCTCACATTTCAATGCCACATTGCTAAATCATCCAGCCTTGTACTGCGAAACTAAGAGGATAGCACCAGAGATATGATGTGTTCAGTGATTTCTTCTGAAGACATTACTCTTGGCTTCTACAAAGTCTTCTTGAAGATGCTTCAAGAGGGAGAAGGGATGAGCCTTCCTAGCCAGATTTGGGGTGCTGTTTTAAAAGCCCTTCTCTTGGGGTCTTCCTGAGCACAGACTCAGTAAAGTGGTGAAGGACAGAAGCATAAAAACTGCCTCGAGAATAACTGGCTTCAAATGTTTTTACAAATCTTCAGCTCTTCTCCAAGGCATAGCCAAAGTTGCTATTTGTGTCATTGAATGCTTTAAATAAAAAGTTTTATACTGTCTTTAAAATATACCTTAGGGGAGAGGCTAATACAGAAAGTATTTTCCTCAGACAGAGAAGCAATGGAAACTGTTTTTTTTGCCACAATAAAACATTGCCTCTTCCAGTCAAAAGAAATTTTCACTTGGGTCTGGGATGCACACAAAAGAGAAGAGAATTGCTATAGAAAAGCTTGCACGTGCTCTGAAAGGCATTTTGCATATGGTTATTTCCAATGATATACTTTTAAAAATATAGCTCTCTTATGGATGTGTTTCATTAGTTAAAAGGGTGACATTTCTCTGTTTTAATGAAAAAAAGTTAAGTTCCAATTAGATGAACCTGACATAAATATCCAATTCTAACTGATAGCAGCATTACACTTTCATTGATGATAAAAAAACAGCTTCCTGATTAAATGAGAAATTCTAGTTACTTCTTAGGAGTATAGCTGGGAGAAAAGGGAATGTAAAATAAAGATGTATTGCAGAGTATAGCAAAGCTATGCAAGTTTCAAATTTTTCTGAAATGCACATGACAGGGCTCCAGGGGAAAGCTTTATGGGGAAATAATTTACAGTGGGTGAAACTAGGGCTCGAATCAGTTAACTGATCCTGCCCTGAGTCACTCTGCAAATTTGTGGTAGGAATGGGATTTGAACCCATAGCCACTGAGCGACAGTACTGTTGCTCATCTTGGGAGCATTCAGGTCACTCAGTGGTATCAGGAACATTATCAGAACTTAACACCAGAAAACCTGGCTGCTAAGGTTGAATTCCATCACAGTTCTCCTGAGTCATATCCCACAGCACCCCAAGGGGCTACTAGGTTGACCTGCTAACTACTCAGTAGTCATTCTCCTTACACAATGTGTAATAAGGCCATAGCCATTTATTTTTACTTTTAGCTTAGTTTACATTTAGTTAATTGTTTTAATGCTATGGAGTTGTTTCTTTTTAATTTAAACAGAAAAAATCTGCCATATCAAGGATAGCTTTTTTTTTTTTTTAATTTAAGCCCCAATAACTTCAGGATATGTGGTAATTCCACCCAAACTGAAGCTAAATCTTGTGCTGTTTTTGAAGGTGAACCAAGAAAATTAATAGCATAAATAAAGGACCTATTTAAATTACTTAAGTATAGTCACTTATTTTTAAGGATGTTGGCAGGGGATGGTTTCCAGTGAATATGATAAATGATGATAACAACAACTATATACCCAGTCTCTTGCCAGACTAAGAACAAAGAGATAACACAATGTGTTATCTACTTTGGCCTCTACAACAAGTTGATGAGATGGTCTCTTTTACAGATAAGAAAATTAAGAAAGAAATTACTTGTCCAGGGTATCAAGGCAAAAAAGAGGATTTAAACCCAGACCTGTCTGGCTTCAAAGTGTGTGTTCTCATTGTCATGCTTTACTTCAATAATTCCAAGTCTTTGTCAGGGTGGGTAAGTGGTAAGTGTAAGTGGTCCTGAGCCTTTTTAGAATCTTATGAAAAGTGAGAATCAAAATGTTGCATATGATTTCAAAGAAAATTTTGGTCTCAAGAATTTCTATCCTACTGCCTACTTATCAGTCTTTTCTGTTCATAAAAGCAGGTCATCCACTAAGCTATTTTGTTAGAGTATTTATTATTTTAGATAACTGTATTCAAAAGCAAAACAACATTTATTTACAAACAGACTAATCCTGACTTTTCACTGATTCCTCCTTAGTTGATGTTAATGAAATTTTGTTGAATAAAGATGGAGGTGAGTAGCTCCTTAACTGATTACTTATTTTCTTTTATTTTGGGCAATACTTTGGTTGTTCCAAGAATTGGTCCAGTTGAGAAGCTGGCAACTGCCTAACAGTTTGGTGGCAGTGAAATTTAGAGTCCAGACAGAGGCAAGGCAGTGTCATGTAGAGATACGTAAGAATATGAGACAAAAGGAAAAATCAGTAATATAGATCCTATGTTAAGAGCTTGATATTTTCTAAATTATGATATTTTGCTTTAAATTTGACTTTTAAAATACTGTATTAATGCACTATTTATTTTGGTTCTTTTAAATTTTGGGGTGCTCCCTTAAATTTTGCATCTGAGATGAATGCCTCACTTAACTCACCCTAGTCCCAAGCCCTGGATGTAAGGGCTGGGTGTGGCCAGTGGACTGTTTTTTCAAATGGGACATTTCCCATGAAAATCAGTATTTCTAGCATCCTTTGTTAAAACTAGCAACACTGGACTCGCATTTCCTTATGACAAAAAGTGGCTTTATCTGAGTGACAGCTGCCTGCAGTGGGGAGTACATGTTCTGTAGCCCTCACCAATTCCTGGCCAGTTCATTACTGCCTGGCTCTACAGGATTTGAGTTGAGCATTCTGGGGCTAGACCAAATGTACAAATGTTATTCTTGAGTCCTCTTGTTCTGCCATAGCCTGTAACATTCCTTCAGAATTACTGATGTGCCACGTTTGACATTAAATCACAAGATAAGATCACTGCCAGCAAGACCCTGGGAAAAATTCCATTGACTAGCACTGAAGCATCATAGATCACAGTGCTGGAGTGTGCACTTCTCATGTTTTCCACACAGGGAAAACTTCTTCCACATCTAGACTTAACTCACAAATACTTTTTATCAATGCTAAGACTTTTTGAGCTATAGTGTGCCTCACTCTCTGCTGAGACTTGTACATATATGACCTTATTCAGTCATCACAAGAATCATATAAGATGTATAAATAGCTCCATTTTACAGATATGGAAACTGAGTTACTAAAAGGCTGAGAAAATTGCCCACGAACACACAGGTGGTAATGGGAGGAATCTGGACTCAAACCCAGATGGATGACACCAAAACTGACAGTCTTTACCACTATTCACCCTGCTTCTCTGTGGTCTGCTGTTATTTCTTAACAGTAGACACCTCACTTGCTAAATTTTGCTTATTTTTTAAAATTTAATTTAAATTTTGCTCTTTGCTATCAAGGGTACTAACATTTCACAAGCATATGGAATTTGATCAAAGAGCATACAACAGCTGTCTATTGTATTAAATTCATGTTAAGAGCCTATCCTCCTTGTTTTGTGCCTTTTTTCATTCCAGATTAATTTTTCAAAGGTTAATCACATGACACTTATTTTAATTATGCCTCTCTAGTCACAACAAATGACAGCGCTTGACTTCTTGTTGCCTTCCTTTGTATTGTGTGACCAATGAGATTATTAATAAATGCCTTTTTATTATGTAGTCATGCTGTAGGTGCCCACAGGGCACAGGCTGGCCTCATGTATTTTATTCTGGGTGCAGTGTCAGCAGGGCCTTGTGGATTTGCTAATGAGCTAAATCCGGTTAGTGCCACATGCCCTGGACTGCCACAGATCTTTTAAATACATCATTGCTCTCAGAGACTCAGCTGGGTTCAGTTGGAGAGAGATTAACTTCTCATTCCAATTAGTGGAGAGTCATACTGTTGGAGAGAGAGCTGCTTATGTAGCCCCAAACCCAGGACCCTCTGATCGACGAATCTGTGACCAGTCAACAACAAACTTAGAAAAGAATGGCTTCAAGAGAGGATTTTGTTTTTTTTTGTTGTTGTTGTTATTTGCTTTGTGTGTGCCCTAGAGATCACCATCTCCTAAAGAGAAGGAGAGGCTGTTTTGTTTCCCATGTGAAAAATACATTGACTTCCATCTAGGATGATGGAAGCTTAAAAAACAAGGGAGTGGAACATTTAAAATAAACTTAAAATTCTGCATTTTAATCCTTGACCAGATTCCTTCACTCCAAAACACAGTATGTAAAGGCTATTTTGTTACATGCTTTATTTTTTTCAATAGTAATACTAACTAACCATTATTCAGTGCTTACAAGGTAGGGCACTCTTACAATTGCTTTATGTGTATTAATTTAATCCTCACAACAACCCTTAGACAGAGATACAATTATCCTAAATTGTACTGCTCCAACTTCGTCTTTGTCTCTTTTATCTCTTCTTACATCTTATTCTTCTTGAGTAAACATTTTAAGCTATGTATATTACTTGTATTACTTTCCATGCTTTCGTTGATAGGGTAAAGGAACAGTTATTTTAAAGTGGAATGCTTTTTGAAATAAAAGCCAAGCCCAAATCAGGCCTCTACAAAGATACTGCAGATATACAGAAAAAATAGGAAAGTTCCAAAACACAGAGAAGAAAAAAAAATGCACTTTTTCTCTAGTTTCTGATGAGAAAAAGGTGTGCAAAATAAAATATTCATCCTAGGAATCAAGAGTAGTAGAAATGCACATCTTTCTTTCATTTAAGATTTAAAATAATTGAGAAAAATAAAATATAAAATATGCTCAATAGTAAAGAAAAATATCCTCTTCAGATTAAAGTCATCTCATTATTGTACTGTAGTAAGACACACAGACTGATCCATCTAAAAGAGAACTCCAGAGGTATTCCTGAATCAAAATAAATTGTGCACACCATAACAACAAGCCCATCTGAAAATCATGAGGTCTTCTCTAAAAAAAAATACCAAAAACAAAAAAACTCGTTTTATAGGAGAATGTATTCTCTGCATACTATGAAAACCAAGAGCATTTTATTTAGGAGTTTGGTAAACCATTTTTCAAAAGTGATGTCCCATACAAGATCAAGTATCATGATCCTTATTTGTTTTAATGGAAGGCAAAGGTAAGAACAGATTCTTAATGTGTAAATGTTTTTTGAAGCTACAATTGAATACATGCACACATACACATACATACATAATGGCTTTAAAATGCCCTCTGTATCTAGAGGCAGCCAAAGGCAAGACTTGCAAGGGGAAAAGGTTTGAATGGACATGTAAAGTGTCCATAAATGTGCTTTTTCAAGAGTATAATTGCTTCCTTATCCTTAATGTCTGCCAGGGAGTCAGAGTGACTGATGCTGTAACATATAACAGAGCAAACAAAGGATTCACTTGAAAAAATTATAGGAGAAGATTTGAAGAGTATGTGTTTGCATGTATCTATGAATGGAGAAAGAGGGTTTGCTTTGTGTGATGCTTAAATGGGGTGGAGTAGGGGATACAGGCATTGACCAACCAACCAAAATCCTGAGGACCACAGAATCTCAGTTTTTTTTACTCCATTGTAACAATAGTTAAATTTTAAGGAGGAAGCCTGCTTGTTCCCTATATTTCTGAAATGGAATTTGCTCATCACTTGAGTCCTACAAGACTCTTCTTTTTTTTTATTTTTTAAAAGCAGCCTCAGGAGGACTCACTAAGTGAAGGGTCAAAATGTCTCTTCACTAAGGGTTGGCCTGCCCTCCTTCCCCACTCGGCTCTCTCCTGGCCTGGACTAAAGGTCGCCCTTCATGCTGCCTGGGACCACACAGGGTTGATAACCACCTCTGGTGCTCTCCATGTTGCCTTAGGCTCAGTGGCCTGTGAGCCTCAGGGGGGCCCAGGCTTGATTCTGCTCATCTACGTGTTCCCTGAATGTAGGACACAGACGCTGCATGGCCAGTAAAGCTTTCCTAAAGGAAGAAAGATTCCAGTTATCTCCTAAAAATGTGTTGACTGAATCTGGTAAAAAGGAAAGCAGGAATGTTTATGATACTACCCATTAGACAGCATAATTTTATTTAGTTTTTGATCAGGATAATTTTTTCCATCCAGAGATCAAAAAATGTTACATAACAACACTTTCCAACAATTAATAAAAATCTAAGAGATAAATAATTTGCCTGAAATAAGTGTTTAGCAAACAAACAAAAGCTAGTGCCAAGAGAGGTATAGTGCATTTGATGAAAATAGACAAGCTTTTAGGTTTTCACCCTGAGTCCTTGAGCCATGAGATTCATCCTGGAAACCTTGTTTGGAGTGATGGCTGGCCCCAGGGCCAGACTTGCAGATCTATAACTTTAGGTTGGGACTATCATGAGAATAACTAAGCTTTGGAACTAGTGATTTGCCAATCCTCACACTCACATAATGGTGATTTGTGTCCGAAATTTAATATACTAGTCTACAATATCACATCTCTTAAGCATTCAATATGTGCCAAACTTTTTGCTACCAACTGGCCAAGACAAGTTCTCTATCTTTTGCAGGGCTTGCAGTCTAGGTAAGAGACGAGTGTATAAATAACTACCTCAGTTAGGTTCTTAGCATGTAGTTCCCAGACCACCAGCATTAACATTACCTGTTTGCCTGTTGAAATCCAAGTATAGCTCTTACCCCATCCTGCTAAGTCAGAAATTCTGGGGTAGGGCAATTTTCAGTTTAACAAGCCCTCCAGGTGATTCTGATGCACATTAAAATTTGAGAACCTCTACTGACTCATTGGAAAAGATCCTGATGCTGGGAAGGATTGGGGGCAGGAGGAGAAGGGGATGACAGAGGATAAGATGGCTGGATGGCATCACCGACTCGATGGACATGAGTTTGGGCAAACTCCAGGAGTTTGTGATGGACAGGGAGGCCTGGCATGCTGCAATTCATGGGGTCTCAAAGAGTCAGACATGACTGAGCAACTGAACTGAACTGAACAGACTGATTCTCAAATTAAAAATTGAGATTACAAGCAGTGGTTTACAATGCTGCCTGAAAGCATATTAGAATCACTTGATGCATACCTCCCCCTACCAATTGAACAGAATCTCTATTCATTATCATTGTTTAGTCACTAAGTTGTGTCCAACTCTTTTACGACCCCATGGACTATAGCCTGCCATGGGACTTCCCAGGTACGAATACTGGAGTGGGTTGCCATTCCCTTCTCTTGGAGGTTTTCCTGACCCAGGGATAGAGCTCCTGTCTCCTGCACTGCAGGTAGATTCTTTACCACTGAGTTATCAGGAGTCCTTCTATTCATTGAAAGTGAAAGTCGCTCATGTCTGCTCATTCATGTCCAACTCTTTGCAACAGGACTATACAGTCCATGGAATTCTCCAGGCCAGAATACTGGAATGGGTAGCCTTTCCCTTCTCCAGGGGATGTTCTCAACCCAGGGATTGAATCCAGGTCTCCTGCATTGCAGGCGGATTCTTTATCAGCTGAGCCACAAGGGAAGCCCAAGAATACTGAAGTGGAAAGCCCATCCCTTCTCTACCGAATCTTCCTGACCTAGGAATCGAACCAGGGTCTCCTGCATTGCAAGCAGATTCTTTACCAACTGAGTTATCAGGTTAGCACCTGAGTTATTAGCACCTTCTTTAATCACTTTTTTGTTACCTGGTTTTTGTCTTAACTATGACTGTGCCTGAGATACCACTGACAACATTATAATGTACATTGATCTTCCTGAAACTTGTTCTATTAATTTTTTCTTAAATGAGCTTTTATTTCTAGCTCACAGTCTACTTGAAGGTCTGGCTTTATAAGAATTACTTCATGTGTCCAAAAAGTTCCAAATATCCCTAGAGATCTCTCCTGAGCAACTACCTGTTTTTCTCTTTTGAGTTTTATCTCTGTAGCTTGAAGCTCCCCCACCCCCATTCAGATAGACTCCTTCAAGAGAAAAGAAAGAAAATAACCAGTACTTGCAACTTACAAGTAAAGATTCCAACATAAAAGAACTAAATAGAAAATATTAATAAGGTTACAAATGCTAACTACAATTTAAGGTTTTTGTTTTTTTTTGTTTTTTTGTTTTTTGCTTTTGGCTGGATTGATATCAAGTCAATGTGGTAAGCCTGGTTATCTTATACTGATACAATCTGATTGGAAAACAGCTCTGCTCACCATAATACCACCAATGCCACTTATCATGAGGGAATGTAAATTAAAACCACAAAGAGCTACCATCTCATACCTGTCAAGATAGCTATTATCAATAATAATAATAATAACAAAAGATGAGCACTGACGAGGCTGCAGAGAAATTAGAACCAATGTACACTGTTGGTGGGAATGCAAAATGGTAGAGCCTCTTTGCAAAACAGTATGAAGCTACCTCCAAGAATTAAACTAGAACTACCATGTGATCTAGTAATCCCATATCTGGGTATTTATCAAAAAGAATTAACATCAGGATCTTGAGAAAATATTAGCACTTATTCACAACAGCCAAGACGTAGAAACAACTTACATGTTCATTGACAGATGAGCATATAAGGAAAATACGGTATGTACAGACAATGGAATACTATTCAGTCTTTGAAAAGAAGGAAATTCTACAATAAGAGAAAATAAGGATGAATCTTGAGGATATTATGCTAAGTGAAATAAGCCAGTCACAGAAAGACAAATACTGCAAGATTCCACTTAAATAAATATCTAGAAGAGCCAAATTCATAGACTCAAAGAGTTTAATGGTGGTGATGCTGAGCAGAAAGTGAAGAACTAAAGGGCCTCTTGATGAAAGTGAAAGAGGAGAGTGGAAAAGTTGGCTTAAAGCTCAACATTCAGAAAACTAAGATCATGGCATCTGGTCCCACCACTTCATGGCAAATAGATGGGGAAACAGTGGAAACAGTGACAGACTTTATTTTCTTGGGCTCCAAAATCACTGCAGATGGTGACTGCAGTCATGAAATTAAAAGACACTTACTCCTTGGAAGGAAAGTTATGACCAAACTAGATAGTATATTAAAAAGCAGAGACATCACTTTGTCAACAAAGGTCCATCTATTCAAGGCTATGGTTTTTCCACTGGTCATGTATGGATGTGAGAGTTGGACTATAAAGAAAGCTGAGCGCCGAAGAATTGATGCTTTTGAACTGTGGTGTTACAGAAGACTCTGGAGAGTCCCTTGGACTGCAAGGAGATCCAACCAGTCCATCCTAAAGGAGATCAGTCCTGGGTGTTCATTGGAAGGACTGATGTTGAAGCTGCAACTCCAATACTTTGGCCACCTAATGCAAAGAGCTGACTTATTTGAAAAGACCCTGGTGCTGGGAAAGATTGAGGGCAGGAGGAGAAGGGGACGACAGAGGATGAGATGGTTGGATGGCATCACCCACTCAATGGACATAGATCATTTTGGGTGGACTCCGGGGGTTGGTGATGGACAGGGAGGCCTGGTGTGCTGCAGTTCATGGGGTCGCAAAGAGTTGGATACAACTGAGCGGCTGAACTGAACTGAACTGATGCTGAGCAAGGTCCTGTGGGGCTTCTGGGCATAAAGACTTCCTGTGCCCCCATTTCTCTGATTATAGGAAATAGCCTTCATTCAGCCTCCATGATCTTCCCTGAGTTTCAACAGGCATATTTCAGCAGTTGCTAATTAGGGAAGGGAAGTGATGCAAGACAAGGAAGAAACAGTCAAGAAAAACAATAGTGCAGCCTTGGGGCAAAGTCCTGTTTCCCCATCAAAAGATACACACAACAATATCTTTAAGCCATTTTACTGATACTGAAACCCACTCCAGGTGGGAGAAGTTAAAATTAACATGTTATGCTGCCCAAAAGCATGCAGATTCCAGAATAATTGGAACTTAAGTTTAATGCATTTGACTCATACTTATCATACCAGGGACTCATCAGAAGAATGCAAGCCCATCAGTGCCTTGATCCTCATAACCTACTTACATATAAGACTTCTCCCTATTCCATGTTGGCTGGAGGGGGGGGGGGGTGGGGTGGGGGTGGCGGGAATAGTTCTTGAGGTGCTAACCTACTGTGTTTCCTCTTTGCCTGGCAAAGAAATAAATCCATTCTTTTTTCTCCTCCATAACCTTCTCTCCGTATTTCTGTTTAGCATCAGTGTATAGAGCCAAGATTTTGGCATTAGTGGTTGTAAGATTGAGGTAGAAATTGCTAGGCAGTCAGTGTAGGACTCTGAGATCTCAGTCTTGTTTTCAATAAACATCTCGCTCCATTAACCTAAAGCTATACACTTTGTCCCAAATTCCTGCAATGTGGCTTTGGTCTGATAAATAATCAACACTCAAATCCAGGGAAGGGCAGTAATTAACTTCTGATCCATAAGCCTGAGGAAAAAACAACTGGTGATCATTACTCTTTAGCCCACACATCTTGTCTATTGTCAAATGGTCAGGGGGCATGAAAAAGGGTGGCAACTTAACCTGAGGTTCAAGAGAAGCCACCTTTAGACTGATTAGTTAGAAATTATGTGTTTTAAGGACAGGAGTCAACCAAAAAGTGTACACATTAATACTGGTAAGGATATAAACTTCTTTAAGTCTGCCTTTGGGGGACTCTTTACCCTCTCTCAGTGTCTATGCTGAGAGCTTTGTACTTTCCTTCTCTTTAGAACTCAGATTCCCATTTCAAGATGAACAAGCTCTAGAGATCTGTTGTACAACATTGTATCTGTAGTCAACAGCACTGCATTGTCCATTTAAAATTTTGTTATGGAGTAGAAATGTTCTAACTACAGTACATTTATATCGTATTGCTGTTGTTCAGTTCCTCAGTCATGCCCGACTCTTTGTGACCACATAGACTGCAGCATGCCAGTCTTCCCTGTCCTTTACCCGATGGAGCTTGCTCAAACTCATGTCCATTGAGTTGGTGATACCATCCAACCATCCTATCCTCTGTCATCCCCTTCTCCTCCTGTCTTCAATCTTTCCCAGCATCAGAGTCTTTTCTAATGAGTCAGTTCTTTGCATCAGGTGGCCCAAGTATTGGAATTTCAGCTTCAGCATCAGTCCTCCCAATGAATATTCAAGATTGACTTCCTTAGGATGGACTGGTTTGATCTCCTTGGAGTCCAAGGGACTCTCAAGAGTCTTCTCAAGCACCACAGTTCAAAAGCATCAATTCTTTGGTGCTCAGCCTTCTTTATGGTCCAACTCTCACATCCATACATGACTACCAGAGAAACCATAGCTTTAACTAGATGAACCTTATTTGGCAAAGTGATATCTATGCTTTTTAATATGCTGTCTAAGCTTGTCATAGTTTTTCTTCCAAGGTGCAAGCATCTTTTAATTTCATGGCTGCAGTCACCATCTTCAGTGATTTTCAAGCCAAAGAAAATAAAGTCTCTCACTGTTACCACTGTTTCTCCATCTATTTGCCATGCAATGATGGGACCAGATAGCATGATCTTCATTTCTCAAATGTATATTGTATATGTTTTAAACATTGTAAAATGATGAGTTTTATATTTCTATTGAGTTTTTTTTAGAATTTTGAGTTTTATATATTTATATTGTACATTTGTATATATATTTGATGAATAAATAAATATGAAAGAAATTATTAATAAAATTTCATAGATAAAATTTTTTCAAAACATAGTCTCAATGGAGGGGAAAGTGGTAAACAGCATCCTTGGCAGTTAAAAAAGTTTACAAAACACCCTTTGGAGTTATCTGTCAAATGGAGCTGAGAGGAAATGGTGTTTCTGAAGGCAGCATGTGTGTCTGAGGGAAGGAAGAAAGGGTTGATTGCATACTAAACCAGAGAGAAGGAAAGGATTCTTCTAGCCTGGTCATCTTACCCTAATAGCCAGAGACTAAGGCTTAGAAGGATCTTCCAAAGCAGATTTGATGGTCAGCAACCTATTGTTTTTGTGGGAGGTTCTAGGGTGTAGACTGGACATGGATCAACAGACTGGTTCCAAATAGGAAAAGGAGTATGTCAAGTCTGTACATTGTCACCCTGCTTATTTAACTTATATGCAGAGTACATCATGCAAAATTCTGGGCTGGATGAAGCACAAGTTGGAATCAAGATTGAGAAATATCAATAACCTCAGATATGCAGATGACACCACCCTTATGGCAGAAAGTAAATAAAAACTAAAGAGCCACTTGATGAAAGTGAAAGAGGAGAGTGGAAAAGTTGGCTTAAAGCTCAACATTCAGAAAACTAAGATCATGGCATCTGGTCCCATCACTTCATGGCAAATAGATGGGGAAACAGTGGCTGACTTTATTTTTCTGGGCTCCAAAATCACTGCAGATGGTGACTGCAGCCATGAAATTAAAAGACGCTTACTCCTTGGAAGGAAAGTTATGACCAACCTAGATAGCATATTAAAAAGCAGAGACATCACTTTGTCAACAAAGGTCCATATATTCAAGGCTATGGTTTTTCCACTGGTCATGTATGTATGTGAGAGTTGGACTGTGAAGAAAGCTGAGTAACGAAAAATTGATGCTTTTGAACTGTGGTGTTGGAGAAGACTCTTGCGAGTCCCTCAGACTGCATGGAGATCCAACCAGTCCATCCTAAAGGAGATCAGTCCTGGGTGTTCATTGGAAGGACTGATGTTGAAGCTGCAACTCCAATACTTTGGCCACCTGATGCAAAGGAGCTGACTCATTTGAAAAGACCCTGATGCTGGGAAAGATTGAGGACTGGAGGAGAAGGGGACAACAGAGGATGAGATGGTTGGATGGCATCACTGACTCAATGGACGTGGGTTTAGGTGGACTCCGGGAGTTGGTGATGGACAGGGGGGCCTGGTGTGCTGCAGTTCATGGGGTCGCAAAGAGTCGGACACAACTTAGTGACTGAACTGAACTGAACTAGGTTGTAGTTACTTGGAGCAGGATCCTATGGGAGTGCGAGATCAGAACCAGGAGGACAGTGTAAGATCAGGTCACAAGTATATGTAGAGCTGGGCAAAGAGAGAGAGAAGTAAAGCTAAGCAAGGCAGATAACAAAAGAATTTTAGGGCAATCCTTGATATAGTAGAATTAACAACTCTCCTTCGGAAAAAATTACAAGAACACCCCAGATCTATTTTTTTAAAAAAAATCCAGTTTCCTTTATGCATTAACCTTGAATGGCCAAGTTAGAAATCTTAACTCAGAAGAGCCCTCCTCAACCAGGGAAAAATGACCTACAGAGCATTAGACCTCATTTGAGTAGCTGTGGACAAACCTAGTAAGATGTGACTCTTACCTCTGAATGGACACTATTGCTCATTAGGGATTTTGCTGAAATGACAAGGTTTGTTTTGCATGGGTTTGCAATGGCAGTAATGACATTAAAACTACCACCCATAAAACAGGTATCATTATCTGATTCATTTCTTGACATGAGCTTGTATTTTGTGATAGTTTGAAAAAACAACAGTGAAGTTAATGCCTCATTACTTAAAACCTCTAATGTTAGACACTCCAACCTAAATTCAATCACAAAAATACATGCACAGCTAATTCACATTTTACAACAATTATAATCAATCATCATTTCTGCACTAAGAGATTTGCATACACCTTGTATACTGTCCAAACTCCTCCTCTCTCCAGTTATCCAATTTTCGGCAAATCTATTACAGCTACAACATACAGTAAATGCAGCTTGAAACGCCAGGGGAAAAGGAAGAACTTAAACTGGAGATGTTCCTTCAACAATACATGAGGGCCAGAATGAAGTAGAGTTTTCAAATCCAAAGGGCCAAGGTACACAAGTTAATTTCTCTGCACATCAATTCTTTTCATTTGTTAAATGACAGAAAGATTACTTCTGCATATACCTCACAGGCTTGTTTGTTCCATTAATTTTTTCTTAAATGAACTTTTATCTCTAGCTCACAGTCTAATTAAAGGCTTGTTAAATGTTAAGTAACAATTATCATGGTCCTGCAAAATGGTGGATGATACATCTTCAGTGTGGAATACATGAACAAAGTTCATTAGCTCTTTTCCATCACCATGTTGGGTGAAAGAACGCTAATCATATTTTAGAAGACCCAGTGCCCAGCCCAAGTAGACATAGACTCCCAGATGAAGGAGACTGAAAGTCTGGTATATTTCCGGATGTACTAAAAGGCTTCCCAAGTGGCTCAGTGGTAAAGAATCCACCTGCAATGCAGGAGAAGTAGTTTGATCCCTGAATCAGGAAGACCCTTGGAAAAGGAAATGGTAACCTACTACAGTACTCTTGCCTGAGAAATTCTGTGATCAGAGGAGCCTGGTGGGCTCAGGCTATGGGATCGCAAAAGAGTCATACAGGACTCCGGGACTAAATGACAACAACTGAAAGGAAACATGGCATCCTGTAGAAATCAAAAATAATTTCTCAGTTAAAGTCTGTGAAAATGCAAAACTGATATCTGAGAAATAATGCATCGTGGACATGACTGTATATAATTAGGACAAACTGTATGGTTCCTATCATAGGTAACATTAATTACAGGAGAAGCTTTTACTCAGTGTTTACAATGTGATGTTCATTCAATTCAGTCTAGGAGATAAATATGGTTATGTCCATTTTAAAGATCAGGAAAGTGAGACTCAGAGAGGTGAAGTGACTTATGGTCACACATAAATGAAAAGGATAAATGTCAGCATTGAGGTTTGACATCAGATATTTCTGACTTTGGAGCCAATGTTCTTAAGTGTTCTGGAATTGATCTTCAGAGTAATAAAGTCAGCTATTTCCAACATATTTTCTTCTTAAGTTCAGAAAACCTCAAGCTAAAGGATTCTTTCACAGATAGTTATATATGACCACCTAAACTGGAAAGACTATGCAAAAGACTGCATATTTGTACCTCCTCAAAACCCATATGTTGAAACTTAATCCCCAGTGTGATGATGCTTGGAAGTGAGCCCTTTGTCAGGTGACTAGGTCATGTGGGTGGATCTTTCATGAATGGGATTAGTATCTTTTAAATAAAAGCACAAGAGAACTCCTTTACCACTTCTGTCACATGAATACACAATAAGATCACTACATATAAACCAGGAAGTGAGTCCCCAGTAGACACTGAACCTGCCAGTGCCTTGATTTTGGACTTTAGCTTCCAGAACTGTGAGCAACAAATTTCTGTCGTTGTGTCTATGGTATCTTGCCATAGCAACATAAATGAACTAAGACACTCTACCTAATTATTACAGTCAGAGTTCAGGCATACAGAAATTCTAACTTAAAAAAAAAGGATTGGTTTAAGATGATGCATATATACAGTGTAATATTACTTAGCCAAAAAAAGAATGAAATATTATCATTTTCAGTAACATGAATGGACCTAGAGATTGTCATACTAAGTGAAGTGAATCAGACACAAAGAGCCAAATATTATACAATTTCACTTATATGTGAAATCTAAAAAATAATACAAACTACTCTAGATAGAAAATAGAAACAGACATATAAAACAAACTTATGGTTACCAAAGGGATAACAGAGTGAGAAGGAGGGATAAATTAAAACTATGAGATTAACAGGTACAAACTACTATACATAAAAAAGCAACAAGGATTTACTGTATAGCACAGGGAACTATATTCGATATTTTTTAACAACCTATAATAGAAAATAATCTGAAATATGTGTATATGTACATATCTGACTCATTTTTGTACACCTGAAGTTAAGACAATATTATAAAATAATTATCTTTTGATTAAAAAATGTAAAAACTTTTCTCCTCTTCCTCTAGAAATCTTACACAAAAGTAACAATGGAAAAAATAAAACCAAAACAACTAAGGAAATGGAAGTTCCAGCAGCGGGAAGAATTTTTCTATAAGTAGAGCAGATGGAGGAGTGGTATTGATGATGCAAGAGGAGAAAGTCATAGTTAAGAATAAGCACAGAGTTACAGCTAAGGAGGGCATCAGTGCAACAAAACTATGGAAACATCAAGAATAACCAAAGGCTAAAGTTAGAACTAAGTGTGAAACTAAAATCAGTGTGTGTGCATGCTCAGTTGTTCAATTACGTCCAACTCTTTGCGACCCCATGGACTCTAGTCCACGAGGTTCCTTTGTCCATGGGATTTCCCAGGCAAGAATACTGGAGTGGGTTGACATTCCCTCCTCCAGGGGATCTTCCCAACCCAAGGATTGAACCTGAGTCTATGGTGTCTCCTGCATTGGCAGGTGGATTCTTTACCACTGAGCCACTTGGAAGTTAATTGAAAATAGGTCAGTGAAACAGTGAATCACCATCTCCAATTCCTCCTTTTCTCTTGTATCTAGCACCTTCAAGGCAGTTAGGCATCTATCCTATAGGCAAAGCTATCAGCAGTTTTCTCTCTCAAGAAATTCTCAAGAGAAGACGTGTAGGTTTTAGGGGTTTTTTCTTTTTTAGGGGTCCCCGTGTGGCTGTGAGTTACCCACTTTGTCATCCAAGGGTTAAATAGCTCTGCTAGCATAACACAAATTCTCAATCAGATTTTTAGTTATCTCACTTTGAAATTTGGGCAAACAAGCTAAGATCATCAGATATTTGAGCAAACTGCCTAGAATGCTAAAAAGATACAAAAATAATAGCAGGAAACATGGCCTTGGGAGGAAAGACGAAATAATTCTGGAGACAGAGGGAAAAAAACAAACCCAAAATCCTCACAACCCTAATCAATACCCTCAAAGTGATTTGAGAAGGCAATGAACCCACAGTTGATATAAAACAAAACAATACAGCTTCTTGAAGTCATGTTAGACCGAATAATTTGAAAACCTTCAGCAAATCCCCTAGATGAGGTATAAATGACAACATATATACTTATACATTATTGAGCTCCCTAAAAAGTGGGGGGGGGGATCCCTAAAAGGGAAATGAAAACAGAATTTTAAGGGAATAGATCCAGAAACCAGAATGTTGTTGAGAAGAGGTCACCCTGATAGCGAGTGCTGTTAAGCAGAACCTAGAACTTGAGGGTTAGTGGTAATAATATGGAATGGATGACCATACCTTAGATCAGTGAAAAGTTAGAGATGAAACTGAAAACTCCACCAAAAGTCAGTAGAAGTGAAGGTGTTTCAGACTCAATGATGGTAAGAAATTTGTTTGATGTGAAGTAAGAAAATGAGGAATTTTGTCTTCACTACATTTCTAGGTGGAATATAAAATAATGATGATAGTAGTATCTCCTGAGAATTTTAACCATAGAACAGCTCTTGAATGGGTTTGAGACTCAAATTCTACAACATATTCAGTCATGGAAACAGTATGCCAAGAAATTAAGTAACTGGTCCTAGCTTAATAATGTCCCTAATACTTTACAAAAGTAACACATATTTTTCTTTGAGGAATGCATTGTCAACCCAGGCCTTCTGAGGTATTTAATTAAGTTCAAGCAAATATAAGCTCACAATAAAAAATAACACCATAAACATAAGAAGGTGAGCTGCCATGATTAAGAGTCAGCAGAACCAACCAACCTGGCTTTCCAGGTGGCCTTAGTGGTAAAGAACCACCTGCTAATGCAGGAGATGTAAGAGATGTGGGTTCAATCCCTGGTCAGGAAGATACCCTGGAAGAGAGCATGGCAACCCACTCCAGTATTCTTGCCTGGAGAATCCCATGGACAGAGAAGTCTGGTGGGCTATAGTCCATAGGATTGCAAAGAGTTGGATGCAACTTAAGCAACTTAGCATGCATGCACAGAATTAACCAACCACAAAAATTAGGCTCTGACATACTTCAAATACTGGAGTGATCAGACACAGACTAAAATGACTGTGCATAAAAATGTTTAAGTTAGTATGAACAAGATACGAACAAGGGAAAAAGATTATAAAAAATTACTGACTTGCAAATAAACCCAGCTAGCTTCTAACAATGAAAAATACTCTTTGAAATTTAAAACTCATTGAATAGCTTAAAAATCAGATTGGCATGGTGGTGAAACAACTGGATATCCACATGTAAAAAGAAATAAACCTAGACACAAACATTCAATGCTTCACAAAAATTAACTCAAAATTGGTCATAGACCTAAACATAAAAATATAAAATTCCTAGAAGATAAGACAGAAGAAAGTCTAGTTAACACTGGGATTGGTGATGATAATTGTTTAAATATACCAACAAAGGCATGATCCATGAAAGAAATAATTGATAAGATAGACATCATTAAAATTTCAAACTTCTACCCTATCTCCCTCTTGAGATTTCTGTTAAATCACTGTCAAGAAATAAGACAAACCACAAACTGGGAGAAAATATTGTAAAAGACACATCTGGATAAAGGATTATTACCCAAAATGTACAAAGAACTCTTAAAACTCATCAATAATAAAACAAATAGCATGATTTTTAAATGGCCAAAAAACACAAACACCTCACCAAAGATGATATACAGATGGCAAATCAGCTTTTGAAAAAAATGTTCATCATGTATCCCTGGGTGGTACTAGTCGATAAGTCATGTCTGACTCACTGTGATCCCCTGGACTGTAGTCCATAAGTCTCCTCTCTCCATGGACTTTTCCAGGCAAGAATACTGGAGTGGGTTGTCATTTTTTTCTCCAGGGGATCTTCCCAACCCAGAGATCGAACCGATCTCCTGAGATTCCTGCATTGGCAGTTGGATTCTTTACCACTGAGCCACCTGACGAAGCAGCAATTGGGTTCCATGGTATTCAACCAAATAAGTCGAAAACTAATCTCCACATAAAAATCTGCACACAGATGTGTATAGACGATTTATTCAAAATTGCTGAAACTTGGAAATAAGCAAGATGTCTAGTAAGGCAAATGGATAAATAAATGATGGTACCTCTAGACAATGAACAATTCAGTGCTGAGCTGTAAAACCATGAAAAAACATGGGGAAATCTTAAATGCCCATCACTAAGTGAAAACAGCCAATCTGAAAAGTCCACACACTGTATGATTCCAAATATAGGATATTCTGAAAAAAGGCAAAACTATCGATACAGTGAGAAAAACAAAGTTTGTAAAGGGTTGGGAGAAGGAGAAATAAATAGGAAAAGCACAGCAGATTTTTAGGGCAAAAAAACGATTCCATATGATACTATAATGGGGTGTGTGTGTGTGTTGTGTGTGTGCATGCGAATTTAGTTGCTCAGTTGTGTCCATCTCTTTGCCACCTCAGGGACTATAGCCCATCAGGCTTCTATACCCATGGGATTTTTCTGGCTAGAATACTAGAGTGTACTTCTTTCTTCAGGGGATCTTCCCAACCCATGGATTGAACTCACGTCTCCTGTGTCTCCTGAATTGGCAGGTGGGTTCTTTACCACTGAGGCACCTGGAAAGGTCATAATGTTGGATACATGTCATTATACATTTGTCAAAACCCACAGAATGAATACCACCAAGAATAAACCCAAGGTAAACTGGAATATAGGTGATAATGATGTAGACTCATTAACTATAACAAATGTACCACTTTGGTGGGGATACTGATAATGAGGGTTTAACTTTAGAAAAATTTATTAATGTAATTAGCTCCATTAACAGATGAATAAGAAAAAGGAATGATCTGAGTAGATGTAAAAGTAGGAAGTCAAGAAACACTTGGAGTAACAGGCAAATTTGGCCTTGGAGTATGGAATGAAGCAGGACAAAGGTTAATAGAGTTTTGCCAAGAGAATGCACTGGTCATAGTAAACACCATCTTCCAACAACACAAGAGAAGACTATACACATGGACATCACCAGATGGTCAACACCGAAATCAGATTGATTATATTCTTTGCAGCCAAAGATGGAGAAGCTCTATACAGTCAGCAAAAACAAGACTGGGAGCTGACTGTGGCTCAGATCATGAACTCCTTACTGCCAAATTCAGACTTAAACTGAAGAAGGTAGGGATAACCACTAGACCACTGAGGTATTACCTAAATCAAATCCCTTATGAATATACAGTGGAAGTAAGAAATAAATTTAAGGGACTAGATCTGATAGACAGCCTGATGAACTATGGAAGGAGGTTCGTGACATTGTACAGGAGACAGGGATCAAGACCATCCCCATGGAAAAGAAATGCACAATGGCAAAATGATTGTCTGAGGAGGCCTTACAAATAGCTGTAAAAAGAAGAGAAGCGAAAAGCAAAGGAGAAAAGGAAAGATATTCCCATTTGAATGCAGAGTTCCAAAGAATAGCAAGGAGAGATAAGACTTCCTCAGCAATCAATGCAAAGAAATAGAGGAAAACAACAGAATGGGAAAGACTAGAGATCTCTTCAAGAAAATTAGAGATACCAAGGGAACATTTCATACAAAAATGGGCTCAATAAAGGACAGAAGTGGTATGGACCTAACAGAAGCAGAAGATATTAAGAAGATGTGGCAAGAATACACAGAAGAATTGTACAAAAAAGATCTTCACGACCCAGATAATCACAATGGTGTGATCACTCACCTAGAGCCAGACATCCTGGAATGTGAAGTCAAGTGGGTCTTAGAAAG
This sequence comes from Odocoileus virginianus, assembly GCF_023699985.2. Lineage (NCBI taxonomy): Eukaryota > Metazoa > Chordata > Mammalia > Artiodactyla > Cervidae > Odocoileus > Odocoileus virginianus. The sequence continues at coordinate 45,451,086 of NC_069679.1, forward strand.
CATCACTATGAACAAAGCTAGTGGAGGTGATAGAACTCCAGTTGAGCTATTTCAAATCCTGAAAGATGATGCTGTGAAAGTGCTGCACTCAATATGCCAGCAAACTTGGAAAACTCAGCACTGGCCACAGGACTGGAAAAGGTCCATTTTCATTCCAATCCTAAAGAACGCTCAAACTACTGCACAATTGCACTCATCTCACACGCTAGTAAAGTAATGTTCAAAATTCTCCAAGCCAGGCTTCAGCAATACGTGAACCGAGAACTTCCAAATGTTCAAGTTGGTTTTAGAAAAGGCAGAGGAACCAGAGATCAAATTGCCAATATCTGCTGGATCATGGAAAAAGCAAGAGAGTTCCAGAAAACATCTATTTCTGCTTTATTGGCTACGCCAAAGCCTTCGACTGTGTGGATCACAATAAACTGTGGAAAATTCTGAAGGAGATGGGAATACCAGACCACCTGACCTGCCTCTTGAGAAACCTATATGCAGGTCAGGAAGCAACAGTTAGAACTGGACATGGAACAACAGACTGGTTCCAAATAGGAAAAGGAGTACATCAAGGCTGTATGTTGTCACCCTGCTTATTTAACTTACACGCAGAGTACATCATGAGAAACACTGGTCTGGAAGAAGCACAAGCTGGAATCAAGATTGCCGGGAGAAATATCAATAACCTCAGATATGCAGATGACACCACCCTTACGGCAGAAAGTGAAGAGGAACTAAAAAGCCTCTTGATGAAAGTGAAAGAGGAGAGTGAAAAAGTTGGCTTAAAGCTCAACATTCAGAAAACTAAGATCATGGTATCTGGTCCCATCACCTCATGGGAAATAGATGGGGAGACAGTGGAAACAGTGTCAGAGTTTATTTTTGGGGGCTCCAAAATCACTGCAGATGGTGACTGCAGCCATGAAATTAAAAGATGCTTACTCCTTGGGAGGAAAGTTATGACCAACCTAGATAGCATATTAAAAAGCAGAGACATTACTTTGTCAACAAAGGTCCGTCTGGTCAAGGTTATGGTTTTTCCAGTGGTCATGTATGGACGTGAGAGTTGGACTGTGAAGAAAGCTGAGCACCAAAAAATTGATGCTTTTGAACTGTGGTGTTGGAGAAGACTCTTGAGAGTCCCTTGGACTGCAAGGAGATCCAACCAGTCCATCCTGAAGGAGATTAAGTCCTGTGTTTTCATTGGAAGGACTGATGCTGAAGCTGAAACTCCAATACTTTGGCCACCTCATGCGAAGAGTTGACTCATTCGAGAAGACCCTGATGCTGGGAGGGTTTGGGGGCAGGAGGAGAAGGGGACAGCAGAGGATGAGATGGCTGGATGGCATCACCAACTCGATGGACATGAGTTTGAGTAAACTCCGGGAATTGGTGATGGACAGGGAGGCCTGGCATGCTGCTATTCACGGGGTCGCAAAGAGTCGGACACGACTGAGTGACTGAACTGAACTGAACTAAACTGAGTAGATCTATAAAACTTGTAATAATATTCATAATAAAACTAATTTCAGTAAATTAGAAATAGAACCTAATTAACCTTATAAGAATTATCCTACAAAAAATAACTACTAATATCATATATAAAGATTCTCTTAAACATTAGAAACAAGGCACTGAAGTCTGGTTCCTGCTACTGTTCAGTACTGTATTAAATATTACAGCAAACACAATAAAACAATAGAAAGAACAGAACATAAGAAAAAAAAACTATCTTTTGCATAAAAATACAATTGCCAAATAGAAACTCCAAAAAAGTATTATTATGAATTACAGAGTTTGGCTAGTTGGTTAAATATAAGTACATAAAAATAGTTATAGATCTATCTACTGACAACAATATGTTAGAAATAATACAATAAAATATCACTACTAATAGCAAAAAAATATAAGCTACTTAGGAATAAACATTAAAAAAGATGACCAAATCCTTTATTAGAACAATAATATTTTATTAAAATACGTTAGCATTTTAGTTATATGTTTCTCTGCTCTTAGTGGTTACTACTGCGAACATAACATGCAGGCTTGACTTAAAAGGGATGCATGTAAGTCAGTATTCTATGCCTGTGAAAATACAAAGAACTTAAATACATTAACCCTTGAACTTTCTGTTCTATATTTGACATATATTTGAATTTTATTTATATTTCAAATCTGGAAGACATTAGAATTATTGTCTTATAGAATTAATATTCATTTAGATTTACCTACAGATTCATCCTTTCTAGTATTCTTTATTTCTTCCATATTTTCACGTTTCCCTCTGGGATAATTTTATTTCTGCTTAAATAATTCCCTTTAGTATTTATCTTTATTTTTAAATTAGCTCCATTTCAGTGTGTAATTTGCTTACAATGAGTTTTACCATCTTTAAGTGTATTTTTTTCAGAATGATAAATGATCTAACTTTTGTTTTGCAAAAATATCTTTATTTCACATTTATATTTGAAGATATTTTCACTGGATATAGACTTTTAGGGTGGTAGTTCCTTTGAAAAATACACACTTTTTTCTTGCTTTCCTGATTTTCTTTTGAGATATTCACTATAAACTGTATTAATGGTGGTGGTATAGTCGCTAAGTCGTGTCCAACTCTTGAGACCCCAGGGACTGTAGCTGGCCAGGTTCCTTTGTCCATGGGATCTCCTAGGCAAGAGTACTGGAGTGGGTTGCCATTTCTTTTTCCAGGGGATCTTCCTGACCCAGAGATTGAACTTGAGTCTCCTGCAAGCAGATACTTTACCGCTGAGCCATTCAGGGAAGCCCCATAAATTGTATTACCTGTTCTTTAAAAGGAATGTCTTTTTTTTCCTGATAGCTTTACATGTGTTTTTCTCTTTGCTTTGCTTTTCAGTACTTTATCTATCAGATGTCTTGGTATGTTTTTCTTGTATTTATGCTATTTGGAGTTTATATAACTTCTTGAAGCTGGGAATTGATGTCATTCAGGTTTGGAGAAATTTATGGCTAGCATCTCCACCAATATTGTTTCTGTACCACCCTACTTTCTACTTACTCTGAGATATGACTCTGAGAATACATTTCTAGACATGGACACTGTGTCATATGTCTTTTATATTCCTTTCCATCTCTCTATTCATGTTTTTCTCTTTGTACTTGAGTCTGTATATTTTCTGTTTCTCTGCTTTCTGATTTCAATCTTCTATGTCTAATCGTCACTAAATCTATCTATTGGATCCTTAATTTCAACTATTATGTATTTTAGAACTAGTCTCTTTATGACTCAAGTTCTCTGGAGAATTTCTCTATTTTGTCATTTCTTTTCTTGATTTATTAATCACAATTATTTTAAAGTCATATCTGATTTCTCTAATGTCTCTATCACCTATGCATATAATTCTACTATATGGTATTTTTCTCTTAGTTTTGGTCATTTGATCCTGTATTCTTCTTTGCCAATTAATTTTTCATTGAATGCCAGACACTGTTTATAAAAATTACAGAGATAATTAGAGACTCTTGTTGGTATTATCCTTCTCCAGAGAAGATTTTTGCTTTGCTTTTGTTCAAGTGGTAAGATAAGACTAGATCACCTTAGTACATGATTTGGACTGGGTTTCTTTTGAAATTTGGTTGTACTCTTTTATGTGTGCTTGGGAGTAAGCATACTCCTAAGAGTAGTTCTTTAAATAGAAATCTTAAATTATTGAGAGCATTCCTCCTCCTTGGTCTACCCAAGGACTCTAATTTGTGTTTGTTTCTTCAGGACCACAATGCTGAAAAAACTGCATCTCAGTTTCCCAATCACTGAGCTACTACTTTTTTGCTCTAATTTATTCTCAGTCCCAACTCCACTACAAATCAGCAAATTTTTTAAAGGGAATAATACTGTAGGATATCTTATTTTGTGGGCTTTTCTACTCTCTCAAACATTTTCCCCTTAAATCCTGGCAGCCTCGGGAAGTCTCTGATATCTTCAGATTTATGTTAGTATTTTTTCCAACTTTTTTATAATTGACATGAAGGTTGGTTTACAAAAAAGATTCCATCATTAGTGGAAGTAATTTAAAAATCTGTAATTTATTAAAGCTGAAAACATAATAAACTCACACTGATACTTCCAATTTAAATTCAGGAGCACAATATTTTTACTTCGCTTCATTGATCATATATCTGTATCTCCTTTTTTCCTATAACAAAAATCAAAGTTCTTAATGACATGAAGATAATTACTCATTTGGTCTATCCCCTACACACACACACACACACACACACATATACACACATATATAATATTAAAGCATGGATAATAAAAGTCCAACACTATCTGTAAACACTCAATTATTAAAAACATTTTAAAATGGATTTCTTTTAACTTAATTATATTTTATAATTATGCAAATTATTATTTTCATGATTACAAAATCAAATCCCTAAAGAAAGACATATTCCAAAAAGTCTACCTTCTATTCCTGTCTATTGCACCTTGTTCTGTCCTTTCCCAATTTAAATGGTTTATCTCTACATTGTATTATGTGTGTGTTAGTTGCTCAGTCATGTCTGACTCTTTGTGATCCCCTGGACTGGAGCCTACCAGGCTCCTCTGTCCATGGAATTCTCCAGGCAAGAATACTGGAGTGGGTAGCCATGCCCTCCTCCAGGGGATCTTCCCAACCCAGGGATCAAATCTGAGTCTCCAGCATTGCAGGCAGATTCTTTACCATTTGAGCCAATAGGGAAGCCCACATTGTATTATAAAAGATAAAATACATGTATATCTTTATAAACCCCTTTTTCATAAATAAATGATAGCATTATACATAGTTTTCACCTTGATTTATTTCAACTACTAATTTATCCTGAAGATTACTTCACTGTCATTTATAATGACAGTCCTCATTCATTTTTACAGCTGCATAGTATTCATTTGTTAATTTTCTCAGTTGGTTATCTGATTCCAATTTCATTGCTATTTATTTAAATATTTATTATTTTATTATTTATTATTACCTTATTTGGACACATGGTTTATTTTTTATTTTCTTTCTTTTACTTACCTTGTTCTACTAAACAACTAAAGACTTTATTTGGCTAGCATAAGGTGAGAAAGCTGTAAGTCTGGTAAAAAGGAAGTCTAACTAGAAATACCACAATAGAAGAATCATGAATTCCCAGGACTGGGGCACTTCACAAATGCAAAGTCCCTTATATGAAAGGGAGGCTTGATCCCCTAGAGAAAGGACCCTATTAAACCACAACAATTTATACTGGCATCTTCACCTTTAGTCTTCTCCAAAGGGACTATGGCCATTTACCAGAGTGACTGTGCATTGAGGAAGGAGATTACTGGACAATAGCTCTGAATTGACACTAATTCCTGAAGACTCAAAATGCCAGTCTATAGGACTCCAATCAAAGTATGGACTTGTGGAGGTCAGATGATCAATGAAGTTTTGGCTCAGGTTCATATTATTGTGAATATAGAATGATCCACAGTGATCCTCAGTGATCCACATGCTTCCCACAACTAAAATCACAAGTATGTGTGCGTGTGTGAGTGTATAAGATAGTATGTGTTGTCAGTTGGTGAATACATCCACATGTAGAGTGAATTTTTCTAAAAAAAATTTAAACCATGAAATACATGGTTAATAGGTAACATTACATTTAGTCAAGCATTCATGATTCCTAATGAATTTTGTACTAGGAAAACCTTTTATGTGTGATGCCCTGTATTTTTCACCTCCCACGAAACCTTCTGGCAATGGGAAACATGCTGATTAACAAAAGCTTCTCTTCAGGGTGCAAAAGGAAAGCCCCAAAAATTACAGTTTCAGAATTTTGCCCATATTTGATGTTAGCAAATATACTAAAATATGCTAAGGGTAGGAAATGAGATTCTAACTCTTCAATGATCTATAATGTGAGAGGTGAAACCTCCTCCCGCTTCTTCCATGACTGTACAGAAATACTATGCCTAACAGCAGTCGTGATTCCCAAATGGTGATTCCCAAATCATTGCTTAAAGCACAGTTGGAAATTTTACTTTATCTCCTCAAATTTTTCTCTTTATATTATAATAATTAGGATGCCTATATATCCTACATGTCTATGTCCTGATACCTCATCCAAATTGAGCACCCAACACTCGTTTGATAAAGACTCACTGTCTCAGGGGTAAACAATTACCATGTATAACTAGGGGACTCTACCCATGTGATGATTCATGATCTTTTTAGAAAAAAGGAAAATAAGAAACACGGAGCCTTTGCTGTAAGATTGATAAAAGATCAAATATCTTTTCACTCAAGTAAGATAAGGTGAAAGACCTTCTCTTATCTTCATGTTTTTGAGCCCATAAAATGTGACAAAGGATGCAACTCTCACCCCAGTTGTCCATAAGAGTAATTTCTTATTGCAAGAGATGGATTTCAACCTCATGGCAAATTAGAAAAAACAAATGCTAAAGTCTGTTTTTGTTCTCACTTTTAAACCAGTTTGGCAATAAATTAATCCAAAGCGTGGCCTTTTGGTAAGTTATCTCCAAGTCAGAAGAGTGAGGGCTCTAAAGTGCTGCAGAGGTGCCTGGGGTCTACATTCAAAGGTCTCCTTTTCACTAATCTGTTGCAGGTCTTGAAGTGGCATTACAGAGCACCCATTACTGCCCATGTCACAAACTCTCATATATCAACATCTGAAGCAGAAGCTGTGAGTTTGAATGTTTCTCGTGAGAAGGCAGCTACCAGGTTCAGACTAGACCACTTGTCAATATGAGCAAGTCATTACATGAGATGGAGACGTTCAAACAGAGAGAAGCTGAAAGGTAGTCCGGTCAAACTTGGCATTGTTTTCCTACTAAGCAATATGTCTTTCTCCCTATCCATTTTCTCACCTATGTCGGTACAATTCCTTCACATCCTTCAAGGTGTGGAGAGATTGCTACCCATTGAGGAAGCTTTCCCCCATTTTCTCAGTTACACCCCTGTAACTTTTATGCTTCCCTCCTAGATATTACCCTCTCTTCCTGAAATGATACTGAGCCTGGCACACGTCTTATTCCCATGACCAAAAGTGTAAGCATCTTGAGAATAGGAGCATGTCCTGTTCATCTTTGATTACCTTAGCTCCTACAACACTGCCTACTGTAACAGTAAACAGTTAATTTGACTGAATGATGTTTACCATCAACACTCTTCCTTTTATTAATTTTTCTTTCATTGTAAGTGAAACCAGTATGTTCACAATTTGGGAGTAGGTGCCAGCCTGCTGTTGAACCCTTTGGAAAGATTCTCTCAGGTACCTAGTTGAGTCCTCAAGTTAAAGACGCATCTTAATGTGTAGAGCAATTATTCCTTGATTTTCCTTACAGTGTCTTATGATCTTCTAAATATGATCCACAAGGCACTGAAGAAGTAGAGTCATTAAAAGGCAACATCTACTGCATTTAAAACATTGCTAAGACATCTATGTAATAATTGATTTAGAAAGCATAACATACGATAAGTAAAAATGAACAGACTCTGCTGCATTCACTCCCTAGGGCAAACTACAAAAGCAAAAATGCCTTTTCCTACAACTGGAAATATACAGCCATTATGGAGAACAGTGTGGAGATTTCTTAAAAAACTGGAAATAGAACTGCCATATGACCCAGCAATCCCACTTCTGAGCATACATACCGAGGAAACCAGATCTGAAAGAGACACATGCACCCCAATGTTCATCGCAGCACTGTTTATAATAGCCAGGACATGGAAGCAATCTAGATGCCCATCAGCAGACAAATGGATAAGGAAGCTGTGGTACATATACACCATGGAATATTACTCAGCCATTAAAAAGAATTCATTTGAATCAGTTCTAATGAAATGGATGAAACTGGAGCCCATTATACAGAGTGAAGTAAGCCAGAAAGATAAAGACCAATACAGTATACTAACACATATATATGGGATTTAGAAAGATGGTAACGATAACCCCATATGCAAAACAGAAAAAGAGACACAGATGTACAGAACAGACTTTTGGACTCTGTTGGAGAAAGCGAGGGTGGGATGTTTCGAGAGGACAGCATTGAAACATGTATATTATCTAGGGTGAAACAGAAACAGCCCAGGTTGGATGCATGAGACAAGTGCTCGGGCCTGGTACACTGGGAAGACCCAGAGGAATCAGGTGGAGGGGGAGGTGGGAGGGGGGATCGGGATGGGGAATACATGTAAATCCATGGCTGATTCATGTCAATGTATGACAAAATTGTACACAATTTTTGTACACTACAATATTGTAAAGTAATTAGCCTCGAACTAATAAAAATAAATGGAAAAAAAAATAAAACAAAAAAACAAAATACAGAAAAACAAAATATCCTTAAGTGTGTAATCTGATGAACTTTCATGTATGACACCCATGGGGGGCTTCCCTGGTGGCTCACAAGGTAAGGAATCTGTCTACAATGCAGGAGACCCAGGTTAAATCCCTGAGTTGGGAAGATCCCCTGGAGAAGGGAATGGCAACCCACTCCAGGATTCTTGACTGGAGAATTCCAAGGACAGAGGAGCCTGGCAGCCTATAGTCCATGGAGTTGCAAAGAGTAGGACACAACTGAGTGACTAACACATACACCCATGCAACTATGACCCTAATCAAGATGGAGAATATTTCCAAGATTGTATAAAGCCCCCTTGTATTCCTTTATAGTCAATAACTACCCCTCCCCAAAAAGGATAAATACTATTTTGACTCAGGGCTTCCCAAGTGGTTCAGAGGGTAAAGAATCCGCCTACAATGCAAGAAATGCAGGTTCAATCCCTGGACCAGGAAGATCCCCTTGAGGAGGAAACAGCAACCCACTCTGGTTATGCTATGTCTGTGAGATTCACTCATGTTGTTGCAAGTAGCTATAGTTAATTCTCATATATATATATGTAAGTAGATACTACCAAGAAGTTTTTTTCAAAGTAATTTATCACTTTATGCTTCTTCTGGCAGAATCCGCCTACAATGTGAGAGACCTGGATTCCGTCCCTGGGTTGGGGAGGTCCCCTGAAGAAGAGAAAGGCTACCCACTCCAGTATTCTGGCCTGGAGAATTCCATGGACTTCATGGGGTCGCAAAGAGTTGGACACGACTGAGTGACTTTCACTTTTAGTAGAATATGGAATATGAGAGTTCCCTTGTTCTCTATCAACTTGCTAACACTTGTTATTGTCATTCTTTTTATTTTAGCCATTCTAATGGGTCATAGAGCTATCTCACTATGGTTTTAGTTTATATTTCCCTTATAAATAATAAAGTTGATCCATCAGCCTTTGTAAGTTGACCATATAGATAACTATTTTTGTGAAGTGCTTGTTCAAGAAATGTTGAGGTTTGGAGGACTTGAGGAAGGATGGGGAAGAGGGAAAAGGAATCATGAAGTAGACAACTGGGAGTGCTAATCACTCACCTCACTATACAACCAAACAGAAACAAATATTTGACTATTTAATTTAACCTGACTTTTGTAGGGGACCCTCATGCACTCGAATGTAAGTTGGTATGGGTACTATGGAAAATAGTAAGGAGGTTCCTCAAAAAAGTAAAAATAAAGTTACAGTATGATCCAGCAATTCTCCTTCTGGTTTTTATCTAAAGAAATTTGGATAAATTTGAAAATATTTGAACATTAATTTGAAATAAATATGCACCATTATGTTCATAGCAGCACAGTTTACAATTGCCAAAATAAGGAACAACCTAAATGTCCACTGATGGATGAATGGCTAAAGAATATATGCACAATGGAATACTATTCAGCTGTTAAAAATAAATTAAATCTTGTCATCTGTAAAAACATGGATGGACCCTGAGGGAATTATGCTAAGCAAAATAAGTCACACAAGGAAAGACAAATACTGTATGACTTACTTCATTTATATGTCAAATGTAAAAAACAAACAAACAAAAAATCATAGTTACGGGGGGAAAAAAATGGTTGCCAAAGGAAGAGGGATTGGGGAGTGGACCAAATGGGTGAATGGGGTCAAAAGATACAAATTTACAGTTACCAAATAAGTCATGTGGATATAAATGTATAGCATGATGACTATAATCAATTTTGTAGAACATACTTGAAAGTTGCCTAGAGAGTAAATCCTGAAAGTTAACTTTGTATGGGGATGAATGGTAACTAGACGTATTATAGTAAACATGTGGCAATAAGTACAAATATTGAATCATCATACTGTATACCTGAAACTAATATAATGTTGTATGTCAATTATCCCTCAATATTTTTTAAACTCAACTTTTGCAAAGACAAACATACATGACCCCTTGCACATAAAACTCCTGAAAAAAAAATGATGTTATAACTGTCATTTCTATTTAAAAAAAAAAAAAAAGAAATGTTCCTGGATCTGAGCAGGTAGAGAAAGGAGAAGAAATTTTCAAGGGAACTACTGTGGATAAACTTTATAAAATAGTTGGGGAAGAGAGCCTGGGACAAATATGGTACATGGGAGTTTGATGAGAGCAAATGAAAAAGGTTCTACGGTGAACTTTACACCCAAGAAAATAAATATGATAAGTATGGGTGGATATGGAATGTTACTGTGTAGTTCTTTTCCTGAACATCTCTCTAACCTAACACTGGGTGTCTGCTAATTAGAAACACACTGGGTGTGATTTCTTACCACTCACAAATTCCATTTAATAAATTCAGGCTGTAAGTGGGATATAGTAAAGAAATAAGCAGTATAGACTAGAAAACTTCTTTCCTAATCATTGAAGGAGAGAAAAAAAATCTGTTCTGGGAGAACAATAGGTTTGATTTTCAAGCTTAAGCTACACAAAAGGAGCCTGCCTGAAATCTTGCTCTGTGTGTGTGTGTGTGTGTCCCTTGTACAGATCTGTTGCCTTCTTGGCCCTAACTTGCTCACAAGCTGCCTGAGCTGCCTCTTCTGATTAGATCTTCTCCCCAGAGTTCTGTTGCTTGTCTGAAGGCAATGATGATTCCCTAGAGTCCAGCTGCCTATCTACTGAGATGGTCACTTCTTCAGGCTCTTACCCTCTCTGGAGTTAATTATTTGGTTTCCTAGTTTCACTCATGAAAAGAGGTTTACGTTTGAGAGATGCTTGGTTGTAATCATTATCTGCTTCTATAAGATTGCTCATTTCCCACAAAAATGTAAAATGTCAAGCCAGTAGGATCTGATTGCTTCCTTTAGGAAATGGAGAAAATGAGTCCTAAGAGGTGAAGCAAGCTGCCTCAACGTTAATGACAGAGGTAGGACGGAACCCATTTTTCCAGGTCCCTGGACCTCTGTATTTGCCTCACACATTGTGGTCACATTTATTTTTCTCTTAAATCTCTCCCATCCTTCCAAAACCTTGCCTCAACAACTTGTTTGCAGAAAGAAATATACACTGAAATAACAGTTCTCTGGTTTGGAGTCTTTTAGGCAAGTAGGAGAAAAATACAAGCCATGCTGGCAAATCTGGAAATATCTCTGAAAAATTTTTCCTGTCTAGAATAATATGTTTAGTTTCTTTATGTGATTGCACAAGTAAACATACTTTAAAACATATATGCACAAAATACAAGGAGTATTTTGCTAAGTTATCCTTTGACTCTGCCTTGAATTTCTAGGTAGGACAGTACTGCCTTTGAATTCTGAATTGGACATTTAATAAAATTGGTAGGTCTGAAGTACATCAGGATCATGTCAATTGGTGGGAAATTCAGTTTTTATTTGAGATTTGATGCACACCAGCGAAGTGCACAGACATAATTGCTACCATTTTCGTTTACTTATTGCTTACTTACTTTGGTATTGAAGCTATTTGGAGGGGGTGGATATAGCTTAGGGAATAGAGGTATTTTAACAGCTAAACTGGTTTTCAGATGCCTTAGCAGAATAATGTGTTTGCATAATTTGAACACAAAGACTGATACCATAGTGAAGGTAAGAGCTGAAGTGAGCAAGAAGAGAGAGAAAGAGAAGTTCATGAAACTGAAATAAAATACAGTTCATCTCATTACCAAACTTCAGTGTTACATGAGGTTTAGGTTTATACCTACAAATACTCCTGCCTCTCAATATTTTCTATAATATGACAAATAACCTCAGTTTGAAGGAGACAATATAATATAAGATGACCCCATTGGGAAAAGATCTGCCAGCCTGTGCATGAGTAATTAGAAGGATAACCATCCTCTTCCAAACAAAGACAAGAGAACACACAGTTCTGTAAGCCCAGGAATACTTGCCCCACAGAGTAACTATTAGCTTCCTTCTTTGGCTAGATTTTATTTCCCACAGATGGCTCTGCATCTGGATGTTCCCCAATAGTTCAGCACAGATATTAAATTAAGACTGTTGGCAGCTATTTCTTGAAATCCTTTAAAGAGCTGTTCCCTAGTGAACAGGGCAAATGTTACTTATAGCAGATCAGGCTATAGGTTACTCTTTCCCCTTCAATTAAGTACAAACAATCTTCCCATTCCAGCTTCATAACACACCTCAGGTAGTGGAAGAGCTCAGGGCCTCAAATAAAGGGACAAATAAATACCACTCTTGCTTCTGGACTAAACTCTGAGTGCATTCATTGGATTTCTTTACCTCTATAAAAAATGTGATGTGTTAGTCAGTTACAAGTATTGTTTCTACTTTCAAGATTATTGATTGCAACTTAAAAAAATAAAGTAACTTTTCTCTCAAACAAATGAACAAATGAGACAGAACTTGTTGATTCATAACACTCAAAGAAAATGAGAAAAAATGCTAAGAGGCAAAGACGACCACTGTTGTTTTTTTCTACATATTGTGATAAGTGTAACTGATGTTCTCATTTTCCAATGTCTGAAACTGCATTCCTAGTGCTGCATTAACACTCCCATCACATTTATCTGAATGACCAATCAGTCAGAGAAAGGCTTCTCTATTCCATTCATTTCAGTGGACATGTGTGCAGCTTTGTGCAGGGCAGATTCTTATTGCTTCTACGGTTTTCTCCATTTAAGAACTGAGTCATTGGCATTTTAAATGTAAAACACAACCTCGTGGTATAGCTTGGAGCACAGGAAAGAGCATTGGATTGGTAAATAGAAAAATTTAAATCCCTGATCTCCTAAGTGCTCTATGAATATCAAATGTGATTCAAGGTCCCTGAGCCTTGATTCCCTCATTCACAAAATATGGATAAGAACATCTCTGAAGATTAAATATGTATATGACAATGGATTCTAAAGCCTAATAGACCATAAAAAGGGAGAGTTAACATTAGTTTATTACCATTAGTTATTATTTTAATTACAATGGATGTTCCTAGTGATTATGATCTTCAAGTTCTCACTCTGATAAGAGGAAACAATGAAGTCCCAAGGTCAGTGTTATTTGAAGAGTTGATAAATAACACTCAAGAAGAAGTTCCCTGATCTTAATATAGTTTTTCCAGAAGCCAAGCCAAATTAGAAAAAGAGAAAAATTCAAGGTAAGAAAACCAGTCGGAAGGCTGTTGGGGGTGTTCCTGAAGGTAGGTGACAGAGGTCTAAACTAGAAGAGCAGTAGAGACAGTAGATGGAGTAAAAGAATGAAATGCAGAATTAACAGAAATTGCTGATCAATTGGACATGACTGCCAAGTGAAAGGAAAAGAATGGGCTTTCTCAGTATGCCTTTCATTGAGATAAGGAGGAGAAGATAAGTTCAACTTTTGATGAGTTTGACATGCCAGTGATACATTCAAATGGAGATTCCAGTAGGTGGCTACATATAAGGGTTTGAATCTCAGGAGAGACATCCAAGTTGGAATTTTAGAGAGACAAGAACACCTTTAGTAGTTGAAACCAGGAGACTGGATGATTTTGTCCAAATGAATGGAAAAGAGAAGTGGTCATGATAGACCACTGAGGAGCTCCAATATCTAATGAACAGATGAAGGAAGAGAATCTTGCAAAGAGACTTAAAATGAATCACCAGAGAACTAGGAAAAGAGCAGGAAAATGTGGCATCATAGAAGACAAGGAAAGAGAGAACTTCAGGAAGAAGGAATAACCAGCGTCCTCAAATGCTACATAGTGTGCAAATTAGAATAGTGTCCACTGCATTTAACAAAAAGTAGTGCATTTATGATTTTTAGAATCAGCTTGATTTCTAAGTGCACAATTTGATGTTTCACAGATATATACAGTCATGTAACGACTGCCACAATCACGACAAGACAGCTGGATAAACCCAGTTTCTTCTTGTCCGTTTGTGGTCAGTTACCTCCCCTCACAACTCACCACAGTTCTCTGATCCACCTTCTGTCACTGTAGTTTTTGCCCTTTCTCAAATTTCATGTAAGTGAATTGATAGTTGTATTTTGTATCTGGCTTCCTTGTTTAGTATAACACATTTGAGATTCAATCAGCGTGTGTGAATCAATAATTTACTCATTTTATATCTGAGGAACATTCAACCATATGGATGCACAATGTGTTTATGCATTTATTGCTTTTTGGATATTGTGAATTAAAGCCACCATACACATTCACATACACATCTTGATATGCACATATGTCTTCATTCTTTTGAATACTACGATTAGGATCATTGACTCATATTGTAAGTCATATAACATGGTTAAAATTTTAAGAAACTGTGGACTATTTTCTCAAGTGACTATACCATTTTTGTATGCTCATCTTCAATGTATGAATCTTCCAATCAATCCACATCTTCATCAGCACCTTGCTATTATCAGTCTTTTTAACATTGGCTCTTCTAGTAGGCAACAGCACAAGAGAAGACTCTACATGTGGACATCACCAGATGGTCAACACCAAAATCAGATTCATTATATTCTTTACAGCTGAAGATGGAAAAGCTCTATACAGTCAGCAAAAACTAGACGGGGAGCTGACTGTGGCTCAGATCATGAACTCCTTATAGCTAAATTTAGACTTAAATTGAAGAAAGTACAGAAAACCACTAGACATTCAGGTATTACCAAAATCAAATCCCTTATGACTATACAGTGGGAGTGAAAAATAGATTTAAGGGACTAGATCTGATAGACAGAGTGCCTGATGAACTATGGACAGAGGTTCATGACATCGTACAGGAGACAGGGATCAAGACCATCCTCATGGAAAAGAAATGCAAGAAGGCAAAATGGTTGTCTGAGGAGGCCTTACAAATAGCTGTAAAAAGAAGAGAAGCGAAAAGCAAAGGAGAAAAGGAAAGATATTCCCATTTGAATGCAGAGTTCCAAAGAACAGCTAGGAGAGATAATAAAGCCTTCCTCAGCAATCAGTGCAAAGAAATAGAGGAAAACAACAGAATGGGAAAGACTAGAGATCTCTTCAAGAAAATTAGAGATACCAAGGGAACATTTCATGCAAAAATGGGCTCAATAAAGGACAGAAGTGGTATGGACCTAACAGAAGCAGAAGATATTAAGAAGAGGTGGCAAGAATACACAGAAGAATTGTACAAAAAAGATCTTCACGACCCAGATAATCACAATGGTGTGATCACTCACCTAGAGCCAGACATCCTGGAATGTGAAGTCAAGTGGGTCTTAGAAAGCATCACTACGAACAAAGCTAGTGGAGGTGATAGAACTCCAGTTGAGCTATTTCAAATCCTGAAAGATGATGCTGTGAAAGTGCTGCACTCAATATGCCAGCAAACTTGGAAAACTCAGCAGTGGCCACAGGACTGGAAAAGGTCAGTTTTCATTACAATCCCAAAGAAAGGCAATCCCAAAGAATGCTCAAACTACCACACAATTGCACTCATCTCACATGCTAGTAAAGTAATGTTCAAAATTCTCCAAGCCAGGCTTCAGCAATACGTGAACTGAGAACTTCCAAATGTTCAAGCTGGTTTTGCAAAAGGCAGAGGAACCAGAGATCAAATTGCCAATATCCACTGGATCATCAAAAAGCAAGAGAGTTCCAGAAAAACATCTATTTCTGCTTTATTGACTATGCCAAAGCCTTCGACTGTGTGGATCACAATAAACTGTGGAAAATTCTGAAGGAGATGGGAATACCAGACCACCTGACCTGCCTCTTGAGAAACCTATATGCAGGTCAGGAAGCAACAGTTAGAACTGGACATGGAACAACAGATTGGTTCCAAATAGGAAAAGGAGTACATCAAGGCTGTATATTGTCACCCTGCTTATTTAACTTATATGCAGAGTACATCATGCAAAATTCCGTGCTGGAAGAAGCACAAGCTGGAATCAAGATTGCCGGGAGTAACATCAATGACCTCAGATATGCAGATGACACCACCCTTATGGCAGAAAGTGAAGAGGAACTAAAAAGCCTCTTGATGAAAGTGAAAGAGGAGAGTGAAAAAGTTGGCTTAAATCTCAACATTCAGAAAACAGATCATGGCATCTGGTCCCATCACTTCTTGGGAAATAGATGGGGGAACAGTGGAAACAGTGTCAGAGTTTATTTTTTGGGGCTCCAAAATCACTGAAGATGGTGACTGCAGCCATGAAATTAAAAGATGCTTACTCCTTGGGAGGAAAGTTATGACCAACCTAGATAGCATAGTAAAAAGCAGAGACATTACTTCGTCAACAAAGGTCCATCTAGTCAAGGCTATGGTTTTTCCAGTGGTCATGTATGGATGTGAGAGTTGGATTGTGAAGAAAGCTGAGCGCTGAAAAATTGATGCTTTTGAACTGTGGTGTTGGAGAAGACTCTTGAGAGTCCCTTGGACTGCAAGGAGATCCAACCAGTACATCCTAAAGGAGATCAGTCCTGGGTGTTCATTGGAAGGACTGATGTTGAAGCTGCAACTCCAATACTTTGGCCACCTGATGTGAAGAGTTGACTCATGAAAAGACCCTGATGCTGGGAGGGATTGGGGGCAGGAGGAGAAAGGGACCTCAGAGGATGAGATGGCTGGATGGCATCACCGACTCGACTGACATGAGTTCGAGTAAACTCCGGGAGTCAGTGATGGACAGGGAGGCCTGGCGTGCTGAGGTTCATGGGGTCGCAAAGAGTTGGACACAACTGAGCAACTGAACTGAACTGACCTGATTCAACTGTACCAGCATCAGTTGTTAAGATAATCTTTTCCCCCCATTTAATTGCCTTTGCACCACTGTCAAAATCAATTAACTATATATGTGTGGGTCTACTTCTGGATTGTTTGGTTCCATTGAACTATATATAATATGTAACATCATGTCAATATCCCATTGTTTTGATTGTTAAAGATTTTTAGTAAGTCTTCAAATCAGGAAATGTAAATTTTTCAAATGTTTCCTTCTTTCTCAGAATTGTTTTTGCTATTCTAGGTACTTTGCATTTCCATATGCATTTTAGAATCAGCTTGTTAGTTTCTTCAAAAAGCCTGCTTGGATTTTGACTGGTATAACATTGACTCTGCTAGTCAATTTGGGGAGAACTGAGATTTCAACAATAATTAGCCTTCTAATCCATAAACAGAATTTTTTTATTTAGGTTTTCCTTAATTTCTCAGCAATTCTGAAGTTTTCAGTGTACAGGTCTTATATATTTGCTATAATTATAACTATTTCATATTTTGATGCTGTTTTAAATGTATTATTTATTATTTCAATTTCTAATTTCTATTACTAGTATACAGAAATATATTTGATTATTGTGTATTATTCTTCTATCCTGTGATCTTGTGTTATATCTTGAATTGTGTGCCCCAAAACTTATACTTAAATTTTCTCTGTCTATATTTCATTTTGGATAGTTTTATGGCTATTTTAAAGTTCATAAAATTTCCCTTTTCTCATGTTCTCTTTGTTAATTTCCTCCAATGCATATTTTTAAATCAGTCATTGAGGATTTTATCTTTCAACATTTTATATGGATCTTTTTTTTACATCTTTCATGTCTCTACTTAACATGTTTCATCTTTTCTCTAGTTATTTGATCGTATGAAAGTTACAGTAATTTGTATATTTTCATGTCCTTGAATATAATTTTATCATCTAAGTTATTTCTAGAATTATTTTTATTGATCTCTTTCCTCATATTTTCCTTTTCCTCTGCACACCTGTTAATGTTTGATCAGAAGCAAACATGAAATTTATATTTTTAGTGCTAGATATTTGTATATTACTATAAACATATTTGAAATTTGTGCTGGTATACAGTGCTATTTCCTGTAAACTGTGATTCTTTGGGATCTTGCTTTTAAACTTTGTTAGGTAGAACTAGGATAGAGTTTATTTTAGAACTAATTTTTCCTTCTGAGCACTCTCACTAATGCCCCATGTGCTGTGAAATTTTCTGTTCTGGCTCATGCAAATAGAATCAGGAACTATTGCTGCCACATATGCACTCTGAAGATTGTTTTCTCTAGTCCTTTCAGTTGGTTGTTTTGCAAGCCTTAGGTAGTTTTGTCATATGCACATAATAATTAGTACTTAGCTAAAAATTTGATGGGGGGCCCCCTTTAAATCTCCAGAACTCTTTCTCAATAAAGCTCTCTCCTTTTTGGTATTCTGTCACATGACCTCTAATTACCTTGGCCTACTTGGATTCTTAGCTCCATCTTCTCAACTCAGAGAGACTTCTGGGCTCCACCTAGGTTTCCTGTCCCTGAATCACAGCCTGGAAGCATTCTCCAGGAAGTTAGCAGGGAAAATCATATAGCTAACCTCATTTGTTTTCCATCTTTTATGGAACCCTGTCCTTTGCTGCCTATGGGCTAATGTGTTGAAAAGCACTGTTTTTTATTTCTTCATGTTTAAGAGTAAATTCAGTCTCTACGACTTCATTCTGTCCAGTCAGAATAATAGGCAGCAAATGTGTTGAGCACAACATCAGTATCAAATTAAAGTCACCCAGTAAAACATTAGGAAAGGGAGGCGGGAAGTAGCTTCTAAGTTAAGTGCTCCTATTTTCAGTAAAAAGGAATAAGTAACTGGAATATTGGTAGATGACAACAATGGGGAGAGATAGAGTGAATTTAAGTTGGTAATATACATACCAGTGAGCAGGAGTTTTATGAGGAGGACGCTGTCCACACCTCCTGATTCTGAGTGGGGGGAAATGCAGCTTCTCCTTGAGAGGCTGATGGGAGCAAAGTCCTCAATGAGATGAAAGGGAAAGGAGGTGAAAGAAATGTTCAGTGAAGATGACAAAGGAGCTTCCTAATAAAAGAACAAAGTCCCTAAAATCACAACAGAAAAATTGAGACGGAAGAAGACTGGATACAGATGAAACATGGAAGGTGCTAGAGAAGATAGGTAGCCAGAAGACCTGTGCTCAGGGGAGCGTCCTGTTATTCAGGAGTGTGGAACGTGATGGGTGCAACCAGCTCAAGGACTCCAACAGACTAAGTATAGTCATCATATCTCTGGTGGACTGTGGGCATCCAGGCATCCCAGAAGTCATACGCAGCTTGCAAAGACTGTACTCTAAGAAGGTCTCAGGATCAGAGAGATAAAGAGACTTCAGCCTTTCTTCTAGGACCTGACTGAGTCCCAGCAAGAAAGCCGCAGCCTCACCCAGAGGTACTGACATCTAGTCAGTAGCAAGTAGCCCAATCTAAGGGTAGAGAGTAAAGAGATGAGTGCTCACAGCAGTTCAGGAGCAGAGAAGAGTACAGTCCAGCTAGTCGCTAAAATCTGGCAATAAACTTGACTCTAGGCTACCAGGGAGCCAAAGAAAAGAGGGAAACATCAATAACAAATTTACCTATATAAGGACCAAAAAAAAAAATTTAGGACAAATATATGCATGTGTGCTAAGCTGCTTCAGTCCTGTCGAACTCTGAACTTACGGACTGTAGCCTGCCAGGCTCTTCTGTCCATGGGATTCTCCAGGCAAAAATATTGGAGTGGGTTGCAAGCCTTCCTCCAGGGAGTCTTCCCAACCCAGAGATTGAACTCAAGTCTTCTGCATCTTCTGCATTGGCAGGCAGATTCTTTACCACTGCACCACCTAAGAAGCCATATTTGAAGGGCTCTTTCTAGTAATAATAAATGAAGAAGGCTCCATCATGAAACAGTAGGTCCCTATCATAAAAATTTCATGTCAGTCTATAGGGTTTAGCACACAAAGTGAGCTCTTCTATGTATGTATATACATACATATATAAAGATATAAAATACATATAAACATAAATTATATCATCATATATAAACATACAGATGTTATTGATGACATTGATATTTATAGACCATTCCTCGCCTAAAATGTTAGGAGGAGAAAACTTTAGCTAAAATCATAAAAGCCATTTCAATTAATCTGGAACAAGCAGAAAAGATTATGAAAAAGTAGAGAAATAGATTAAATATAACTCAACTGACAATAAATTAGAATGAAAATGATATTATTGCTCAAGTTAAAGGGTAAAATGGAACTTATCATAGCTCATCAACTTAAAAATGTGTATTTTTTTCAAACTTTATTATCTCTGAAATCAGACTGCCTCTTAAAATCAATGAAATCTTACAACAGCTGTCAGCATGGCAGTGGTTTGGCTGAGATTACTTATACCAGTGGTTCTAAAAGTGTGTCCCACCTGCAGCAGCAGCCTGGCCTGGGAACATGTTAGAAATGCAAATTCATAGGCCCCACCCCAGACTTAACTGCAGCAGAAAATCTGATTCAGGAATCTGTTTTAACAAGCCCTGCAGGTGATTCCGATGTGCACTCAGGTTTTAGAATCACTTTCTTTCATGGTTGAAAGGACATAAAAGCACTAATACCAAACCTATAGAACAGTTATCAGAGCTTGGAAGAAAATCTAGGGGACAATAAGGAAGTACCCTAAAACCCAAATGATTGTGTGGTGGGAAAGAGGATACATTAGACATGTTTAGGAGTACTTCCAAAGCTAAGCAGGCTCTACGTAATTGTAAAGCCAGCCCAGGAGCCCTGAACAAATGGCTTTTAGTTTATTTATGGATTTCTTTTAGAAATGTTACATCGTCATTGCACTTGATGGCACAGAGTGCATGTATGGAAAAACATAGTAATAGCTGACTGAGTAAAAAAGAAATTTAGAAGACTAAGACTCTTAACTGTAAGGAAGTTTGAGACATACCGACATTTTATATTATTTTTCATTTCATATATACAAATGAATGATAAACTATAAAATAATGTTTGAGAGTTTAAATAAACTTTTTCAATAAGTTTAAAATTAAAATTCTAAGATATAAGAAAACATAGTATCAACTTGGTTGACAACCTTTTCTCTTTCCTAGTGTGTATGAAATAATTGTACATTACACAATTGATGCTTCTTAGTTTAATGAAATATCATGATTCACATAAGTATTAGCCCCTGCTTGTCAGGTACTTGTCTTTGCTGAGGACACTGTTTTTAGAAAAGGTTCACGTTTTATAAAATGATAGCCTCCTGCTTGGTTGGTCTCAGGGAGAAATGGGCAGGGTCAGAGAAGGAAAAATGAAAATTCTTAGAGAAGTAAAACAAGTTTTCCAGATTTCAAAATGCTCCTATCACATTGCAGTATACTATAAAAGAGTACAGCACATTGTCTGAAAGTATATGCTTTAATTTCTAATTGACCTCAGTTCAAATCCTGGCTCTATCATTAATTAGCTATGGGCTTTGGACAAATCACTGGACCTCTCTGAAACTCAATTTCCTCTCCTATAAAACAGGGATAATATTCATGGCTTTGGGGTGATAATAACTGAAATAGATAATTCATAGGAAGTGCTTACAGAACACCTGGAGCATAATAAATACTCAGGGATTGAGAGCTAATATAATAATTGCCTGCAATCTGCAAAATAACCCCACTGTAGGCTGTTTTCAGGGCAGCTGCCCAAAGGGCTTCTGCCCAAAAGAACAACAAAAGGAAGTCATTGGTGACTAGCTTAACTGCTTGAACCTGCACAGGAAGGGTCAACACAGCTTTTATTCTGATGAATGAAATTCTCCTCTCTGAGAGAAATTTCAGAACCATCAAAACCTTCAGAAAGTAAGTCAATTAAAGAGTCTTTCTAATCACGTTACATTATCAAAATGAAAATACTTTTTCATTAGGGAAAAGCATTTCAGAGGTTGTAATTCTTATTGATGGTGAGGATCTTTGAAGAAAATGACTAGTAGTCAGAGACAGATATATTTCAAAGCAACTCATCCATCCCCAATAGAATCAACAAGGAAATTATTTTTCTTTCCTGAGCCAGTGTCTAGATCATCACACACACACACAAAAAAAAACTTGCATTGAATCCTCAGAGAGCCTTTCCCTTGATAAATAATGTAGGCACAGAAAGATAAAGGGAGCATCTGGAAAGAGTGATGTCACACAGGTTTAGAATTTATTCGTTTCCTCTGTAGTATGCTGAACACTGTCATGAGGTTGGGAACTCAGAGTTGTGGGCTCTGATCTAAAAGACAGGAAGCATACAACTGTTTATCCAAATGATACTGCCTCTTGAATCTTTTGCTTTAATTATTGATCTAATAGACTCTCTGAACTATAATTTGAAGTCAATGAAGTCTAAAAGGAACCTGCTTAAATAAAGTACACTCATGCACAATAGATGATAGATAGATAGATAGATAGATAGATAGATGGATGGATAGATAGATAGATAGATAGATACAAGTACCCACTGTCCCTCTTAGCGAGTGTTACTAGGTTTATAGATTTCCTGGAATAAACTTTTATTTCAATCCAATTTCCCCTTTTATACCATTTCCTATTTTTCCCCCATTCTCTCTGATTAATAGTGAAATAGCAGTCATTATGAAAAAATAATTTCAATATAAATTTTAACCATGATAAAAAGTGTACTCCCCAGAATGTTATCATATTTCAAAGTTAAATACAGACATATTTGAGAGATATAGTGTTTTGGGATAATGACACCACTGAAGATGAAGCTGATTATGCTGGGAAATAAAGTGCTAGTTGCTCAGTCATGTCCAACTCTTTGCAACCCCATGGACTGTAGCTCACAGTTTCCTCTGTCCATGGAATTCTCCAGGCAAGAATACTGAAGTGGGTAGCCATTTCCTTCTCCAGGGGATCTTCCAGACCCAGGGATTGAACCCAACCCAGGTCTGCTGCATTGCGGGCAGACTCTTTACTATCTGAGTCACTGGGGTTTATGCTATACTACAGTGATATTAAATGAAGTTATTTTCCTAGTCTAAGGCGAGCTTTGGATGTGCCTATATCTTTCATGGAATCAACCAAGGTCTCACCTAAGGCTGTCAGGTTCAAAAACTTGTTTTAATTGTTCCATTAAGAATGACCATATGCTCAGTGTCTGACTCATGTTAACCAAACTCATAAGTGGTTGGTTTGTAAACCAAAATGCTGAATTTCTTACAATGCAGAGCATCTTTCCAGTGTGAGGAACTGGTACAGTGGCCCTATTTTCTGTGTTAAAGTACTCTACTGACAGAACAATTAACAGGAACATTGTTTCTACCTTATGGAATCAGGACAAAGATAACTGGATGGCACAGAGGTATTTTACATCCCTACAGTGCCTTGTCCAATGTGAGTAAATGTCTATTAAATTAAAGCTGTTGTATTTTATCCAAAGTATAGTCTACTCAAGAACTATCTGTTGACCAGGACAAAAATTTCTGTGTCCCATACACAGTTCCTTTGCAAGTTTTAGGACAGTGTTTGGATACAGGTTGGTTTCTGGCTCAATTAGGTTCATATTTACAAACTATCTTCCAGTGAAATTCATCTCTGTTGATGTCTGGTACATCTATGTGCTATATATTTTACTAGTTTCAAAATATTACCTTTTCCCAACTTTGCTTAAAATTTAATTCAGATATATTATATCATGGAGAAGGGCATTGCAGCCCACTTGAGTATTCTTGTCTAGAGAAACCCATGGACAGAGGAACTTGGTGGGCTACAGTCCATGGGGTCACAAAGAGTTGGACATGACTGAAGCAATTGAGTACATACCACATCGTATCCTGACTATACACAGAATCTTAGAATCAGGTCTGCTCTTATAGGAAGAGACCTATTTTAAGGACCACTGGATCTGACTTCTCACCTTATACTTGAATCTTCTGTCATTTTGGCCTATTAGGTCATTTGGATATTATTTGTGTATACTAACCAAAAGTTATCATTATGATCTGATATTTCCACTGGACATAAAACCTAACAAACTTGCAAACTCTCTTTAAAATTAATTTTTTTCAAATTACATCATCATGAAGTTTCTCTTCAGTTAAATGAGAGAAAAACAAAAGAGTTTCTTTTCAGCTACCTGTCTTAATATGGTTTCCTGGTTTCAGCAGCTGTTCTAAAATGAAAAGTGTCCTGCTGCCAATATTTTCTCCCTGAAACTAACTGCTTTTGATGAGGATGTGAGTACCGATGTTTGAACCCACACTGACCCCCATCAGTCAGGCAGCCTGGTCAACTTATTAGGTCCTGAGGGAAGTTTGGATTAGGGATAAGCAATACAGATAAACCAGAATATAAGTCTGTGTCCAGAGAGGAGCGAAAGTGATCATTTGCCAACAGTCCTGTCCTAGAGCTCCCTGCCTGAAGGGTCACCTAAGAGACCTTGGAAATGGAACACATCAGTTCAAGAAAGAAGTACTTAGATGTTGGGCATATGGATTATTTAGAACCACTTTGATTTCTTAGATTGACGTGCTGTTACAGAAGACAGACGTGAATGCAGATGAAAAGGCAGATGAAAGTGTCAAAATCAGAAACCCATTGCTCAGTGGGAGAGAAGAAAAAGACAGGGGGGGTTAGGATGCAGAAATATTGCTCACTCTCTTGCTCTCTCTTTTCTCTCCAGTCCCAATGAAAGAAAGTACTTTGAAGAATCAAAAAGGGGATGATGCAACCATATTTAACATGTATCTGATGCTTTGGAATACTAACAAGGGAAGCTATAAGTTACACAAAGTAGTTACTACATCAACTAATATTAAACAGTGTGTTTTAACATAATATAGACATATTGGGCAGTTTTTATTAACTTGAGCAGTGCTGAGTACTAGAGGTATAAAAATAAATACAGCCTGTTTCCTCTCTTGAAGGAGATAATGGTCTAGTGAGGGAAGAAACAGATGATTACACCATGGTGGAATACAGGAGAGAGTCGATTGTTTCCCAGGTGGCACAGTGGAGTCAGACACAACTTAGTGACTAAACAGCAGCAGCAGGATTAAAACAGAGTGCTCTGCAAATCCAGAATCTGACTTAGCTTGGATGGGATCTGAGAAGGGGATTTATGGAAAATGTGATGTAAGGCTTCTTCCTCCAGCTTAAAAAAAAAAAAAAAAAAAAAACCCAGAAATACTTTATTCTTTAAATCAATTTTAGATTCACAGGAAAAATGCAAACATAGTAGAGTTCTCACACCTCTTGTACCCAGTATCCTTTATTACTGACATCTTCCATTGTATGATGTGTGTGTGTGTATGTCTGTGTGTGTGTGTGTGTGAGTATGTGTATCTAACCACTAAGTCATGTCCGAATCTTTGCAACTCCATGGACTGTAGCCACCAGTCTCCTCTGTCCATGGGATTTCCCAGGCAAGAATACTGGAGTGGGTAGTCATTCCCTTCTCCAGGGGATCTTCTCCACCCAGGTATCCTGCAATATAGGCAGATTCTTTACCACTGAGCCACTAGGGAAGCCCAGAATCTTACATTGGCATGGTGCATTTGTTAAAATCAATGATCTAACACTGATGTATTATTATTAAGTAAAGGTCATAATTTATTAAGATTTTCATAGTTTTTCCAAACATCCTTTTGCTGTTCCAGGATCCCATCTAGAATATGACACTGCATTTAGTTGTCATGTATCCTTAAGCTGCTCTATTTTTTTTCTTTTGAAAAACATTTGAGTTAATTTTTTATTATATTTTGAGAAATTTTATGTTTGTTTAAGTCAATTAAATAGAGTTCTCTCACCAATTAAATCTGTGAATACCATCTGAAGGTAGAGAGTAGCATATCTATAATGTATCCATATAGACATACAGACAGACATAATAGAGATCTCATAGAATTCATTTTAAAACTTCAGTCGCAGATCAGGTACAATACAAAATTCACTAGTTTATAAATAACAGTTAGAATAAATTAAGTTTATTCACTCAGATGGCTAAAGTCTTTTATTATTTGTAAAGAACTGTTTTAAGATCTGTATTTGTCCTTGATAAGCAATTTTTAAGGAGGCTGCAATTTAGATTTGGATAAGAGAGTTCTCCTAACAGTTTGTGTTTAGAGAGCTTTCTATCCCTCTTTTTTTAAATTTCAGATTCTAGTGATTGAGTTAATCAAGACTCATTCTCATGGACTGAAGGCTGTATTTACATTTCAAAGACATGATAAGATTCATAACTTTAAGGGACAGAGAAAAAAAAAATGTCCTAGGAGTTTTGGAGCACATTTATCTACTATCATAAGTCTTAGGGTGATTATTATTTAAGCTTTTTTTCTCTTAAGTATGGTACACTTTTGCATCAATATCCTGATTTTTAGAATATCTACAAGCATTTGGGAGGAATAGGTGACATTTTGGGATTGGCAAAGACAAATGGGCATTGACTTATTCCTAGAGTTGTATTTTTGGTTCTGTTCCTTAGGCTACTTTTATCTCTGAGTTTCTCAGACTTTCCTTCCTTTTTGATAACCTTGAAATTTTCTAGATTTATTGGTCACTTATAAAATGCCCCTCTATTGTGATTTGTTTAATGTTTTTTCTTATTATTAGACTGGTATTATAGATTTTTGAGAGGACAAGAATTAAAATGTCATTTTTATCACATCATGTCAAAGGTCTTACAGTCAACATAATGTATCACTGTTAATGTTAACTTTGATCACCAGATCACCTGGCTAAGGTACTGTTTGTCTGGTTTCTCCCCTGTAAAGTGCACCCTCATAAAGTACACCCCAACCCTCGGTCCATTTCCATTCTGTGCTCTTTGAAAGGAAGTTACTTTTCACAGCCTATGCTTAAGTGACATGAAATTATGTTCCCCTTCTTGATACACTATCTACATCAATTACTTTAAATTTTTCTGCACAGGCAATTTATTTCCTCCATTTACTTAGCTAGTCAATCATTTATTTATATCATGAATATTTTTGTGCACCTTGGGTTTTACTCTATTTTCTTTATTTTGTTCTTCAAATTAAATTTTTCCAGTCTTGGTCACTGGACACTCTTTCAGCTGGCTCCTATGTCACTTTAACATAATCTCATCATTGTGGAATATTTTCTTTTTTGAATATTTTCTTATTTTCTAAAACTCCAAGATGCTCCAAGGCTCATTTGGTATATTTTTCTGGCCACTCTTTTATCTTTCAAAAGATAAGTATAGTCAGTTCTTCTATAAAGCTTATTTTGACAATATGAATTTGTTTCAACATGATTAATATATTGGGAATAATTAGAGCATGATACCAACTGAGTACTTGCTTATGCATGAGAACCTCTGAGGAAACATATAAATGTGCAGTCTACTAAAATGAGCTTCATAAAAATAACAAAATGAACAGGTGCAAATACTTCAAACATCCAACAGCTTCCTCAGTCCACTGAGGGTGTTAAAAGCCACATATGTTGTCACAACTCCTTCTGATTTCACATAACCCTCCTTCTACCCCTTCACAATAATTCACAGGCTTCAGTTCTTTTGCTGCTCACTTCAACAAGCAAGTTTCAGGTCTTTTTCAAGATGAAGTACCATATTTATTGCAGCATTTGTATTTCTATTACCCATTCAAGGTGTATAAAACTGTTTTTCTTAGGGTTCTATCTTATTTTTACACGTGTCACTAACAAAGTTTTTGAGAGCTCTGCTCCTAACCCTATTTTGGTGGAGGTGAAAGGTTGGTGTTATTGTACACTTTTGCTCAGCATACTGATTTCAGGAACATACATGTCATGGAATAGCAGAACAGACTATAGGAGTTATTGAATGAAAAGAGAAGAAGTCTTGGGGCAGAGAAGGCATGCAGCTATGGAAAAAAAAATCTACATGGGTGGTACACTTTACCTCATTTTATGTTGTTGGAGCATAAAAGGAGATGGTGAGTTGAGACCAGAAGAATAAATAGGAACAAAAACAAGGGCAAGCATTTGTTATGATAAATTTGGACACTAATACTATATCTGTTAGGATGTCCTCCAAAAGTCATGAGCATTGCAGTGACGTATACAAATGTGCATTTTATGTAGATTTCCCTGTTCAGGCCACTAGGAAGAAGATGAACTGGAGATGGGCAAGGATCTAGGTTAGTAGACCAGGAGGCTTTTGTCATATGATTAAGGCCCAGAATATGGCAGTAGTATCCAGAATGAACTGAAATATAAAGACTAGTGGAATATTTGGGAGATACAATAAGAGAGAGGGGTAATTTTTGAACATAGTGGATGTGAGTAAAAGGCAGTTAGGGGTGGTGAGGAACAATAGAAATGTCCTAGATTTCATCACTGAGCACAATGATGGATGATCATAACACTAACTGCAATTGAGAACATAACAAGAAGGAAAATCTGGCAGGGGTCTGGAGAAGAAGATGGGATTGGTGGATTGGAGTTAATAAGTCTGGTATGGGACTACTTCAGACAACAACACTGGCTGACATGCACCTATGTAAGTTCATGGGTGCTTTTACTTATTGTAAATTCTAAATATAGCCAGTATATTCCTAGGTTTGGAAAAGAATATTTAAGAAATAAATGTGATGTCTTTGTTTTGTGTTTTGCTGTGTTTTCTCCTTCTCATCTTTTAAATGTTAGCTAAAATTCACCTCTTCAGAGAGAGCTTCTTTGACTAAGTCCTCAGAAGCTGACAGTAGGAAAAGTATATGCAAGCGATTATTTAGAAAATTATTTATAAAGGGAGTAAGAGAGTTGGAACAGAGATGGACAGAAACCAGGCAAAGCTGTCATCTCAGGAAAAAGGTCCTAAGGAAGGTTGCTTCCCCCAGGGGAACTCAGGAGTGTAAATTGTATAATATCTCAGATTGTTTCATCCCAAGGCAAGAAGGCTGGCCTTTCATAATCCCCAACTTGACAGTTATTGGTTAACCATTCCCCTGGGATGAAAACTTGTAGACATTTTTGGCTGTAAACTGTGCCCAGGGCAAAGCAGTTCCAGAGCCAAGGACAGGCCTCTAAACTGAGCTGCTAGTATGCTGTTCACACACTGAAGGAGACCAAAGCCAGAAACAGCAAAGTAAAATTCACATTGAAGGTGATCTGGGTAGAGCATAGACATTGTAGATAAGGACTCAGCAAACGGGACTCTCAAACAAAATCCAGCTTGGTGCCTGTTGTTAACTTCATTGTGGTATAATTTACATGCTATAAGATCTGGCTGTTTAAAATGTACAATTTTTAGCAAATTTACAGAGTTGTGCAGCCATCGCCATAATCTAATTTTAGAGCATTTTCATTACACCAGAAAGAGAGCTTGCAACATTAGCTGTCACTCCTCATTGCCTCCTCATCTGCCCCCAGTCCAAGGCAACCACTAATTTACTTTGTGTCTCTATGGATTTGCTTATTCTGAACATTTTATATAAATTAGCTGGCACATTATGTGGTCTTTCATCCATGTTGCAGCATGTATTAAGTATTCTATTCCTTTTTATGGCAGAATAATATTCCTTTGCATGAATATATCATCTTTTGTTTATCTATTCACCAGTTAATGGGCATATAGGTTATTTCCATTTTTTTGTATGGAAATAATGATGTTATGAACAGTTGTGCTCAAGTTTTTCATGGACATATGTGTTCTTTCTATTCTTCCTAGCTTTATTGAGATATAATTGATGTATAAGAGTGGGTAAGTTTAAGATGTACAAAATGTTGATTGGATACAAATAAATTACAAAATTATTATCACAATAGTGTTAGTCAACCTCCATCATATTACATAATTACCATTTCTTTATATAGTGAGAATATTCAAGATTTACTCTCTTAGCAAATTTTAAGTATATAATACAGCATTATTAACATCATGCTGTAAATTAGATCCCCAGAACTTGTTTGCTTTATAACTGGACATTATAACCCAACTCCACATTTTCCCTACACCCAGTATTTGATAACTACCATTCTACTTGTTATTTCTATGAGTTTGGCTTTTTTAGATTACACATGTAAGTGATATCATACAGTTTTTCTCTTTCTCTGCCACATTTATTTCACTTAGCATCATGCCCTCAGGGGCTTCCCTGATAGCTCAAACAGTAAACAATCTGCCTGCAATGAAGGAGACCCAGGTTTGAGTCATGGGTCGGGAAGATGTCCTGGAGAAGGAAATGGCAACCCTTTCCAGTAATCTTGCCTGGAGATTTCCATGGACAGAGGAGCCTGGTGGGCTACAGTCCATGGGGTCACAAAGAGTCGGACACCACTGAGTGACCAACACACAAAAACTTGCCCTCAGGTGGCAGGGTCTGTTTTTCTTGTGTCTGAATAATATTCCATTGTATACACATACCACAACTTCTTTATCCATTCATCTGTTGAAGGACATTTCATTTGTTGTTTTCATATCTTGGGTATTATTAATAATGCTGCAGTGAATAGGGGAGTACAGATATTTCTTTGAGATTCTGTTTTCACTTCCCTTGGCTATATATCTGGAATTGGACTGCTAGATCTATATCAGTTTTATTTAAAATGCTTGAGGAACCTGTTTTCTATAGAAGTTGTATGAATTTCACGGACAAATTTTTTTTATATTTTTTCTCTTGGGTAGACACCTTGGAGTAAAGTTAATAATTATACGTTTTACATTTTGAGGAGCTGCCAGACTAATTTCAAATTGGCTTCACAATTTTACATTCCCATCAGTAAGACATGAATTTTCCAACTTCTCCATATCCTTATCAACACTTTTTATTGTCTGTCTTTTTAATTACAGCCATTCTAGTGAGTGTAAAGTGACATCTCATTGTGGTTTGGGTTTTTATTTCCCTAATGACTAATGATGTGGAGCATCTAGTCCTTGTGCTTATTTGCCATTTGCATGTTTTCTTGGAGAAATGTCTATCTAAATCCTTTGCCTACTTTTTAATTGGGTTATCTGCTTCATGTTTTTTAAATAAAAAACATTTATTGTAACACAGCTACACTCATTTGTATATTTAGTGTCTGCAGCTGTTTTTGTACTACAATGGCAGAGTTGATAGTTGCAGCAGGACCATATGGCCCACGAAACTAAAATATTTGCTGTCTGGCCCTTTATGGAAGTAAGTCCCATCTCCCCTGCCCCCATCCCAGGAATGTGTGTGACGTGCACAGTGGTTCAGGAGGGAGCTGCCCTTCTACCTCTACCTCTT
The DNA here is from genome assembly GCF_023699985.2 of Odocoileus virginianus. NCBI lineage: Eukaryota > Metazoa > Chordata > Mammalia > Artiodactyla > Cervidae > Odocoileus > Odocoileus virginianus. The sequence goes on from NC_069679.1 coordinate 45,482,356, forward strand.
CTACCAGTGAAGGACGTTTAATGGGAATACTTGGAACTGCTTTCCCAGAATTCACTAGGACATGGGGTATGAGAGTGATTCCTGATGTGCAGATGTGGAGTGAACTAATTCTCACTCAAGAAAGTCACCTACATGGGGTGGGTTGACTTCTACAGGAAGAGGGTAGAAAATAGCACCAGATTCCCAGAGGCTGAGGAAGGAGTCACCATCCTGGAACAGAGCTGCACCTACTAGGGTCAGACTGTGGGAGACAGTAAATAGAGTACCCCCAATAGCCTATCATCACTCTTTCCAAAGAGAATCAACTTCAATCACCTCCCTGGCCCAGAAGGTGAGAAATCACTTACTTAGCCTTGTACAAACTCTCCCACCCAGTTCTTCTCCTTGCCCATCCCCTCCATCCACACAGATAGGATGCAAATTACCACCAACTAGAGATGGTAAACTCAGTTGGTAAAGAATTCGCCTGCAATGCAGGAGACCCTGGTTCGATCTCTGGGTTGGGAAGATCCCCTGACAAAGGGAAATGCTACCCACTCCAGTATTCTGGCCTAGAGAATTCCATGAACTGTATAGTGCATGGGGTTGCAAAGAGTCGGACATGACTGAGCAAGTTTCACTTTCAGAGACAGTAAAGAATTCACCTGCAGTGCAGGATATCCAGGTTTGATCCCTGGGTCAGAAAGATTCCCTGGAGAAGGGAATGGCAACCCATTTCAGCATTCTTGTCTGGAGAATTCCATGGACAGAGGAGCCTGGCAGGCTAGAGTCCACCAGGGGATGCAAAGAGACACGACTGAGAGACTAACACAGCCACCAGAGCTGGGAACAAAGTGAGTAGAGTGGGAAGCCCACCCTCTCCTCACCCACTTCATGTGTTCAGGCAGCAGCCGGCCCCAGTGCAGGGACCATTACTTGCATTTGGAGATATTACTACATGATTTCTGAACTGAGGTAGTGTTTGTGACTTGAAGGGATTCCAGGTTTCTCTATTACCTTAGTGAAAGGTGAAAGTCTGTGAAAGGTTGTGTCTGACTCTTTGCAACCCCATGGACTGTTCATGTAATTCTCCAGGCCAGAATACTGGAGTGGGTAGCCTTTTTTCCCTTCTACAGGGGATCTTCCCAACCCAGGGATCAAACCCAGGTCTCCCACATTGCAGGAGGATTCTTTACCAGCTGAGCCACAAAGGAGGCCCAAGAACATTGAAGTGGGTAGCCTATCCCTTCTCCAGGGGATCTTCCCTACCCAGGAATCGAACCACGGTCTCCCATATTACCTTAGACTGAGCTTCAAAATCTAGAACTTGCCTGAGTTTCTTTTGGGGGCAGGGACTGGCTACTCACACTGAGTAAAGACTAAGTAATGCTGTGGGAAAAGAAAGCAGTAAAGTTATCTTTTGACCATATCAGAAGTTATGCTTTTTCAACATACTTGTCACACACATATGTGAGACTGGAGACGACATACAAATGTTTGCCAAAGACCATTTTATTGGCCTTTATTGGTCTAAACCAAATGTTTAGCCAAAGTGGCTAAAGAGCACTTGGTACTTAACTTTTGTTTCATGTAGGAAGTCCATGGCTCAGTTGGTATTCTAATTGTATATAATCTCTCTCCATATTTTGATGGTCATGCAACAGGACACACACTGTTTTGTTAGATCAGATGCCACCACTTTCAGGAAGTCTTCCTTGAGCACCTGTCAACCCTTACCCTATTTCATGTCAGGTCAGTTTCTCCTCCACATTATTGAAGTACCCAGGATCTCCTCTTATCAGAGTTCCCACATTTTGTAATGTAGTCTATTTTCTTGTCTGCCTTTGCCGCCAGTCCCAGAATCCCCCAAGGGAAGAGAGTCTACCTTCTTTACTGATATATCAGAGCATAGTGCTGACAAAGAATAAATGCATTCAATCAATGTTGTTTAAAACAAATATTAAAAAAAAAATTTTTTTTTTAATTAAAAAAACAAAATTTTTTTTTAAATTAAAAAAACAAACAAACAAACAAACAAATATTGCCTGACAAGGACTTTCCTGGTTACTCAGACAGTAAAGAATTTGCCCACAATGAGGAAGACCTGGGTTCAATCCCTGGGACAGGAAGATCCCCTGGAGAAGAGAATAGCAACCCACTCCAGGATTCTTGCCTGGAGAATCACATGGACAGAGGAGCCTGGCAAGCTACAGTCCATGGGGTCATAAAGAGTTAGACAAGATTGAGTGACTAACACACACACTCACATTGTCTAATAAATTCATTTATGTCAAATGGGGTATGATTAGCTACAGCCACTGGCTTACCCCCACAAATGTCCCTTAACCATAATGCAGCCCAAGGAGGAAAGAGCGAGGAAATAGGGACCAAGTAGCAAAAATCCACTCCTTTTCCTAGGAAGTCAGAATGCGGCTCATTAGAATCCCCTTCATAGTGAATCGACAGATGATGGATCAGCATACTTCAAATTTCATTGAAAGTCACACAAAAGCCTTTTCCCCCTTTAGCTGCTTCTATATTTCTGACGTGAAGTTGGATAAAGCAACTTCTCTCTGTGCCTTTGAGCAGCTTTAATTGATGTGGATCACAGACCAATTGATGTGGATGCAGCAATCAGTATCAACTGGAAGGCAGCTGAAGAAAGAGGATCAGCTATCCTGCAGTCTGGTTTGCCAACCCCATATAGCTAGAGCCTGGACAATTGATCTTTGCTGCTTTAAATGATCAAACTGCAACCTATTCAAGATGCATATGGTTTCAAAGGCTCCCAAATGCTGATGTTGGACACTGCTAAAAGGGGAATAATGAGCCTAGCACCATTAAAGTTGGAGTCAATTAGCAGAGTCAGGAGACTGACAATGTGTGTTTCTAAGTATAATTTGCATCCTTTGTATCTATAATAAAACCTCAGTGATTTTCCTGTAGCTTGATCATTCCCTGAGGAGTCACATTTGTGGTTTGGTGGAGAAGCGTGGGGTGACATGAGCAATACCATGAAGTTACTGCCCCTACAGGTTTAATGCCATCCCTAAACTTTTACCATTCAAGTTTCCAAGCTAAGGACTGCTTTTTCTGAGCCAGCTTTCCCAGGGTGTATTAGAGGCATATTATTTCTATAGGAGGTAGATATATTATTTGAGCACAAAAAGTTCACATGGCCAAATAAATGTGAGAAACCCTCTACTAGATAAGGAAGTCTCTTGGCTTCAGGACTTTTCCAAGTCAATATTTATTGCATACACTCATGCTAAGTCACTTTGGTCGTGTCTGACTATGTGAGACCCTACAGACTGTAGCCTGCTAGGCTCCTCTGTCCATGGGATTCTCCAGGCAAGAATAACGGAATGGGTTTCCACGCCCTCCTCTAGGGGATTTTGCTGACCCAGAAATTGAACCTACATCTCTTATATATCCTGCATTGGCATGGGGGTTCTTTACCATTAGCACCACCTGGAGAGACCTAATGTGTATTATGTACTATTAATTTTGTGTGTGTGTATATGCATGCACAAAATTCATGGTACACAATATATATGTTAATGTATCATGTTATATATTAATATAAGTGCTGTAGTTCATGGGGTCGCAGAATTGGACACAACTTAGCAAGTGAAAAACAATTATATATAATAATATGTAATATATATACTAAGAATTTCCAAGGGAGGAATGGTAACCAAACATGTCACCGATGACCTTCGGACACAAAGCTACTAATGGATTATATTCTGAGAACATCCTTTGGAAAATGCTGTCTTGGGGACACCCCAGGGACAGCTTCATATTGTGTCCCCAAATTCTTACAGGGAAGGAGTTTGCAAGGTGCTTTGACTCCCATATTTTTCAACTTTCAGTTTTCTTAAATGAACTTTTCATTTTAGAATGGTTTTAGATTTTCAATAAATTACAAAGGTATTTTAGAGATCTCCTAGAGCCCACAACCAGTTTCTCCTATTGGTAACATCATACATGAACTATGATCCATTTGTCACCACTAAGAAAACACATGGTTTTATTACTATTAACTCCACAGATTTTTAAAAAAATTTCATTAGTTTTTCCCTAATGTCCTTTTTCTACATTCTATCTAGGATGCTATTTAGTCTTTATGTCTCTTTCATCTGTCTGTGACAATTTCTCAGACTGTCCTTCTTTTGGATGACCTTGATAGTTTGGAGGAAGGTTCCTTTTAATAGCAAGAGAGCACAGGAAGTATAATGAAACGAAAAATCTGGAGAGAAAGGAGTTGAAAAAAGCTTGAAAGGGCAAAAAAATGCAAAAAAAATAAAAAGGAGACAGAGTTAATTGACTGTTCAGTTTTACAAGATAAACCTTGACTATATACTAATTTTGTTGAATATACATATGGAAAAGAATGCAAATCACAGTTTTAAAATTTATATCATTCAAATATATCAAATTGTATCTTTTTCTCCTAAACTACTGCCTGGTGTAGTTCAAAAGGAAAAAAGGCAAATATCAAGTCAAAAGATAAAACTAAATAAAATTTAGGAGTAAGAAAGACAAAAGTGACTGAGATGATCAGCAGGAAGGAGTTTGAAGGTTTACAAGTGCTAAAAGATTGTTCATCAGTGTAACAGCCCTTTGACTTGAGTTGGTATCTGTTGAAACACTATCTTTTGTTCTCTTCCTCCTTCTTCTCATAAAGGATGGTTTTGAAGGTAGGAAACATGATATCTCTTAGAAGGCTTATCTCTCTGTATCCTGCACTTACGGCTTTTAGTGACTTTTTTTTTCCTTCACTAAACCAAGAAATTACATTTTCCCTTAAACTTGCCAGACGGAAGGAAACCCATATGTAAGACTAGAGAGGTGGTAATCTGCTGGGTCCAGCATAATCAATGGTCACAGAAGCCATGGTGAGCAGCATGAATGAAGAGACCATGACATGACCTGAGGCAGTGGACCAGGGTAGAATTTCTTAGGGCATGCAGTGTAATGAGATCTGGTGTGGATCACGGATTTATTTTCTTTTTTTTTCTTATGAGCAAGGCTTGAAAGACATACACATCATTTCTACGCAAATGTGACCAGACTGAACTTAGTCAAATGGCCACATCTAGCTGTAAGAGAAGTTGGAAAATGTAGTCTCTAGTTGGGCGGTCATATGCTCAACTAATATTGTATTACCATGGCAGAAAGCAAGAACAGATACTGTGAAATAGCTCTGTACATACCAAAACAGTTTGTCCATTCTGCTTTCCCCCTTTGTAGTTAACAGAAGCCCAAAATTGTTTAAGGGCGCAATGTGACTAGCTGATGCTTGCTTTGCTGCCTCCATTGCAGTTAGGAGATGCCATATAGCACAGTTTTGGCCAATGGGAACAGAAACAGGAGTGATCTGAAGGTTTTAGGTAAAGCTTTTACTTCACAGATAAAGGAGGGTAGGCACAGCTCGTGCTCCCTTTCCTAATTCTTGCCTGGAATAAAGATATGATAGTTGGAACTGCTGCTATTAAATTATGCTTGAAGGACAGGACAAAATAATGGCAGAATAATATACCCTGACATTAAAGGCCTGCTAGACCCATACTGACAGTTACTACCTTTGGACTTGTGGCAAAAGTACACAAGAGAGTGTCCCCACTCCCTTTTTAAGCGTTAGCTAATTAGAATTTCTATTTCTTGTAGCTTATTACATTATGATACTGAGGATAAGTGGCCAGAACCAAGGAAATCTTGAAAGCAAATAAGCAGGCAACTCAGCTGAGAAAGGATCATGTAAGAAGATTTGTCTGATACAGAGTAATATCACGCACAGAGAGGGTAAGTTCAAAGAATGAAAAAGAAGAAAAAAAAAAATAGGCTAACATATCCATTAGTGGATGTAAATACCCTATCAGAGAATTTATAGATAGGGTAGTAAAGACCCTAAATATGATTATGGGGTGTTAAGAAAATGCAGACAGAATGTGTAGATTCCTCAGAACATATATATGAGAGTAAAGAATAGAAGTAAACAGCAATATGTATATATATATATATATATATATAAAGGGACAGAAACAGAGCCACACATATGACTAGAAAACTATTAATATAACGTCTAAATGAGAAGTTGATGAAAAATGAATTGCAAATATCATGAACCACAAAATGAAACTTCCATTAAATACCTGCAGTTAGCTGAAATGCTTACTATAATAATCTAGGAAAATCAGTTTAATGTTTATCCTTGGTATTCTGAGTTTTTTTTCTAAATAACATCTTTGCTTCTAAACACATTTTAAAACACCATATTCAGGTAACATCTGTCATAGGTCTGTACTGTAGTTTAGTGGTTATAAACCTGGATTTAGGCATTAGAATTTCTGAGTTTGACTCCTGGCCTGATCATCTCCTCTTTGTAGCTGGTGAGTAAACTACTACCCTTTCTGTTCTTCAGTGTAATTATCTGAAGAATTACAATGACAGCAGCAATCAACCTCAGGCTTCCCTGGTGACTCAGGAGTAAAGAATCCACATGCAATGCAGGAGACACAGGTTCGATCCCTGGGTCGAGAAGATCCCTTGGAGGAGGGCATGACGACCCACTCCAATATTCTTGCCTGGAGAATACAATGGACAGAGTGGCCTGGTGGGCTATAGTCCATAACGTCGCAAAGAGTCAGACACAGCTAAAGCGACTGAGCATGCACACATTATTAGCTGTGTGATCTTGGATAAGTTATTTTACTTCTCTGAATCTTATTTTATTTATGATCTATAACATGGGAATAAAAATAATATGGACATACTTCACAGCACTATTCAATCATTAAAAGAAGTACCGTTCTGTTGAAATGTTCTATCTGGTCAGGAAGACTGTAAAAAATGTATACCACAAATTCAAAAAAAATTATTGCAGCTGTGTCATAAGAATGGCAGAATGCCTCAGTAGTCATGGCCCTGAGAAGGCTCCCTCAGCACCTCAGCAGTCCTTCAGAAGCCACAGCAGAGTGGCAGAGGACACAGCCAAACTCTCTTGGAGACCACAAGCTGCCCTCCTTCTCTGAAATGCAGGCTCAACCGTGATCTTCCTCCCCTCCAGGGGTGAAGTTCTGAGGGAAGCAAACATATCTGCAAGTGGGCTTTCTAGCATTTGATTTAAAAATCTCTTATTGTATTTTCATTACACATTATACACAGAGTCAAGCAGAGAAACAACTCACCTACTTCATCTAATCTTCCTCTGCCAATCTCCTTTTCCCTCATCTTAACCTCCTTTGCTGTCCCTAACCCATGTCTCCTCCTCCCAGTAACCCTGATCTGATAGACCAGCAAAGCATTGGCTTAGTATGTAGAATTTCTGGGTTCTGGACTTGGCTTTGCTATGTCCAACCAACATGTATCTGAACAAGCACTGCTTGGAATTTTAGTTTTCTCACCTTCCAAGTTGTGATATTTGGTCTTTGTGCCTGTTTCTGGCACAGAGTTCTAAAACTCTGCAGTTTCTTCAGTGCTAAGAGTGAGAAAAGCATCTTTGATATTCATCATGAGTCCCTTTCACTATACCTGAGTTTATGCTAATTAAGTGACACTTGGAGGGTGGAGACTGGTTGCCAGAGAAACCAACCACTGAAAAGAGTTAAAACTTTCAGTCCCACCACCAGACATCTGGGGAGGAGAGACAAGCTGAAATTGACATTGTTCACCAACGGCCATCAACCACATCTGGGTAATAAAGCCTCCATTAAACCCCTAAATGACAGGATTTGAAGAATTTTCAGGTTGGTGAACACATCAAGATGTTATAGAAGACGGTATGCTTGATGAAGGCTTGGAAGTTCTAAGAACCTTCCCACATCCCTTGCTCTATGCATTTCTTCCATTTTGGTTGTTTCCAAGTTGTATCCTTTATCATAACCAGTAATGATAACTAAAGAGCTTTCCTAAGTTGCATCGTTCTAGCAAGTTATTAAGGAAGGAGTCATGGAAACCCCTGATTTAAAGCTGGTGTATCAGAAGCACAGAGGATAGCCTGGGACATGAAACTGGCGTCTAGAGAGGGGCAGTCTTCTGGGACTGAGACCTTAAACTGTGGGATTTGCACTAACTCCATGTAGCTAGTGTCAGAATTGCTTACCTATACATTTGGTGTCAGAAGTGTTGAGAGTAGAATAAATAGGAATTTACCTTGAAAAATGAAGATACTGATACAAAATTCATTGGCTAAAATGCAAGTAGATATTTGCAAATTCTGTAAATTAAAGGACTTTATACATTTAATCCATTTACTTGTTCACTTATTCATTCATTCATTCATTCACCTTTAATGCTTTTAAACACCAGTTATAGGAAATGGCTAATTATTATTAATATTCTTACTGGTCTCTACCTACTTTGGCTAGTGGAAAAGGTAAACTCTTTTCTAAAGTGATCCACAAGTCATAAAAGAAAAAAAATCCAGAGCACAGGAGGTAAGAACTAAGAAGTTCTTGGTGAAGGGATTTGTTCCCGTGGGTCTGTGGTCTTTTTGCACCGTGTGGTTTTCAAAACTCTCCTGGGCTCCATCCCAACATGCCATTTTGACAACGGCACTACAGAAGCCCAAATCTCTCTGCCAGAGCTACCACTAATCAATCTCCTACAGCCTTGTTATCAAGGCTTCAGGGGCCTGGGCTCTCGTGAATTACGTGTCAGAGTAATTAATCTTCTCTGTCCTGAAGCCCTTATATGTGGCCAACTGCCACCAAAGCCAAGAGCGATGGCGCAGATTAGTTGTTTAAGTGCAGCCTGGAAGCTGCCTTCTGAGTGAAGTGGTGCTAATCAAACCCTGAACCCTCACCATAATGGGTCTCTCACAGAAGCAAGTGGCTAATTATGGTCTGGCACTATTTTGGAATTTGGTGATTAACTCCCTCAGGTTGATTAGTTCTTAACATAGAAACATCTGTTTATTTGGGGGAAGCCCATTTATTAAGAATTCTCTCTTGATCCTGGGTCTTTTTATACTAATTGAGTCATAAGAAGATTATGTGAAGTTAAATAAAGAATCCCCAACCGATAAGCAAATTGACATTTTTCAACAGCAATTGTTATTTTTATCATTATTGATGAAAACTTAGATACAGGGAATAAAAAGAATATAGCAAAAATATTTTACATTACAAGCAGAAGCATATTTCTACTAATAAAGTTTCAGATATTAATTTTATCCTTTTAAAATCAGAATACAAATGAAATGGTTTTACCTAAATATGATTTTTTTCCTATTTTAACACATTTCAATATAATTTAACTACCTCTGTGGCTGATAACATCTATGGTAAATGTACTAATTATGTAGAACCACTTAATCATGACCTGAACAGGGGCCAAGACTTTAGGTGGGGTCATTGTTTCAATTCTTGTGAAAGTTCCATTAAAAGTTTTTCCTGTACAAAATTTATTACTCTTAAATTTCAAAATCAAAAGAAATGAAGAAACAAGTGGTGTGAGATAGGGAAAATAATATGCCTGGCAAGCTAACATTTTAACAATAGCTATCATATATTTCTACATGTGTCCACTGGTCAGTTTTTAATATATTTATTTATTTGGGGCAAGTTTATTGACCAAATTCAGCAGAATCATTGTCATTAGATGCTCTAAATTTGGGGTGCATCTCTTTCTCTGTGTGTGCATGTATGCATGAGAAGAGTTTTGTTTTCTAAGCTCTGCCCTAATTATCCATTATTCAGTAACAGGTTTACTCTAAAAAATATTGGAAATACAAAGAACCCCCCAGAAAAAGCAAGGTAAAACACATCACTGCAGTCTGATCAAAGTCCAATTTCATAAGGTTTAAGCTGCTAAAACTGAAGGGAAAAGATAAGTATAACGGGAACCCTGCTCTTTGATTTAGATCAGGAAAGAAAAATTTTGAAACCATCCGACAGAAAATTCTTAAAAATGGTCATTTCAGGCAACTTACAATAAAAAATGATAATTTATATTTAGAGGTGTTTTCTAAATTCCAGGCACTTTATGGATATTTATTTCATCTTCCTGAGCAGCCTATAACATAGAAACTCTTACTCTCACACTTTAGAGCTCAGAGTCCTAAGGTCTACAGATGTTAAAGCAACTTGTCCACAATCATTTCTAGAAAATGGGAAAAGCAGGATACAAATCCATCATTGTAATTAAAGAGACTGTATTATTAGCTACCACATTGCTTGCCTCTTTCCTAGTTTTAGAGATTCAAAGATCACTGCAAATTAATGCAAAATTCCATGCAAAAATTATGAAGCAGAATCTATCGGTTGATATTGCTCTTAGTTGCAGTAATGTTTGAAAACTTTTTCCAGGTAAACTCTCAGGCTTGCATTTTAAATATAAAAAAGGCCCCAAAAAAGACATATATCCTTTGTGCCTAATTAAAGATGACTTAGAATGATCTTGAAGTGTTTTACTCAACTGATGGGGAGATGAAGATGTTGAGCTAAAATCATAAGACACTGGTTTCACTGGTCATATTATTATTGTTACACTTGAAAACACAGTCTTCATTCATGTGAGATGAATAATTTTACCAGAATGTTACCAGTCAAATAGGATATATCTTATTTCCTCAGTTCCAAGATGTATTTTTTTTTCTCAATTTAACACTGCTGATTTAGCAGTTTATTTTATAATTACTGTGTTTAGTCACTTCAGTTGTGTTCGACTCTTCAGTGAGCCCATCGACTGCAGCCCGCCAGGCTCCTCTGTCCATGGGGTTCTTCAGGCAAGAATACTGGAATGGGTTGCCATGCCCTCCTCCAGGGGATTTTTCCAATCCAGGGATCAAACCTGTGTCTCTTATGTCTTCTGCATTGGCAGGTGGGGTCTTTATGACTAGTGCCACCACTGCCTAGCACTAATTTAGGTTTTTCTCCAAAAACTTAAAAACCTACTGGCAAGTTTGCGATCCAGGAAATATTGTTTTTGGCTCCTGCTCTCAGAATGTCATCCTCAACATTAACTCATGCAAAAATTAGCCAGTGTAGATGTATTACCTAGTGTCAGAAAGTCATGAAATATAATCTGTGAATTTGAATAAAATAAACATATTAGCCACCAATCTGAGGGCAGGAGAAAACCTCTCAGAAAATATCAGAAAAAAATATCTTTACAAGCAGCTTACAAGTTAAGACATAAAAGCTACTGCAACAAACCACATTATCTATGTCACATTACAGAATTGACTACAAATACTCAGAATTGCCTACTTCACTATAAGCTTTGATTATCTGAGCTGTACTTGGACAGCTATTTGTTTGTAAGATGGGTATATAATATTACAGACAATAACCTGCAAATTATGTATAAGTACAATATAACACTGTATAATCCACTAACATTCCTAAGATTCCAAAGTATTTGCACCGATTGTAGTCCATTCTACAAAGCAAACACATTCCTTACATGATCACAGGTACTGCCAAGTACAGTAGATTTAAAACTAAAATGGCTTACTAGTGTCTAAATAATCTCCTAGGAAACTGTTTAGTCTAGACCATTATCTTGATAGTTCATAATTAGGTTCAATAATAAAGCTTGTTTTGCTGACCTAGGTCAGATCAGCATGTCCACAGCATCTGGGCTCAGTGACCTTGCTTTGAGAGGGTATTGTTAGAAAATCCATTATTATCATCACATACACTTCAGAGAAGTGGCTGTTTTGTGAATTGATGGTGTGATGTTGCCACTTTAGATAAAAGAGTCCATGAATTATTGACTTAATGAGTTAATGTTGCTTGATTTCACAACAAAGTCTTTATAGTCTCCATGCTATTTACTGAACATACAATCACAGCATATGAAGGAAAGCACAGGTAATAGGCTACGCTATGCACTTATGAGCCACAAGAAATCTGAAAAAGGCATAACTTTACAGAAGTGTCACTGGCGAAGGCATGGCACCTTGGTCAATAGTCTCAGGCCAATTCATGGAGAGTCACTTGAGATGACTTGCTTCCCATTATTTTTGCCCTTTGGACACAGAGCAGTTAATTGCTTTTCCTCTTCCCCAGAGTTTGTTCTGGGTCTTGGGTGAAGCCTTGGGATCAGTTCTGTGTAATCACCCATTGTGTGGAATGGTTGTTGCTGGGTGGAAGTTCAAAGAGAGCCCACAGAGAAAGCCCACTGCAGGGAACATGCAGTGCCCTGATGCTCACCATGAAAAAACAGAAGTATAATCTTCTGATGTGATGGCGGTTTTCTTCAGAGTATGCCAATCATGGGGGGGAGACTGTAAAATCCCAGGCACATAGCAGTTAACAGGTTTTCCAGAGAAACTGATGAGTACTCAGACACATCAATTCATCAGACTGTTTGTAAGTTTGGTTTTGATAGCATTCATCAATGCCTATTTATTTACTTTTGGCTGCCCTAGATCTTTCCTGTTTTGCTTGGGCTTGCTCTATCTAGTTGTGGAGAGGAGGTTACTCTCCAGTTGTGGTGTGTGGGCTTCTCATTGAGGCGGCTCCTCGTGTTGCAGCACACAGGCTCAGGAACTGTGGCTCATGAGCTCTAGAGCACAGGCTCAGCAGTTGCAGCACAAGGGCTTAGTTGCTCCACAGCATGTGGAATCCTCCTGGGCCACAGATCAAACCCGTGTCCTCTGAATTGGCAGGCGACTCCTTTCCACTGCACCAGGGAAGGCCCATCTATGCTTATTTTATTACAAGAGATGTATACATGGTACTTCATTCAATCAACCCAACAAACTTACAAAGTAAGTGTAATTTTTCTTTTTTTCCATTTTACAGATGTAAAAACTGAAAGCCAGAGAGAGGAAATAGCAGCTGCAGAACTAGCTAGAGAGGTCAAGATTCAGAGCAGGGTCTAGCTGCCCCCCAAGCCTGTTGAAATGCTCACTCCACTCTAAGGTACTGTGGCCTCCTGACTGTCCCTCTTTCTGTGCTTTTCATCTATATGCTGTTTATCAGCCTATAAATCTCTTAGCTGTGGGGTCTCATTTGTAAATACCTCCTGCTATCTTCTAAGTCAAGTTAAGAGCCCACGATATGCAAGATTTTAGTTCCATCCTGATTTTTCATCCTCACTGCTCTCCATCCCTATTCAAATATCTTTAATCTCAGCCTCCTAGCATACCCTTTGCTTTTTAGCTATCAAGACCTTGACTTAGACTTTTCCTTCCTATCTCTGTTGAAATCTGTTCTATTTTTCAAAACACTTTTTGTGGTTTATTTACATAAAGACTTTTCAGATTCCCCACCTTCATTAAAAATATTTCTTCTTCCCTTTTTCAAATTCCCACTTTGCTTATTCCTGCTTCTCTCAGGGTATTTAATTGCAGTCTGATTCGTGATAATTATGTGCAGGTCTGACTAGATTCCTCTTGTGAGAACAGAGAGCCTTTTGAGGGCAGGAACCATGTCATAATCCTCACTGTATCTCCAGTGTTTAGCATCATTTTTAGAATGTGGAATACTCAATGTTTATCAGATAAATAATTAGGTAAATAAATTGTCCTGAAAAAATAGCCAGGTGAAATAAATTAAGTCACGGTTCAAAGGTACTTCATGAAATTTCTTGATGAAGACTACTATGAAAAAGTAGAGAAAGTTCTTGCCCATTTGTCTCTTGTCCCCATTAACCATTTTGTTTGCATGTTATCATTCAGGTATAGGATGGGATAAAATTGACTGATATGCAACAGATCCTCTGTTCCATGTCACTCACCCAATGTCCTCCACCTGCAAGGAACTTTAGACAAACGGGAAAATCCCTGTTCCATCTTTGGCAAGTTACTTAAGCACCATAGCTCAGTTTCCTCATCTGTATAATGGGAGTATAATATTATCTATTATTGTTTACCACATTTATAAACATATTTTATGTCCCTATTTGTGATTTTCATTCACACCTTCACATATAATGCACTACTTGTCAGCAAGCTCATCTTGTGTTTAACTACGATCTGCCTACTTTCAATGTCATCCATTAGTCCAAGGTCTATCTGTTGAAAAGTTCAGAACAAGTCTAATCCCTCTTCTACATAACACTTTTTCAGTGACAATAATTCCCATTGGAGACACACATATATTGTTTGTCTGAAGCATAGGAATGCCGATAGGCACTTGGAACCAGAGCAGGAAACCATTTTGGGAACTTAAGGATGAAGAAGCCCAAGTCATGTCTCCATTCCTGACTAGATATCTTCTGCTGTGAGAGTGAATGTGATATTACAGAAGGAAGATAGATTTTTAAGTCAGATGTTACTGGACTTGTTCCTGACCCTACTGTTGCATGTGGAGCAAGTCACTTAACTTTCCTGAGCCTCATACTAACCCTACCTTCAAGGGCTGTTTGAAGATTGACAAATATTAATAGAGGCAAAGAACCCAACACATAGAAGATATTCTAAGTATAGTCATTCCTGTTATCATTCAGTTTCCTATAACCCCTTTTCCTTAAAAAAAAAAAAGTGACCAGGGCTCCAACTGAAAGAAAGCTGTAACATTAACTGTTTTGGTCTAGACTCCAATACTGTTCTCCTTTCTGCTTCTCTGCACCACAAAACCACTTGGGGAGGGTGTCGGACTTGCTTTACAACTTCCTTCCTCCCCACTTTGCCCCACATCTCTTTGCATTCTACCTACCGAGGTATGTCTCTTACACCTGTTGGGGTACTTATAGCCCTAAATGCACATCACAACCTCAAAACTTCCACACCTGCCGAGGTGTTCTGTGCTAAATTTAGTGCTCAGCTTCAGTATTAACCTCACCCTAGTGTCTCATTCTGGTCAGCTTTTCAGTTGTCTTCTTAAAATACCTATTTCAGTTGTGCTGTTTGAAGTGTGTTCTAATCTTGAGTTTCTTAAAATGCCTTTTGAAAGAAAACAAGGAAGAATCCTAAGTACAAAGGTCACAAAGACCTATGGCTTTTTCTCAACTCTCACCTCAGTTCTTCTCTGATTTTTGAGGCTGTTAGTCCTGTCACCTAGAAACATCTTCCTTGGCTCTGTCTCCCTCACCTCTCTCTTTGTCTGCATCTCCTTTGTAGCCTCCTTTCCTTGCCCCCAAACAGACACATTTTCTAGCACTTGCTCTGTCCTCTCTTTCCTCTTCTCTCTCCCTTGGAGGACCCAATCACTGCTGTGGCTTCATCTTAGACTACAGAGTCAGTGATCTCAAATCTGGGCGTTAGTCTATACCCAAGCCACAGACCAGCATTGCCAGTAGCTTTATCAAGAATTCTTCTTGGAAATGCTGTGGGTAACCCAGGTTCAAGAAATCTAAAACTAACTTGCTTTTACTGCTTTCCTCCATCCTCATTTTTGTTAATGACACCATTAGATCCTTAGTCCCCCAGACTTGGAACTCAGAGCTTTCTTATGTTCCTTACTGTCCTTTTCCACACAATCCATCAATAGCCAAACCCTGCCACATTGGCCTCCTTAGTGTCCCACATTTATCCCGTTTCTATCCCTACTGCCACTGTCCTAACTCAGGGCCTTGTTAGTGCTTTCCTGGACCATTGCCACATCTCCCAGTCGGCCAGTCCAATATAGTTTTCACACCGTGCCAGACTTATCTCCCTGAAATACCTCTATGATCATGTTACTCCCTCTTCTGATACCTCTGATATCTCCTCAGTGCCTACAGAACAATGGTCAGATGTCTTGGCATGCCAGTCAAGACCCTCTAAGATTTGAGCCCAGCACCCATCTTTCTTACTCCTCTTCATCGCCTTTGCCTTCCAGTCCCACAGTTGTCCTTGTCTTTTCTTTCTCCCTTGCATTCCCTTCCCACTTCTTTGTCAGAGACTAACCTAGCTTTCAAAGGCTTCCCCACTTAAGAAGTCTTTCCCAGTCTCTCTGGCCAGAACTCACCTTCCTCTGTATTTTGCTAACACAGGTTATTACTTGATATAGATCATAGAAGAAACTTATTTTTTTAAACATCTTTATATGCTGAACTAAGTGCTTTATAAATGTTCGTCCTTTTTAACTTTCACAGTAGTTCTATAAAATGGGTTTTTATGGATGGAAAAACTGAGGATCATTCAGATGAATTAATGTGGCCAAGGTCATGCAGACAGTGAGAAACAGTTTCTCTTCACAACTCACGCCTGGTACTCTTTCCACTATAGCAAATCATTTCACCTTTCTGAGGACAAAGAGCCACAGAAATCTAAGGGAACCGATATGACCATTTAACAGGGACAAAGCAGCTCTGACTTTGGTCTGTCCTAGTCCTAGTTTTTTACTTGGCTTTTCTCCTTTCAGACCCTCTTCTGATATTTGGTTACCATTGCCTTTTAAAAGTTTCATTATTATGCATAATGTATTCATTGAAGGGCAGCATTTCCTGTAATTTATGTCTCTTCATTTTACTACTCAGCAATTCCTCAGTATTTAACCTCATAAATTTCAGTTATTGTCCTATATTTACACATTGCATCTGCGGGAGAAGTCTGTGCAATTTAATACTGTGTGGAATCCGAAGGGATATTTAGTAAGAGGGCGAGCCCATAGCTTATGCCTCTCCTAACAAAGTCAGACTGCTCATGAGCAAAAGCAAATAATCACACCTTTTCTCCCTCTCTTGTATTTGCCTTATGATTCCCTTGGTTTTCTGAAATCATCCCCAGCCCGTTCCTGGGAGCACGGGCTGCTGGCCTTCACGTCCCTTTGTGGCTGCAATGCATTTTGCATGCTGCACCTCTTCATCAGTCGTCTGGACCGCCTGTTCCTCCCCCTCTGAAAAAGCCAAACAGTACTAACCCCACCACATCTGGCTCTCTGGCTGCCTTTGTTCCTCTTAGATTGTTCTGCCATTGCCCTAAGGCCAAGAGATCTTTGGGGCAGTGGCCCTGTTTGGTGTTTGGCACAGTTTCATTTACTGAACATCTCTATGTACATTTATGATGCCATATAACTAATAATAAAAACAGGACAGCCCAGGGCATCGTTTTTTATTGTCAGCACCACAGCAGCGGTGGGGGATGGGAAGGTGAAGGACAGAGAGTGCAATAAGGTTCAGGACTTGTCAATAGAGGCTGGCCCTTGCTGAGCTCAGTCTGCTCAGCCATATTCCCTTCCAAAGGGGTGCAATAATGATCCGAGCCTTGTCCAGACCCTTTCACAGAGCCACAGTAGAACAGACTAGGACAGAGGATTCTGTGTGTTGTTGGGGAGCTGCTTGGATTGTGCACCCCACTATTTTTCAAGTAGCAGGTTTGCCCATCTCTAGGCGTGTGCAAGATGGACGACGGCAGAGCTCACACTGTTCATCACTGCCTGTTGCTAAATTGATGCGGTTCTCCTTGGACGCCATCAGCTGTGCAGTAATCCATATTGATGGCCGGGCTTTAGAGCAGCCGTTTGTATGCTCTGCATCCCTCTGTGACTGTCTGCTCTTTGTGGACGTGGCCTGGGTGGTATATGCCCCCAAATCCTCTGACTCAGACTTCAGAAAGGTTGCGAAAGGTTTTTAGAGGCAAAAAATTTCTCCCAGGAAGGCATTCACAGGAGGCAGCATAAAACAATGGAAAAAGCCCTGACTCTGAAATTAAGCTGCCTGACTTCATGTTTCAGGGGTCTGCCCTTTTTATATCTGTGGGGCCTTGGGTAAATCACTCAGCCTCTCTGGGCCTCAGTTTTCCTTTCTGCAAGCAGGGAAAAAACAATAAATTTCTACCTCAAGATTATTTTAAAAATCCTATATAAGTTATGTCCTGAAAAGTGCTATATAAGAGATCATTAGTACTGGTACTATAGTCAAATATTTCATAAAGGAAAAAAAGGTACAGAAGGGAATCTCTATGCTATGTATGTTTGTATAAAGGTATAGAAAGGCAAATATAAATGTCAAAACCTGTACTAAATAGTAAGGGAGAAATAAACTGTTCATTTCCATTCTAGATAATTACAGCTATTGCAGATACCTTGGATGACCTGGAATACTTGGCACAGTTCTGTCACAAGTGTAATTATTGGCAGTATCCACTTCAGAAAGAACAAGTGAACCCTCTCTAAGCAGAAAATAAAAATCAATGATGATTTTTACAACTATCAGACTGTGTGGTTTGTAAACAGTTAAAGAAGCTTCTTCTGTGGGGATACATGGATTAAAACCTGGAGAGCACATGAGTGGGAAGTAGAAGAAAAACAGGTTCTGTCCATCTTACTGGTACTGACCATGGTAACACGAGGTTAGCTGGAAGCAGCCTCTGAATGTGCCAGATCCAAAAAGAACTAGATCTAGTTTACAAAACATGTGTCAGTTCAAAACAGATTTATTTCGGTGGGATATTTTGTCAAGGTGCCCAAGCAAAGACAAACTCAATATGCAAAGGAAAGTGGACGGACTGCCTGGAATGAGGGCCAGCTTGCATCCTCTTCTGAAATTTCTTTAATGATCTCAGCTGTTTATATCCCACATGCTGTTTGTGAAGGGACTGATTCCCATCATCCTTTGAAAGGATCTCTTCGCTCTATGCAAGGCCTCATCAGCACACTCTGCATGCTATTTTAGGGGCTATTACAGATGAGTTAACCTTTATCTCTGAGCTGCACGTGCTCAATGCTGCACAGGGCCCTCCCTGCAGAGGAAAGAGACCAATTCCCCTCGCATGTTCTAAGGACCTATCAGACATTCTCAGAAACAGAAGGTTAATAAAGAAGATTGAGATGGAGATGCTGTCTGTTCTAGGGGAATATTTTCTTTTATTCAATAAGGAATATGTCCTATAATACTCTTTTGACTTGCCAACCTGCTAATTTTAACAAAATAGTTGGGCGAGCAATGTGTAACAGCTGTCTACCTTTCTCTGTAACTAAGAAATCCATGAAGCCTATAAAAGTGATAAGACCATAAGGAGGTGTTTCCATAACCGCAGGCAGCGGCTTCAGATTAGCTTTGCCTCTCCTCTGTTGATTTTGACTCATTTTTGTGTATCGGAAGGTGTGTCTACCCACTGACCCCCAAACCCAGTATTTCAGGTTTTCTTCCCTCATTAGCAGGAAAGAAGGGGATCCGGGCAGACACTCAACAGCCATTTATTTTGTTCTTCAAGTGCCGCCTTCTTTGTAAATGAAAGAGGCCAATCAATAGGGCAGTAAGGAAGGAGGACCAGTAGCTGGGAGGGTTCCACTGCGCGGTAAGGTCTAGTTTCAGCCCTGGTCCTGTGTACACAGTATCCCAGAGGTGCGACTCATTACCACTCAGTATTTTTTTTTTTTAATTAGCTCTCTATTAAACAGAACAGTGAGCAGTTTCAGGCTAGCATCTGTAGATTAAAATGAACATATCCGTTTAACATCTGGAGTTACTGAAATCAGAACTGCTGTGCAGCAGCCCTCTCCTAGGAGGCAGGGCTGTGGAGGGGGACGTCACAGACTAGGAGTCAGGCAGATCGAAGTTCCAATCCAGCCTTTGCCTCGTCAGCTCTGCCTAATTGTACAGTCACTTTGCTTCTCTGTCCTTCAGTTTCCTCATCTGCACATTGGGATAAGAACAGACTCATAGGGCATGTTGAGAAAATGACAAAGAACTGTTCACACTAAAAACACAGACATAAATAGCAAGTGCTCAAATATGTGAGTTCTGGTTAGTGTTAATTTATGGAAACTGAGCCATTAGAAGTTAGCAGAAAGGAAACAGACCACTCTAGGAGAACCGATAAGGCTTCTTGAGGCTGCAGTGTCATATCAGCATATCTCTACTTTCTTTGAGGAAGCACAGTTTCCTAAATTGTGAGGCTTCCCTCCTCATGAAGACCGAAGTATATCAGGAGTTGGATGGAAATGACATGCTAGTATGTGAAGAACTAAATATCACCATGGTGAATCTCCAAAGTTTTGCTTACATAGATTTGATGTTTTTTTTTAATTTTTACATTGACTTTAATTTTTAGAACAGCTTTATATTTTCAGGAAAAAAAATTGAGAAGATAGAGACAGTATAGAGAGTTCCTGTATATCTAGTACCCAATTTCTCTTATTATCAACATCTTACTTCCATATGGTTCATTTGTCACAATTAATGAATGGATATTGAAAAATTATTAACTAAAGTCCATAGTTATTAAGATTTCCTTAGTTTTTCTTTAATGTTCTTTATCTAATCCAGAATTCTGTCTTGTATACTATATTACATTGTTTTCTTTTGTGAAGTCATTCAGTCATGTCCGACTCTTTGCGACCCCATGGACTGTAGCCTACCAGGTTCTTCCCTCCATGGGATTCTCCAGGCAAGAACACTGGAGTGGGTTGCCATTTCCTTCTCCAGGGGATCTTCCCGATCCAGGGATCAAACCTGGGTCTCCCCCATTGTGGGCAGACGCTTTAACCTCTGAGCCACCAGGGAAGCCCTATAGGCTGTTGTTATTCAGACTTGTCTTATTTTTTATATTTTTGATAGTTTTGAAGGGTAATGGTCTGATATATCTCAGGATGTCTCTGTATTGGAAATTTTTTAATTTTTTTCTCATGATTACACTAAAGTTATGACTTTTGGAGAGGAATATCATGGAGGTAAATTGCCATTTTCATCACATCATATCAAGAGTGCATTCTACCAACATGACATATGACTGATGAAGTTGACCTTGATCACCTGGCTGATCAAGGTTTCTCTGCTAAACTGCTACCGCCCCACCACAATTTCCATACCGTAATCTTTGTAAGGAAGTCATTTTGCCCAGTGCTAGTGCTTAGCCGCTCAGCCATGCCCAACTCTTTGCGACCCATGGACTGTAACCTGCCAGGCTCCTCTGTTCTTGGGCTTCTCCAGGCAAGAGTACTGGAGTGGGTTACCATTCCTCTCTCCAGGGGATCTTCCCCACCCAAGCATTGAACCCCAATCTCTTACATTATAGGCAGATTCTTTACTATCTGAGCCACCAGGGAAACCCCTAACCTTTCTTAGCATTTCCATAAAATGCATTTAATGGTGAATCCCAAGAACAGAGGAGCCTGGTGGGTTATAGTCTGTGCTGTCGCAAAGAGCTGGGCATGCCTGAGTGATAAGCACCAGCACTAAGAGAGGTTAAGTGACTTTCCCAAAGTGACATGCTGAGTTAGTAGACTGGGTCCTTTTTCTCTTTCACTCTATTTTCGTAATTTTCTGGAACGCTTTATAAACAAGTATATAAATATTAAGAAGGAATTAAATGGTCTTTCAAGCAACTATAGGAATATTTAAATATCTTTTTTTTTTTAAGTACAGTATATAGTCTGTGGTTCTTCATTTGAGAGATATGGCCAAGACCTGTTAGAATTCTCCCCTAACACTCAAGCTTGTATTCCATACTCAGGTCTCTGAATTTTATCCTTTGGCCAGGCTGCAGCCTCAAAATTTCCTGGCTTTTTCCATAGTGATCTCTATTGCCTTTACATCCCATGAAATGGCTTTGGGTTTTAATGAGAGTGACACATTCTGTCACATATCTCAGGTTGCCTATGCATAAGAGCCTTATAGGTCACCCATAGAAACCCTGGTAGACTTTTAGTACTGGATATCATTTCCCAGCAGAATATCCAAACAACAGTGATTATTCTGGAAGAAAAAAAAAATCTTCAGCCAGCAATATCCAGATAGGAGCTGTGTACCTGAAGGAGGGATGTCATTTATAGCCCTACTCTTGGTAATGACAAAATCGCACAATTACCTCCTGCTGCCTCTTCATTGCTTGCAACCTCTAAAAGGTGTAGGTTCTTTTGGAGGTCTCAGTCCAGGGTTCTCTCTATAACATAATGTTATACATAAAAACTGCAATGGAAACACAAGCTAAATATACCTTGAATCTATTTTATCATAATTACTATTTATAACATCATTTGTAACACAAATGGTTCCAGAAATATATGATACAACTTCCAATGTGGTAAGGAGGCAGCATAATTACAGTATTACAGTACATTACTGTAATAAAAAACACTATGGGCTTGAGGACCTAAGAGATAAGGATTCAAACCGCTTCTGCAACTTACCAACTGAGTCCCCAGGCAAATGATTTAACATCAGCAAGCTTAAGTACCTTGATACTTACTTTACATTCTTATGTGAGTTTTAGAGGTTTATCTGTTACACATTAAATCTAAATTGGATGTTAAATAAATGCAAGTGAAAATTTAACTAAGTCAAGCCTTTCTATTGGGATAAAATTCTAATGAAAGATATCTATTCTTGATATTTTTGATTACCAAAATAACTAGCAATATGGAAATACTTTGGATAATCCACTTCAGACTCTGGAAATGAGGTACCAGCTCAGTTTTTTATTTATGTATTAACTGGTTAAAGACATAAAAAGGGGTTGCTAACAGCTAGATGTTCAAATACAATAAATCTGACTTTCCCATCTTCCTTGGATTCTAAAATGTAAATAATAGATTTTATTTTATTACTATTATTTCACTAGAAATTACACGGGTCAAATTATTGCAAACTTTAACTCCGTATATTAAGATATGCTCCATAATTTTATTTGCATATGGCTCTCAATTATAGCTGCAAGTACACAAAGAGAAATACCGTTTTCCTTCCAACATTGTATTCAGCAATAGCACACCTTTGTTCTTCCTAAGTCCCTTTCCTCCCCATCAGTACCAGATCCCAGAGACCAGGCCCTGACCACAGAAGTCTGTGGAATTGGCTCTACACACCGAGACTTGGCTGCAGGACCCTTGTGCAGATGAAGATGTCAAAAGGCAATCTGCAGTGAGAATGACAGTGTGATTAACCAGAATGAGGCCTAAGTCAGAAGTAGCACGGACCACTGGGAAATTAAGGCACCAATTTTCACCGTCAAGATCAGCTGTGATAGGGCGGTATATCCTAGCAACAGCAGAAGTCTTACCCTTGCCATCACAGCAAAAACTAATTTTGTAGTGTTATCCGTTTATATCTTTTAATCCAAAAAGTCTTTAAACAGAAAGTAAATACACATTCCTTTCCCTAGATCTGCCTTTTGCCTCTAATTGAGAAATCCTTAATTCAAGTGAATTAAAAGGTTACTGAGTCTTAACACAAATTTCATTAGCTTTCATTCTTGGTGCAACTGTGGGAAACCTCATCAGAGAGATGGAAAGGGATGGTAATAGTTAATATTAACAGCATTTATGAAGAAAATGATACTTAAAATCACCCTAGTGTATCGTAAACCAAACATACCATATTTTATTATCCATCTGAACAGTGTTATAGCATGCCCCTTTATTATGTTAATTCAGATTTATCATAAGGCAACACCGTCCCTTAAAATATAACTTCACATAAAGGAGTAACCAATAAGGATGGAGGTTTTTTTGTCTCTTAATACTAGTGCTTTATTGACTTGACTGATATATTTATATCTATAAAAGCTGGAATCAAGACTGCTGGGAGAAATATCAATAACCTCTGATACACAGATGATACCACCCTTATGGCAGAAAGTAAAGAAGAACTAAAAAGCCTCTTGATGAAAGTGAAAGAGGAGAGTGAAAAAGTTGGCTTAAAGCTCAACACTTAGAAAACTAAGATCATGGCATCTGGTCCCATCACTTCATGGCAAATAGATGGGGAAACAGTGGAAACTGTGTCAGATTTTATTTTTTGGGGCTCCAAAATTACTGCAGATGGTGACTGCAGCCATGAAATTAAAAGACGCTTACTCCTTGGAAGGAAAGTTATGACCAACCTAGATAGCATATTAAAAAGCAGAGACATTGCTTTGCCAACAAAGTCCATCTAGTCAAGGCTATGGTTTTTCCAGTGGTCATGTATGGATATGAGAGTTGGACTATAAAGAAAGCTGAGTGCTGAAGAATTGATGCTTTTGAACTGTGGTGTTGGAGAAGACTCTTGAGAGTCCCTTGGACTGCAAGGAGATCCAACCAGTCTATCCTAAAGGAGATCAGTCCTGGGAGTTCATTGGAAGGACTGATGCTGAAGCTGAAACTCCAATACTTTGGCCACCTTATGCGAAGAGCTGACTCATTGGAAAAGACCCTGATGTTGGGAGGGATTGGGGGCAGGAGGAGAAGGGGATGACAGAGGATGAGATGACTGGATGGCATCAGCAACTCGATGGACATGAGTCTGGGTAAACTCCGGGAGTAGGTGATGGACAAGGAGGCCTGGTGTGCTGTGATTCATAGGGTCGCAAAGAGTCGGACACAACTGAGCGACTGAACTGAACCAAAATGACTGAAGCAGCATAGGCCATTCACTGCCAGATCTGTTTTCAAGAAAAGATAGATCAGTGATTTTTGATACACTGTATCAAACTGTCAGAACATGCAGTTTCTCTTTTGAAAAAAAAAAAGCAAAAATAAAATTGCTCTTCAGTGAGCCTGATTCCCCAATTAAAGGTAAAATCCTGCTAGAGGCCAAAATTATTCTGCATGCCCCTCTACTTCTGGTTAGGAGGCCCCTATTCCAATTCTTCAGACACTGAGAAATCCCTCTCTGAAGCAATCTGTTTTGCTTTCAAAGCAGGGCCCAGTGCTCACCTGAGAGCTAAGCCTTGAGTAGTAAGGAGAAGGCAAGGGGAAAGAGAGAACCCACGGCTAAGGATGAAAGAGAAAAACCTGGACTAAGTGGAATCATGGACTCCAAGGAAGAAGATAGTTTTAAGAAAGAGCTGGTGGGGAACTGTGTTGAATGCAGCCTAGGTCTTCTAAGGCAAATGGGCTAGGGAGGGAGATGGATTTGGAGGTCATGACTGATCTTGGGAGATCTCTTTTTGTGGCTGGATAAATGCAAAGTGCACGGATTAAGGAATGAAAAGACTGGTGGAAAAAGAAAAGAATCATCCTAGTTCATCCAAGTATTCAACACTTCCCATGAGAAAGAACAGGAATCCTTCCATGGTGTTTTTAATGGATGTTAGAAAGCTAACCAATTGTCTGTCCAGTGGACCTAGCAGAATCCCTAATTCAGGAGAAGAGTAAGGCCTTATATTAAGGGATGAAAAATCTTTCCTATCCCAGAAATACATTCTTGGAATAGAGTGATAATTAGTCTAAACTCCTATGCCAATTCCCTAGGATGGGAGAAAAGACTGGCAGGAAAATCCCAAAGCAGCAACAGAATAAAGGATTCATTTGCATGCTTCTCTCAAATTCAGGTAAAGGATTAGATTCAGTTAAAGCATGGGCACCGAGCACAGGAGAAGGCTTCACCCAGTGTGTGGGTATCTGAGGCAAGTATTTTATTGGCAAGAGGTGACATGGATTTTGCACAGTCTCTGGACTTTGGGGCACACATTCTCCTTGGTGAGGACTAAGAGGCTTGTTCTGATCTCTCTAGAATGCCTTGGGATTATATACAGGAATGTCAGTGCAAGATTGCTGGTGTCTCCCACTCAGTGATACTGCTGTGGTCATTGCTGTTATGTGTATGAAGCTATATCTTGAAAATCTGAAACTGGACCAGAGGTCCTCTTGCTTTCAGACACCCATGATGTCAGCCTGTCACTCTACCAATTGTGCGTAGATCTCATGTCTGAAGATCAACTTTAGTATTTCTCAGGCTGTCTATGCTGCTTCTAAGCTGCTCTTGCTAAAAATAAGCTGTACTTCAGTCTGCTGCCTGCCAATTGGACTGGCAGCTCCCCTGGTCTCTCCTTCCACAGCTTCCTGCCCGTGTTCAGAGCTTCATATCACCATACATTCTGCACAAAATACTTTTTTTCTCCTTGTCCCACTCAGAGCCTGTCAATCATTCACCACACTTCCACCTTCTTTCCTCCTCTCTCACAGAGGCAGTTTGGGAATTGTGTAACTTCAAACAAGTCATTTAAACTCTCTTGTTCAGACCAGTCTTTAAGAACAACTTCCTGCATGACTATTTTAATCAAACTTTTGGTGTCTGAATTGTTGCAGACCAGATTAAAAAAAAAAAACTTTCTCCAGAACAATCTCTTCATAAGACTTAATTCTCTCTGACTGTTCTACCCATAATGGCCTTTACCACTGTTTTTTTTTTTGTTGTTTATTTACCAGTCTTTCTGATTAGTTGCTTCATCAATCTACTATTGTTTGTTTGATTGTTTTATAATTTATGTTTTTATAGCATATCAGCATTATGCTATTTGCCAAGAGTGCTTTCACAGAGTATTTCATTAGAACCTCAACAATCCTGTGAGGTGAAAATCATGATAGGTATTATTATCTGTATTTTCCTAATGATCAACTCAGTTCAGAGTGAATCGTCCTTCCCCAAGGCCAAATGCACAGCAAGTGGCAGTTGGCACTCCACATTGCAATGGTTGCCACATTAAAAGAAAAATAAAGATTTCACTCCCACTTACAACTTGAAATGTCTGTGGCTCTTACTAATCCTCTCAATGATTTTGCAATCAAGTTTGGTTCTATTTTGACTCATGCCTTGGAAAGTTTCCAACAAGGAAGGGAAACATCAGCCCACATCAGAAGAATGGCCAGTTTGATGCAAAGTGATGTGTGAGCACCAAGAAGATGCTGTTAATTGATTCGTCAGTGCCCCTGAGTGTGAACAGGTGTGATGAAGTGTAAAGAAGTATGTGATATGGAGGTGGCAGAACTGTCACACTGAGAGGACTTTGACTATTAGAGGAAATGACTCCTCAACTACTCTCCATCTTCCTGTCCAAACACCTGTCCCAAAACATCCCATCTGGGCAACTTCAGGGACCTTAGGACATGTACAAACAGGCATGTCCCATCTTAAGGCACACCTGAGTAAGGGGGTCATATGTGACTACAGTGAGACTTGGAGGTGTTTTTTCTTAGAGGAAAGGTATCATCTCTTACCTGTAGTTAGGAAAGGACAAAGATCATTTCTAGGAGTAGGACTTTTTAACTGAAAAAGTACATCCAAACCAAAAGCCATTTTTAAATTAAGAAACTTGCACCTAGAACCTTTAGTCAGTTATAAAACATCATTACTAAAATGTAACCACAAATGAACAAGCATTTGTTCAGGGAGTAATAAGAACATGTCCTCAAAGGAAAGGAGGAATAGTTGTGTAAATGTTTGAACAAGTTGGTGTTGCCCATCACCCCTTACCCTTTTCCAGATGTCTCTGGTCAGTCACAGGCTAACCTCCTCCTCTCTCCTAACCGATAAAAGCTAAGCAAGTCAGAAGATCATCAGCCTGGTCTTGTGTACTATGACTCTTGCAACTGGAAAAACCTCTGTGTCTGAGAGTAGAAATGTCAGATCCTCTACCCCAATGCCTCCCCCACATGGGCCAGTTTGTGACTGGGGCTTTGATTGGCTGGGGTTCTTCTGCACTTCTCCAAGGCACTGATGCTCTATGGGAGTGGGAGTTGATGGGGGATCTCCAGGTGCAAAGGCTAAGAATTTGACTTACAAGGTGCTTTTCTGAAATCAACACCTATGGATATGGAAAGTAGGGGAAGAAGTAGATAGGACAGATGGAAAAACAGAACTTTGATATAGGTCAGAGGTCAGACAAAGCCTTGGCCAACCCAGTAGCGAACTGTGGAGTGGATATGGCCCATCAGTGTTGTCACAGGGTGACCAATTTGTCCTGGCCTGCACAAGACTTTCCTTTTTTTCAGTGTTATAAAAGTCCACATTCAGGGAGCCCATAACTGCTCATCAGTTATGTGGCCTTGGGCAAGTGAACCTCTAAAACCTCTTTCCTATCTTGTGAAGTTTTGTAAAGATTCAATGAGATGATATGTTTGTATTAGTGGCACAGAGTAGGTTCTTGGTAGGGATGAGTCAACATTATCTTTAGCGGCAAGCCTCCCAGCTTAGTAAACACAAGAGAAAACTGCCTCAAGCAGCCCCCACTCTGGTTAGCCTGCTGCCTCCTCTCACTGGCCCTTAGTCCCCTTTTTAAGGATGCTCTCTCACCTTCACCTGCTTCCTGGAGAGTTTCCATGTTTGTGCAATAAGATGAAAGCAACAACCCTTGACAACCAAGAATTCTGAAATACCCAGTGGCAGCTAGAAGAAAATGACTTTTACTCAGGGGCTGTCTGCTCTTGTGAAAATCTGAGAGTCAAAGAGGGCCTGCAAGGCATTGACAGTCTGTGTTCACAGAGGTCCCTGCAATTCTGAACTGTGAGCAAGGAAAGGGTAGTGCTGACTGTGCTTGAAAAAGTGCAGTGGAAGGCAAACAAATAAATGATTTAAGGTTTTGGAAGAAAGACTTTTGAAGAAAGCTTGACCTTAACCTCTGGAGCTTAGAGCAAAGCTTTACTGAGTAAAGGTGGGTTGCAGTGGTAAATTGGTCTGGACAAAACACATAGAGAGTCATTAAGAGAAGAGGAAACCCTCCTCATCTTAGGGCAGGGGCTGCTGATAAGACAAGTCTTTAAAGGGCAGCCTGCTGGGAGGAATTGGGCTAAATTCAAGGACAAAAGCAATCCTCATTAGGGCCAAAAAGCCGGGGGCTATGATATGGAGGCCAGCTTACCAGCCTGTTTCACAGGCTGCTTGCCTATGGCTGGTTGTTACCATTGGATATAGTAGGGTGTTAATGAGGCCAAGGGCAGGCTTGCGGCACAGAGCAGCTAACTTCATACTTTTCTACTGCTGTGGATTCTACCCTAAGCTAGACCATGCAGCTCAGACACCTGCATTTACCTGTCACCCATGGCACCTCAAGTTTGCTCTCTGGAATTTCACTGAATCCTTAGCAAAATTGAAGATATGCTTTTTTTTTTTTTTAATCTCAAACTGTGGTCTAGCCTAGTAGTAAGACATTAATTCATTCACACCTTTAACTTTTCTGTCAGTCAACAAACATCTGAATGCTTCCTCTGTGGAGATTTTGGGCTAGGTGCCCTGGATACAGTGGTCAACAGGGGAAAGGAACATCTATCATTGAAGAAACCGGAAATTCAACACAAGAGAGAAACAGAGTGGGTACCAGGCTGATGTGAATGCAAGTCCCAAGATAACAACTGACAGTCATGCAGTAGTCCCAGAAAAAAAAAAATGATCGCTGATTAGGAAAAAAAGACAGAAATCTGTAGAAAAAGGCCTGCAAGAAAAATGAAATTAAAATAAGCTACTAAATCTTTGAGAAACAAACTGTCCATTGATGGATGAATAACAAAATATTACTTTATTAAAAAATAATATATTGTTGAGATGTCCAAAACTTTGAAAATACAGAAGTAAGATTTTCAATTCTATTCTTAAATTTGGTGGGGGTGGAGAATAGTGATATATACATGGAAAACTGAGAAAATGAAAAAAACAAGATACTAATTACAGAGAAAATAATACATTGCATGAGAAAAGAAATGAGATCACAGTACAAGTAAAAGAGTTGAAAGAAGTTGCATATAGGGAATTGAAATTGGGAATGTAGAGTGGAGAGGGGCAAGAGATTGCTCTTTTGTTATAAATATCACAGTGCTATTTGGTATTTTAAACTGTACACTATGACAGAAAATATATTTAATTTTTGAAAATACTGTGAGTCTGAAAGCAACTGTTAGAGGTATTTAAAAATCTAAAAAATATGTAGATAGATATAAGACTTCATTAAATATCAGTTTGTGACAGTGAAAACTGTTAAGCACAAAAATATTCAACAAAGAGGGTTGGTTAAATAAATATCAGTAAATCCGTAAAATAAAGGGAGCGCATCATAGCCTTTGAAAATAAAGAGTAGGTTCATGTGTATTGACATATAAATATTTCTCCATATATTTTTAAGTGAAAAGGTCAAGTTACATTAACTATATACCAAAATACATAGTATAAAGCATTATACATACACATGCATGTGCATGTGTTTGTACATATATAGGAAAATGTATGGAAGGAAACAAAATAAACTATTAACTGTGGCTACTTCTATGGAATGATTAGAATCAAGTCATAAGGACTTTCACTCTTTCTCTAAATATGTGTCTGTATTTTACAGTGAGCAAGCACAATCTCTATTATTAAAGATAAAATAGACAAAACATTTTTTAACTATAATACAAAGAATGGGCTGACCCAATTGCATCTGATTTTAGGAAGCTCATAAACAGGAGGGAGCTTCCCAGGTTGCTCGGTGGTAAAGAATCCACCTAACAATGCAGGAGATGTAGGATATGTGGGTTCAATCCCTGGGTCAGGAAGATCCCCTGAAGTAGGAAGTGGCAACCCACTACAGTATTCTTGTCTGGGAAACTCCAAGGACAGAGGAGCCTGGCAGTCTCCAGTCCATGTGGTCACACAGTTGTACACAACTGAACAACTGAGCACACATCACTCAGCTCAGCTCAGTTCTGTTAAGCTGCTCAGTCGTGTCCGACTCTGCCATCCATGGACTGCAGTACTCCAGGCTCCCATGTCCATCACCAACTCCCAGAGCTTGTTCACACTCATGTCCATCGAGTTGGTGATGCCATCCAACCATCTCACCCTCTG
The DNA here is from genome assembly GCF_023699985.2 of Odocoileus virginianus. NCBI lineage: Eukaryota > Metazoa > Chordata > Mammalia > Artiodactyla > Cervidae > Odocoileus > Odocoileus virginianus. The sequence continues at coordinate 45,512,674 of NC_069679.1, forward strand.
TCGTCCCCTTCTTCTCCAGCCTTCAGTCCTTCCCAGCATCCAGGGTCTTTTTCAATAAGTCAGTTCTTCAGATCAGGTGGCCAAAGTATTGGAGTTTCAGCTTCAGCATCAGTCCTTCCAATGAATATTCAGGACTGATTTCCTTTAGGATGAACTGATTTGATTTCTTTGCAGTCTAAGGGACTCTCAAGCGTCTTCTCCAACCCCACAGTTCAAAAGCATCAATTTTTCAGAGCTCAGCTTTCTTTATAGTCCAACTCTCATATCCATACATGACTACTGGAAAAGCCATAGCTTTGACTAGATGGACTGTTGTTGGCAAAGTAATGTCTCTGCGTTTTAATATGCTGTCTAGGTAGGTCATGGCTTTTCTTCCAAGGAGCAAATGTCTTTTAATTTCATGGCTGCAGTCACCATCTGCTGTGATTTTGGAGCCCAAGAAAATAAAGTCTGTCACTGTTTCCATTGTTTCCCCATCTATTTGGCAAGAAGTGATGGGACCAGATACCATGACCTTAGTTTTTTGAATGTTGAGTTTTAAGGCAGCTTTTTCACTCTCCTCTTTCACTTTCATCAAGAGGCTCTTTAGTTCCTCTTCACTTTCTGCCATAAGGGTGGTATCATCTGTGTATCAGAGGTTATTGATATTTTCTCCCAGCAATCTAGATTCCAGCCTGTGCTTCATCTAGCCTGGCATTTTGCATGATGTACTCTGCATATAAGTTAAATAAGCAGGGTGACAATATACAGCTTTGATGTACTCCTTTCCCAATTTTGAACCAGTTTTTTGTTTCATGTCCAGTTCTAACTGTTGTTTCTTGACCTGCATACAGATTTCTCAGGAGGCAGGTAAGGTCTGGTATTCCCATCTCTTGAGGAATTTTCCACAGTTTGTTGTGATCTACAGAGTCAAAGGCTTTGGCATAACCAATAAAGCAGAAAGTGAAAGTGCAAGTTGCTCAGTTGTGCCTGACTCTTTGTGCCCCATGGACTATTCGTCCATGGAATTCTCCAGGCCAGAATACTGGAGTGGGTAGCCTTTCCCTTCTCCAGTGGATCTCCCCAACCCAGGGATCAAACCCAGGTCTCCCGCATTGCAGGCAGGTTCTTTGCCAGCTGAGGCACAAGGGAGCCCCCAATAATACAGAAGTAGATGTTTTTCTGGAACTCTCTTGCTTTATCTATGATCCAATGGATGTTGGCAATTTGATCTCTGGTTTCTCTTCCTTTTCTAAATCTAGGTTGAACATCTGGAAGTTCACAGTTCACGTACCGTTGGAACCTGGCTTGGAGAATTTTGAGCATTACTTTGTTAGCATGTGAGATGACTGCAATTGTGCAGTAGCTTGAACATTTTTTGGCATTGCCCTTCTTTGAAATGGCAACCCAGTCCAGTATTCTTGCCTGGAAAATCCCACGGACGTAGGAGCCTGGTAGGCTACAATCTGTGGGGTCTCAAAGAGTCAGACACAACTGAGCGACTTCACTTTCACTTTCTTTTCTTTTCTTTCTTTGGGATTGGAATGAAAACTGACCTTTTCCAGTCCCATGGCCACTGCTGAGTTTTCCAAATTTGCTAGCATATTGAGTGCAGCACTTTAACAGCATCATCTTTGAGGATTTGAAATAGCTCAACTGGAATTCCATCATCTCCACTAGCTTTGTTCGTCGTGATGCTTACTAAGGCCCACTTGACTTCGCACTCCAGCATGTCTGGCTCTAGGTGAGTAATCACACCATCATGGTTACCTGGGTCATTAAGATCTTTTTTGTATAGTTCTTCCATGCATTCTTGCACAGAATTCTTTGTGCATACTAACCTCTTCTTAATATCTTCTGCTTCTGTTAAGTCCATACCATTTCTGTCCTTTATTGTGCCCATCCTTGCCTGTGTTCCCTTGGTATCTCTAATTTTCTTGATGAGATACTTAGTCTTCCCCATTCTATTGTTTTCCTCTATTTCTTTCTTTTCCTTTTTTTTCTGAAAATTTACCCATTTTAATTTTTCAAAACAAAAATACAACACAACATCTTTTTTTTTCATCTACAATTCAATTATTTCCAAATATTCTAAGACCAAATAGAATCCCCTGTCCAGAGCAGGGAATTAAAATGAGATGCTGAAGTCACATAAAGGTGAATGCTGAAGATCTACATTCCAGCTGTAGGCCACAAGTCTTCCATTCAAACATGCTCTAATTCTTTTCCTTTCACAGTTTGTTAGAGTGTGTAGGAAGTTCTTTAAGATAAGTTAATCTCAAACATCAGGTTTCTTCAATTATACACAGTTCCATGACATCTGCTTTTCTATCTGATTGACAGGAATGAAAAGTATTTTTTATTTTAATTAATTAATTAATTAATTAATTTGGTAGTGTAAAGAAGTAAAACTATCAGCCAGATTCCTTTAGTAACAAATGCAGAAAGGAGAGATATCTAACTTGCGCTGGGTGCTGTTTCTACTTGTCTTTCAAGAATGTGATTTTAGAAGCATTAAATCACCCTCATGCCACTACAATGATTAGTACTAGTAATCTTTTTTTTAGATGATAAAAAGGAAAACATTCAATGGACATAAAAATGGTCAAAAATTGTTTGCTTGTTTTTCTTACTGCAGGTCCATTCCCACCCTCCCCCACCCCCCAAAAGAAGATACAAAATGAACATATAATTGGGATGGTAACTTGGCTGAACATTCCAATTTCCCAGTTGCTTGTTCCCCATACAGGTGAGGGGAAGAGGCATCAAGTTTTATTAGTGATGTTATAGCAGTAACCAGATGTGTTAATAGCAGCTTATTTCAGGTCCATCAATCCTTTGAAAACACATAGAGGATCATGGTTGTCATTCTCCAACTGCCTACATCTGAATACATTCCACTACCATGGAAACTCAAAGGAAGGAAAAACATATTTATTCTGGGATTCATTTACTAGGATACTTAAGCACCCTCTCTTCTGTAGAGCCCCAGAGCAGTGATAAGTGCTAGGGGCTGCTATGTTTCCTGGCATGTGCTCCCATCCTCTGAGGATCCTGAGAAGGATAGTGGATTGGTTCTGGAGCCCTCATAAAAGGAGGGGATGGTCCCAGGGAGTGGAAAATGTGTGGCCCAAAACCTGGGGGTGGGGGGGGGGCAATACCAGGTGGGGGTGGCAGGGTAATGTTCACCACGGCTGGAGGACCACTAGGGGGTAGGTTGAAGTAGTTGGCAGAGGCTTCTTCTTCTGCAGCAGCAGGAGGAGGAAGAGCTCCTGGGAGCCCTGGAATGGGCTCAAGCTTGATTCTAGTATCTGTGGTTCCGTCCTTCTTTTCTTTTCCTCTGGCTGCCTGGGACCTTCCCCATTTCACATTGAGCTTGCAACCATTAACAACCAACTTATTAAAGGACACATTTGACCACTTCTAATTTACCTTGATTCATGGACCTAACATTCCAGGTTCCTATGCAATACTGTTCTTTACAGCAGCGGACTTTACTTCCATGACCCGTCATATCCACAACTGGGCTTTGTTTTTGCTTTGGCTCTGTCTATTCAGTCTTTCTGGATCTATTTCTTCACTCTTCTCCAGTAGTATATTCAGCACCTACTGACCTGGGGAGTTCATCTTTCAGTGTCATATCTTTTTGCCTTTTCATACTGTTCATGGGGTTCTCAAGGCAAGAATACTGAAGTGGTTTGCTATTCCCTTCTCCAGTGGACCATGTTTTGTCAGAACTCTCCATCATGACCCGTTCATCTTGGATGGCCCTACCTGGCATGGCTCATAGTTTCATTGAGACACCAATGAGGAGAATGGGAAAAGAGGAATATTTCTGAGTTAGACATGGTATGGGATGGTATTGTGTCAATTTCCTAGTTATAAAGAGGGATTTGTTTTGATAGTTCATGTTTTGTGGTAGAAAGAAATGAAGAGATGGCCAGAATCCAGAACTCCCCAAACTATGAATACCCTGTTTAAGTCCCTATGGTTTCTATACCCAGATAATAAGGAGAATGAAGTATTAGTTGCTCAGTTAGGTCTGACTCCTTGTGACCCCATGGACTATAGCCGGCCAGGTTCATCTGACCATGGAATTCTCCAGGAAAGAATACTGGAATGGGTAGCCATTCTCTTCTCTTCTCTTTTCTTCTCTACTCTTCTCTTCTCTTCTCCAGGAGATCTTTGCGACCCAGTGATCAAATCCAGCTCTCCTGTATTACGGGCAGATTCTTTTCCATCTGAGCCTCCAGGGAAGCCCTAATAATGAGAATAAGTCCAACCAAACTGACCAAAGTTTATTATCAAGCTGACTTTGCTCCCCCTACTCCAGTGGGAAGTCTTTGTGCAACAACCATATAGTAGCCCTGGTGGTCCATGGTCTTTACTAGAGCCAGGCTCCTTGGGCCTTTTTTCTCTTGATTAGCACTGTCAAGGCTTCCATATTTATGGTGAGAAGAAGCAAAGAAAAACTATTTTAAAAAAAGCAAAGCAAGTGCACAGGAGGGTAGGTATTAACTCACATTGGCTATACCTGTTTTTGTTTTCTGTTTTGTATTGTGCCTAGTTATGGATGGGGCTGTCCCACGGACCCAGGCCTCCTGCATTGCAGGTGGATTCTACACTGTTTGAGCCAGCAGAGAAGCCAGAAGAGAGTGGGGTGAGAGGACACAAGCCATGTTCATGCGGAAGGTCAGCCCTCTTTCCAGTGCAAAGACAGGTGGAGGAGGAGGAGTAGATGTCCAGAGAACTCATCTAACAGAGCTGTTAACAAGCTCTGGTTATACAAAGGGAGGCCCAGAACTGGGTTTGGAAGGAGGGGCAGAGTAAAGAAAAAGATGAGCCAGTTTATGAAGGACTAAAGCCTGAATCAGTAGAAAGAACAAAGAACAATAACTTGAATAAGAATACCTGTTATTTGGGCTTCCTTGGTGGCTCAGTGGTAAAGAATCTGCCTACCAGTGCAGGAGACATGGGTTTGATTCCTGATCGGAAAAGATCCCACGTACCACAAAGCAACTAAACCCATGCTCTGCAACTATTAAGTTTGTGCTATAGACCCTGGGAGCTTCAGATACTGAAGCCCATGTGCCCTAGAAGCCCATGATCCACAACAAGATAAGTCACCGCAATGAGAAGCCTGCACATCACAACTAGAGAGTAGCCTCTGCTCACCACAATGATCTCTCACTAGAGATTTAAAAAAAAAAGAAAACAAAATAGTCACACAGTAACAAAGACCCAGCATGGCTAAAAATAAAAAATAAATGAACTTAGAAAAAAGAATATCTGCTATTTAATTCTAAATTGTGACATAAACTGCTTCCTTCTTCTTTTAATGTTTAATAAAGTCTGTTACATTCACCAAGACTTTATGATGGTGGCTTTGGGAGTGGGCATAGATAAATGGAATGGATAACTCCCACATCTGGGAGAAAAAAATATGAAATAATGATGGATCATTCAAAACAGCAAGACAGACAATCCACGTAACTGGGAATTAGGCTAATCTTATCATTAAATTTTAAAAGATGGGACAACTCACTCTAGTTTGTAGGGTAAATGGTAACAAAATTGTTAAGGAACCTGGAAAACATGCAGTTCATGGGACTCAATTCTCTGGAGCATGGAGCAGAGCAGACAAAGGTAGGGAAAATATCTAATGGGCAGAGAATTCCAAGCACACACTGGCACCGCATCTTTAAGGAGGAGCAAAGAAATGCAATTCTCTTGTATGCCCTGAAGGGTAGAGATGGAAATATTTGGTGGATAGCAAAAGTGACAACTATCATGGGTTCACTGACTGAGAAAATTCCTTGGACTATTGAGAAATCAGTGCAGAAACAGTAGGGGTTATGTGAGTTGGGAGATACTGAAAGGTTGCTGCTGAATGATAAGACGCGGGATTCTTGACCTCCGGAGGAGACGAATTCATTCCGGGGCCAGAGACAAGGCTGGATCGCTCAGAGCTTTTGTGTAATAAAGTGTTATTAAAGTATAAAGGAGATAGAGAAAGCTTCTGACATAGGCATCAGAAGGGGGCAAAAGAGTACCCCCCTTTGCTAGTGTTAACAATGGAGCTATATACTCTTCAATGAATCCAAAGAATGTCTGGAGGTTGTAAAGACCTCACCAGATCTACTCCCATAATTTACATTTTAAGATAACAGAGTTGGCCAGAAGGTTTAATCCAAAGATTGTCCTCAGGCAGGATACATCCTTGTAAAGACCAGACCTACTCCCATAATTTATGTTTTAAGATAACAGAATTAGCCAGAGGGTTTAATCCAAAGACTGTCCTCAGGCAGGATACATTATTGTTATATAGTCACTCACCATCTGAGGAAGTAGGTTGGGCCATTTATGGAGCCAACTTGAAGATAGAGTCATAGCTTAAGACAATATTTTCATAAGAAAAAGAAATGTATTGGTTAACTCAAGGTTTGAGAGTAGTTAGCTTCAGGTGAAACCAGGTGTCATTGCAACAGCATTTTAAGAGAAACCTCCTTTTAAATTTGTATATTGAGAAGAAAAAATATCGCTGGTTTGTTAAGAGAGATAAAAATGTCTGGCACTTACAGCCTCTTCCTCCGTTTGGAGACCCCTGGTCTTCCTGCCTGTTACCCTCTCAATACTATTACAAAATCCTCCTTAACCAATCACTGTACATTTTTCAGCCTATTATACACTCCTCCAAAATGCCCTGTGAGGTAGGATTCCTGTTCCTTCATTGCCTTGTACCCTGACTGCCACAGAAACAAGATAATTTACCTATCTAGGTATCTTTGAGATGTAGTGATAAAAAAGGAGCTTTCTTACATCCTTCAGATATATATAAAATGCTTTGAAGTTTAACAAGCTTATTTATAAGTATTGTCTCATTTTATACTTGAAATGATCCCATGAAATGTGATTACTATCTTTTATATATAGGAAATGTCTCTGACAGAGGTGAAAGATCCATAGAGACAGAGTGAGTTAACAACTTTCATGAGTTTTTACTGTTGTGTGTGTGTGTGTGTGTGCTCCATCGTGTCCAACTCTTTATGATTCCATGGACTGTAACCCACCAGGCTCCTCTATCCATGGAATTTTCCAGGCAAAAATACTGGAGTGGGTTGCATTTCTTACTCCAGAGATCTTTCCGACCCAGGGATCGAACCCACATCTCTTGTGTCTCCTGCATTGGCAGGCGGGTTCTTTACCACTGAGCCACCTGGAAAGCCCCAGCTTTCACTGTTAACCAGATCCCATACCAGGTTCCAGTGGCACAGCTCTGAAAAACGTCAGATCCTCTGCCATTTGACCTTCCCTGTTCTGTGGTCATAGGGGCCATTTTTGGGAGGGGAGAGTGAGAAAATCTGACACAACTTGCATAGCCTCAACCAGTGCTAAAGCTAATGGGTTTCTGGAACAGTTACTTCCTGGGTACTTGTGGATTCTCCATGCTAGGATCTAATGAGGAGGGTCTTGGTACCTGAAAGCGCGAGTCCAATAAGTCTTATCTGGGCTTTATTTTTCACTTGGCTCTCCAGGTGGGAGGATTTCTGGGAGCAACTGATTCTAGAATACAAGGGAGCAACTGATTTCAGAATACAAGCATAGTGGTTGCTCTGGGAAAATATCCTACCAGATCAACTAACCAAATCTCTAATCTGAAAATCTGCATAAGAAATGATTGCAAAGTTCACCAGGTCACATGTGGCTCACTGAGATCTAGAAGCAAACAGAGGAAACTTTTTTCTCTTTTCTTTTTTTGCAAATCTTGTCTACGTCCTAAATGGAGAACTAGTTTTCTATCTTCAGGGCTTTATCCAAAGATATTCACAGATCAAAGAGTGTCAGAAGAAGAAAAAGCATCAACCAGAGAAAAATTGCTCGGGTAGAAGAATCTCTCTTCTCACGTTTATCAATCTCTGTGCTTCCCCATTTCCCAGGGAGACTCATAGAGGAGGACCACCAAGATAGAATTCACTCCTATTGTACAGGTGAGGGGTTTCCCAGGAGGTGCTAGTGGTAAAGAACCCACCTATCAAAGAAGGAGACATGAGCTGTGGGTTCGATCCTTGGGTTGGGAAGATACCCTAGAGAAGGGCATGGCAACCCACTCCAGTATTTTTCTCTGGAGAAGCCCATGGACAGAGGAGACTGGGGGGCTACATACAGTCCATAGGGTCGCACAGAGTTGGACATGACTGAAGCAACTTAGCACGCATGCAGGTACAGGTGAGACTCCAAATGAGGCTCAGGCATTTCAGGGGCCCATACTGACTGGCCAATCATCTGCAGACCTGGGGTTCCACCCTGAGAGCCTTGCTCAGGAGACTTGCTGAAAGCATGCCATTTGGATGGTCCGGTTGTGCATCCTGGATCTGCCTCTAGCATCCATGTGACTTTGGCAAATTTCTTACCTTTTCACTGATTCAATTCAGGGTGGGAACCAAAATAGGGATAATAATAATGGAACTTACCTGCCAGGTAATACATAGTAATCTATCAGTAAATGTTAACTACTACTCTTATTGCTGTTGCTGCTATTGTTGTTATTTTATTGCACAGACAGCATCTCAGTCCCAAGTTTCCAAAATAAAATCATTCTAATTTCTGAAAGATGTTCCACTTCCAGAAAAAGCATAGAGAGCCACAAGAAATTAACTGCCATCCATTTTCCCTGTATGGTAGAAAATAGACATTTTAGGACACAACAACTGCCCCACAGGAGAAGCAGCCTAGAGGAACAACCTGGACTTTTGTGCCCAAGTTCTAAATCTAGGCTCTACCCTTCACCATCTTTGTGAGCTTGACAGGCTTTCAACTACTCCAAGCCTGATTTCCTCATCTATAGGCCAGGGACAATATATAAACCCAAATATTTTATATAGATGAGAAATAATATATGCAAAAAGCCTTGTATGGTGCCTGGCTCATGGTAGGTTCTCAATAAATTATAACTAGTATTTCAGTTCTTACTATTCCATCTGATCAATGGCTAATCCATGTGATTCATGACATAGAAGTTCACATGCATGCACACACACTTACACATTCCCCTCTTGGACTTAGGATGGCAATGTTTGGGGTGTGATCTTCTCTTGGCAGGAATTGGTCCACATATTTATTTTAAAAGCAACAAAGGATAGATGAAGGAACTGACACAGAAGAGCAAAACAGAAGAATAACTATAATGCCTAATGATTATATTGCACTCTTCAGTTTACAAAACATAAAATTCACCAGAATTGCCTCGTCACATTTTAAACAGTGATTTAAATCAGCACCTCAAATAAGACTATATTTCAAGCCAGAATCTCTCACTGTAGAAGATAAGCAGTTTCACAAATGTTCTGTCTTTGTCTCTTGATTAATTGTATCCCTAGATAATTGGGCAAGGATTACAGTTTGTACCACTGGACTTCCATCCAAGTACCAGTCTTTCCCAGTAAATCCTAAACTAAACCACAAACTCAAAGCCTCTTAAGTAAACAGACAGTGGTTAATCACCCAACTATAACCCACTGGTATTTTACCTTACTTTAAACTTTGTTACAGAACTGATCTCAGACACTAAATACATGAGACATTTAAAAAAATAAAACTTGTAAAAATTGATTCCTAATCATTATATTATCTCCTGGACTATTGTCGTTCTTTAAAGTAAATTCAGATTAACACTAGTATACATTGATGTTTTAAATCTAAATTGCATGTTCCTCTAACAACATTCAAAACACAGGACCAAGTTTTATATGATTATTTAAGCCTGTTGGAGAGCTTAAGTGAGCAGCATTTACGAGTGACCCCAATCTGCACTGAAAAGGTCTTATTACTTTTAGTGCTTTATATTATTTTATGTGGTGCCCCAGGACCTAAATGGTCCACTTTACATATGTATTACTTGAGGCCATGCTTTCCTTCATCTCCTACACCAGACCAAAACAAAATTTCTGGGGGAATCTTATGTGTTTGGGCAAGATTAAGGATGAGATATTGTTCATAGGCAAGTTCTGATTATTATAATGGTGCCTAGAACAGAGTTCAGCACAAAATAATAGATACAATAAATACTGATTAGTAATATTTATATACACTAATGGAGGGAACTGGGACACAGTTAACCAAAGTTTATGAGTATCTGACATTGCCACATTAGATGTTTCTATCCTATCTCCAAGGTCTTCCCCAAAGTCTCACCAGGTAAAGAATTTATCTGCAATGCAGGAGACGCAGGAGACATGGATTCCCTCCCAGGGTTGGGAACATCCCTTGCAGGGGGAAATGGCAACCCACTCTAGCATTCTTGGCAGAAAAGTCCCATGGTCAGAGGAGCCTGGAGGACTACAATCCAAAGTGTCACAAAAGAGTTGGATGTGACTGAGCATGTATCCTATCTCCAAGCAACTTTCTTAACCATTTGGGGAATTCTCTATGTGCCTCAAGGAAAGGTGGCCCATTACCTCCATCTGAAGAGACAGATTCTGATTAGTCTAGACTAGGAGCTGGAAAAAGTTCTTCTAGGACTAGATAGCAAATATTTTAGATTTTGTATACCAAGACACAAAATCGAAGGTTTTACTGAAATTTTTATATAACCACTTACAAAAGCAAAAGTCATCCTTATCTCCTAGGCCACATAGAAGGTGGCTAGTTGGATTTGGCCTGTGGAGCAAAGTTTGAAGATTTTAGGCCATCATGGCTTAGACCATCATGACAATCACACGCTCTTTACTGGTCAGAAGTCTTGGCTTCAGCCCATAGAACACAGCATTTCCCTGAGAACAGTTACTGGTCTGAAGATGGGCCCTTGAGTTGAGTTGACCCAATAAGACCAAAGTGAAGAACCTGATTCTACGGTTGGGAGAATAACTCTTTCTCTCTTTTGCTTTCTCCCATTCACTTTCTCTTCCTCCCTTTCCTTCTACTTCTCTGTTACTGGAGACGAACAAGTAAGAATACTGTAACATTTGTTGCTGAGAGTCAATCTGTGATGATTACAAATAGCACAGGGAGCTCAGCTTGGAGCTCTGTGGTGACCTAGATGGATGGGATGGGGGTTGGGGGTTGGGAGAAGGGAGGTCCAAGAGGGAGGGCTTCCCTCTTGTCATAAAGCAATGTTGTTGCTTTACAGGATCACTTTAAAAAAAATAAAGTGATCCTTAAAAAAAAGAAAAGAAAAGAAAGCCAAACTAAGAAAAAGCATCCCCATGGAGAAGGAAAGAACTGAGAGAATCACAGAGAAGAGACCTAGCCTTGATCATAGATGACCTGGAGTCCATCCTACTTTAGCATTTTCTTACATAAAATAGTACATGCACACATTGTTTAGGCAAATTTAATTTGGGTTGACTGTTTCCAGAAAAACATCTACTTCGGCTTTATTGACTATGTCAAAGCCTTTTACTCTGTGGATCACAACAACCTGTGGAAAATTCTTCAACAGATGGGAATAACAGACCACAGGACCTGCCTCCTGAGAAATCTGTATATAGGTCAAGAAGCAACAGTTAGAACTGGACATGGAACAAAAGACTGGTTCCAAATTGGGAAAGGAATACATCAAGGCTGTATTTTGTCACCCTGCTTATTTAACTTATATGCAGAGGCAGAGTACATCATGCAAAATGCCAGGCTAGATGAAACACGAGCTGGAATCAAGATTGCCGGGAAAAATATCAATAATCTCAGATAGGCAGATGACACCACCCTTATGGCAGAAAGTGAAGAAGAACTAAAGAACCTCTTGATGAAAGTGAAAGAGGAGAGTGAAAAACTTGGCTTAAAACTCAACATTCAGAAAACTAAGATCATGGCATCTGGTCCCATCACTTCATGATAAATAGATGGGGAAACAATGGAAACAGTGACAGACTTTATGTTTTTGGGTTCCAAAATCACAGTAGATGGTGACTGCAGCCATGAAATTAAAAGATGCTTGCTCCTTGGAAGAAAATTTATGACCAACCTAGACAGCATATTAAAAAGCAGAGACATTACTTTTTCAGCAAAGGTCCATCTAGTCAAAGCTATGGTTTTTCCAGTAGTCACATATAGATGTGAGAGTTGGACTATAAAGAAAGCTGAGTGCCGAAGAATTAATGCTTTTGAACTGTGGTGTTGGAGAAAACTCTTGAGAGTTCCTTGGACAGCAAGGAGATCCAACCAGTCCATCCTAAAGGAGATCAATCCTGATTATACATTGGAAGGACTGATGCTGAAGCTGAAACTCCAATACTTTTGGCCACCTGATGTGAAGAGCTGACTCACTGGAAAAGACCCTGATGCTGGGAAAGATTGAAAGCAGGAGGAGAAGGAGACAACAGAGGATGAGATGGTTAAATGGTATCACCAACTCAATGGACATGAGTTTGAGTAGGCTCTGGGTGTTGGTGATGGACAAGGAAGCCTGGCATGCTGTGGTCCATGGGGTCACAAAGAGTTAGACACAACTGCGTGACTGAACTGAACTGAACTGAACTAACTATCCCTTGAGCCAAAAGCATTCTGACACAAAGTGATAATCAGGTGACATTAAGAAATATCAATATTGCCAATTTTGTACTTAATAGCCTTGGGCTGCTTCCCTGGGGGCTCAGATGGTAAAGAATCTGCCTACAATGTGGGAGACCCAGATTCAACTCCTGGTTTGGGAAGATCCCTCGGAGAAGGGAATAGCTACCCACTCCAGTATTCCTGCCTGGAGAATCCCAAGAACAGAGGAGCCTGGTTGGCTACAGTCCATGAGGTCCATGGGGTCAGAAAAATTCAGACACAACTGATCAACTGACACTTTCAATTTTCAAGAAATATTAATATTGTAAATTTTGTAGCTAATAGCCTTAGGCTGCTTATATAGGAATGAACTGTTCTCCCTGTATTCTTAAGCAGCCCCCGTTTATTTCTAGGAGTCTCCAAGAGAGTCTCACCTATGCTGAAACCACATAGGTTCATTTTTTCTTTTCAGTCTGTTTGTTGATGTCTGCTGCCAGCAAGCCCTGATGTCTGGAGATCCTGCCATGACTGGTTGAAGATACCTGCCAATAACTTTTGTGAAGAAGCTAGTTTCCCATCTCGAGTGTCACCTGTAATACTCTCCCCTGCCCTATCACCATATGACAGAGCTAGGTTGTGCTCTGAGCAGAAGTGTGGAAAATATTTGCTCCCTGTTTTAGAGTAGACTAAGCCACTGCACCAAAGAGACTCCAGCATTCAGGGACTGAAAAGAATAAAGAAGTTTATTTCTCTCATACATAATAGTCAAAATGAATGTCTAGTTCAGTGTGAAAGATTTGAGAGTAGGAGGTTCAATTCTTCACAGTCTTTGTGCCATCTTCACTGAGTAGTTTCTAGACCACTCTGTTTATCTGCTTTTCAGGGAGAAGGGAAGAACTCAGAAGAATGAATGAGATAGCATTCATGGGACAACGTGAAAGTGGTACACACCACTTCTGCTCACATTCCTCTGGAGAGAATGTACTCGGCTCACATGTCCACGCCCAGAAAGAGAGGTTGGAGGTGGAGTGTCTCTGGGTGTCGTATGCCAAATTATAATTCAAAAGCTATGAAAGAAGGGAGGAATGGAATTGGTGGGTAAACAGCAATCTCTGCCACCTGTGTTGTCTTCCATGTGTTGTCACCCACATCCCCAAGCCACACCATTTGTGTATCAGGAATCACAAGCCCCAGTAGGCAGTCCCTTTAGCTTCCTCTCTAGTCTCAGAGCTTATCTCCCCACATTGATTTTGAAGCTTGCTTTTAACTATTGTTCTGCTTGAGTCTTAAACCCTGATGAGAAAGATTGGACAAATGTAATTGACTCAATTTTACAGATAATATACAAGACTTTGAGAGATTAAATGACTTGCCTAAGTTTACCCAAGTTTTTGGCAGAGCTGAGACCTGACAAAGACACTTTCATTGACTAAGCTCTAGATAGGGCTCCTATGAGTCTGACTAGACCTCATTCTTGGGCATATCCTAAAGAGTACAGTTTTAGCAAACAGTGTTACCAGAATCCCCTGCCCTCAATATCCAACCTAATTCCTCATCCTCCACCACCACCCTGAGTGATGTCTTATCATCCTGACCTGCCTTCAGCAAGAATCCTGTTAGGTCAGTTTAGACAGAATTCTCCCATGCACCTGAGGTTGCCTCTTAGTAATTGTCTATCCATCAACCTTACCCTGCTGCTTGGCTACTAATGTCCACTGTTTCTTGTATTCAAAAGTGAGTTCACTCTCCCCCATCTAATGCAAAATCCTATTGCAGTAGTCCTGAATTAAATCTGCCTTAACATTTTAAAAAAATGTTGTGAATAATTTTTTCTTTAACAGTCCAGAATCCAGGTACCTTGGTTCAAATCGGGGACTTTTTTCATTACAACCCACAGACTAGGCAAAAACAATACATACTTGCCCTCACTCACACTCACCCACAAAACAGTAGAAGATCATATGTCAAAGGCACTAGAAAAATATCCAGTCAGAGAAGCATCAGAGCAAAAACCCCAGAGGAAAAGGGTACTTTTCTCTATTCTCCCTGAAACCTCTCATCTATTCTCTGGCGCCTCACTGCTCTGTCTCTATGGAGGTATTTCTTGGGCTCCCTTGCTGGCTTGTTTCCTACAGGATTCAACCAGTGGGAAGCACCACAAGCAATCAGAGAGCAGGAAGGTTGGTAGATAGTCTCTTCCCTGTTCTGTCCCTGGAAGTAGCTGCATCTCTCCACAACTGCCCACAGCCAGACAGCCCTCCTCCTTGACCTTAGTTCTCTCCAGTCACACTCTTTTCTCCCCTTGACTCTTTAGTCCTAGTGGTGATTAAGAGTTTCCATCATTTCTAGCGTCTGAAACATTCCCTGACACGGTTCTTTTAACCTTACCTTAACCTTGCATCCTCTATACATTAATGTTTCTTCACTTGAACTATCTGGGGTAAATTATTTCCTTTTAGAACCAATAACCATCCTGAGAACACATGGGTCATCAGATTTCTAGCTACAGCAAATGTGGCTGAGCGTTATCCTCATCTCACCAATGAGCATGCTTCTGTCCCCACAGAAGCATGTATACTCCCTAGAGAAGTGTTCTTTTCACCATAAGCTTTCTGTTCCACTACTTCATCCTGTAGACATCATCAGGAAACCTAGCCCAGCCCTGTGGTTGCAAAGTTGAGAGGTTTTTATTGTTTTGTATTTTAATTCCCTCTCTTTCTCTCTCTCTCTCTCTTTTTTTCCCGCAGATGTCGATTTTGGTCAATGCTTTGTGGTTCGTGTTCCCCTGTTGGGGACGCTGTCAGCAGCAGTAAGGAGGTTAATCAGTCCCTGTGAAGGCACAGAGAACGCTGGGATGATATTTTATGCTGATTAGAGCTTCTTTCCGGTGTGTGTTGTTGTTCTGTTGCTAAGTCACGTCTGCACTTCTGCTCTTCATGACTCCATGGACTGCAGCACATTAGGCTTTCCTGTCCTTCCTTATGCCCCCAAAATTCTCACAATGGAACATGAGGCACTACTATTCATAATAAAGGATTAATATTGTGAACTTCTACCCTAAGAAACTTTTGGTAATATTAGTGACAACAATATAATAACTAACATTCATTGAGGATCTATTTTGTGCCAAGCCACGTCCACAGGACTTTACATGTATTTACTAATCCAATCTTCATAAAGGAGGAAAGGTCTATACCTTGGGAAAAAAAGATAAAACTTTTTATTCTGACTTTAGAATCAGAGAACATTTGGAGTAGAGGGAAACTCACAGTTCATTGAATTTACCTTTCTTCCTACAAGTAAGCACGATGGGACTCAAAGATATGGCACAGCTTCTCCATATCCATTTGGCTAATTGGCAGTAGAACCAAGATGCCAACCCAGAATTGTCTTAATTCTCTTTCAAACATAATAAATTTAACACTTA
The DNA here is from genome assembly GCF_023699985.2 of Odocoileus virginianus. Lineage (NCBI taxonomy): Eukaryota > Metazoa > Chordata > Mammalia > Artiodactyla > Cervidae > Odocoileus > Odocoileus virginianus. The sequence continues at coordinate 45,528,566 of NC_069679.1, forward strand.
AGTTATTACCTCAGCAATTAATCAGTCATGTGGACACACACAAAGTGGGAAGAGTTTCAGTAAAAAGATAACTCCACATGCTGGTTCATTTTATTTTAGCAGCATCAGAGTGCAAAGAAAATCGACATGATAGGTAAGCCTTGCAGTTCATTAAGTTCAGAGGCACTTCTGAGGTCAGATGGTCCTCTGTCCCCAAGACAAAGGACACCCTCCCCAGAACAAACTAAGACTTCTGAGGATGAACTTGTCACCATGCCCATTCTGGTCTCATGGAAGGGTTAAAATAAACTCTCTAGACAAGGCAAACTCTTTTCATAACAGGCCAGACAGTAAATACTTTAGACTTCCCAGGCCATATGGTCTCTGTTACTATTCAGTTTTAATGTCTCTCCAAGCTCCAGTTTGTTATGTATTTATTTGTCAATGTATGGCAAAAACCACTACAATATTGTAAAGTAATTAGCCTCCAACTAATAAAAATAAATGGGAAAAAAAAAGAAAAAAAATAAAAATAATGTTTACAAAGATTTAAAAAATTAAATTAAATTAAATTAAATTAAAAAACATTTATTTGTCACAGTTTGGATGTCATTGTTTTAAATTCTGAGAAGTATAAATAAGACAATATCTAACTTCTACTACTGGCAATACTGCAACATAAATTAAGAGAATTTCCAGCTAATACAGCACATTTTAAAATATTGAGTAAAATATTTTTAAATAAAATATGGCTGTGCTGGTGGAAAAGCAAGAGAATTTCTTGTAGATAAGGAAAATATGAAAAGTGCTAATCCACTGGGGTGAGTGTTGGAGCCAGTATTTGCGCTAGAGAAAAATGTTCATTCTGGCATTCTATAATCTGAGTTTTAACAGACTGCTACTGGGAACAGGAAACAAAGCTTAGGGGCTGAATAAAAAAGCTGGACTGAAGCCCCAACTGAAGCCAGGATCTTCAAGGAGTAATACGCTCAGTGAGGAAAACAGAAAAAAATCACCCCATAAAGCAATATGGTTGGGATATATGATTATCTTAGGCTTGACTCTTGGTAACTGGGGAAAAAGGAAATTTCCTTTATAAGCTGCAGATCTAGACTGAAAGGTATACTAACCATTTGAGTCAAAAAATATAAAATTCTACTTTAAATTAACTCTGGGTTGGTGGTATCAATAAAACCTGGGAAAAGTCCAAGTCTTTTATGGAGGAATACAATTTAATACAAGGTTGCAAGCAATTTCCAAAGATAAAGTCTGTAGTAAGCAGAACAATTAGGCCTCAAATTGTCCATATTCTAATGCCTGGGACCTGTGAATGCAACCTAACATAGCAAAAGAGACTTGCAGATGTAATTAAGAGTCTTATATAGGGAAATTATCCTAAATTAGCTGAGTGGGGCCCTAAATACAACCACAAGCATCCTTAAAAGAGAAAGAGAAAGGGAGATTTGATACAGAGGAGAACATGATGTTAAGAGATAGCAGAGAGACATTTGAAGATGCTACACTGCAAGATGAAGATGGAGGAAGGGGTTATGAATCAAGAAACGCAAGCAAAGTAGCTCTAGAAATTGGAAAAAGCAAAGAAATATATTATCTTCCAGAATCTCTGGAAGGAGCGCCACCTTGCCAACTTCTTAGTTTATGCCTGATGAAATCTTTTTGGTTTCGGAACTCAAAAATTATAAGAGAATACATTTGTGTTGTTTTAAGTCACCAAATTTATGGTAATTCATTACAGTAACAATAGGAAAGTCCAAGGAATACAAAGTCTAAGGGATATGAGCTCACAATTTTTAAAAAGTCACTAACCATACAATGAAATAAACTATAAACAGGAAGAATCTTCAAAAATAACATACTACAGAATTATATCTGCAAAGAGAGCAGGTATTGAGCTTGGAAAAAAAAAAGGTGAAAGTGTTAATCATTCAGTCATGTGTGACTCTTTGTGATCCCATGGACTGTAGCCCACTTGAAAGATGTAGAATATTAAACAAGATTAATATATTTCAAGAAACAGAAGAGAGAATTAAAAGTGCAATAAAGGAATGATTAAATATATCAGGCAGATCTGAAAAAGAACCAGATAGAATTTCTAATGTAAAAACTATGATAACTGAATTTAGAAACATAATATGTGTGCTAAACAAATTAGACACAGTTAGAGAAAATTATCAGTATCCTGGAAGAGAGACATGAAGAAATTACCTAGAAATAATATAGTGCAGTGCAACAGAGATGAAAAACATGAGAGAGAAGTTGACACATAGGGGATAAAGTAAGATGGTCCAATGCATGTTTAAAAAAGACCTAGAATAAGACAATAGGGAGAATAAGAAAGGTAGTAAAATATTCATTGAGATAATAACTGAAAATTGCCCAGATATGATGAAAGTCACAAAGTGCTCAAATTTAGGAATCTTATTATAGCCAAAGCAGAATAAATAAAAAATAATCCATATCTAAACATAGGGTATGGTAAAACTACACAATATCAAAGATAAAAATCAACTTCAGTTTGGGGCAAAATGGACAGGGCCAGATTATCTTCAAAGAAAGACAGATTAACAATTGACTTAGTGAAAGAGAAATCCAAATTTGGTAGTTCCATATATTCAAAGAGATTAGAGAAAATTGCTTTTAACTTATAGTTCTTTAACCAGCAAAATTATTTAAAATGAGGGAGATGTAAAATTTTTGAAAAAAACAAAAATAGAACTTCTACCATCCCCAAAATGTAACTATTGTATATTCTAAAAGCAAAAGTCAGATGATTTAAAAGTTTGAGAAAAAGAAGTGATCAATGAATAAATTGGTAAATATGTGGAAATTTGTGTGGCTAAAAAAGGACAATAGCAGATAGCAAGTGAAGAGTGGGTAAACTTGTTCACATTCCTTACATATTTGGAAGGAAGGTAAAGACTTTGACACATGTTAGGTTTTAAATATGAATATTAAACTTTCTAGAGGATGACTAAGCTAATACAGATAGAATTAAGGCTTTCAAGTTAGTAGAGAAAAAATGTAGTAAGAGAAAACATCTCAATCTGAAGACTTTAAAAAAAAAGAGGAATAAAGGTCTAAAAATGTCAGGGCAAAGATAAAGTGTAAAATACGTTAGAAATGAGTAAAATATATCAGTAATTATAAACATTATAAAATAATGAAATTCTTCATGTAAAAGATAAAGAGTCATAGAACAAATTTTATTTAAATATACAAAATCCTACATTATGTTATTTTAAAAAGATGCAATTAAAGCATATGGCACAGCAAAGTTGAAAATAAAGGAATGGAAAAGGACAGCAGTAAAATTCTAACCCAGCACACAGCTTGGTTATATCAACATCAAAGAAAATGTATTATTATGCAAAAAGAAGCATTACTAGAGATAAAATAATTTCACTTTGATTAAAGGTCTAGTTCATCAGGAAGATATAACAGTTCTAAATTTTATGTACTTAATAATATTGATTCAAAATATATAAAGTTAAATGACAGAACTATTAAAATAAGAAATTAACATCTCTAATACCGTAGCAGGAAACTTTAACATATCTCTGAAAATAACTGATAAATCAATCAAGGAATAGAAGAAACAGTAGGGATATAGATTTCAGTCACACCGTTAACAAACCTGCATCCAACTCCTTCAAATCACACTATGTTTCCAAGCATTAACAGAACATTTATAAAAATTGTGTGTTGGCCACTCATTCAGTCATGTCTGACTCTTTGTGACCCATGGACAGTAGCTCGCCAGGCTCCTCTCTGTCCAAGGAATTCTCTAGGCAATAATACTGGAGTGGCTTGCCATTCCCTTCTCCAAAAATTAGTTATGTGCCAAACCATAAGGGCTTCCTAGGTGGTGCTAGTGGTAAAGAACTCACCTGTCAATGCTGGAGACAAAAGAGATATGGGTTCAACTACTGGGTTGGGATCCTCTAGAGGAGGGCATGGCAACCCACTCCAGTATTTTTGCCTGGGGAATCCCATGGACAGAGGAGCCTGGTGGGCTGCAGTCCATAGGCTCACAGAGAGTCAGACATGACCGAAGCAACTTAGCACATACACATGCACGCACGCACACATGTAACAAGCCATGAAGGAAGTCTCAGTAAAGTTCAGAGAATCAATAGAGAAACCACATTCTCTAACCACAATGAGACTAAGTTCGATTCAGTTATGAAATGGTAGCTATGACAATATTCCTGTCCCCAAGAAATTTATACTCTAAAAGAAGACGTAGAAGAAGTAACTAACTAGAATAAAAGGCAGGATAAGTTCTAATAGAAAAGCAGGAAACAATTCTGAGGGGATACAAAGGAAGTTCAATTGACTGTGACTAGTAGCATCAGGATCAATCGAATGGATGTGGTAACATCAAGGCTGCACCTTGAAAGATGAGGATGGAGCATGGGAGTAACAGCATTCAAGGCAAAGGCACAGGATTAAAATTGAATGCCCAACTGTTTAGGGATGATCATTAAGGTCAGTTTTTCTAAAGATTGCTAACCTTTCTTTTGCTAAAGGCCTCTTTGGCACTCTGGTGATTCCAATGGACAGCCTTTCCAAACTTGATTTTAATGCACAAAATGAAATTAGAATTACAAAGGAAAACAAGTGTAGTGAAATATAGTTATAAAAATATTCAGAAATATAATTTACATTGTGCTGTAAAAATAGATATGTGAGTCTAATAACAATCATAGTTTTAAAGTTACAATGAGATGTAAACAATACATGTCAAGAGACTGAAACAACTGTAATATAATATGAAAATATCTGTAATTTCTATTAGTGACAAAGTCATAGCACTGCTAATGCTATGTGATTGGTTTCCTGCATTCATTATCAAAAGAAGTGTTAAATATCACTTAAAATTTAGTGAAAATAAGGTTGCAATTTTCTTGCAAAATGTGGTCTATAAAAGATGTATAGGAAAGAGAATATAAGCCCAATCACAAAGTACTTTAGACTGAAAGAAATTTGAACTTTTGGGTGGGCAATGGGTATCATGCAGGTTTTGACTCAATATTTAAAGTCTGTGTTATTTGTTGTGTTTTTCTCCTAAATTAATAAAGTGTTAAGTGAGACTTATACTTTCTCTCTACTCTATTTTGAAAAATACCCTTTAAAAAGGCATATTAAGAGACAGCACACACTTTGAATGTATACTTGTCAAAAATACACACTCAGAATAAAAATGACAAAGACAGTCTTTAGCTGGGAGTTGTAAGTATGGAACTATTTAAATTTCAAAGCATTAAAGTTTCTAAAATTCTAGGTGTGTCTGTCATCCCCTACTTCACATTATGGAGGCTGAACTGTTAGCCATTTTCAGAATATCACACCCAAGTCTTCCTCTACTCCTCCCATGTTTGCATAGCAAATCTGTTTTAGCTGTGTGAAGTACACACGCCTCATTTTGGTAATCTACTTTAGTCTATTTCTGTGTACTGAAAGACAGTCCAATCCAGCATTCCACACTTCAATATTAATTTGTCTTTTCAGCTATTTCAACAGAGAATGTGTCCTCTGCTACAATCTGGCTCAAATCCATCAGTCATTTTATTGACCTGATGGAAACAATGTCCAATGCTTTCCAGCTTGCAGGCAGAGTTTGCTTTAGCCACACATGAAACCAGGATACTATTAAGTGTCTGTTTTTAAAAAGAACATTCACAATGACAGAGATTCTCCACATGAGAATGAATATGCGCCTAAAAACTAGCATATGGAACAACGAATAGAAGATTTTAAAATTTTAAAGTTAGGCAGATCACTCAAAATAATAGTCATAAGTGGATGATGTATGCATTTACTGTTGACCCAGAAACATTCTCATGCATTTCCTTTAAATACCGATTTATTTAAAGAGCATTTTCTCCAATAGCTTTAGAGAAGCACTGAGTAACTCTGGGAGATCATTTTAAAATAGAATATCTGTTTGCTATAAAGGAAAAAAAAAAAAAACAACAGGCTACTTTAGGGAGAGAAAAGTAAATTATTTCCCAATACAAAATTTTCCCTCAGTAAACACATTTATGAGACCAAGAGATGAGGATGAAAGTTTTTTTTTTTTTTAATTTCCTTAAGGGCATGTGGACCTTAATAAAACTGTACAGAGATAAATCCAATGTAAGTATAATTTTAACCTCCCTTATCTGTGGTGCAGTTCACTGCATTATAAGAGAGGGTTGCTGTTATTTATTTTGTGATTTACATGGCCCCAAACAAATAGGAAACTGGCAAACAGTCATTCCATAAATGTGAAGTGGGCAGGACTAAAGGGATTTTTCTTAAATCCCTAACCTGGAGGAATGCAGTGCTTCATTTATCAGGTGAAGGGGGACTCCACTGACAGAACAAACAGAAAAGCTCCACTGGAATTAGGCTCTGTTCATACAAAAGCAAATGCCTCTATCTCTAGGCACGAAGCAAATCATTGAACATGATTCCCAGGGTTGGTGTGCCTACAAAAGCTATGTAACAACTTCTCTGTTACCTTGAGCTGTTATTTTATTTAAAATAGCACTACTTGGCCAGATTCAAAAACAGAAAGTAATTCTCAAAGTGGATCTCTTCCAAAGAATTTTAAGAATAAAAGATTCACAACCTCTTCCTTCAAATATTAATATGCATTTTGGAAAAATGGTCCTTTTGAAGATCCATACTTCAGACTGCCATATAGATTTTAAATCACATTTCAATTTCAAGCAATTCCTACCTTTGCCAAGAATATTGGTCCTAAAAATAGATTCATTTTTTTTCCTGTTAATTCAAATGTGTATGTATATATATGTGTGTGAAACTCATAATCAGAGAACATTCGGAACATTGGTTTTAAAAACTGAAATTTAGATAATTAGGAAGAATATGGGTAGAATTTAAGAGAAACAAAGCAAACTTTTTACAACAATTATTCTAGAAAGGACTAGATTTCAAACTTTAATTATTGGCTATAATTCACTTCTATAAAATTAAGATTTCTTTTCATGCACATATTAACCAGCAAATTTTTCCTGTCATATAGATTGCCAATCCAGGTTCAAGTCTTAGTTCTTCCACTTTTTAGCTGCCTGACCTTGTAAATCACAGTCACTCAGAAACAGTAAAATGAGGATAAAATTATCTTCCTCTTAGCTTTTGAAGATTAAATCAAATAATGAATGAGAGCATGCTTTGTACGCTATAAAGTGTTATTGAAAGATTAAGTATCACCAGTGCTTTTTAAAGTACAAACTGAGATATCATTACTCATATTTGATATATTATAAAACGTCTCTCTCAACACTTTCATCTTCTTGAACCCCTCTTCCCTCTCTGAATTGGCATGAAAACTTATTGTTTCTGCCAAATGAGTCTGGATGTGAACAGCCATTTATTTGAAGACCCGTGTCAACGTAACTTGCAAAAACAGAAGTGCCAGTACACGGCATTACAAAAATCATTAGGTGTTGTTATTACTTCAATATTTGATATAGAAAGTAAGTCAAATGTCTGAAAATGCCATTTATTATCTGGAGATCAGAAAAGCCAAAATTTCAGTAATTTCATACTTTCTATCTATTATCTATTGAAATAAGAATGAAAAGAGACGTCAACTGTACAGAAAATATTTAAATGAAATAAAGGATTAATAACTGTTTTGAACACACACACACACACAAACAAAAATGAATGATCTTCGTAGACTAAAACATCAACCACTAGTATTTCCCCTCATTGAGTTGCTATGCCTTATAGTCTAAGCTAGAATCTTTCTGATAATGAAATTACCTAAAAAGTCACACTGTTACTAAAGGAGTCCTGCTTATAACATTGCACTGATTTATTATAAACGTTTTAAGTTTTAGGTAGCTTACTTTTCTGTTTATACAAATGATAAATGTTAACTGTAAAAAATTTGAACGTAAAAATATGAAGAAGGAAAAAAGAACTTAACCTTTGTTTCACCATCCAGTGACAGCTAATGTAAACTTCTCTCTACCCTTGTTTTTGGCATAGTTGAAATGAAGTCGTACATAAAATGTTGTACTCTGCCTCTTTATACTTGGAAACTATATCATAAGTAGGATAAGATGTGAATTCACTCTTGGTAAATGTGAATTTATAGAGAATGTAATTTTTTATTACACAAATGTGTCATATTTTACTGAGTCAATCCACATTTGTTAGACTCATTGTTCAGTCGCTAAGTTGTGTCCAACTCTTTGTGACCCCATGAATTGCAGCATGCCAGGCTTCCATCTTTCACCATCTCCTGAAGTTTGCTCAAACTCATATCCATTGAGTCAGTGATGTCATCCAATCATCTCATACCCTGTCACCTCCTCCTCCCTGGCCCCCCCCCCCCCCACCTTCAATCTTTCCCAGCATCAGGATCTTTTCCAATGAGTCAACTCTTCCTAGCAGGTGGCCAAAGTATTAGAGCTTTAGCTTCAATCCTTCCAATGAACATTCAGGATTGATTATCTTTAGGATTGACTGGTTTGATCTCCTTGCTATCCAAGGGACCCTCAAGAGTCTTCTCCAATGCCACAATTAAAAAGCATCAATTCTTCAGCATCCAGCCTTCTTTATGGTCCAACTCTCACATCTGTACATGACTACTGGGAAAATCAGAGCTTCGACTATATGGACCTTTGTCAGCAAAGTGATATCTCTGATTTTAAAGACGCTGTCTAGGTTTGTCATAGCTTTTCTTCCAAGGAGTTTTGTGGCTGCAGTCACTGTCTGCTGTGATTTGGGAGCAAAATCTGTCACAGTTTCCACTTTTTCTCCATCTATTTGGAAGTGATGGGACTAGATACCATGATCTTAGTTTTTTTAATGCTGAGTTTTAAGCCAGCTTTTTTCACTTTCCTCTTTCACCCTCATCAAGAAGTTCTTTAGTTCCTCTTTGCTTTCCATCACTAGAGTGGTATCATCTGCATATCTGAGGTTGTTGATATTTCTCCTGGCAATCTTGCTTCCAGTTTCTGAATCATCCAGAAATAGAATTATTGCATATAAAAAGGACTATTTTCAATGTTCTTGACATATGTTAATAAAGTGCTTTCCCAAATTTACACTCTCACTAATAATGATTGAGAATACCTATTGAATCTGAAATATTATCACCTCAAAGTTTTATTAAACATTTCAGTTCTCACTTGTCAGTGTTCTCCTGCAATTATATCTGTACTATAAATTGTATTAATAAATATGCACTATGATTAGTTTAGTTACACAATAGAAAGCTTTTTCTTCCCTGAAAAAACTGGTTTTACTTTAATATTATTTGTGTAAATTTGACAGGTAAAATAAATTTAGACTCTGTCACTATAGTACCAATCAATTAATGGCAAACATGTTTTCAGTTATCCATGTAGTTATTTACTTTATTCAACAGCTACTAAGTACCTAACCAGAGACGTGGTACCAGATATTTGAACTTGGACACACAATAGTGAAAATGAAAGATAGTAAACAAGTAAACAAATGCAAAAAGTAACTTCAGATAGAGATTGCTAAGAAGGAAATAAGCTTATAGAGAAGAATGGCAGGGATGCAATATTAGACAGGATAATCAGGTCAGGCTTCTTTGATGAACTGGCATTTGAGCAGGGACATACATAAAAAGGAGTCTCCAGTCTTTTGAAGTTCAGTAAGAACCAAGTCCCTGAGGTTGGAATAAGTGGACAAAATGAAGAAGAAAAGATGGCAGATTGCTTAAATTCTTCTAAGAACAAAGACGACAGCTTAGAAGTTCAACAGAGTAGAAGTTTGAGCCAAGATTGAACTGCAAAGGATATATTCCTAGTTTCATTGGGTATGGTGGGGTTTTTTCATCTTACATATATTCTAATGAGAAGATTCACATGCAAATGAACTAAATTGCAATTGCATTAAGTAGCTATAGTTTGGGGAGGAGCTCAGGAGGTATTGGTACAATATACAAAGAATGAAATCTCAGTAAGATAGTCTTCAGTTCTAAATGAATGAGATATTCTGAATCTTGGAGACAGAACTTACTGATTCTTCTGCTAATGTTAAGGTCAGTGTAACGAAACTGGATGTTTTCTAGAAGTGACATTGGCTCATGGGTGGATTGTGGCCTAGAGGATTTTGCCAGGGAGACACCTTCAAAAGCAAGAAATTCTTAAGCTCATCTCTCTGATAGTTTTGGTGAATGTGTGTGTGGATTTCTAGCAAAGATGCCATCATGTTATTCAGAATTATGGATCTATTTATTATTGCCACTAAGAATACTCAAATCCAGCCAAAGATTTTCAACAGACAGATGGAGAAGTCAAAATGAATTATAAATGTTTGATGACTATTGTCTGACCACAGAAAAAGGGGGTTGAATTATAATTCTCTATAGCTTTTTCAAATTTCAAATATATAATATATATAAATATGTTATCTATATATATACACACACACATAATATATATCTATTGTAGTAGCATGTCTCTAAGATGGTCACCACCAATTCCTTCCTTCCTATGTCTGTTCATGTCATTTTCCCTCTGAGAGATAGAATCTATTCTGCCTCCCCATCCTGAAATTCCTCTTGGGCCAGTCAGAGTGATTTGCTTGGCCAATAGAGTGAGATGAAAGCAACATTCTGGGACTACTGAAGCTAGGTCATAAGGAGCCTTGCAGTTTCCCATGGTAATGCTCACTCTGAGGTAAGTAAGCTGTCATGTAAGAAGTCTGATCACACTGAGAGGCCATGCTATAAGAAGTCCACATCATGTGGAATGATGTGTAGAGAGACTGAGAGAGAAAGAGGCCAAAATGTACAAAGTCACCAGACATGTAAGTAATAAAACCATTTTCAAAGTGGGTTTTCCAGCAAGTGTCCCAGCTGATGCCACTGGATCAGAAATAAACCATATATCGAGCCCTTCCCAAATTCCTCATCCAGAAAATCATGAGAAAAATTTAAAATTTGTTGTTTTCACCTACTAAGTTTAGAGATAGTTTATTACCCAACAAAAGGGAACAAGGCCATCTAAGTTGTGCAGTAGATATTGAAACACAGAAACTCTTAAGTAGGTAAGGTATATTTGTAAAAGCAAATTAAAACTAAAAATAATGTTTAGCCATGTCACATATACCTCCCAAGCAATTTTGTTAGATAACTGTATAAGTGTATTAGGGGTCTTCTCATTCAATGAACATAGGTGCCTAATATTAACAGTTGACTGAGAGCATGTCCTATCGTAAGGGAACTGTGGGAAAGACTATAATAATTCAATAACAGAGGTGGACACCTTGGGGAATTTAGAAAAAGTTCACAAAATATGTCATATGACATCATGATCTTGGAGGATATTTTTTAAAGAAAAGATTTTTATTTTGTAAAAAAATAAATTATTTTCTGGATCACTTAATAAACTCATTCTCCCTACTCTTAAATTAATAAGAATCCAAAAAGGTAGTATATTTTGCTTAAATATTAATAATTATCCTTAAAATACTGCCTTCCTGGGACAGGGGTGATTTATTTCAAAGAAATATCACCTTTCAATTTTTTCTCCTGAGACATTTCCAAAGTGCAAAAAAAAGAACAGAGAATACTGAACACTATAAAGACAATATAGTATTAAGTGTCCAGCTAATACTGAATCATACGATTCAATTCAAAGAGAAGGCTCCACTAAGTCTGTAATAAAAAAGTAATGAGGTTTTATAACAAAACTGAAAAGCCCTCTCTGAAATGCAGATAAAAATCTTTTCAGCACAAAGACAAGGAGGATTTGTAATAGAACACTGGCAATGCACACAAGTATGAAAACCATGACTGATGAACTTCAAATATGCAACAATATTTTGTTAAATACATTAGTCAAAAAGCACAGTAGTGTAATAACTTCATCTCATCATTTTACCTCTTCACATTTGCAGTGTGAAACAAGGGCAGAGAGAGGAAAAGAAAGTGTAGCCCAGAAGAAATACACACACTTTCAGACTTGCATTAGAAGCAATAGCACTTTCAAGCTACAAAGGACCCAAAAGAACAGAATTCACCTTCCTCATTTTACAGTTGAGGAGGCAAGATGCTCAACAGGGTTTAATTGCTAAAGACAAAGCAAGTATCAGAAACAAAATAAGAATCCAGATATTGTGAATCCAGACTAACAACCAGGCTTCTTCCCCTATGATTGATTAATTCTCCAAATGACTTATTTGCATGATTATTTTTGTGTTTCTAATAATATGTATGCAAATAATAATATATTTTAAATAAATCCAAATAAATTAATTAATCAAAACACAATTGGCTACCCATTAGAAGGAAGAGAAGGAAGGCCAAGACAGAGTTTTTGTTAGGAACAATGATGGGGCGTTGTATGTTATAAAATACCAGAAGCTTTGCTTGTTTTCAATGTTTTTGACTTCTTCCTAAAAACAAATCAAATTCTATTGCACTCCTGCTTTTTGTGAGGCCCTGTGTTAGGTATTAAAGGGAGTTATAAAAAAACGAATAAAATATAATCACTCAAGGAGCACAAAGTCTCATCTATAACTTTTCTGTAGATATAAAATTATTTAAAAATGAAATGTTTAAAATAAAACAAAGAGGAGAATCTCTGGTTTGATCAATCGTCTCATTTGACCTACTCAAAACTGGACAGCAGTTATCTATTGGCTGAAAAAAAAAAAAAATCTTTCAATCACCCTAGGTATAAAGCCACAGACATGGTTTGTCATAAACCTACACAGCAACAGTTTAATGTAGCTTAAATCAAATATAAAATCCATCTTTTAGTGGAACCAGCTCTTGCAGAATATGTAATTATTTTTTCATAGTAAGGCATCACATCACTCCAAAAGCCTCTTCTCTTCCCATGCTAGTGCAGCCTGCCATCCCAGTGTGGATGAGTTTTGGGTTACAAAGTCCTTTGGATTTAAAGGTCAATTAGTTTGGTTCCACTTTAATTAGAAGCCATCATAATAGTGCTGTGTGAGTAATTTATAGAGGCATAAATATTGACATCAATTTTTGTCAGATATTCTGATATCATAAACATCATGTAAATCTAGGCACCAGCAATCAATCTGCACATAATAGACTAATTTTATTAGAACAGTATGACTGCACTATTTGGTTTTTAGAGTCCCTCTCCTCTTGCTATGTTAAATCATCATTTTAAATCATGTCATAGTGTTCCTCACAGCAAGCAATCAAAAACAGAAAATTTAAGTTTATTGGATCTTTGCCTAATTTAATGATTTTTCTCCAGAGTGGTGCTCTCTCTGAGGCCCTCAGTGAAGATCTGGCCCTGTGCCTAGAAACACCTCCATGTTTCAGAACAGGGTGAGGCACAAACCAACCTAATAGCAAGGAAAAGCCCTGCTGCTTCTAGAACCTGCTGAGACTTCTATGAAAGCCGTGTCTTTTTGGTTAGACTGCTTGGTGAGGAAGCTCTCTGCTTGCTGGATCCGAAATGGGTAACCATGCATCACTGAACCAGAGACATCAAGGACTTCTCCAGTCAGGTACTTCAGTCAGGTACATTTCAAAGGACAGTCCATAGCTATATCTGCAAGGATCCTTGAATTCCCTATTAAAATGTTTTTAATGTTTTATTCAAAGTTAATTTTCTTATTTATCATCTCTATTTTATAATCGATTTCCCACTCCTAGACTGTAAGCTCAGTGAGGGCAATGATCTTGTCTGTCATGCTCTTAAATATACTCCAAATGCCTAGAACAGTTCCAGCACAAAGTACTTCTGTATTCAATGGAATAATATTTAGATAAGTAAATTCTGAGTCAACTGGATATACACCAAATAATGGATAGTAGTCTCAGTGTTTGAACACCAGTATTTGGGCTTTTATGTATAATCACACTGTGCCAAGAAACCAAGTTTAATTTTAAGGCAGTATTCCTTAAACTTGGATCCATGGAAATGTAAAAAGAGGTCTATAATTTCTCAATATAAAGAAACACTAGTTAAGCCAATTTCCTCACTTTAGAGCTGAGGAAACTGAGGTTCAAAGAAAGGACATGGATTTCTCAAGTGGACATGGCCACTGAGTGGTAGGCTTCCCAGGTGGTACTAGTAGTTAAGAACCCACCTGCCAATGCAGGAGACCTACGAGACATGGTCTCAGGCCCTGGGTCAGAAAGATCCCCTGGAGGAGGGCATGGCAACACACTCCAGTATTCTTGCCTTGAGAATACCCTGGACAAAGGAGCCTGGTGGGCTACAGTCCACACGGTCACAAAGAGTCGGACACGACTGAGTGCACTCAGTTAGTGGCAGAGCTAGACTTAGCACCTGAGTCTCTTATTTCCTGCCCCTGGGCTTTTCCCATTCGATGCCTTAATATCCCTTTTGAGCTTCTTGATCTTCTATTTAGGAAGTTCTAACAATGGAATCCAAAACTAGAATCAATCATTTGAATAAGGAAAGGAAAGCATTTCATTGTTAGTGGTGGTGATGTTGACTTAAGTGTATTTAAGCTCTGAAGAAAGGTAATGCCAAAGAATGCTCAAACTACTGCACAATTGCCCTCATCTCACACGCTAGCAAAGTAATGCTCAAAATTCTCCAAGCCAGGCTTCAGCAGTATGTGAACTGTGAACTTCCAGATGTTCAAGCTGGTTTTAAAAAAGGCAGAGGAACCAGAGAACAAATAGACAACATCTGCTGGATCATCAAAAAAGCAAGAGAGTTCCAGAAAAACATCTATTTCTGCTTTACTGACTATGCCAAAGCCTTTGACTGTGTAGATCACAATAAACTGTGGAAAATTCTGAAAGAGATGGGAATACCAGACCACCTGACCTACCTCTTGAGAAACCTGTATACAGGTCAGGAAGCAACAGTTAGAACTGGACATGGAACAACAGACTGGTTCCAAATAGGAAAAGGAGTACATCAAGGCTGTATATTGTCACCCTGCTTATTTAACTTATATGCAGAGTCATCATGAGAAACGCTGGGCTGGAGGAAGCACAAGCTGGAACCAAGATTGCCAGGAGAAATATCAATAAACTTCTGATACACAGATGACACCACCCTTATGGCAGAAAGTGAAGAAGAACTAGAGTCTCTTGATGAAAGTAAAAGAGGAGAATGAAAAAGTTGGCTTAAAGCTCAACATTCAGAAAACTAAGATCATGGCATCTGGTCCCATCACTTCATGGCAAATAGATGGGGAAACAGTGGAAACAGTGGCTGACTTTATTTTTCCGGGCTTCAAAATCACTGTGGATGGTGATTGCAGTCATGAAATTAAAAAATGCTTGCTCCTTGAAAGGAAAGTTATGACAAACCTAGACAGCATATTAAAAAGCAGAGACATTACTTTGCCAACAAAGGTCCATCTAGTGAAGGCTATGGTTTTTCCAGTGGTCATGTATGGATGTGAGAGTTGGACTATAAAGAAAGCTGAGTGCGGAAGAATTGATGCTTTTGAACTGTGGTGCTGGAGAAGACTCTTGAGAGTCCCTTGGACTGCAAGGAGATCCAATCATTCCATCCTAAAGGAGATCAGTCCTGGGTGTTCATTGGAAGGACTGATGTTGAAGCTGAAACTCCAATACTCTGGCCACCTGATGTGGAGAGCTGACTCATTTGAAAAGACCCTGATGATGGGAAAGATTGAGGGCTGGAGGAGAAGGGGACAACAGAGGATGAGATGGTTGGATGGCATCACTGACACAATAGACATGGGTTTGGGTGGACTCCAGGAGTTGGTGATGGACAGGGAGGCATGGGCATGCTGTGGGTCACGGGGTCGCAAAGAGTCAGACACAACTGAGTGACTGAACTAACTGAAGCTCTGAAGTATCTGTAATCTGGTGGCTCAGACAGTAAAGAATCTGCTTGCAATGCAAGAGATATGGGTTTGATCCCTGGATGAGGAAGATCCCCTAGAGGAGGAAATGTCAACCCACTCCAGTATTCTTGCCTGGAGAATTCCATAGACAGAGGAGTCTGGTGAGCTACAGTCAATGGGGTTGCAAAGAGTTGGACACAACTGAGCAACTAACACACACACACACACACACACACAAACCCTGAAGTATCTGTAATTTGGATATGTTCACTGTATCTTGGTTGTTTCTTAGTCTTATATTATCTAGACTATTCATGATCAGAGGACTTAAATCATATTTTCACCAGGTTATTTACCAGCATCCAACTTCTAATGCGTTTTAACATAGAATAACATGAAAATGTACAAGAAACACTTTCTTGGTATCAAGAACATCAAACAACTTGAACTAATATTTTCTCTCCAAACTGGGAGGAATTTTCAGAAGTTAAGGACCAACCCTCCCAATCACATCCCTCTATAAATAATGATTTTTCTGCCTTTCTTTTAAACCTTCATTTGACTCAGAAGACTGCCTCTTTTCCACATGTAAGACTCATACCACTTTCCTAAACAGAAACATAACCCAATGTGGTACAACTAGGTTGAACAAAATGCTATCTCAGAATGTTAGTAGCTGTCCTCTTTAGTCACTTTTTTGTTTATTCATGTTAATAAAATTTGTGGACATCACACATTCAAAATTATAAAATATAAGAAAATCATTGGAATAATTTTTGTTTTAGATTTTGTAAATTATCCAACCAGAGACAAGTGTTCTATTGGAGATCTATAGACCACTTTTCACAGCATCATAGAATCATTGAGTATGAGTTGGAAAACATTAGGGTCATCTGATCTAACCCAGGCAACAAAGAAACGGAGGCCCATCAAAAGAAAATCATTTGCACAAGGACATCCAGCTAGTCAGTGTGGGAATGGGATGTGACAAAGGCTTCCAAACTCCTAGTTCAATAATTCTCTTGCTTTGATAAAACACAAATAATTTATATTCAACAAATAACTCTATGGTGTTTATGGGAAATCATTTATATGGAATCTAACATGTTTCAGAAGGAGTTGAAAATTCAGTCATGTTAGGTCAGAGGATATCTGCAGAGCCCATATAACTTTACCCACGCTTTCTCTGATGATATGACAATCAGTAATCTTCCTAAAGATATTAACCATTCCTTTAATATGTTGGAAATATCTTACTTTATGTTTTGTTATGCCATTATTGTATTCTGGAAAAAGATAATTTACTAAAAACATGCTTTGGAGGCACAAGATTTCACCACTTCTGGTAGATTTTCCATCGCAAGAATAAACCAGCCTTCTCTCTGCTGACTGTATTGACCTTTTCCTGGATGACTCATCACTGTACTAGTCAGTCTGTTGGCATCATCATAGCTCTTAGGTTACATATTCTGGTCTTCATGATGAGAATTGAGGTAGTGCGGGAGGCAGTGAGTATTTTATCTATGGTAAGTAAAACTTCAAAAATGTGGTAATGGAAATTTGAGCCATCATAAATATGTTCCACAACTTATATAAAACAATGAGGCTAACGGAAAGATGACTATGACAAAGATCATGACTTCCCAGAATTTATAGTCTAGGCATATACATAAATTGTGGTAGAAATAACAAGAGTTTTAGGAGATCAAAGGAGAAGATATAATGAGGGTGGGAGGGTAGGTTGTTATGCGTGCATGCTGTCGCTTCAGCCATGTCCAACTCTTTGCGATCCTATGGACTGTAGCCCGCCAGGCTCTTCCATCCATGAGATTCTCCAGGCAAGAATACTGGAGTGGGTTGCCATGCCCTCCTCCAGGGGATCTTCCTGACCCAGGGATTGCAGTTGCATCTCTTAGGTCTCCTGCATTGGCAGGTGGGTTCTTTATCACTACTGCCATCTGGGAAACCCAGTAGGGTGTTAATCAGGGATATATTTGGAGTCCAAGGCCACATGTAAACAGCATAAAAAACTGAGTTGGTTTGGCTGTGTTTTTCAGTTTTTTTCTGCCTCCACCCTGTCAGCAGCTGAACATTTAGGGTGTATGAGCAGCAAGCCTGCAGAATTAAAATAATCACTTGGTGCTTGATTGCTTGCTTCATGATCAATGTGGAACTGGTGGCTCTGGGCAATATTATAGACTCAGCCTCAAAGTTTAAGTTATAAACAAACACTTCAAAAATCTTTTGGAAAGTGGGCCTCCAAAATAAGGGATAGTCTTTGTAAGCTCTTGCTTTTAAAGGACAGGTGACACATTCGTCTTTGTGGTCATGCTAACGATTAGTGCAAATAGTATCAATTTCTAGAAGACAGTCAAACACAGACTAACAAATATGAAAAAAGTGGAGTATATTTGTACACTCAGGAGTGAATACTCTTTACCTTACATGTGCAGTTACTAAGTCCTGTCCAGTGTACTCCCAAGTTTTTCTTTGTCTATGCCTCAATATCTACTCTAACTTCATTATAATTCTAATCATTCTTTACACTGTAGTCATACAGAAATTCTCAATGCAAAGAGCTGAACTTTTAATTCTCTTGCTTAAGGATCATCTGGTTTTATTTAACATCCTACAGAGGGTCCTCATTGCCATCAAATGAGCTCCAAGTTCCTGAACTTGGCGTTCAAAACATGTTTTTCCTCTAAATTCAATTCTCTTCCCCTTACATATACCCAAACTCTACTTATGGTTTCCTTAAAATGTCATGGTGGTTCTGTTTCCCTGTGCTTAGAATTCCCTTTCCTTATGTCTACCAGAGAATTTCTAATCATAATTCAAGACTCAATTATCACAGCCTTCATGAAGCAATTCACCACAAAGATATATTCCTCTATTCTTGATTACCATTAATTATTTCACATACCTGGGCTACTAGGCATCTCTTTTCATTGTAATACCTTCTTTGCATGCCTGTGACTCACTGAGTACAGGGACTCTCGTTTTCATCTGTGTGTCCAATACCACTTACCAATTTGCAGAATGAATACAAGTCAAGCATTTTTACGTTAGTGAAGACTTTATGCTTCAACTACAAATCTGATTTTTAAAAAAAGGTTGGCTGGGCTGGAACCCTTGGATATTAAATTCAAAGATGCTGGTGAGAAATAAGATCATTTTTACATGAGGATGATTGTTAACAGCCTTAAGCAGAGTAGAACATTTTATTTTAAAACAAGTGATTGATCATGATAACAGCAAGGCAAGTCAAAGGACAAAGTCCCTTGCTAGGTTCTTGAATGTGTGTGTGTGTGTGTGTGTGTGTGTGTGTGCATGCATGCTCAGTTGTGTCTGACTTTTTGCGACCCATGGACTATAACCCACCAGGCTCCTCTGTCCATGGAATTTTCCAGGCAAGAATACTGGAGCTGGTTGGTACTTCCTACTCCAGTGCATCTTCCCCACCCAAAGATCAATCCCACACCTCCTGTGTCTCCTGTGTCTTCTTTACCACTGAGCCACCAACAGGGACTATTTTTCTAGTTCTTTCTTAACACAAGCAGCACCTGTAAAGTACAAGACACAGAGCAGACCCTCAGGAAATGCTGTGGAGAGAATGAACCGTGTTATAAACATGTGGATGAAACTCTACAATATAAACTGGTTACTCATCGTCCCTTGCCTCAGACTGTGACTTAGGTTAGCTAATATAAAAAGTACTCAGCAATGTTGATGAATCTCAACATTGGCTACTTTGATTACCTATTGAGAAGTTTCTCATTATCTTAATACCATAAATCTTACATGTTTAAGATCTATCAATATTAAATATCTGGGATGGTTTAACCTATTTTTCTTCATATAATTTTAGATCCCAGTCAATTCTTTTCATGATCATTTGGAGGTCAAGATGCCAGCATGAGCACTTCTGCATATACTTTTATCATACTTGGCACATGGAGGTCCTCAACAAATATTTCCTGAAATGAAAAAGCTAACCTGCATTATTGAGGTACAGAATGTACAATATTCACATATAGATACACACAAACACATAGCATTCTGAAAAATAAAGAAAGAATATTTCCCTAAAATCGGAATCATGTAAACTAAGCACAAGAAATAAAGATGCGCACTTAAAGGTTTGGGCAGCCAAGTAGAATAGTGGAAGAATCATGAGTTGAGGAATCAGGCAGACCAGAATTTGATTTCTAGCTCTATAACTTGCTTGCTCGGTGAACTTGGTTAAAGATTTGTGCTTTGGTTTCCCCCTTGGCAACACTGGATTAATATCATCTTTTTAACAGACTGTGGGGTCACAATTAAATATCCCAGTACATCTGACAGCACCATCATGGCTGGCACAGACTAACCTCTCCATGATATTTTGTCGTGGTTGCTCTTTATTGGCCTTGATGGCTACCCAAGCCTTTCTGCACTCTTTCTAGGATGGTTGTTGCTATTAATGATGTGCTGCTAGAGAACCATGACCCCTTTTTAGCAGTGTTTCTCAAACTTTAGCATATAACAGAATACTCTGAATGTCTTGTTAAAACACAGATTTCTGGGGTCCACCACCAGAGCTTCTGATTCATTAGGTCTGGTGTGGGACCAAGAATCTGAATTTCTAACAAGTTCACAAATACTGCTGCTGATGCTGCACCCCCAACCACACTTAGAGAACCACCGATTTTGAGTAATTAGTTCTGCTATAATAAGAATGGAGGACAAGAACAAAAAAAGATATCTATGGGTTTTTGAGTGTGGATATCTCTGAGGGCTTCCTGGGGCTTGGATACACAGGAACAAAGTACTCTCACGTGACATCCTTACATGGGGAAAGAAAATCATTTCAGATTTGCCAGTAGTCACCAATGGAGAAACCCTGAGCAACTACCAGATGGGGCTGAGAGGCAGTGATAAGGTAGAGGGCAAAAGATGTGTGTGTGTGTATATGTTAGTCACTCAGTCATGTCTGATTCTTTGCAACCCCATTGACTGTAGCCTGCCAGGCTCCTCTGTCCATGAAATTCTATAGGCAAGAATACTTCAGTGGGTAGCCATTCCCTTTTCCAGGGGATCTTCCTGACCCAAGAATTGAACCCAGGTCTGCACTGCAGGCAGATTCTTTACCATCTGAGCCACTAGACAAGCCCCAGAGGCAAAAGACAGGAGTTCTCAAGACCCCCAACAGCCTGAATTCTGCAATTATCAAAAGTTCTCTTTTGCTTATTCTATTTGGAAAAGAATGAACCACCTTGGAAATTACATGTACTGAATGTGGACTCATCCCCAATATTGTGCAACTATATAAACAACATATATGCTGGGCTTGAATCAAAGAGAAGTAAGTGCAATTTCTTTTCTGTTGTTGTTTGTTTTTGCTTTTGTTTTTTGTTTTAGTCACTAAGTTGTGTCTGACTCTTTTGCAATCCCATGGACTATAGCCTGCCAGGCTCCTTTGTCCATGGGATTTCCCAGGCAAGAATACTGGAGTGTATTGCCATTTCTTTCTTCGGGGGATCATCCCAACCCAAGGATGAAACCCATGTCTCCTGAACTGCAGGCAGATTCTTTACCACTAAGCCGCCTGGAAGCCCAATTTCTTTCCTAGAAAAGTGAAAGTGAAGTCGCTCATTCATGTCCGACTCTTTGCAACCCCATGGACTGTAGCCCACAGAATCTTCCAGGCAAGAGTACTGGAGTGGATTGCCATTTCTTTCCTAGAGGTACAAAATTAGAGATATTGGCAGGAATGTTAAGAAAATAAGTGATCTAATATTACTGCTACAATAGGAAAAAGGTATAGAAACACATAACAGAAAGATTACTGATAAATAGCCAATACATTTGTAGTGCTTACTGTAACAGAGGCACGGTTCCATTAGCTCATTCCCTCTATGAGGGAAGTACTATGGCTAGTCTCACTTAATATATGAGGAAATTGACCTCATATGGTTAAATGAGTTGCTCAAGGTTACACAGCTAAAATGTAGCAGAGTCAGGATTTGATCCCAGGGAACCCTGCTCAACACCTTTGCTACACTATTGGGAGCATTTCATAGGAAGACAAAATTAAGGAACATGGTTGGAGATAAAATATGATTTAGGAGAATGGTTCAAATTACCAACTGGAAACCTACATATCTTAATCTTTGTACCCATCCCTGACCTCATCTTGGTACTGGATTGTTTCTGCTCCAGAAGGTAAACAGGTAGAATTATTACTTCACCGATATATCCTAAATAGGATCACACAAAGAGCTGCATTGATTATGTGACTGACTTCAGTTATGTTGCACTATTTCCCTAAATATCCCATAGCAGAGAGAGAGTCTCACAATAAATTACCTCTCAGTCCTGTGCATTAGTGCTGGCTGCTCTCCCACAAACAATGTCAAAATTGTAAGCAGTTGGCACGGAGTCGTTGTGACAATATGTAAATTACTTATAAAGTGAACTTGATCTTGTATAATAAATGATATTTGAATCTTAATTTGTTAACAATATTTTAATGCAGTAATTGAGGTCATGGAAGACGTGGACTAAAGATAAAACCATCTATAACTGTCAATTTTAAGCAGGACTACATTACCTAAGTTTATAAAATACTCCAAGAAATTAAAAGGCAAATGCAAATGCTTGTATTTGCTACGTATAAGCACTGAAACATAACTGTACAAAGAGACATAATGTGGTGTAGGCCTAGAAAAGGGGTTTGAAAGAGATGTTCAAAGGTGGTTTTTTTTTTTTTTCCTGCTGCTAAAATTTCTTGGCTCTAGGATCAGCGTCCCTTGACCTACCCAGGTCTTTCCTTAATGAAATAAAAGAACATCTCAATAAATTACATGGCCCCAGTTTAATTCTTAGTAATTTGGGGCACCTCCTCAACTCCATGCTTTCATAATTAATCATCACGCTTCCTTTGTCTTCTCAAAGGAAGCCTTCCACCAATTGCCTGCTCAATCTTCTTTCTCTTTCCATTCCAGTTATCAGATGAAAATCAGGTCCAGCATCTGTGAAATTGACCCTCAAGTGTGAAATCATTTTTTAATGATAAAGTGCCAATAGTGTTCTGCAAGTATAAGGTATTAATTGAGTGTTATAATTATTATTATACAGCTACTTCCCATAGTGATGACCTTTGTTCTCCTCCACCTTTCCTTCTTTTGCTCTATGTCATTGTCTGAAATTTTTGAGGGTTCAAGGCCTCAAGGTTTCAGAAAAAAAATCCTGAAACTCTGATCTTTCTTCCACCTAGTTCTGACCTCTGTAAACTGGGCTAAACTTCCTCCAAACCCAGTGTACACTGTAGAGAAAGCCAGGCTTGGTTCTGAGTGGAAACAGCAATCACCATTCCTCCTCCCAAGTGAATCAAGCAAAATGCATGTTGTTTGACTCCACTTACTCCTTGCTTGGCTTAGCCAACTTCCAGGGGAGGAAGATCTCCCGAAGGAAGCCACTCATCAACAAAGCCTGAAAACAGACCTCCTTATGTTATGCTCTTTGCTTGCAAACCTAAAATGCTGTCCTCTATCACATCAAGTCACACGTCCTAATTTAAGGCCTGTGGTCTTGTTGAATGTAATCCATCCAATCACTACTTGCTATAACTGGTTTCTTTCCATTGAGGCATGTGTCAATGATCCCATTCTATCCCGCTCCTCTTTCTGCTCTCCCAAAGGAGAACAACCCAGCCAGCTTTCCAGGCCAAGTTCAAATCTTTCCTTTGCAATTTAATGTACCACTTCATTGGTCCTATATATTTCTTCTCTCCTTAATTCAAACTCTTACCCAAAAGTTATCACTTCTACAATTAGTTCCTCCCTCTTCTGGGATTCCAAGCACTTGCATTTAATTTTGTAAAAACACCGGATTGCACCAAAAGTATTGTTTATATGGCTGTATGCTGTACTTGGGGGCTTTCCAGATGGCGCTTGTGGTAAAGAACCTGCCTGCCAATGCAGGAGACATAAGAGACATGGTTCAATTCCTGGGTCAAGAAGATCCCCAGGAAGAAAGCATGGCAAACCATTCCAGTATTCTTACCTGGAGAATCCCATGGACAGAGGAGCCTGGCAGGCTACAGTCCATGGCATTGCAAAAGAGTCGGACACAACTTAGTGACTAAAACAGTCCATGGGGTTTGCAAAGAGTCAGACATGACTGAAGAGACTTAGCACAGCACATTCTGTATTTATTATAGCAGAATCTGTATTTTGTTCATTTTTATAATTTAAAAAGACTTAACAAAATCTGATTTGTAGTGGATGCTTAAGAAACAATTGTTGAGTAAATAACAAATAATTCCCCAAAACTCTGAACTCTGTGCTTGTGTATATATCATATATATATAATATTTATGTATTATGTACTACATATCATATGTATGATATTTATGTAATTTTAAATATAATTTGTGTACATGACTCCTATTATGCAAGTACAAGAATTTATCTTGAGAATATACCTAAAAGTGAAAATTCTGGGTCATACTATATTTTATGTGTATATATATATATATATATATATATACACAGATCGGCTTCAGGAGATAATGCCAAACTGCTTTCCAAAACGGTCATAACTATGAGTATAATATGGCATCTAATTATGGATTTAATTTTCATTTCCTTGATGATGTATAATGTTGAACTTGTCTTCACTTGTTAATTTATACCTTTGTCAATTTTTCTATTATTCATTTCACTTATTCATTTGTAAATTACTTTACATGTTCTTTACACAAGTTACTTAATTTCTTTGGTCCTCAAATTCTATTTTTATAAACAGGGAATATTATGATACCTATATCTATACTTGTCCTGAGGATTAAGTGTGAACATGTATTTTATACGTAAAGTGTTCCTATTTAGTTGCTAAGTTGTGTCTGACTCTTTTTGCGACCCCATGGACTGTAGCCTGCCAGGCTCCTCTGTCCAAGGGATTTCCCAGGCAAGAATACTGGAATGGGTTACCATTTCCTTCTCTAGGGGATCTTCCTGACTCATGGATCAAACCTGCCCCTCCTGCCTGGCAGGCAGATTCTTTACCACTGAAATGTCTGGTTAGCCTATGTAAAGTATGAAATGTATGCTAATTGTAATAGTGGTTAGGATTAATTTTTGTGTAACTAGGGATGCAATCTAGGGATGACCTAGAATTTCCAAAATGGAAAGAACACCAGAACAGGATTCAGAAAACCAGAGTTCCAGACACACTTCTGCCATGACCTTTCTGAATATCCTCAGAAAGGATGTTCTGAAAGATATATAATATTATTTATCAGTCTCAGTTTACCATCTGTAACATGGCTACAATGTCTGTTTTGCTGTAATGCTGTGAGCACGAGGTGACGTTTAGTAAACAGGGCTGGTACTAGGCGAAGGTGAATAAGGGGACACCAAAAATCTTACAATCAAGATAATATTAAAAAAAATCAAAATCAGGGCAAGATTCTAAGACGAACCAGATACCCAATTTTTAAATATAGTATTTTATCTTTAGGAGGGAAATTTGTTTTCGACATTTGAGAAATTATTAGACAGACAATTATCTATTATAGATAAAATGGCCAGAGGTAAAACCAGAAACAGGAGGCTGACAGGGGTAGTTATCATTTGGAGTTTTTTAAAGAAAGAACCCTTGCAAGCATTTGATCTTTGTTCTCTCCAGCAACAAAAAGATTGTGAATGGTCACTGCTCAGCTGGCAAATGACGGTGTTTTGAAATCTTTGGAAGCCTACTTCCAGCTGATTGGCTATTTGCACTATTGGTGAGTTACTCTGTCTTTATCACAGCTGACTGATCTCAGTTGGCTGCTTTCTTGGGCCCTGTACCTCTTTCCTCACGAAGCGGATGCTAATAGCAAAGGTGTCACTTTCCTTGTGACTGCTGATGCCTCCCTTTGCCTACAGAACAGCAAGGCTAGTTAAGGTGTTTCTCATAAAAACAGAGCACTTCCAGTACATGGTAAATAATAAACTGAAACTCAGCCAGTGGTGACAGGATTGGACAGTGACACAACTGGTGACAGGGACGGTTTAGAGGTGGGTGAGTGTTTTAGAACTTTGTAAACACTGAACAACTTCCAACTCTACATACTTGGAATGCCCCAATAAATAATGATCTGGATATGATTTCTTGCTTTGGAAGCACCCCATCATGATATTTATCAAAGAGGCAGAAGGGACTCCCAGATCTTTAATGCACAATCAGGGGTATGATAGAGGAGGATGGATAAATGTACCATATATAATAGTCAAACATACCCTCTGTTTTTACTGTTGTGAATATTGATTTCCAAATGGATTTAATCAAAATCAATAACAAAATGTACAGTAATGAAGTAATGTAAAATGCAGTAATGTATAGGCCAAGAGGTTGACTATGGAATATATTAACAGAGAAGCAGTTTTACAAGAATAATTCATTTCTCTTTTAGAATCTTTCTCCAACCTACTACAAGACAATAAGAAGAAGATGCAAAGCTCTAGAGGTGGGCCACAAAACAAGAACTTTACAGAACTTTAAAAAATTATCTTTTTAGCAAATTTAGTGATACAGGATTGGTCTAAAGATAGAAAGACACAATAAAGAAATCTATTTACAAGATCAGAAAGCTGACCTACAGGTGGATGGTCCAAACATTGTCCTTTCAGGTTGGCTTATAAAGGGAAATAAAATGGCTGATTTTCAACAATATCATAACGATTTTCTAAAAGTCAAATAAATTCTAAAATGTTTTATATATACCATTGGAGAGCACACATGCATCCTAAAGTTAAATGGCAAAGGGCACAATTGTCCAAAATTGTCTGCTTATTAAAGTTATATCCTAAGTGTAAAAGAGGGAAATGTATTACCTAGAATTGGCCAGAAAGGCCCAAGGTGATTTTTGAATAATCAATATTTTTCAATATATGCTACAGCTTTAAAACAGAGAAAAATAACTGATACTGGCATTCACTAGAAACCTGTTTGTCTGTTTTTTAAGGAAGCTTAATGATTTGCTGATAAAGACTGACTATAATAAAAGATTTCAAAGAGTATCTTACCAAGAAGGAATAGCATTCCCATTTTGTATAGAATCAAACTGAAATCTCAGGATATTAAGAGGTCTTACATAAATCACTGGATGAACTCTTTCACTCATTTATCATTTCTATTTCTTTCTTTACAACTTTAATTTACTTCTCCCTTCGTATTTGGCTGATGCTCCTCTCAATTAACCTTTGTGTTACCATCTGCAGTCCCTCATTTTCTTCCTCCTGTTTCCCCATTTTTTCTTCATCTGACTATCCTTATACTCTCTAGAAAAGCTTTAAAAGAGGAAAGAATAAAGACAAAAAAGAGGGAAAATAACCTACCTTTAATCATAGGTGAAATAGCTGATTTAAAGTAAGAGGTACCATGTTTAATATTTCCTCTTAAATGAAAAGATAGAAAAAGGAAGGAAGGAAGAAAGAAAAGTAGGAAGGTAGGAAAGAACGGGGGTGGGGGTGGGGATTAAGGAGAATAGAATAAATAAATTTCCAGTGTTTGCTAGCACAGTCCTACAATGATTCATGGGAACTTTCACATGCCATTTCTGTGAATACCTGAGCATTACTGAAGACAAGCACTGCCATACACAAACATTATTAGAATCCAAACAGCAATAGCCTCTGTAAGGGTGGAATGGCTCAGAATTCAGAAGTCAGACCATCTAGGGTCTAGTGACATTTCCTACTCATCCTCAGGGGACTTCATCACAACTGAAGTAATAGAAGTCAAAACTTCAATCAGGCCCTTATTACTTACTTTGCACACACAATACAAGGTACCATGTTTGGTGGCAAAACTAGAGCTACTGCAGCTTAGAATTGACAAAGCTTTTTTTAAAATCTATCTTTGACTGCTCAATATAAGGTTAGGAGCAGGTCATGTACCAAGTTTTTTTTTTTTTACCAAATTAATGCTATCAGGGGAATTACACTTAAATGGAATTCTTTCTCTCTAAACAATTCCATCTAGTTTCATCACTGCTTTTTCTCTCCATCCCTCCCCTATATAAAATGAATCAGAAGAGTAGACATCTGGAATAATATATAAAGAATCAAGTTATCAAAGAAGCCAAGATTTACCACCAGGTTTTATGCCCTCTTCTCTAAGTCATCCAGGAAATGAAAGTCTCAAATAGCCGGTAATTTTTTTTGACAGCTTTCAAATAATCTTTGACATCTGCTTCTTGGTGCATAATCTTCATTCAAATGGCCAAAAACAATTTAAAGAGACTCTTCTATTTGGGAATAATTTTCTTCATCTATTTTTTACTTAAACATCACATTGGTGTGATTAAGACAAGGCTTCCTAACTCAGCCCTCAAATACATGTAGGAATCAAAATTTAAATCTAACCACCAAGCTTATTATTCTTTACTTAAAGGCAAAAGATTCTTTTTTATGGCATCTATTTTCTTTCAATTCTAACTACTCTTTTTCTATAACAAGGTATCATGTTGTCATCACTTGCCAGTCCAAAGAGAGAAAATTTCATTACCTCTATGTCTCCACATATATGGTAAACTGGAAAACTGAACATGTTTATTTTCAGTAACTGAGTTAATGATAATCCTTTAACCCTGATGTGCCCACATATAATGTGTGTGTTTGAGATGGGGCATTGGAGGTGAACAAGAGTTCATAAAAGTAGACTTTAAAGTGACTCTAATAAGCACAGTGAAAAGTGACTGGGTTGACAGAAGTGACATTGAGTTGATAGAAAGCCCTGAATTCTAGAATAAGGAATATTTGGATTTTATCCACAAAGTGACATTGAGTTATTGTAGATTCTTAAACTGAGAAGTGATGAGATAAAAGCTATAATTCAGGAAGACCTGTCTATGGAGGGTGCTTGGCAACTGGGTAAAGGGAAAAATAAAGGAGAAGGAGTTAAATGGAAAAGAAAAGGAGGCTAAGATTATGTTTAGTATGCTAACAACAGCAATAATCCATAATAAGGCCAAAAGGGCCTGCTATAGACTGAATGTTTGCATCCCCCTGAAAATTCATAAGTTGAAACAATTCCCAGTATGATGATAATTAGGAGTAGGAGCTTTGGGGAGTGGCTAGGTGATGAGGGTGGTTCCCTTATTAATGGAATTAGTGCCCTTATAAAAGCAACCTTAAAGAGCTCCTTTACCCTTCTACCATGTGAGAACACAGCAAAAAGACAGTCATCTGTGAATCAGGAAACAAGCACTCATTAGACAGCAAATCTGCTGGCATCTTGATCTTGGCTTCCTCAGCCTCCAGAACCATGAGAAATAAATTTCTGTTGTTTAAAAGCCAACCAATCTATGGTATTTTCTTATGGCAGTTCCAATGGACTAAGACATGACCTAAACCACAAAGTGGAGAGAAAGGATAAGAAAGGCAAATCAGAGGGAAAACGTGATTATGTGAAGATTGGCAGGGATAGATAAACCAACAACTATAGAAGATTAATCCTAAATCATGACTCCAGAGAACAAGGAGAAATACCACCAGGAAAGTGGAGTCAGTTAAGACAGTGATTTGGAAATGGGGAGGGTTGGGGGAAAGGGCAGGGAAATTAGGTCTAATTAGTTTTAATATGTTGGAGAAGGCAATAGCAACCCACTCCAGTACTCTTGCCTGGAAAATCCCATGGATGGAGAAGCCTGGTAGGCTGCTGTCCATGGGGTCGCACAGAGTCAGACACGACTGAAGCGACTTAGCAGCAGCAGGTTTAGTATGTAATTCAACCCTTGTTAAATTTGAGAGGCTGAAGTTACATTCAGGATATTTTAAGCAACCAGAATGAAGATGATAGCAGAGGTCTTAATGATTAAACTGACCGAGGGAGAAAAAGCAGAGAAACAGAAAGCCAAGGGCATGACCTTGGAGAAAATTTGATTTTGAAAGGTGGAACATGAGACAAAAAAAGAGATCTTGGAGGGGAGGGAGTGAACGGTCCCAGGCACATTGGAATAATTGCAGGATTCCTTACTATAGAGAAAGACATGGGTTCTAGTTTTTGTCACTTACTAGTGATAAAATTGATTGAATCCCATGATTTTTCTATGCTCCTATAAAATTAAGGATGTGGAAGAGTTCTGTTTCTGCTTCACATATATAAAGTTAGAGTGTTGCTAACTCTGACAACAAAGAAATGTCAAATAGACATAACAATATAAGTTTTTTTGAACCTCTGGGAGATCTGATGTCACAACACAAAACCAAGAGACAGATTCCTCAATGGGCCATGCAGACTGGTTCAGCATGGGAAGAAGATCTTCATACAAGTCAAGTCAGAAGAAGCCCAGCTAAAATTTTAGCGAGTGCTAAAGGCCAAGTGGGATAGCGTGACAATGTAGAACTCTTGTGAGCCCCAGAGCACAAGAAGATTTATGCTCACTCATAGGTTCTTTTCTCCTCCACTAAGTGTTCACAAGTTTAGGGGCTGTGAGACAAGCCAAAGAGAGCACCCTCAGTGGTGTGAATGTGCAGGAAGGAATAAGCCGAAACTGCAAAAAATGCATTAAGTTCTATCATCTTACTCAGAATGTTTTCTCTTACACAGCATAGCCATATCCACTGGGAGAGAGGCCTGAATCTCATGGATGGTAAACAACTGTTGTCAGAAGAGAACTAATCCTCTTCTCTAACAACTGAAGTGTTAAAAGAACCTATAGCATAACTCGTAACTCATCCACAAGTTTTTATCTTAAAAGTTTATTTTCAAAGCAAGGGATAATTACCAGTGTACTTTTTAACTCTATGAATTTGACTATTCTCAGTATCTTGTATCAGTCAGTTCAGTTGCTCAGTCATGTCTGATTCTTTGTGACCCCATGGACTGCAGCATGCCAGGCCTCCCTGTCCATCACCAACTCCTGAAGTTTACTCAAACTCATGTCCATTGAGTCAGTGATACCATACAACCATCTCATCCTCTATCATCCCCTTCTCCTCCCACCTTCAATCTTTCCCAAATTCAGGGTCTTTTCATATGAGTCAGTTGTTTGCATCAGGTGGCCAAAGTACTGGAGTTTCAGCTTCAGCATTAGTCCTTCCAACGAATATTCAGGACTGATTTCCTTTAGGATGGACTGGTTGGATCTCCTTGCAAGCCAAAGGACTCTCAAGAGTTTTCTCCAACAGCACAATTCAAAAGCATCAATTCTTCAGATCTTGTATAAGTGGAATCAAACAGTATTTGTCTGCACCTAATGTATTTTGGGTATATTGGGCTTCCCTGGTGGCTCAGATGGTAAAGAATCTGCTTGCCAATGCAAGAGACCCAGGTTCAGTCCCTGGGTCGGGAAGATCCCCTGGAGAAGGGAATGGCTACTCACTCCAGTATTCTTACCTGGAGAATTCCATGGACAGATGAGACTGGCAGGCTACAGTCCATGGGGTTGCAAAAAGTCAGACACAACTGAGCAACTTACACTAACTAATGTATACTGGAATGCATTTTAAGGTTAACAATATATGTCCTACAAACAGACTGCACCTTCTTTTTTCCCCTTTCCCTGGGGGGGATGGGAAGGTGGGATGGGGAGTTAGCATTTAATGGGGACAGAGTTTCAGTTTAGGAAGGTGAAAAATTTGGGAGATAGATGATAGTGAGAGTTGTGCAACAGCATGAATGTACTTAATACCACTGAACTGTACACTAAGTTAAAATAGTATGTTTTATATTATGTGACTTTTACAACAATAAAAAACAAAACAAAACAAGGGTTAATTATCAGATAGTTAGATTACCAGGCCAGACCACAATACTAAAGAGGGGCATTGCTAGGGGTTGAATTGTGTCCTCCGCAAATTCATATGTTGAAATCCTAACCCCCAGTACCTAAAAATACAGCCTTACCTGGAAATACAGTTATTGCAAATGTAATTAGTAAAGGTAAAATGAGGTCCTACTGGAGGGGTGGACTTGAACCTAATATGACTGATGTCCTTATAAAAAGGAGAGCTTTAGATACATGCACAGGGAGAATGCAATGTGAAGATGAAGGGAGAGATCAGGGCAATGTTTCTACAAGCCAAGAAATGCTACAGATTGCCAGTAAACCACCAGAGAGCTTCCCAGGTGGTGCTAGCGGTAAAGAATCCACTTGCCAATGCAAGAGACCTAAGAGATGCAAGTTTGATCCATGGATCAGGAAGATCCCCTGGAGGAGGGCCTGGCGACCCATTCCAGTATTCTTGCCTAGAGAATCTCATGGACAGAGGAGCCTGCCAGGCTACAGTCCATAGAGTCACAGAGAGTCAGACATGACTGAAGTGAGTTAGCATACACACATGCAAATCACCAAAACCTAGGGAAGATGCATGGGACACATTTTTCCTCCTAGCCCACAGAATGAACTAACCCTGATGACACCTTGATCTTGAACTTCTAGCCTTCAGAACTATCAGGTAATATGTTTCTCTTGTTTTCAGTCACTCAGTTTGTCATACTTTGCTATGGCAGCACTAGCAAACTAATACAGGTTTTGAGGAAGTTATAGAGTTAGATTTATTAATTCATTTATTTTTTCACATATTTTTTCAGACTCTGCTAAGTGAAGTGAATAGTGTAATGAACAAAACAGATAAGGTCCCTGCCCACTAAGGGCTATTTAGAAGACAAACAATAAAGCAAATGAATACATTAAATGTGAAGTAGTGGCATATGCTTTGAAGAAAACTAAAGTAGGGTAAGAGGTCTAGGAATATCAGGGGCATGGAGAAATGCTTCTCTGAGGAGATGTCATGGAATAGAGACCTAATGAGGAGAGGCAAAAGTCAGGTGAATTCTTGATGGACCAGGGCTCTAGCAAATGTCTTGAGGCAGAAACTTCTTGGCATATTTTGAGAAACAGGAAGACCAAAGTGTCTAGAGCAGAGTTAGATGACAGAAGAGAGATGAGATCTGAGAGGCAAAGGCAAGATCATGCAGGATTTATAAGGACTTCAAATTGTATTCCAAGTGAGATAGGAAACCATTGGAGGGTAATCAGAAATTATTTAAATTTTATAAGATGGCTGCCATGGGAAGGTTAAACTTTATAGGAAGGTTAATGTGAAAGATGGAAGATACTTTGCAGTTGTTTATGCTGAGCTGGTATTATGTTGAGCTAAAGTAGAAGCAGAAATGGTCACACAGACCTACTGATGGCCCATGATAGTTAAATGGGTATTGGTCAGGAGGAGTCTCTACTTACTGAGAAAAATTTCCAGCATGAATTAGAAGGTGTAACTTTAAGTAGATTTCAAAGCTCTGGGAAGTAACTATGTAGTATAACTAGGGATAAAATGGCTGTAAATATTTTAAAAACCTGCAAGACTTCGGCAAATATTTTCAAATGGTAGCATCTTAACAGAAAGTGTATTTCAACAAAGAACACATTTGCACCTCTCCATCCTTCAAAAGGTTTTTTGCATTTCTACCCAGTGTGCTCTCCCCAGTGAGAACCATTGGTGGAACAGTTTTGAAAGTACTTGCCTTTCATCACACGCCAAAATAAATCAAAAACTGTGGTCACAGATTTTGCAAGGATTGATTCAATTGTGGAAAAGAATATGTTTGATCTGCAGAGGCTCTCCAGGGGAAAATGTTTTGAGTGAAAGGGCAGCATTTTATTTTTAAAAACAAATGCTTCATTGTCCTTCATCCATAAGGTTTATATCTGCACACACAGAAATGAGGGAAAAGATTTAAACACTTACCCAAACCATGTACACATGGGAAGGGGCTGAAAATAGGAGGAATCAAAGCATTATTGAGATCACAGAGGGATGATTCTTGCCTGGATTGTTCAGATTAAATACCTCACTGGAGCTAGTGTCTTTTACTTAAAAGGAGGTAGATCTTGCTATTTTTATTTTCCTAGGAAATCACTAGCACCTTTATACAGATTCTGTTAAAATGTATTTCCCAAGAGTTATACTAAGTCAAATATTTGTAAATCTTCATAATTCTGGATATTAAACTGCTATAAAAAACAACTATCTTCTAAATGTCAACCCAGTACCTTTCTTGATTAGATTCATAGTTTTTTCCAAGTCCTTAATCAATGCAGTCTCAATCAAATAACCCTAATCAACTTTGCTTCCTAATTTGATGAATTATACTAATAAACTCTAATTTTCACCAAGAAAATGTAAATTTGCAGTAATCTTGAAAATTCATTTTCATTTCAGTGAGATACTTGCACCATTTTCAAAACTGTCCAATCTCATTTTCTATTTACAGAGATTTTGACTAAGCTAGATTTTCTGCTGGACTATGCCCAAGATGCTAAAGTTTTATTCCTTAATGAACAGTGTCTGATTTTTTTCATCGGTTAACATGAAAGCCTGCTAAGTCATATGCCTCTCCATCTTATCAACGTCTGATAGTGGAGGAGGCTCACCATTTGGGGTTGTGTTCAGTAGCAGAAATATTCTCATTGTGTTCAGTAGCAGTGTCATCCTGTCATATGATCACATGGGTACATTTAGATACTCCACCCTGACACTCTAATCTCATATTTGGATGTATAGTCTTTCCTTTAGTCAGACAATTTTACTAATATTTGCATTTCTTTTTCGGCAGATTTTTTTTTTAATGAGAAGATGAGAACAACCCACGTGTTCAAGAAATATTGCACCAGGCATATATACTTTCTTCCCTAAATTGATGAACAAGCTTTACAGATGTTAACACTGAGGACCCTTTCTTTTACTTCACCCCTCACTGCCCATTTGCTGGGTTTCCAATAAATATTGCCATGTGACCAGATGCTTAATCTTATCTCCTAAATTGACTTCAATTTAATTTGACCAATATTGCTATATCCCTACTATGAGCAACATTCTATGCTAAGTACTACTAATAGTCAGTATATTGATGAATAAAACAGCTCTTCATTCATGGGCTCACAACCTGTATGAAACCCTAGACTAGTATTTATCTTGAATGATCTTAGATTGGCATTAATCTTGAATAGATACAAAGCTGTGGAGAAACTTATGTGTAAAAAATCAGGGAGCAAGGATCTTCAGAGTAAACTCATCACAGTATTCCC
This sequence comes from Odocoileus virginianus, assembly GCF_023699985.2. Lineage (NCBI taxonomy): Eukaryota > Metazoa > Chordata > Mammalia > Artiodactyla > Cervidae > Odocoileus > Odocoileus virginianus. Next base: position 45,563,421 of record NC_069679.1, read on the forward strand.
ATTGAGGGCATTTCCTTAATCACAGAATTCTTCAATCTACTCCAAGGAAAATAAGTATAACACATTGGAAAAGACTCCTGGTTCAGTGACTCCAGTATTCTAGTTCTCACCATCTTTAATGAGAAAGGCTATCTAAAAATAAATTATATGTAAAATAACTATAAGATTGGGCAGGGTCTTAAAAATATCTTGGCTCAATCCTCATGTTAAAGATGAGTGAACTAGGCTCAGAGATGAAAAGTGTCTTGTCGTGGGTCATCCACTTCTAACTGGCAGATCAAGAAACAGAACTTAGTTAAGTGAGTCTTATTCTTAAACACTCAGCCTCCCTGCCTATCTGGCTAATTGAATATCAAGAGGCTGAACATAATCCATATTTAAGCTCCAGGAGTAAAAATGGGATAAGAAAGAAATGATCCATCAAAGTGAGAGATGGGAAACCTGTGCTGAGTTCCACTCACTAATTTCCTTCCTCTTATGCCAGAAAATGGATGACTTGCTCCTCCCAATCTCAGATACTCAGATTAATGTAAATGTGGGAAAGAGAAAAAGATAAGTGGAAACTTTATCAATCTGGAGGAAAGACCAGGAGCACCAGCAATAGTTTACTGGAGAGGCACACTGACTCTTCTTTAGCTTCACAGGGTCAAACCTGGCTTTATCATCCACTGTGTTTACTTGAATGAGTTACTTAAACTCGCTGTTTTGATTCTTCATCTTGAAATGGGATAACAGCTACCTTAAAATGCTGTTTTGAGGATTAAGTAATTGATATACATAGAGTGGTTAGATTTGCTTAGTAATATAGTGCAATGATGTAAGTGAATAATCTAATATAAACCAGAATACTTGGAGATATGTCTTATCTAAAAATAATTTCTTTTGTGTTTTTTGTATAGGAGGCAAATTTCAAAGAGAATATTCTTTTGAGGATTTGTAGTGCAAATATGCTACATTGTTCATTAAGATGCCAACTTCAGACAAAACTGGTGTTATAACATTCAGATGGAAGACATCAGAGACGTTAAATTTTTAAAAATTAACAATCACTTTAATTTCCTCATTGGGTTTTGTGAAACATCCATTTCTCTTGAATATACATATAAACATGAGTCAAAAGAACTGAAAGTCTTCCATAGTCCATAGCATTGGGAAGCACTGGGATAAACAGAATTTAGTAGGTTTCTTTATTGCAGGACTGTTAAAAGCCTATATTATGCTAATGTGAACTGTAAATTGTGTTGAAGGTGAGAAATATCATCATTAAATACAAATTTAAAGGAATAGCAACTAAAATGCTACAATGTTTTAAAAAATTTCAAATTATTGATACTCTTTCGAAAAAGTTCATTCCTGCAGGCAATCATTCTGATAGAGGTTTCAAAACACAAATCTGTATGATCATCCATAGCTGATAACCTTTCTAAGAGTTTATACAGCTCATTCTGCATCAGTGCCTAATGCAAAGTCCACAAAAGTGAAAATTTTCTGCAGCTTTTCCACAATATAAAAAAGAATAAAGAGTAATATTCATGCATTGAAAGGAGCGTGCTAAGTCACCTCAGTAATGTTCCACTCTGTGTGACCCTATGGACTGCACAGTGCCAGACTCCTCTGTCCATGAAATTCTCCAGGCAAGAATATGGAATGGGTTGCCATTTCCTTCTCCAGGGGATCTTTCTGACCTAGGAATTGAACTCAGGTCTCCTGCATAGCAGGCAGATTCTTTACCATCTGAGGCACCAGTTCAGTCAGTTCAGTTGCTCAGTTGTGTCCGACTCTTTGTGACCCCACAAACTGCAGCACTCCAGGCTTCCTTGTCCATCACCAACTTCCAGAGCTTACTCAAACTCATGTCCATCGACTTGGTGATGCCATCTAACCATCTTATCCTCTGTTGTCTGTTTCTTTTCCTGTCTTCAATCTTTCCCAGCATCAGGGTCTTTTCAAATAAGTCAGCTCTTCGTATCAGGTGGCCAAAGTATTGGAGTTTCAACTTCAGCATCATCCTTCCAATGAATATTCAGGATGGATTTCCTTTAGGTTTGACTGGTTGGATCTCCTTGCAGTTCAAGGGACTCTCAAGAGTCCCATTTGCAACACCACAGTTTGAAAGCCATCAATTCTTCGACACTCAGCTTTCTTTATGGTCCAACTCTCACATCCATACATGACTACTGGAAAAACCATAGCTTTCACTAGACGGACCTTTGTTGGCAAAGTAATGTCTCTGCATTTTAATATGCTGTCTAGGTTGGTCATAGCTTTCCTTCCAAGGAGCAAGCTTCTTTTAATTTCATGGCTGCAGTCACCATCTGCAGTGATTTTGGAGCCCAAGAAAACAAAGTCTGTCACTGTTTCCATTGTTTCCACATCTATTTGCCATGAAGTGATGGGACCAGATGCATGATTTTTGTTTTCTGAATGTTGAGTTTTAAGCCAACTTTTTCACTCTCCTCTTTCACTTTCATCAAGAGGCTCTTCAGTTCCTCTTCACTCTGCCATAAGGGTGGTATCATCTATATATTTGAGGTTATTGTATTTCTCCTTGCAATCTTGATTCCAGCTTGTGCTACATCCAGCCCGGCATTTTGCATGATGTATTCTGAATGTTGGAGAAGGCAATGGTACCCCACTCCAGTATTCTTGCCTGGAAAATCCCATGGATGGAGGAGCCTGGTAGGTTGTAGTCCATGGGGTCGCAAAGAGTCGGACATGACTGAAGTGAATTAGCAGCAGCATTCTGCATGTAAGTTAAACAAATGTGACAATATACGGCCTTGACGTGCTCCTTTACCAATCTGGAAGCAGTCCGTTGTTCCATGTTTGGCTCTAGCTGTTGCTTCTTGACCTGCATACATATTTCTCAGGAGGCAGGTAAGGTGGTCTATTCCCATCTCTTGAAGCATTTTCCAGAGTTCGTTGTGATCCATGCAGTCAAAGGCTTTGGCTTAGTCAATAAAACAGAAGTAGATGTTCTTCTGGAACTCTCTTGTTTTTTCAATGATCCAACAGATGTTGGCATTTGATTTCTGGTTCCTTTGCTTTTTCTAAAACCAGCTTGAACATCGGGAAGTTCTTGGTTAACATAATTTTGAAGTTTTGCTTGAAGAATTTTGAGCATTACTTTGATAGTGTATGAGATGAGTGCAATTGTATAGTAGTTGGAACATTCTTTGGCATTGCCTTTCTTTGGGATTAGAATGAATGCTGACCTTTTCCAGTCCAGTGGCCACTGCTGAGTTTTCCAAATTTGCTGGCATATTGAGTGCAGCACTTTCACAGCATCATCTTTTAGGATTTGAAACAGTTCAACTAGAATTCCAACACCTCCAATAGCTTTGCTTGTAGTGATGCTTCCTAAGGCCCACTTGACTTCACATTCCAGGATGTCTGGTTCTAGGTGAGTGATCACACCATCGTGGTTATCTGGGTCATGAAGATCTTTTTTGTACAGTTCTTCTGTATATTCTTGCCACCTCTTCTCAATATCGTCTGCTTCTGTTAGGTCCATACCATTTCTGTCCTTTATTGTACCCATCTTTACCTGAAATGTTCCCTTGTATCTCTAAATTTCTTGAAGAGATCTCTAGTCTTTCCCATCCTATTGTTTTCCTCTATTTCTTTGTATTGAGGAAGGCTTTCTTATCTCTCCTTGCTATTCTTTGGAACTCTGCATTTAGATGGGTATATCTTTTCTTTTCTCCTTTGCCTTTTGCTTCTCTTATTTTCTTAGCTATTTGTAAGGCCTCTTCAGACAACCATTTTGCCTTTCTGCATTTATTTTTCTTGGGGTCTTATTTAAAGGAGAGCTAGCATGAAATCTTTATAGAATGTCCAGCAAATTAATATGCCTCCTGTTAAGAGTGAGTGGATGACTTATTTTTCCTTAAAGAGGTAAAACACACCTTCAGATCAGCTAAAGTGCTTGGTTCCTGAAGCATTCATTGCTCTAAGTGTTTCAAAACAGATCTGAGTCCAGTAGTCACATAAGATTTAAATTATCCTGTTAGGGAGAAGTCCTTCCCCTGAAGTACACTCAGAATGAAAGACTCATTTAATGAGTTCTAGTCATAAAGTTTTCTATTAAGAGAAGACTATGTTCTGCAAAATACGATATATTTATATCAAGAGATGCAGAATGTGAAAACAGGCCTTCTGTAGACTAGTAGAGTTTTTACAAGAACTTTGATGATTATGCCACAAGCAGCTAAGCCTGCTAACCTGCGTGCTTTCATTAATTGATTCTAACATCCCAGAGCATCTTACATCCGTGTGCTTGAACTAATAGGATAGTTGTAATAGGACTGAAATATCACATATTCTTGAGTATTATCATCTGTAGTATATTTATATACTTTTTAGTTGATCTAGTCAGATATTTTTAGTAATTTATTTATTTAATATTATTTATATAATTTATTTATTTGATAAATTTTATCAAACCAAAATCTAGACTGTACAAAAGCCATAGTCAAGATGTCAGTGACTACTTCAAGACATGGCATCCAAGAAAGCCTGTTCTGATTTACAAGTGTGATTTTAAACACTAGCATTAACCTACATGTTTATGCCCATCAGTTTTCTGACAACTGATAGTGTTAGGATTGATCTGAAAAAAGGGAATTAGAATTTGAAGAGAAAGTAGGAATATTTTCAGTTCAACCTTACAAAAATGAGAAGAAACACATTTGGACCTGTTGTGGAGAAAGTTTATAAGAAGTTGGTTAAAAAAAAATAGACTGAGAGACCCATGTGAGAAAGCTTGAGGTGTTTTGTTCTGTTCTGGAATTAACTTTTCATTGGCAGGTAGAAAAATATCCACTTGGTGTCTGAGGTATTCTCCCTGCTTAACTAGATTGAAGTATGTAAATGAAAAAATGTTTGCAACATTTCTTTCCATGTTACTCTTTTTTTCCCAGGAGTACACTGGAGTCACAAGGCATGAATTAATATATGAATTAGAGGAAGATGTTTGCTGAGCAGGAGGAATGTGGGAGACCATGTTGGCTCCAAACTATTAAGACTGACTATTAAGACTAAGCTATTGTCATGTATTAGAAGAATCTCTTCTCCTCCCTCAGTTCTTATCTATACTCCTTTCCCCTCCCACCCCAGGAAACATAACCTCTTACCTCTGCATAAACCTACTAATTCTAAACAAGATGTCCTCTGTCCCTGATCTCTGGAACTGTATAACAGAAATCACATCTAGTTACTAAAATAATGGTGCTTTTAAAGAGTTGGACATTCTCTTTCAGGATTGTATCTCTTTCATTTATCAAGGAATGTTTGTCCTTGTAAGTTTTCAGCATTATTTTAAGACACATTAAATTTTATCACTATAACAACTTGAAAAAATGTGAAGTTGGTAGCAGAATTTCAGGCTATGATAGTATTCCCAAAGGATTCTGATGTCCTTTTAAAAGTTAAATACAATAATGGAAGATAAACTGTGTAAAATGCCAGCACTTCTCTTCCCCATCTCCTCTGTTTGTGTACTAAGCCAAGAGGTCCCACTGGCAATCATATTTAAGGAAATAAACAGTATAGAGAGAGCTTTCAGTATCACTCACAAATTTTGCTAAATACTCTGTTTCTCTCACTTGATTTTTATCTTCGTGTTAATTCACTTAACACATATACCTACATAAAATATACACAGCATGTCTCATTATAATTGCTATTGGTAATTTAGGAAATACTAAATATATTAAACCATAAAATTTTTAATTTCTATGAAATAGGGGAATTGTATGTTGGACAAAATAGGCATGCTCCACTTTCCAGCTAAATCTGAACCAATGTATCTATCTTATATTACCTTACTTAAAAAAAAGACCAACAAACCTTACTTGATGAATATTAACTTTTTGCTTCAAATGCATTTTAATGAACTCTCATTTTATTTATTTATTTATTTTGCAGGTTTTATTTTTATTTTTTTTTTCCATTTATTTTTATTAGTTGGAGGCTAATTACTCTACAACACTGCAGTGGTTCTTGTCATACATTGAAATGAATTAGCCATGGATTTACATGTATTCCCCATCCCGGTCCCCCCTCCCACCTCCCTCTCCACCCCATCCCTCTGGGTCTTCCCAGTGCACCAGGCCCAAGCACTTGTCTCATGCATCCAACCTGGGCTGGTGATCTGTTTCACCCTAGATATACATGTTTCGATGCTGTTCTCTTGAAACATCCCACCCTCGCCTTCTCCCACAGAGTCCACAAGTCTGTTCTATACATCTGAGTCTCTTTTTCTGTTTTGCATATAGGGTTATCGTTACCATCTTTCTAAATTCCATATATATGTGTTAGTATACTGTAATGGTCTTTATCTTTCTGGCTTACTTCACTCTGTATAATGGGCTCCAGTTTCATCCATCTCATTAGAACTGGTTCAAATGAATTCTTTTTAATGGCTGAGTAATATTCCATGGTGTATATGTACCACAGCTTCCTCATCCATTCGTCTGCTGATGGGCATCTAGGTTGCTTCCATGTTCTGGCTATTATAAACAGTGCTGCGATGAACACTGGGGTGCACGTGTCTCTTTCAGATCTGGTTTCCTCAGTGTGTATGCCTAGAAGTGGTATTGCTGGGTCATATGGCAGTTCTATTTCCAGCTTTTTAAGGAATCTCCACACTGTTTTCCATAGTGGCTGTACTAATTTGCATTCCCACCAACAGTGTAAGAGGGTTCCCTTTTCTCCACACCCTCTCTAGCATTTATTGCTTATAGACTTTGGATAGTGAACTCTCATTTTGATGTTCTAATATAACTCTAGAGAATTTCAAGACTTTTTTTTCCAAAGGACTAAAACTCAAACCTTCCATTCCCAGTTTCAAAAAAACATTTATGGCTGGATTTAAAATGTCTGAACAAAGAGCTTTAAAATGAAATATCCACTGGAAAAAAGCATCTACTGATAGCACAGCATAAATGCGATTATTGTAATAATAAGAAAAGTATTTGATTTCCAAGAAATACCAATATAATAACAACTTTCTCCCCTCAAAAAATGTTGGGAGAGAAAAATATAGAAGAAAAGACAGAAAGATATAGAAACTCATTTCTCTATTACTGTAAGCAAAATGATTTGTCTTTCATTATATGATATCAAGTCAAAATGTGATTTATCAGTCACCTCTATGTTTGTGGTCATTCCTCCTAATATTCTCAATATTATTACAATGCCTTTGGCTAGTTTCTTTTAATTTTTTCCTTTACTTACAAAAAGCAAACACAATTGCTAAAATGGAGGAGGTATGTTTTTCCAGAAATCTGGAAAAGCACAAAGAAAACCTATTATTTTTTAGACACATGCCCATTTCAAAAATACCATAAGGAGCATTTGTTTAGGACACTAGGCCCAGGAATTTATTCCTGACAGTCTCCTTGACAGCAACCTGATAGAATAAGGTTGATTTTCACAATATCAGCTTCAAAGGCATGATTCCTGCTGTATGTGTCAGATATTTCCATAAGAACTAGTCTTATTTCTAACCTCCATACTTATGTCCAATAATCTTAAAAACTATTTATTCATTTTGCCTATACATTATCTTTAGATCCACAGAGTTACTGCCACCAAAGAGAGTAACACATCCTTTTATGTGCCCAACATAATTTCTGTAAGGTTTCACAAGCAACACTGATATTTCAGCATACAGTTCAAGTGCTTCTTGACTTAATAAATTTAGACTATATTTCTACACAGACTGGCAGCATGTTGATGTTGCTTCTGTCTTTAGTTCCTCCTCACCCAGACTTGCATTTTACAAAATTACCTCTCAGTCAATTTACTTTCCAACACACATACCCCTACAAACACTCATACATGTATCTGTGAAAGTTACATCCTTCAGTGAAACAGAGGCAAAGCCAAGGGAAACAGCTAACACTTAACTCTTCTAGGTGCTTAAGCATAATTCCAAGTCCTTTATTTACCCTGTCACTTTATCTTCTTGACAGCACTGTGGAATAACAGTCGGTATTATACTTATTCACGTTCACAAGTCATGAAAAGATTTGAATGCTTTAGCCAAATTTCACAGCTATAGTAATGGAGCCAGGATTTGTGCCTAGGCCTGTCAGTCATCCAATCCCTTCATAGAACCACTAACTTTCAAGAATGAATAATGTCAAGACTCCCTCCCCAACCTGTTTTCCATTTCCATCCCTTTCCTTTCTCTTCAGAGGCACTGGCTTATGTAAGTACTCTCTCAGTAACTTGTTATACAAGGTTTCTTTTTTCAATATCATCATTTCAGTTGTGTGATATCAATATTCTATTCTTTATTTAACAATGCCTCCCTTGACATCTTAACCTAATTTCACAATTATTCAGATGCTTTCAGTTGGTTAAATATAATCCAAGACAGTTTAAAACTGTGCCCTCAATTTAAAGCTCTAGTCTATACAGACTAGAAACTATGATTCCGGAAGAAGGAAATGCATTTGTTATCAAGGCCCATCCTCCCTCCCTGAAGCTCCAGCCCTGCATTGGACCAGGAGAGAATAGGAGAGGGAAAATCTATGGTCTACTCTGGTTCACAGGGTCAGGACTCAGGTGAGGCCAGGGATACATCAACCTTGCACTTGCCCAACCTTGAGAGGGAAAGCCCCCTTAAACTGGTACCCTAGGCCTTGCCTCACCTTATAATCCTCCCCAGCCTGTTTTCATCTGAAGCTATGGCCTCTGCTCTATGTTGGTCTCCTTTTATGAGAAGCACATGACTGTTTACTGGCAGAGTGTGGCTTTTCCTGGGACACACTCTTTCCTGAGGACCTCTGGAGGAGCAGTAGTTCATTTGGATCCCCATATTTCAATTATAACCCCAGGCTGTGTGGCCCCATCACCTGGGCAACCCTATGATTTCTGGTTCCAACTCCATCTTTCCACATGTGGAGCCTCAGGATCCACTGAGTTCTCTTATGTTCCCACCAAGGTTCTCCCACAGAGAACCTAATGTGGCGTAGACCACCACTTTTTTCTTAATAAGCTCCCTAAAGCACAGTCCCTTTCTCATTTGCTGATGTGGAATCCTCAAGTAAGCCTCACACCTTCCCAGTGCTCTGCAGTGAGTTCTAGGCAAAAACAGCAAACTTCAGGGGGTATATCTCAGGCTCTCCCCAAAACTCTCTCTGCACTGTGTTCTGACAGGAGGTTGCTGATCTTAGGGATGCTTTTGCCTATGCTTTAGCTTCCACAAGCAGATACAGTTTCAGAAGACAAGAAACTTGCTTTTTATAAACCTAGAGTCAAAGTTTGAGCATTCACACCACTCCTATCACTAAAGCCACCACTGAGCCTGCAAAACCTTCCTGATTCTACAGGCCTCCAGCCCTGCAGCAAGAAATGCTAGACACCCACATACTGACCTTGAGCTATTTCCCCGGCCAGGACATTTTTTTCCACCATCCTTGGAAGAACTAAGCTATTTCTGAACCTCGTTTCTTTGCTGACTGCTTACCAGGCAATAATTCTCCATTTGCCCTAGAAACAGAAAGAATCAGTTCACCAGAAAGTCAAGAGGCACAGTGGTACCAAAGCACGGTAGTATCAGAGGCTTTCTAGAGCCATAGACAGTATCATTTGCGTGGGCTGGGTTCTCAGCCCCGCATTTCCACAACCCCAGTGTGACCCGTGTGTGTTGTCTTGAGCTCTGAGGCAATAGGGGCCAGAATCAGAGGCCCTTGAGGTCTCCTGGTTCAATCTTTTGCCAGATATGATAGATATCTGATCTCAAGGGTTGGGATGAGTAAGGGTGGTAGAGTGGAATACTCAGCTTCTTAGGAAGTCTTCCTACAGAAGGCAAAAGTTAGCAAATTGTGCTCCTCACACCCCTGAGGGCTAATGACAGGCATGGGAGGAAACAAGGAAGTAGCTTCTCTCTGATATGTTTTATATGTTGGATTTGGGTGACAATTTAATATAGAGAAAGAGTTCCACAGCTTTAAAGATAAAAAGAAGATAGAGGTTAGTTCTCAGAAAAAAAGGATTCCAAGTCCTAACTACGTCCTTCACTAGTCATTGATTTTTGAGCAAATATTTAATGCCTCCAGACTCAGTTCCTCATTTATAAAATATGGGAAACAATACTTGTTCAATAATCTCCAAAATGGTAATTAGCATGAAATGTAGAAAAATGTTTATATTACTTGGAACTCAGAAAGAGGTTTTGCTTTACATTCCCTCCTTTAATCTTCATGACAACCCTGTAATGTAGGTGGCTGTGACCTTCACTTTGCATATTAAAGAAAAAATATATTCAGAGATGTTCCATAAGTTGCAAACAGTCTCACAGTGACTGATCCAAGATTTTCTCTCAATTCTGACTCTTGTTCCTTCCATGAACAGAAGACTTCAGGATTTGGGTTTTTTTAATTTCATAATTAAATGTTGCTCCAACTGTAGAAGGTGTGACTCTCCCAAGCTCTACATAACACTAGTCTCACTACTGTCTATAGAAATGCTAAGGACCATAACAGGTGCTCTTCTTCACTAAGTCCAAGGCACTGTGCTCACTGCTTGACATATATAATCTCATTTAATCATCCCAGCTTAGTTAATCCTTCCAACACTTCTTTTAAGTAGGCACTGTTATTATTTCTGCTTTACAGATAAGAAAAGTTATGCAGGATTTTCCAATTCTCTTCCAGAAGCAGAACTGAGGTGAATTTCCATGGAAGCAAACAATGGATCCAGCTCATCCTCTCCTGCCAGAGAGGTGCTCTGTTCAACATGCAGCGTGCTGAGATGCCTTCCGTCTCAGTGTTCTACCCAGAATTCTCCTCTCCTCATACCTGCTCCCCCACTGCTTCTTATGTCCTTCACCACAAGCCACGCAGGAGAAAGGTCTGGCAGATTTTGAACAGGTCAACTGAACTGTGTTTGTCAGTTGTTCTGATAGGAGACTTAGTGGTAGAGAGGTTGAAATGATTTTGTTCCTAATTCAGAAATCTCATTAACTTGGGAAGAAATTCATTTGGCTATATTAGAAAAGCTTTTTATTTTTAGTTCTTTATTGGGGTATAGTTGCTTAAGGGGCTTCCCTGATGGCTCAGCAGTAAAGAACCTGCTGGCAATGCTAAAGACATAGAGAGATGGCTTTGATTCCTGGGTCAGGAAGATTCCCTGGAGGAGGAAATGGCCAACTACTCCAGTAATGTTGCCCAGGAAATCCCATGGACAGAGGTGCCTGGTGGGCTAGAGTCCATGAGGTCACAAAGAGTCAGACATGACTAAGTTACTAAACAACAAAGATAATTGCTTAAACTCCTGCCTAATTCTGGTTATGTCCATTTCTTCTCAAGAAGCTCTCTCTATGCCCTGTATACATTTGGAACCATGTCTGACAACATCAGTAGAGAGGAAAGATTTTTGTCCTCTTGGAACACAAGAACATTTTATGTTGGAAGTAGTATTTTCAGTGTTTGGTGCATCCATGTGTGGGCTACGCAGAACATTTTAAAGGCATATTTGCCTTCAAGCAATGACAGCTTTATAAACAGAATGGACATGGACAGATGAGTCAAATTCAGTTTATAACTAAAGCAATTCCAACACTATTGTATAAAATACTGTTCAGAAAAAATGTTATACTTAAAAAGTTGGATTAAGTTTTCCAGTGTCCCATGGCTAGTCACATTGTGCCTGCCATTGCTGCTGAAGTTAGTCACCATCTCCCTGCTGCCACCACTAACTTAGCCATGGTTCCTGATAACGCTGCCATTTCTGCTGCCGCAGGACTATCAAAGCCTAAATTCATTTTCTGGCCTCCAGAAAAGCAAAACTGCTCTTTTCAATGTTACAGGAACTTCCTTCAAGCAACATGGGATGAGTCCTGGAGTATATCTGAGGAAGAATCCCCCTACCCTGAGCAGTGACTTGAGGTTAATTCCAAGCATCTCTACTCTTTCCTCATAGGAACTGCCTATCCACCTGGGGGAATGATTCAGTAGCTAGGAAACCCTTTGTTTCCATTATGTTCCTTGAGAATTGTCATCATTATGAATATTTATTGAGTACTTCTGATGTCTTGGTTACTCTACTAAATGTAAAAATGTGCATCACCCTATTAATCTTTGCAACAGCTCTGTGAAATAGTTACAATGACTATTCTCAATCTGCAGATGAGGAAACTAGGCATAGAGAAGTTAATAACATATTCAAGTTTATCAATCTAACTAGGCTTCAAATCCAGGTTATCAGACAAATGTGCCACAAAGGACAAGGGACACAGTGGCCCCCAAAATCCATTTCATGGTCTTCTCAGAAACACAAGATCTCAAAATTCTGCCATGAAAACTGAGTGATCCTCTGATGTATATAAACAACAAAATGTGAAAATTAACTCACTTTGAGTGTATCTGTATAGATTTTTGCCATCTAAAGATGATAAAAGGATATGGAACACATTGGGTAAACTCTGCTGCAAGTAGACAGGAAAAAATCATTTCCCCAACTTGCGACCTTTTAATGTGGTTTTCTTTGTGCTTTACTTTCATTCATTTCTTTCTCACATGAAAAATATTTAGAGCATGCACTTTCTCTTTGAGTTTATTATATATTCACAAGAGCACAAAAAGAATAGCCATGCTTTATAATTATAATGGCAATAATAATATTAATAAACTATATTTCCATTTGGTTCTTTGATCAATAATCAACATATTCATTGTACCTTGCATCAGGAATCAGGATACATACTGTGGAAATTATGGTGATAATTCAGGAGATGGTCCTGAACCTTTAAGTATTTAATTCTGTGAAAAAGATGGAATTCAGAGGACTTTCAAATATTGTTGGTCTAGATAGCCATTCACACCTCCTAAAACATCATGAATATACTTTGTCAGGGTCTCTTTAAGAGAGTTTTCTGCAATACCAAATGCATCAGGTAGGATTGGCTGCATAATTTTGAAGATCCAGTGCAAAATGAAACTGTTGGGGCCCTTGTTCAGAAATCCAAGAATTCTAAGGCAACAACTCATTAAATCAAGCAAGCAGCCCTTATTGCTTGGGTCACATGCACATGAGGCTAGCCCTGGTATCAGGTACTTTCTGTGCTCTATACCAATGTTGGTTCTACTTCTACATCAGATACTTTTTCTCCTGTCCCAACGCTTCAATGAACAGTTTTCCATATTCCTTTCTCTTCTGCACAGTGAATTGAATAGGCTACTCTCGCTGGCTGTATCAAGCAGTCAAAACAATCTGAATCCAGTAGTTGTTCCTGCTGCTACTTGCAGACCCTTTGCCCCTCTCTGCCCTTTACCCAGGAGAAGTAGGGGTTGGGGTTCAAGCAAAGACAGCAGAAAGAACACAGATAACTTAAATCTTACCATTACTACTCTAGCAGCCACAACTAACTTTGGTACTTTTTTACCACAGTGTAAGTTATTCTGCATAAGATTCCCTGATAATTGTCCTAGATGGTATGGATCCTACAAAGCAGTCCACCTCAGTTAAAGGCTTTCTCAATTTTCTATGGAAGTAGACAATGAAGGTGAATTCAAAATATATGTTAATCTTCCTGATAAGGATGGTTCTGGCAGGCATGTTTCTCTTCATGCTTCTCCGGAAGATGTAAAGCTGTGCATCTTGCTCACCTGCAAGGACCCTCTTTGTCATACAAGGCAGCAACTGCTAGTAGCCAAATGAATGTTGCAAACAGTAAAAGCTACAAGAGTTCAGAGGAAGCCTGCGCTGTAAGATTAAGAAATCTGAAAGTCTTCACGGAGAAGGTGAAGATTAACAGTCTTACTTGCACAAATTAAATAGAATAATAGCTCTTCCATCCAAGTCAATAGCAGAGAGCCTGCAAATCTCAAAGATTATTTATCTATATGGAAAGATATCATTTTTCTTACTGTCTTTCAAAACCTAGATTTTATTATGTGATTTCTATTTTTATAGCCTCTTTCCAGATAATTTAAAAATTATTTCCACTATGCCCAGTATTTATAATTATATATATATATATATATATATATATATTTAACTCATTGCTGCTTTATTTTTCCTATCTTTTAATTGGCCCCCTGGTTTCTTAAGGTAATTAATTCATTGCAAAATAGCAGGTATACACTTTGATCACAGGATGGTTTAGCTACAAAAATGAATCCCAGCTGGAAATCTTCTGCCAGGTTCTGACACGCTTTGCTACTTTCTCTGTACTTTTGTTTGGCAATTAGTAATTTCCCCCTGTGTTATAGGGCTGTAATTAGTATCCCCATGTCTTCTTTCCCTTACTAGTCTCCATATTCTCCAAGGACAAGATTCTGATCTGGTTCATGTATGCGCCCTGCACACAGGTAGTTAAAGGGAGGTGGTTTGGTAAAACTATCTGGTTGATTGGTTAGCTGACTGAAAGAAAGGAAGGAAGGAGAGAAAGAAGGAAATTCTCTTTTACCTGAGTCTCAATTCTCTACTGGTCTTTCACGCTTTCATCAATTCTAAGGTATATTTGTAGATTTTAAGCTCCCTGTGCTCAACTTTATGCCTGCCTTAAATTTAAAAAAAAAAAAAGTTTTACTACTAAGAAACTAAGAAGCCAACAAAAATGACTGGAGAAAAAAAGCAATGATGAGTTAAAGAACCATTAATGGTTCCAATTTAGTAATTACAGACAAAGTTCAATACAACTAAAATATAAGTCTTCACTGTGATTTTCCCTCTAATAACTCATGCCTCCTACAATTTCTCTTCCACCAGGTGCTCCAACCAACTACAAACCTAGAAAATCATCCTACAATCTTAGTGTCAGGAGAAACTGCCCCTATTTCCTGTTAATTCTTCAGTCAGTGTTTAAATAACCAACAATAAATAGGTCTTTGCTGAAAAGTAACTGTTTCAGTTTGATCACATTCAATGATAAGGAACTTATTAAATTATCAATAAACCTCATTCCATTTTTTCATCATGTTTTTATTTTTAAAGATTTTATATTAAAGAAAAAAGAGGGTAATTCAAAGAACCCCACCACGTAAGTGTAAAACAAATGTTTATATTTATATGTTTATATTTCATACTTCAAAAACTATAAATATGTATTTTTATGCATATGAGTGTGTTAAAAAGAATTAAAATAGCACAGATCATATGATTACGGGACACAGCATTTTTATTTGCTTCACATCATTTGCTAATGATGTACAAATCATTTTCTGTTCTAAATGTAAAATCCCTACTCCTAGGAATTTATGATTGCCCATTTTGGTTGCATGCCCAGCTCTCACTGAATTGTGTTAGAAAATTGATTATGCCTCCCAAGACTTTCTCCTCTCCTAATTTCTTAACAGAAACAGATTCCCAGAAAATAACACCAACAAAATTCCACTGCCTTCAATACCTGAAAACCCATAAATATGACCAGTGAAATGTTGCTGCTTATTCATAAGAATAACTAACCACAGCGGCAACTAACACATATTCTACAAAGGTATGCTAAAGTTGCTTTAAAGAAAAGTAGTTATACTGAGCTCAGTAAAACCAACCTTTTCTTGTTCAAATAGGAAATGATGAACTTGAACCTCTCACGTTTGCAAAATTTTAATACTGAATTAACTGTGATCTTTATTTCTTTGGAAATAAAGACAAGGTGAAATAAATATGGACACAAACATATATTTGAGATCCCATTCTTTCATTTGTGCTTACACATTCCCCACCAGTGGTTCTTCCTAAAGTATACATAAAGAACTGAAACAGAGTGTGTCTCCTCTCCTAAGGCTGTGCCTTTAAATCACTGATTTATGATCTAGGCCCTGAAAGCAGCATTTTACATAGTGCAATTCTTTCCAGCAGTCCCAGAAGGTGAGTGTATCATTTGAAAGGATTTTAATGCAGCGGGGGAAGAAGCACTGCCTCCCGGTAATCACATGATCAGGACACCTAAGTGGACAGCCCCAGCCTGCATATTTAAACCTGCAGCCGGAGATGCAGCTCTGTTTGCACAATGCTGTCCCGTGGCAGAATTACATAGCTCGCCATGGCTGCAGCCAGATAATTATTATTGATTCACTCTCAAACTGTCAATCCGGGGACAGCTCTGAGGCAGTCAGTGATGGACAGAAGGAGGATTGGACAGCCACCATCCAACGAGGAAACTTCATCTTGAAAATGAACTTAGATGAGATGGTGCCGGTGGATAAGGGTAATTGATGATTGTTTCAGAGTGGAGGAAGGGGAAGAAGGAAAGATTTAAAAAAAAATCCTCCTTGGCATTCATCTTAGTGTCCTTAGTGGAATGCACTAGGGGCTGTCCACAAACTCCATAAAGTTTTTGTGGGTATTTTTGCCCAAGAAATTTCATTTTTAATATGCTACCATAATCAAAATGGACTCACTACTTTCCAAAAAAAAAATAAAAACCCACAGAGTATGTAAAATGTAGCTGTTTTCTTAATTACCTTGGAATTTGAAAGTTTTTGAGGATATAGTCACATTATTATTTTTTAAATATGCTTAAATGTGTATTTGTATAGTCATTTTAACTTTTCAAACACTCTCTGTACCTATTGACCCTTTGACAAAATACACAGCAAGCTCCTAATATTTGCAAGGCAGTTTCATTCTCAAGCACAATAGGTAAACCGTCAAACATCAGTTGACAATTTGATAATGAGTAAATTGAAGTGCAGAGCAGCTAAATCATTTGCCTAAACTCAGAAAACTCATTAGAGGCTGAACCAGACATAGATCCCACATTTCCCGTCTCTTAGATCTTTACTCTTCCCCTAACTGTCACTTCCATTCTTTAAATGGCTATTCTGAGTCAAGGACTACACAAGACACTTTGCAAAGATCATCTCATTCAAAATGCACAACAGTGAGGAGGTGGTTTGCATGAACCCTTCCTTTTCTTACAGATGGAGAATTGAAACTCATGATAATTTGGGGACTATATCTAAAATCACTCATGAGTCTCAGCCAGGATTTGAATTCCAGACTGCCTGCAGTGGCACTTAAAGCACAAGCAATTGTGCCCAAATATTAGGGGCACTTCAGCAGCTACTTACAAAACAAAGCACTGGATTTGAACGATAACACATCAAACCACAGTCCTGTGTAAGGAGTGCCTTTTCTGCCAGGGAAGAGTAGTATCACTTTAGTAACATCCTGCTCCAACACCCAAGACCCAGAAGCCACTGCAAAATTTTTGCTAAAGGGCAGTATCCTGGCTCTGTAATGCTGGACCCTTTCATTTGTTCCTCTGGACACCCAGTAGATCAGCAGCCCTAGTCTGAGGACATCAGTGGTCAAGCAGATGCAGACAGGATTGAAAAGCAGCCTTTGTGGCTGTGTTCCTCCTGACTCTCCCTTTGTCTCTCTTCATTTGAAGCATGACCTGGCATTTGCTGATTGCCAGTGACATTGTTTTACTACAGTCATTTCCAGGCCTGGGGTTGTGTCACCCTGGGGCACCTTCAATTATCTCAAGGAATCATCTTGAAATGCTTTAAAAGAAAAATAGTTAGCTCATCTTAATTTAAAAAAAAAATTCCAAAGAATATTTCAAAAGGCATAAAATGCATCTAAAAATCAAGCCAAGACAAACAGAATTAGGGAATCATTGATAAATATGTCACACATTATTTGGAAAGGGAGAAGTTGACATTATCCATATTCCGAGAAGTTAATACCCAGGGTTTTAGCCTAGAGGGAAAGCAAACTGCAATCTATTTCCCACAGTTTAACTTCTCACATATTAGGTTTCTGATCATTCCCAGCATTCACATATTTAAACTTGGCTCTTCTTAAATTAGAAGTGAAAATTCTAATGGCTGTGGTATGGTAGATACAAAAAGCTCCCTCTCCAGCATATCCCTAAGCCAGAGTAAGCCTAGAAGCCTTTAACTGCATGGATAATTTTCATTCATAATTACACACTGTGTCCAAGCCCAGCATTTGTGGTTGCTTTAGTTGTTGTCTGATGTTTCTATCAAGTGTCCAACTTTTAAAATCATCTTTCATTTCATTTGAGTCACAAAAAAACTTGAAAGGTAGGGCAGATATTATTACTGCTGTTTTACAGGTGATCAAATTATGGACCCAAGAGATTAAATGACCCATCCCAATGGTGCTCAGTTTGTGGGGAACAAAACTAGGCCTAGAACACAGATTTATTTGATGGCTAGTTCCATGTTCCAGCACTATGTTTCACTGATCCCATGGTTATATATATGTTTTTAACATACGTAATCCATTTTGTATGCATGCACACTAAATACAGGTCACTGGTAATAGTACAAAAACCACAAACTTGTATAAGTCTTAAACAATCTTCCAGTATATGTTAATGAAGTGTCTCATTTCTCCAATATCAGTTTTCTAGGATAATGTGTTATAGTCAACAGAAGCATTGTTTCTTAAGAAAGGCTATCTCTTAATAGTACCCAAAGGTACCATATAACCTTGAATCTAAGGTCTCATGTCTTAAACCTAGGAAGAGGTGGTTAGAGATAGAAGAGAAAAACAACAACCAAAAAAAAAAAATCTAAAAGAGATATTTTCATGCACATCAAATATTGGAAGCCCAGGACTCTCTAATTTTTCTTGCATCATGCACTGTTAGATGCAGGTACCAGGCACTATCTCCATGGAATGTCTCTTCAAAGTCCCTGGAGACCTGAGAAGACCCAACAGCCTGAACATCAAATGGAATTAACACTGCTTGAACTGAAGAAGAAGACATCATCTTCAGCAAGTATTGTTGGTATTGATGCACCGGGACAGTGATGAATGTGTAACACCCTCACAATGGCCACCTGTCAATCAAAGACCTGGAAAGAAGACATTACCACTCAGGCATGAGAACAGAAAATTAGAACAGGATTCTAATGAGAATCAAGAAGACTGCATTTGCTGTTCTTCCTAAAGATGCCTAGAAAAACTTGTAGAAGAGGGGAAGGGGGACTCTAAAGGGGGAACCTGAATCAAGGTTTAGAGTAATAATATTTGTACTGTAATTATAGTGATAGCTGTATTATCCATCCCAAGGCTGATGTGGTCCAGAGAAAAGGTGGGGTGATCATATTAATATTTTACTTTTTTATTGAAAATACCTGTTTCATCTTTTTTTAAGGACACATGCATGTATTTGGGGTCTGACAGAATTGACTTTTAATGCTAGCCCCACTATTTATTAGTTCTGGATACTTGAGCAAGTAATGAAAGAAGTGAAAGTGTTAGTCACTTAGTCGTGCCCAACTCTTTGCAAACCCATGGACTAAAGCCCATCAGGCTCCTCTGTCCACGGGATTTTCCAGGCAAGGACACTGGAGTAGTTGCCATTTCCTTCTCCAGGGAATCTTCCCGACCCAGGGATCGAACCTGGGTCTCCCGCACTGCAGGCAGATTCTTTACCAACTGAGCTACCAGGGGAAGATGTAAGTGACAAGACCTGCTTAAATCTGTTTTCTCAGTAAAGTTGGGATGATGCTTACCTCAAGGGGTTGTTGGGATCTCTCTGTTCTTAAAGGAAATTGACTTTTTACAGAAGAGCAGTGCTCATCTGAGAAGGCAAAGATGAGATCTTTTACAGTTTTGAAAGCCCCAGGTCTGCCTTGGAAGTCCTACAGCCTTTGTAGGACAGAAAAAATATTCTGCCTCGTGCTCCATGGCACGGCAAGGTCACTCACCTAGCTGTTGCCTGGGGACAGGTTCCTTCAGGGAATGCTGTGATCCAGGCCACAACAATAGTTTAAGTCATATCATTCCCCCATCCTCAGTCGGGATGATGATCCAAAGCCCTGCATGTGCCTTTTCTAGGATGTGTTCAGTAGTAGGCTTTGCCTCCTTACTTCCAGGGGAGGAAGGTTGGGGATCTCTGTCTCATCAACTCTGGAGAGCTAAAGGTGCTTCCTCCCACTGGCAGCCAAATGACAGAAATCAAGCCTGTATCAAAGACAACTGTGGCAAAGGAGAAGGTCTGCTTCAGGGAGGGAAGGGAGCCAAGCTGTGGAGAATGCTTAAGTAGAATTGGCAGCAGGAATCTTTGATGGCCCTAGCAACAAACACTTGAGTGGCAGGACTGTAGTGTTGATTTTTCTTTTCATCTCTCACCTTCATGATAACATGGTTCTCTGCTAGAAAAGTCAGTCTTTACCCAGGAATACTGCTATGGCTGAAAATATGGAATAAGACCTCATTCCCTATGATTATGCACAAAAAAGAAAGTGTGTCTGTATATGGTATCTCTTTTTGTGGTGATGATGTTGCTTTCCATGCTATCTTTGTCAAGTGTTCTTAAAGGCTTCAGAGCCAACTCGACAAGCTGATTGATGAAGGCTGCATCAGAGACTGCTGACAAGAAAGGAGGGCTAGAGAGCAGAAAGAACTTAAAACAAGAGAGAAGTCTTTAAGTATATTAGTTATTAGAGACTGGAATAGCATGCTGTTTAAAAAGACAGAGGAACTTGGACATGCAGTTTGGCATGAGAGAGAGTGTTGGAGAACCAAGAGTTTGTTATTAGACAAATTAAACATAAAAATGCCTCTACCCTTGACAAGGCTCTGCAGGTACAGGGTAGGGAGAGCAGGTAGAGGGAGGAAGCAGCGTGGAATATGGATGGAACCAAAGGGATCTAAAATGATCCTCTAGACTTTGTGCAATGAAGGATAAAAATCACTGCATAGTAAACACTGCCATTGGAGAGCTAGATCACAACCTAAACAAAGGAGATTAAAAAGACCAAATTGAAATATCTTCATGTAACCCCCCAAAAGCTGTGTACTTCGTATTACTCTTACTGAGATGTCATAAAGACATACCATTAACCACGTGGCTAAAACAATAGATATTTACACAAATTTCTGGAAATTAGAAGTTATATGATCAAGGTACTGGAAAATTCCATTTCTGGTAAGAACTCTCTTCCTGGTTTGTAGGTAGCTGCCTTCTCCATGTCCTTACAGGGTCTTTCCTTATGTGTGCACACAGGGAGAGAGAAAGTAAGTTCTCTCTTAAAGTAAAGTCGCTCAGTCATGTCCGACTCTTTGCAAACCCATGGACTGTAGCCTACCAGGCTCCTCCCATGGGATTTTCCAGACAACGGTACTGGAGTGGGTTGCCATTTATAAGGACATTAATCCTTAATCCTATCAGATCAGGGCCTTATTCCTGTGACCTCTTTTAACTTTAATTACTTCCTTACAGACCTCCATCTCCAAATACAGCCACATGGAGGATAAGGGCTCCAACGTGTGAATTTGGGGGACACAAACATCCAGTCTATAACACATCTCATCTGCATTATCAGTTTGTTGTCTTATTAAAAAGAAACACAAACCAAATATCACCCCCAAAACAGCAAAAAGGAAATTAAACCTTTAGTGACATCTCTCAAAGAGGCACTTAAACTTGTTGCAAACAGAGCAAAACACTCAGGCTCTTAGCCCATCATCCTGAAGTTCCATTCAGTATGATAGTTGCTCTGCAGGGTTTCTCTTTCAGCACCTTCAGCACACCCTCCCCAGATTCTTGCAAAGGTTCTTGGCTCTCCTTCCTCCTCTCACTACCCCTCTCCATCTCCCTTTTGGGTTGGTCCCATTCTTGCATGAGTTTCTCTGGGGCAATGACTTTAAAGCTTTGGTTAGCATCAGAGTCACCTGGGGAAGTGGGTAAAAAAACAAAATCCCAGACCCTATTCTATCTCAGTGATCCTCAGTTCAGTTCAGTTCAGTCGTGTCCAGCTCTTTGTGATCCCATGAATTGCAGCACGCCAGGCCTCCCTGTCTATCACCAACTCCCAGAGTTTACCCAAACTCATGTCGATCGAGTTGGTGATACCATCCAGTCATCTCATCCTCTGTCGTCCCCTTCTCCTCCTGCCCCCAATCCCTCCCAGCATCAGGGTCTTTTCCAATGAGTCAACTCTTTGCATGAGGTGGCCAAAGTTTTGGAGTTTCAGCTTCAGCATCAGTCCTTCCAATGAACACCCAGGACTGATTTCCTTTAGGATGGACTGGTTGGATCTCCCTGCAGTCCAAGGGACTCTCAAGAGTCTTCTCCAACACCATAGTTCAAAAGCATTCTTCAGCGATCAGCTTTCTTCACAGTCCAACTCTCACATCCATACCTCTGTAATCTTATTATCTCCTCTGGTGATTCTGATACTCACCCAGTACTTTAGTCAAACCTGAATGGCCTAGTGGTTTTACCTACTTTCTTCAATTTAAGTTTGAATTCGGCAAGTCAGTTCCTGGTCTTGTTTCTGCTGACTGTATAGAGCTTCTCTATCTTTGGTTGCAAGAATATAATTAATCTGATTTCGGTATTGACGATCTGGTGATATCCATATGTAGAGTTGTCTCTTGTGCTGTTGGAAAAGGGTGTTTGCTATGACCATTGCATTCTCTGGGCAAAAAAGTCTGTTAGCCTTTGCCCTGCTTCATTTTGTACTCCAAGGCCAAACTTGTCTGTTACTCCAGGTATCTCTTGATTTCCTACTTTTGCATTCCAGTCCCCTATGATGAAAAGGACATTTTATTTGGTGTTAGTTCTAAAAGGTGTTAATTTGATTACAGAACTTCCACAGGACTGGGGAAACAGAGACTCTTGGAGGGCACAAACAACTCCTTGTACACACCAGGACCCAGAAGAAAGGACAAATGACTCCAAAACAGACTGAGCCAGACTTGCCTGTGAGTGTCCAGGAGTCTCTGGCAGAGGCGTAGGTCAACAGTGGCCTGCTGTGAGGTCAGGGGCACTGACTACAACAGTCCTGGGAGGTGTGGCGTG
Organism: Odocoileus virginianus; assembly: GCF_023699985.2. Taxonomy (NCBI): domain Eukaryota; kingdom Metazoa; phylum Chordata; class Mammalia; order Artiodactyla; family Cervidae; genus Odocoileus; species Odocoileus virginianus. The sequence continues at coordinate 45,586,177 of NC_069679.1, forward strand.
CTGGCCTTTTGAAGGAGGTAGCCATTACCACCATTATCCCTCCATAGTTTGTCCTGAGGCCAAACTACAGGGAGGGAACATAGCCCCACCCATCAACAGAAAAAGACCAGACAGTAGATCAAAGAAATGGTTCAAATGAGCTACTTACAAAACAGAAAGAGACTGAGAATGAACTTATGGTTGCCAGATGGGGAAGGATTAGGGGAAGGGATAGTTGGAAATTTGGGATGGACATCTATACACTGCTATATTTAAAATGGATAAAAATTGGCCCTACTGTACAGCACATGGAACTCTGCTCAATGTTATGTGGCAGCCAGGATAAGAGGGGTGTTTGGGGGAGAATGGACAGATGTATATGTATGACTGAGTCCCTTCACTGCTCACCTGAAACTATCATAACATTGCTTGTTAACTGGTTATACCCCAATAGAAAATAAAAAGTTTAAGAAAAATATTAAGGACAGATCCCATGCAGTCCTGCCCCTCCTCATTTCCCTCTTCTTTCTTCACCATACACCTCCTTTCCTCTCTATCATTTTACTGATTGAGTACTTGAAATTTTTTTTAACTAGCATATCCTATATTCATGGACATGTCCGAATCCTTAAAGCAGGCATTTGTTAGTTCAGTTTAGTTCAGTCGCTCAGTTGTGTCCACCTCTTTGCGACCCCATGGACTGCAGCATGCCAGGCTTCCCTGTCCATCACCAAATCCTGGAGCCTACTCAAACTCATGTCCATTGAGTCGGTGATGCCATCCAACCATCTCATCCTCTGCTGTCCCCTTCTCCTCCTGCCTTCAATCTTTCCCAGCATCAGGGTCTTTTCAAATGAGTCAGTTCTTCGCATCAGGTGGCCAAAGTATTGGAGTTTCAGCTTCAGCATCAGTCCTTCCAATGAATATTCAGGTCTGATTTCCTTTAGGATGGACTGGTTGGATCTCCTTGCAGTCCAAGGGACTCTCAAGAATCATCTCCAACACCACAGTTCAAAAGCATCAATTCTTCGGTACTCAGGTTTCTTTATAGTTCAACTCTCACATCCATACATGACTACTGGAAAAACCATAGGTTTGACTAGATGGTCCTTTGTTGGCAGAGTAATGTCTCTGCTTTTTAATATGCTGTCTAGGTTGGTGATAACTTTTCTTCCAAGGAGGAAGCATCTTTTAACTTCATGGCTGCAGTCACCATTTGCAGTGACTTTGGAGCCCCCCCCCCAAAAAAAAGTCTCTTGTTGTTTCCATTGTATCCCCATCTATTTGCCATGAAGTGATGGGACTAGATGCCACGATCTTAGTTTTCTGAATGTTGAGTTTTAAGCCAACTTTTTCACTTTCCTCTTTCACTTTCATCAAGAGGCTCTTTAGTTCTTCTTCACTTTCTGCCATAAGGGTAGTGTCATCGGCATATCTAAGGTTGATATCTAAAATTGATATTTCTCCTGGCAATCTTGATCTCAGCTTGTGCTTCATCTAGCTCAGCATTTTGCATGATGTACTCTGCATATAAGTTAAATAAGCAGGCATGAAGATTAACCTCCATATACTGGTATATTCTATGGGTTATTTTTAGGTAATAGCTAACATGAGGTTAAAAACAAAAACTGGAATTGACCCAGGAAGTGTAAAAAGATTTGTTGTGCTAAGTCTAGGCAAATTTGGACTGTGATGGTAATTTGTGGCCAGCTCATCAACCCTAATCGTCTTGATGCGACTGGCCGTCATATAAGTATAATCAAGCAAGCTTCTTTTTCTACAGGAACCAAGGAAAAAACACTTGCATTTGCTAAAATCCCTTCTAGATCTTCAACTGAAATGTGATACAAAAGAACAAAGTGCTATTACATTAATTTAATTATGAAGTTACATGCTAAGAGCAAGTTTTAGAGTATTTATGTTTGTTTAAAAGCCAAAAAGATAATCATCTGGACTACTGCAGACTTTGAGGCTCCTATCTCTGTTTTATTTACCAATTTCTAAATTTAGGAGAGGATTCTGTTATGCACTTGAACAGCTGATCAATTCTGCATGAGCAGACAGAGTACCATACAGAAAGGATAACTAGAATCATGGTTGAGAAACAGCAATACACAAAAGCTGTTTTATGTAACAGAAAATATATGAAATGGCAAGAATAATATTTTAAAATAAATAGCATTATTTAGTTAGTTGGAACAGTATGAGGTTCCATTTATAGAAGCCTCTGCATTGAACATATGGTAATTCCTTACCCAAAATGAAAAAGCACTTAAGTGCTTTAAGTGTTTTTGTATTTCTTTCTCATTTCAACTTGCACAAGACTCCACAATCTTAAAGTTTTATAGCTGAAGGAACTGTGATCTAGTGAATAAAAAGAAGATTGGAGATTAGAATTTAGATGTGATTCAGAGGGGTAGGGCCACGTTTTAGAAATTCAGTTCCCCTCAGACAGCATTTTATTTTGCCAGGGGAAATCCTTTATGCCACAAGCACTAACCAGTTCAGTAATACAGTTCACTTATCAGGAGTCTGTGTGTGGGGACTGCAACCATCCAGAACACAAGAATCAAGTGCACAGTGGGGGAAGAGCTTCGAAGAATACAATCAGGTGACATCAAGTCATCCCACTGCGAGAGTTTCTAAAATCCTAGCCCTGCATGCCTGGGTTCTCAGCCCGTCTACACATGTGAGACAGCAGGCAAGCTGGGTGACCCTTCTGAGCCTGGATGTTCTATCTATAACATAGAAATGGTAATTTTTTTCCCTCATCAGATTGTAAACAGAATCAAATGAGATCATACATGCCAAGTGTTTAGAACACTGCTTGTTATATAGCATAAATGATACTGCTATTTTATCATTATTATTTATTACTCTAAATACCACTCTGCAAGCATGATTATCAAGCTATCCATGCATAGCATATCAGAAGTCAAAAATCAGTCAAGTAAGAGAATGTTCTCTTAGAAGCATGGGCACTGACACCAGAGCAAAACTAGGGCCAAGAGACTGAAAGTGAGAGAAAAGAGAAGGTAAGGAAGTCAGTATGTAAGAATTCAAAAATATATCACTCTGAGTCCCCTTTATTTCATGAAAAACAGACATTTCAATATTTATTCAAAAAATTAACAGCTGCCAATCAAAGTAGTAAACAAAATACTTAGGATTTAAATTATATTCAACTTATCTCTAGGAGAAACATCTTGTAGAGAAAACACTAGGAAAGGTTTTACTTTCTCTAGAGATGTGGTATAATTTTTTCCCTATTCGAGCAAATTAAAAATGAGGGACCTGACTTTTTTCTCTGTCACTTTGACTACCAGGAAGTTTAGAAGCAAATGGTCAGCCTTAGAGCCTTAGGGACCATTTCATTCTAGTATCTTTTCTTGAATCATAACTTTCTGTTTTAGATTTATATTATTTTCATCCTGAATTTTACATTTCTGATTTATATTTTGATATTTTATTATCTGGTATAAGCTGACTCATATGTTTCAGTAAAGAAGTACTAGTGTAAACAAATTAAATTGCCCAACAAACAGTTTTTGCAGTCTGATATATTTACAATATGGTCTTAAAGACTTTACTCCAAATGCTTTATATTATTTGTTAAGTTAAATTCAGGAACTAAACAGATAAGCTATTTGGAATAATATTTTGCAATAATGAATATACCTTCTATGGAATCGCTTATTCCATAACTGTCACAGAATAATAAAGCATTACTAAATGTTATTCTCTTCCTAAAAATGGAGCAGCAGGTTCATCCCAACTCTAGTTGCCTGCAAAGTAATGGTGGTGGTGGTTTAGTCGCTGATTTGTGGCTGACTCTTGCAACTCCATGGACCATAGCCCGGTAGGCCTCTCTGTCCATGGGATTCTCCAGGCAAGAATACTGGAGTGGGTTTCCATCTCCTTCTCCAGGGGATCTTCCTGATCTAGGAATCAAACCCGGGTGTCCTGCACTACATGCATATTCTTTACCAACTGAGCAATGAGCAAAGTAATGGTCTCCACCTTTCCCCAATGGGGAGAAAATGAGCAATGCTGAGCAGCAGAATAGTTTGGGTACCAATTAAGGGATGGAGCTTAGACTTTGTATCTCAGATCTCATTGGCATAAGATCCGATACACATGCCCTCAGTTCATTGACTAATGGAAGATAGGAGACTATACAGTCATAACTCTAATTTCATTCAGGACCCTAGACAATAGCACCTTAGGAGAGTTCATTCCTGAATACCTATGTAAACTAGTACCTCCACTTCCAGCCCACCTAGTTCTCTTATACCTCTTTATTGTTCTCCAGGGCACTTAACACCTTTTGAAATATATTTACTCTTTTATTCTACTGTCTGTTGATTGTCTGTCTCCTCTAATAAGTGTAAGTTTCATGAAGTAACTGACTTTACTCAGTTTGTTTGTTGTTTTATCTCTACTTCCTAGAACAGTGTCTGGCAAATAGTGAGCACACAGTAAATGTCTGTTGAATGGAAAACTGAATATGCAAAAGCGAAAGTGACTAGCCAAGAAGGATATTTCCTTTCATTCACTTTAGGAAAAATAATGTTGAGATATTTTAAAACTCATAATGTAAGTCCTTTTAGGTCTTTGAATAAAAATCAGTTTTAAATTGTGGGACCAATAGGGAAGCAGGAATGTTACTTGCCCTGCCAAAGATCTTGTGACTTGCCATAATACTCTTATGAACAAGAGAAACAAAAACTGTTGCTCACTACCCAATTCTACAAGGGTTAAGTCATAAACCATTGTAGTTACCCACCAAAAGTGCAACTTGAGAGGAAAAACAGGATGAGAAATAGGATGAGGCACTCCATGCTTTGAATAAACAGGCTCTTAGTTAGATGCATGTCTCAGGAAGAATTTCAATGAACCAGATGAGTGCCCCTTCCCATGTGTAGAAGAGCACTAAAATCATCAACTTGGGTATTTGTTCTTTGTGACCAGCAGCAATCCTTTACCAAGATGTATGCTTTACTGCACATACTCTCTAGCCACAAATCTCACTGGGGAATATGTGCTAAATAAATACTGGCCTCTCCCCTATCTTTTCAGAGCAGTTTCCTCAGAGTTGAGTGGCTGACTCTTAGCTTTCAGGCCTCAGTAAGACTCTGAATAAACTCATAACTCTTATGCTGTGTGTTTTTCTTTAAGTTACCACTCTATTCCACCCTCTGGGGCCACACAGTCAGTCTAATCTCTCTTCTACTAAATCAACTCAAAATTTACATCCCTTATACTAGCCTCTTTCCTTATCATCAGTCTATATCTAAGGGACAGATCCACATGGATATCCTACTGTCTAAAACCAAACTCTGATTTTTTCCCCACAGATCAATTATCTGAAGATCCTACTAACACAAGATGGTGGTCCATAACCTCCTTTACTTTGGACATGGGTTGAGTGTTTATGGTTTGGAGCATGGATATGGGTTATCAGCCAAGTCATGTTTAAATAGGATGGGGACAATGAATGAAAAGGACAGTGAAGAAGAGATGGACATCAGATCATCTTTTCTGTGGTTTGCTGGGCTAGACCAGCTCTGATGCGGAGGCTCTAGATGTCTAAAATGTGGGTATGCTGAAGGATATTAAAAGCAGGAAGGTAAAACTAAGGATACTTCTCAGTCTTGCCTGGAGCTGCTCACCAATGAAGGAAGCAAGTCCCAGTTGCAGTTAAACAGACTGAAGATCTCATAGGGTGATTTGTGATATCATAGGCTGGCAGCTGTTTTATGCAATTGCTGTTCGTTCTCATTTGGCCCTGGCTTTGTCTGACCTCTGGAAGTCAGGAAGTCAGAAGTTGTGGCTTAGAAGTGCACAGTCACTCTGAGTATTTTGATTGGAAAAGGTTTCTATTAATATACACCGCAGCTTACCTGAAGAGCACTTCCGTGCTTACCAAGGTTTCTCCCTCTCTCCCTAGTAACAGAGTGATAAATCTGAGGCAGAGCAGGGCAGAAATTGCTAGTCAATCAGCTCCCTTCTCCGATCAGTCATTTTTGACTCAGATTTTTCTGTTACATGATTGAGTTATGAAATCTGTCTTCATATCTGTTTATTTCCCTTTCTAATTCCCAATATTCATTTTTCTAACACTTTTACTATGCTGAGGTAACTTGCAAAAAAAAAAAAGGTAACATTGATGCCAGATTTTAGTGATTAAAAAGTACTTTCCCATTGCTCTCTCATTTAACAGTGGCAACAGCCCCAAGATACTGACAAGTGAGGGACCTAAGGCTCAGAGTATCCAAACAACTTACCCAGTTTCACACCTGGGACCTGGAACACTTTCCACCATATCAGACTCCCACCCTTGGAGCTCATCTAATTTCATAAAGGAGTCACAAGCCAAAATCATCGTTATTCACGCTACAGTATCTCACCCAGCCCTGCCGTTTCCAGAGCCAAGAATAAATTTTTAAAAATCGTATTTCTTTTCACTCATTCACCCATGCTGCACTCACCTGCTTGTGCTGTGAACTCTTTCGTTCGTCAATCCCAAGTTAGCATTATCCATTTGTTCATTTTACCTGTATTTTTTGAGTGCCTACTATGTGCAAGGCATCAATAGCATGGTGATTATATTATAGGAACTATTTATTAAATAATTATAGATGAGAGCATTATTTACTTTTTAAAAATTCACTTAAAAAAAAAATTCACTTCAATCATGCAGGATACAATGATCTATACTGCATTCAAAGCAAAGTAAATCACAGGGCAGCTGGTTCCAATTTTTAAGTAGGCAGAGTATAAATAATAAATAAAATAAAAGCGTCACTGTGAAAATTTTATCAGAGGTCATAAATGTGAAGGAGTTAAGAGGCTGGGATGCAGTCCAGACCCTGCCACCAGTGGCATGTGACCTTGGCTGAGTCACCTCACCTAGACAGGCCACTGTTTCCTCCTCCGTGAAGTATGTTAATTAAGTGGGGTGATTTTTAAAGTACCTTTTCTGATCAGCAGTCTCCTTGCACTGTAGCTAAAACTGCGCTCAGTGCATCTGACTTTCATCCCCAAAGGTCTCAGGGGCTGAGAGACGCACAGAGACTTGGTTAGACACAGGGTATGGGCACTCTCTGTACCATCTTTGCAACTTTTATGTACAAACTATTCTAAAATAAAAGTTTATTTAAAAAACAAATCAATGGTAATCCTCTTCCACCTTAGTGAGAATGGGTTAGTGGCAAATTTAGAATTTCATTCTGCCTGTAAAGCCATATTCTTGATTTCTAAAAGTAGTATTCTAATTCTTGTAATTTTGTGTGAGCATTCATATATTAGACAGTTTAAGTGACTGGTTGGATTATCATATATGAATATCAGGAGAGAGAAACTTGTTAGCTTTTCTAGGCAGCTGGAAGCTCTCTATTCATAGAATTAACTAATCATTGACATTTCCACATCCACCCAATCTCTTTAACTGCCTCTTTTGAAACTACAAGGCAATGACAATCACAGAAAGTTTATAAACACATCTCTAAGGGGTCTAAGGAGACTGGACTCTAGCTTCCCTGATGCTTGGTTACCATTTGGAAGCAAAGCAAACAAATACAACACCAGATTCAGAAAGGAAAAGTCAATAGTATTAATAAATCCAGTGTGTGTTAAAAAGCCCTGCTAATTAAAGGAAAATACTCTACTAGCTTTCTCCATTAACATTAGCACATTCTTCACTCTTATGTAACTTACAGCATTAAGGTATGGAAATCTGGCCTAATTTTATCTTTGAGGCCTAGACTTCTAAAATGTGCTCACTTTGGTCTACACATCACCTTTTGATATATTCTATTAGCTAGAAGCTCCAGCTTCCTTTATTATGATTCTAGCCCGTTTAGCTCTCAGCTCACAAATAATTGATGTTTCCTTTGCACCAGGCATAGTTTTCAACTGATAAGCAGCAGGGTAATTGGCACCTTCACAGGATATTAGGAAGAAGGAGGAGGGAAAAGATCACACTGTGTAGGCAGGAAGCAGACAGCAGAAGGTAACCAAATAATCATGCTCCTGCTAAGAAGGCTAAATTCTCCTGGACAGATTCTATACTTTGTATTTCCTATAGTAAATATTGTTTTATATTTATGAACACAAATTGCAAGAGCAAAATTGTCAGGTTAAGATACTCCCTGGGTTTAAAGATGATGTGTTAAGCCTACTACTTATTATATGTATCATGAAAAAATATGATTTAACTTCTAATAATGCTTAGCATTAAACAGCGTATATGTTTTCCATACTCATTGAGACATAATTAATGATGCTGTCATACTGAATACATGGACATGAATTATTACTAAATTAGAATAGAATTCCTATAGAATTATGTGCAATGTACTGTCACCACAAATACAATATTAATAAAGAATCTAGGTTAACCTGTGCTTTGTCTTTTTAAAGCTAACCCTTTATTTTAACAAAGCACATTAAAAAGCTCTGACTTTACCAGATCTGGAGGAAAGTCTATTGCATTTTTAAGACAAAAAGAAGTCAATGCGATTTTGACAGTGGCACTGAGCATACATCTTTAAATTCTCTGCATCAAAATAAATCAGATGTCTCTTTGGATAATAATGGAACAATAAGTGCATAGTGTGTGAGCGCAAGTCAGGAAGCTAGAACATAGAACACAGATCAATTCATTTTTGCTGAGACACTCTATCCAATCCCATCCTGCCACCTCCCACTTCAACCAAATATGATTCCTGAGTAAACTTAATCACTAGAGTCAGATCAAAGGTATAATGAGAAGGGAAATACGAGGGGGAAAGTCCTAACTAACACTGCTCTCTCTCCCATAATAGCACCACCACAACCTCTATATACCATCTCTCCACTCCCCATGGGATCCCACTGAGATTCTGTCATTGTACGACCTTACCCAGGAACACATCAGCATCAGAGGAAGCTTCCATTTGACCCAGATCAAATCCAGATGTGCTGGTTCTAGCATTAGATGGCCAAGTCATTCTAGTGTTTCTGTGACACAAATTCCTTCCTTCCTTTCCAGTTGACTCCCTAAATCTGGCCACTTCTGCCACAGGGTCTGGGCTCTGCTGCTTTGTTAGCATTTGACATTTTGTTGTATCTGAAGGGTATGCTTAGACTCTCAACCCAACTGTCAGCAACAGCCATCAGCTCATACCTAGTCTCTTCCAAAGTAACTATGTTAGCAGCTGGACCAACCCAGATGCTCCTCTGAGCCAGGATGATAGGTTCTTGGTAAAATAAATCTATTCATCTCAGAGATGTCATTCTCTTGAACCGATTAGCCTGACTACATTGGCTTCTAATCTGACTTCTGTTTATTCTACAACCATATATTTAGATCTTCTATTAACCAACAAATCAGACATAAGATTTGCTTCCTTATTGCTACCCTCTCCAGCTGTTTCCATTCTCCAATGGCACCTGTCAGTCCATCTAATTCAGCAACTCTCAAACTTCCTAGTCTCAGGACCTTTTGCTCTCTTGAAAATCACCAAGGACCCAAATGTCATTTGTTTATATGAATTATATCTCTTGATATTAACTTATTAGAAAGGAAGAAAATGTAAAAATATCAATTCATTTGAAATAACAATGGTGACCTTATTACATATGAATATAAATGGCATGTCTATAAAAATAAATATTTTCCAAAATAAAAAAATCAGCAAGGCATATGGCACTGTTTCACAATTTTGCAAAACTCCTTATTGTCTGGCCTAGTAGCAGACAGTTGGATTCTCACATCAGCTTCTGCATTCAGTCTGGGTGATTCTGTTATTCTGGCTGAAGGATATAAAGAATAAATACTCTCACATAGATATGAATGCAGTTGAAGAGTAGAATATTTGAATAGCATTTTCAGATGATTTGGAACACTATTTTCTGATACTATACTGAACAAGTAACAGTGGAGTATGCAAGCTGAAAACTTATCAATGAAGTTTTCATACTCAGTACATTAAAATCTATGAATTTATCTTGCATCTGGAGTAGATGTGTTACCTCTGTATGACTGGTCATTTGGAAAATATTGCTTCAATGAGATATACAAATCAAATGCTGACACATTATTTATGATATCAAAAATCACAATTATCTCAAAAACATTATATTAAGTAAATGAAGTCAGACACAAAAGGCTATGTATTGTATGATATTCTGGAAAAGGCAAAACTATAAGGACAAAAATTAGATCAGGATTAAGGAGAGAATTGACTATAAAGGAATACCTGGAGACTTTTTGGACTGTTGGAAATATTTTATATTCTACTTGTGGTAATAAAAAACATGATTTTATATTTCTCAAAATGTACATACAGAACTATATACCTAAATGGATCAATTTTGCTGTATGTAAATTATGCCTCAGTAAGTTAGATTTTTAAATAAATCACATTTCTTACTAGACTGTAAGGACTAGGAAGTCCTCAAGCTTGTGGTAACAGACCTAAACTTTTCAAAATTTTAATCTGTGCTTGAAATTTTGAATTTTATCTCGTTGCTGACAAATACTATCGGCTTAACACATCTACATTTGAAACATTCAATTCCTTTACTTCTAAACCCTGAAAGATGGGTCTCTAAATGACACCACACCTTGTACCATAATATCATTAAAAGTGTTCTGTTGCACATGACATAATAAGGTAAATTATTAACATTGCCAAAGCAAAGTGAAGGATAACTTATGTTATACTCTTCCTTGATGTGACAAGTCCACTTCACTCATTTTAGAGAAAATGTCTGCCAAACCCTGAAGCATGAATCCTCATAGTTTGTCTACCTAGTCATCCTTTCAAGTAAAAACAATGTTCCATAAAGAGGTGCCTAGATGAGTTCCCAACTCAGCTCTGCATGTGAGTGCTTTTCCTTGAGGCAATGGTCATACTTGAGAATGAAGTCAAAGGGTTTTACACATACTTCTAATTATATCATACAGAGTACTATGAAGATATGCATTCAAGGGTTAAGATTAATAAAATTTGTAATTGTACAACTTTGCCAAAGACAGTTTGAAGTGACTCTGGCTTTTTGAAAATTGCAAATGCATGTTAGGGATTACAATGACTAGCAGGACACTTGGGTGGCACTGCTTTCATGTGTGGAAAGACACCTGGAGTTTTACCCACCATTGCTTTGCACCATTAGCGTAAATGTCAACACAGTCAGCTTTTCCAAGATAAACCATGAGATTCAAAAAAAGTTACTCAATACTTCTGAATATTTCAGCACCACTTGTGTTTGTTACCAAGGTTTCACATAAAGGAAACTGTCTTTGATGTTTTGTTGTTGCTGATGTCAAATGGATACAAACATACACAGGCTCACTGTTTTGTACAGCAAAAGAACAAACCTTCAGATATTAATTCAATACTCAAATATGCATAGTTTGATTAGTCTCAGCTATATGTGCACATCTCCAGCCAAAGCAACAAATAAATAAGATAATAAATAAATAATAAATAAAATAAGATGCTTCTGGGCCTTCCCTGGTGGCTCAGATGGTAAAGAATCCTCCTGCAATGCAGGAGACCTGGGTTCGATCCCTGGGTTGGGAAGATGCCTGGGAGAAGGGAGGGTGTGGCACCCCACTCCAGTATTCTTGCCTGGAGAGTCCCCGTGTGCAGTGGAGCCTGGCGGGTTACAGTCTATGGGGTCACAAAGAGTCGGACACGGCTGAGCGACTGGGCACAGCACAGAACAGCACAAGATGCTTCTGCAACTCATTGCCAGTTTGAAAAACTGTAACAAAAATGTTAATTTTTAAATATATCATATATACAGGAAGATATACAAATCCTTTCTCTTTAAACTCTGCTCATTCTTTAGGACCAAATCAAATACTGACCCTTTTATGAAGTCTTCTATGCCAAGACAGAGCTTGTGCCCTCAGCACATAACACATAGCTTAATGACCATTTCTGTCACACCAGATTGTCATTAGTTGTTCACAAAACTGTCTCTTCCATTTTCCTGGGGACAAGACACATCACATCTTGGCCACATCTATAGCCCCACTCTCACCTAGCTCCTGTCTGGGACACTGGTGCATAGTAGTCACCTAATCCATACTTGGTAAAAGAATTGGATGCCCTGGAATAGCATGGAGTGCTGCCAGGTTACCTTGCGACTTAGTTGCTAAGATGAATTCTCTTATTTGGCTGCCTTTCTACTGGCTCACATGATGCTTTGCTGCAATGTGGGCGCATACTCAGTTGCTAAATCAAGGCTAACTCATTGTGACCCCATGGACTGTAGCCCACCAGGCCCCTTGTCCATGGGATTTCCCAGGCAAGAATACTGGGTTATCATTTCTTTCTCCAGGGATCTTCCTGACCCAGGGATTAAACCCAGGTCTCATGCATTGGCAGGTGGATTCTTTACCACTGAGCCATCAGGGAAGTCCTTGCTGCAATACTGATGCATGATAAAAGACTGCAGGAACTCAAGATACAGCTTGTCAGTAAACAAGCTGCCCTGGTGGCAAGAACAAAGTCAGTGATTTCCTCAACTGTGTGGGATCCTGACATCCTATACAGGTAGTTCTCAAACAAGTATGTGTTGATGATGCTATGTGGCCAGCACTTGTCATGGAATATCTCAGCAGACATTGCAACAAGCCTATGAAGGAGGCCTTATGAGCCCCATTTCATTGACAAGGAAAAGTGCAAGGCAGAGAGCAACCTGGCCAAGACAAAGCTGACACTCAACTCAAGTACTTTTCAACATCAAAGCCCAACAGTTTCACTCTGCTGCTTACGGAGAAGGCTAGTTCATCCTAAAACCTTGCCCAAATAAGACTTTCCTAACTCCAAAAGGATTTCCTCCTTTCAGTAATGTCACATTGCAGTTTAAGGAGGGTTTTGCTTAATAACACTAAGGAGGACAGTGTGGGAAGAATTTACTGTTGAAGATCAGTTTCACTGTGGGGTGGAAGGGGGAGTCCGAATTTAGATCTCAAAGGCTCTGCTTTTGTTGTTGCTTCTGGCTAGTTCATAAATGAAACAGACTAGCTTACAGTTATGGTAATGAGGTGTTTCCCAGACCAGGTGTCATTTTTTCACTTAATTGCTGTTAAAATACTCCTTAGAATCTTATGGAAAGGTAGTGTATGCATTTTAATTATGTTGATAGGGTTGCTAACATAGCATTGTATTTTGCTAACTAAGAATGAGGAATGTCAGTGGAAATAAAGTCTATAACATTATATAACACCCGACTCCCAAGACAAGCACTTGAGTCTGTCCTGATGAAGGTGTCACTGTATTTTTTTTTCCAATTACTTCTTGAACAAACTCAATAGATCTTCACGTGTAATGGGAGAAATCTAATTTCTGGCAATTATGGCTTATCTTTTGTTTAGAAGTGGTGAACATTTTCACTGTCCACTTTTATTCAGACTGTAAAAGTACAACACAGAAATCTGAAGACTCAAAAAATATTTTTCATGACTACAGAAAAGAAAATATTCCTGGCTTCAAACTATTTCTGCAAGAGGAGATGGCTGCTCTGGAATCAAAGTAAAAAAAGCAGAACCGCAATGTCCAGACATTTTCTAGGGGAGCAAAATTTGCAGGAGATAATGTAATCACAAATCATCATTGGGCTGAGAAAACATTTCCTAGCAATAGGTAAGATATATACTTACTTTCAAGTGCCAAGGGAAAAAACTTGTAGAAATTACTGCTTATCTTTCCTTAGTTTGTATTTTCATACTTTCACAACCTACTCTAAGTTGTACTATTATACAACTTAACACAGAACAGTATGTTTGGCTTTATACTGAAGTGAAACTTCTGAAAAATGCTTTTCAAGTTTGATTTTCCACAATGGAATTTTTCTGTGAGTAATAGATGATGTCTGTGAGTGACAAACACCGTGAATGGTGTCATGGAATCCAACAAGTATGCTAAGTGTTTGGACTATAAACCATCTGTCAAGTTCATATGCTATTCTGAAAGATTTTTTTTTAAATTAAATATTAGCAATAATACAACCATTTATGTTTATTGACATTGTTAAGAAATAAGTGGGACTTTTAAAAGAGATGCCTTGAAAATTCAGTCAAAACAGTATCTGTCCTAATATTATTCCATAGAAACTATTTTAAAGAGGTTTCAATATAAATGGAAATATCTATAAAATACCATTTGGAGTATAAGGGTATAAAGATTTATGTACCAGAAAGATTTCAGATGGTAAGCTAATATCATCACCAACTGGTTTTAGCTCAGTAAGCTTTGTCATGTAACAAAAAAAATTCCAATTTATGTAATTGAGCATTTCAAGTCTCATCTGAAACTTTTTTAAAAGATAGGCTGGCCCACTGTTTTTATAGTACATTGCTGATGTTACTCTTCAACAAATGTGAGCTATCCTAAAATCTTTCTATCCATCTATGTAAACCATTACTACAATAGCCATGTGCTCTACAGTTTTAAATATTTTTTTTTTGTTTTTATTCAAATTTTATTTTATTTTTTTTCCATTTATTTTTATTAAGTTGGAGGCTAATTACTTTACATCATTACAGTAGTTTTTGTCATACATTGAAATGAATTAGCCATAGATTTACATGTATTCCCCATCCCGGTCCCCCCTCCCACCTCCCTCTCCACCCCATCCCTCTGGGTCTTCCCAGTGCACCAGGCCCAAGCACTTGTCTCATGCACCCAACCTGGGCTGGTGATCTGTTTCACCCTAGATAATATACATGTTTCGATGCTGTTCTCTTGAAACATCCCACCCTCGCCTTCTCCCAGAGTCCACAAGTCTGTTCTATACATCTGAGTCTCTTTTTCTGTTTTGCATATAGGGTTATCGTTACCATCTTTCTAAATTCCATATATATGTGTTAGTATACTGTAATGGTCTTTATCTTCCTGGCTTACTTCGCTCTGTATAATGGGCTCCAGTTTCATCCATCTCATTAGAACTGATTCAAATGAATTCTTTTTAATGGCTGAGTAATATTCCATGGTGTATATGTACCACAGCTTCCTCATCCATTCGTCTGCTGATGGGCATCTAGGTTGCTTCCATGTCCTGGCTATTATAAACAGTGCTGCGATGAACATTGGGGTGCACGTGTCTCTTTCAGATCTGGTTTCCTTGGTGTGTATGCCCAGAAGTGGGATTGCTGGGTCATATGGCAGTTCTATTTCCAGCTTTTTACAGTTTTAAATATTTTATATGCTGTTTTTGTTTTTCCTTTATAATATTTTTCAGCTTTTAGGTAATAACCCATAGACTTTTTTCTTGCTCAGATTATTGGTCTTTTTGAAAAATTTAGGTTGCATTTTTAATAAGACATTTGAAAAACAGTTTAAGAATTCTTTTTAAAATCAAAAGCATCCAGGTTCACTTGTTAACATCAGCCTTCATGTTCTAATTATTCAAGATGAATATTCAAGCACTTGAATTGGCAACTAAAACTGCCTTAGATTTTGGCTTCACTTCATGTAGGCAGATATAGTACACATACTTCATTGAGAATTAATATAATTCTTAGCCTCATTTAGCCAAGTATTTTTTCATAAAACTAAAGGATTGAGTTAAAAGTATATGCTCTGATATGGAATCTAAAAATATGGTACTGATGAACCTATTTGCAGGACAGCAATGGGGATGCTGAAGAACTGACTCATTGGAAAAGACCCTGATGCTGGAAAAGATTGAAAGCAGGAGAAGAGGATGACAGAGGATGAGATGGTTAGATGGCATCACCGACTCGATGGACTTGAGTTTGAGCAAGCTCTGGGAGCTGGTGATGGACAGGGAAGTCCAGCGTGCTGCAGTCCATAGGGTTGAAAAGAGTCAGACATGATTGAGCAACTGAACTGAACTGAATGGAGATGCAGACATAGGGAACACAAGGAGGAGGGCTAGGAAGGAGAGAGTGGGATGAATGAAGAGAGTAGCATGGAAACATATACGCTAACAGATGTAAAATAGATAGCCAGTGGGAATTTGCCGTATGGCTCAGGGAACTCAAACCAGGGCTCTGTGACAACCTAGAGTGGTAAGATGGGGTGGGAGGTGGACAGGAGACTCAGGAGGGAGGGGGCGTGTGTATAACTATGGCTGATCCAGGTTGATGTATGGCGGAAGCCAATACAGTATTGGAATCACCCTTCAACTAAAAATAAATATATTTTTTAAAAGTATGTGCTCTGGAGGCAAACTATAGTCACTTACTAACTTTGCTAATTTTGCTGTATTTCAGTTTCTTCACCTGTAAAATGAGCTAAAGAGTAGTGTATGTGCTGCCAAATTGAGCACAATGAGCTAAAGACCAGCACCAACCTCTCAGTATTGCTACGAGAACTAAGTGAGATAAGTATGTCACAAAGTTTGTGGTTCTTCCTGGCACACTTTAAACCTGCAACATTATTATAAACTAAGAAATTATCCTAGAGCATTAAAGTCATCAGAAAATTTATACACATTTACATATATGTATATATAAATATGGGGCTTCCCTGGTGGCTCAGATGGTAAAGAATCTGTCTGCAATGCAGGAGACCCATATATACCTATACACATATAGATATATGTATGCATATACTCTTGGATGAATGTGTCAAATTCCTTGATTTGTCTGAAAAAAATATGTATTTGTTTTCCACTTCACTTTTCATAGGAAATACACACAAACATGTGTGTGTATGTATATATAAACAAATACACTATACAAATATATATAAATATATATACACAAACACATTCATGCACATATGCAATTACCCTCTTGCCTAACATAATTAAATGTCTATTTCTTTGTTGGACTGAAAAGAACATTGTTCTCAGCTGAGGTAGAAAAGCAGACAGATGAAAAATGAGCAATCCAGATCTAGGCAAAGGAAATCTGCATTTTAAAAATGCTTTGAAAGAAGTCTGAGCTCCCCTAGGACAGGAGACTCTCACTATTCACTCTGCTCAGTGAATATAGTACATCAGTATGTGATTTTCCTAGATTAATTACATAGGTGTTCAATAATAATGACTCATTACTCTCCCAACTGTGTTCTTATACCAGAAAGCCTGGAAAATACCAACTTCATCAAATGCTACTTAAGGAAATAGCCTATATGCTGATAGATAAATACCACACACACCACAGGGCAAAAGCTTGGGTTCACAATGGATTTCATGACTGAATGCCCCAAGGGAGCATACCTGGCTCTCAGGCTAAAGACAAAGGGATTCTGTTAATTGGTTTAATCCAATCCTACATACCAGCAGAAATAATGTTTTCAATAAACTGCTCATCAAAGGCACCAGGATTGGTCTCTCCCTTACTCATTCATCTCAGCCTTTGTTCATGCTGTTCCTCCTTCCCTCCCTCATTTAACCCTACTTACTTTTGGAGCCTAGTACCAGCCTGACCACCTTCATGAGGGCTCTCCTGACACCTCTTGCCCCAGTTTTCCCTCTGATTGCTCTCATCAGTTATGACTGAAACATCTTCTCCATCGTCTGAGGACCTCTATGAGCTTTTATAAAGCAGTCTATTCAGCAAACAGTTGTCAAGAAGGACTAGGTGACTAGCATCTATGCTTGACATCATGGAGGATATGAAGGAAGACTGTATTTAAACAACTACTATTTGCCAAGCACTTTATACAACTCATCAATGCTTTGAGGGTAATATCATTACCAAAATACCAATGAAGAAACAAAAATCAAGCAATATGATTCCATATTTCTTATTCCAGATTAGATATATGGTCCAGAGACTAAGCAAACAAGCTTTGTTTAGTGGGCATGATGTTTTTTTTAGAAAATAATAATAAATTAAAAAAAAAGAATAAATAGGGATATGAGTGACTCTAGATAAGGCATGAACTTTCCAGTTTTCCACAGGCTCCACCCCTCTCTGTTGTCCTGTATTCACACATACTAGGACACTCCTTTAGGATATCTGCATGGCCTCCAATTACAGTTGAGTTTGTTCCCCTGCTACGCCCTCCAATAGCTTATTTTGGCTCATACTTACAATCTAGTAAGGAACGAATCATAATATAAAATGGAAAAGAGATGTACAGAGATTCTTAAAGGGAAGAGACGTCTTCCTGGATATGGATGGCATCTTAAAGGCTAGGATTTTGGAAGGAGGATCTTGGGGAAGAATGTTCCAAAGAGAAGGAATAGAAAAGGAAAGGGCCACTAGGTAAGATGGGAAAGCAGTCAGACTTAGTCAACAAGAGTTTGCTTTCACTTGAGAGGATGGGGAAGGGGTGGGGTTCTGTTAAAGGCAAATATAAAAAGTTTAAAAGGTTAGTGAGGGCTTCATCTCGGAAGACTTTGAATGCCATACTCAAGAATCTACACTTTACTTTTAAGGCTGCATAAAGGTTTATGAGGAGGCACACATTTGAAGCCAAATTTCAGAGAACATCTGGCAGGGATGAGCAGCAACTATGTATAAGAAGGAACTGGTGGTGGAAAAACAGAAATAAGGGATGAGACAGTTGTTTCTGTCTGGAATGAGATGCTACAGACAGAACCAGAGAGTAACAGGAAGAAAGGCACTGGGTTGGTGGAGACTGACAGGAAACTTCTATGAAAGTCCCATGGCCTGGCCTGCTCCTGCTTTGTGTGTGAAGTTTCTTTTTCTTCAATTTTTTTTCTTCACATTTTTGCTCAATGCCATTCCCTGATAGCTCATTTGGTAAAGAATCTGCCTGCAGTGCAGGAGAACCTGGTTCAACTCCTGGGTCAGGAAGATTTGCTGGAAAAGTTCCATTATTCTTGTGCTTCCCTTGTGGCTCAGCTGGTAAAGAATCCACCTACAATGTGGGAGACCTGGGTTTGATCCCTGGGTTGGGAAGATCCCCTGAAGAAGGGAAATGTTACCCACTCCAGTATTCTTGTCTGGAGAATTCCATGGACAGTATAATCCATGGGTCACAAAGAGTCAGACACCACTGAGCGACTTTCACTATCTTATCAAAGATGCCTTTGCTGATCACCCAGCCCTCAGTTCAATTCAGTCACTCAGTCGTGTCTGACTTTTTGTGACCCCATGGACTGCAGCACGCCAGGCTTCCCTGTCCATCACTAACTCCCGGAGCTTACTCAAACTCATGTCCATCAAGTCAGTGATGCCATCCAACCGTCTCATCCTCTGTCATCCCCTTCTCCTTCTGCTTTCAATCTTTTCCAGCATCAGGGTCTTTTCCAATGAATCAGTTCTTCGCATCAGGTGACCAAAGTATTGGAGTTTCAGCTTCAGCATCAGTCCTTCCAATGAATATTCAGGACTGATTTCCTTTAGGATGGACTGGCTGGATCTCCTTGCAGTCCAAGGAACTCACAAGAGTCATTTCCAACACCACAGTTCAAAAACATCAATTCTTCGGTGCTCAGTTTTCATTATAGTCCAACTCTCACATCCATACATGACTACTGGAAAAACCATAGCTTTGACTAGACGGTCCTTTGTTGGCAAAGTAATGTCTCTGCTTTTCAATATGCTGTCTAGGTTGGTCATAACTTTTCTTCCAAGGAGCAAGTGTCTTTTAATTTCATGGCTGCAGTCACCATCTGCAGTGACTTTGGAACCACCCTCCCCCCAAAAAGAAGTCTCTCATTTCCATTGTATCCCCATCTATTTGCCATGAAGTGATGGGACCAGATGCCATGATCTTAGTTTTCTGAATGTTGAGTTTTAAGTCAACTTTTTCACTCTCCTCTTTCACTTTCATCAAGAGGCTCTTTATTTCTTCTTCGCTTTCTGCCGTAAGCGTGGCATCATCTACATATCTAAGGTTATTGGTATTTCTCCTGGCAATTTTGATTCCAGCTTGTGCTTCATCCAGCCTAGCGTTTCTCATGATGTACTCTGCATATAAGTTAAATAAGCAGGGTGACAATATACAGACTTGATGTACTCCTTTCTGATTTGGACCCAGTCTATTGTTCCACGTCCAGTGCTAACTGTTGCTTGTTGACCTGCATACAGATTTCTCAGGAGGCAGGTCAGGGGGTCTGGTATTCCCATCTAGCCCTATATAGATATAAACTAGCCCTCTCAATCCAATCTCCTTATCCCACTGAAGCTGCCTTATCTTTCTCTGTAGACTCTATAGCCATTTGACATACTATATACTTACTTGTTTATTTGTTTACTGGTAAGTCTTCCTTAACAAAAAGCTAATCTTTAGACAGACAGAAATTCTTTTCTGTTTTACTCCCTGTAGTGTCTCCAAAAGCACTGGGCACATAGAAGGAACTTCATAAATAGTTGTTAAATGAATAAATAAATGAAGTCTTTCTGAGGGCATGGTGTCATCTTTCTCCATGTAGATCACAAGCCCAGGAGTCACGTTTCATAGTCCTGCGCACACCACAGTGCCATACTCACCTAGACCCCGTCACTTTAAATGCTACAGCCAGACTCCTACCTAGTACTCCAAATTGATGCCACATTCTTTCTTCACCACCACTTTTTATACAAGTGACAAACTCTTTTTGATATGATGCTAGTCACATGGCAAGTAGCTAACTGGAGTACTTACTGAAATTGTTACTTCAGGGTTCAAGTCATGAATCCCTAGCCAGACTGTAAGCTCAGGTTACTCTGTGCCTTTCTGTATAATATTTATCACAATGGAATTGATTAGATATTGGTATAATTATTTGTTTGTGAAGCCTGTGGTTCTCAAACCCACAAGGTCCAAATCTCTGTTGTATGACAAATATTTTCTAGCACCATCCTTTACTAGCCTGAAATGAAGTTAATGGATAATAAACCTGTTACATATATATTTTTAAAAATCAATAAAATGTCCTAGAAGTTCTGGAGCAGTGGAGGACCTGACTTGTTTTCTGCTTTTGTAGGGGTAAAGCAGAAGGTCACAACATCTGTAGGATTTCCAGATGATAAAATAATGTCATCAAATGGACAAAGATGTTGTACGTATATAGAAGAGAATATCACTCAGCCATAAAAAAGAATAAAATAATGCCATTTGCAGGAATATAGATAGAGTTATCATATTAAGCAAGGTGTCAGACAAATACCATATGATATCACTTATATGTGAAATCTAAAATAGACAAAAATGAACTTATCAAACAGAAACAGACTCACAGACATAGAGGACAGATTTGTGGTTTCTGGAGGTGGGGAGGGGTGGAGGAAAGATGGGTGGGGAGTTTGGGATTAGCAGATGCAGACTATTACATACAGAATAGATAAACAACAAGGTCCTATTGTATAGTGCAGGGTATATGTTCAATATCCTGTAATAAACCATAATGGAAAAGAATATGAAAAATACATATATATATAATTGAATCACTTTGCTATATTCCTGAAACTAACAACACTGTAAATCAACTATACATACATAGTTCAATATTTTAAAAAGGTCATCATTACCACATGTAAAACAGATAGCTAGTGGGAAGTTGCTGTATAATACAGGGAGCTCAACCTGGTACTATGTGACAACCTAGCGGGGTGGGATGGTGAAGGGTGGGGGAGAGATTCAAGAGGGAGGGAATATAGATATACTTATGGCTGATTCACATCATTGTACAGCAGAAACCAACACAAGGTTGTAAAGCAATTATACTCTAATTAAAAATAGATTTTTTTAAAAAGTCAAAAAGTCAATAAAATGCCCTAACTTTAATATAAAAAGAAATAAAAGGAAAGTAATTTATAATAAAATAGTACATGTTTTAATATATGAATGCTCTGGGATGACTGCTCTAGGACACCTGATGAAGCAGTCAGGGGCTTGCACCTATAGGTAGAGTTACCATGAATATGATGCTACCATGCAGACTGATACTGACATTGTTTTAAAGATTCAGATACAACAAGAAGTTATCCAAAATGATGATTTTCCAAAATGGTGATCACTTCTTATTAAAGTTCAAAGGTGATTAACCAATCAAGAGAGGAAACAAGAAAAATTAATACTGACAGATGCTTGAAAGCATAAAACCAAGACAGATCCATCATTTTCATCCACTTGGATAAGCTACAGAAGCTGAAGACATTTAGGGAAAGAGCTTACTTGATGCAGGCATATACATGTCCCACTTTTTAAATTTTATTATTTTTTAATTGAAATATATTTGACATATAACATTGTGTAAGTTTAAAGGGAACACCCAATGATTTAATATATTCACATATTGCAATATGATTGCTACTATAGCATTAGCTAGCACCTCTATTCCAAAATGCATGAAAACAGAAAATAAAATGGTGGTTACCAAGGGCTGAAGTGTGTAGGAACAGATGATTTTTAAGAGTACAAATTTACAACCAATAGATAAATAAGTCCTGGAGGTCTAATGCACAGTGTAGTGATTATAGACAACAATAAAGGATACATGTATATGTATGGCTGAGTCACTTTACTATGCATCTCAAAGTATCACAGCATTGTTAACTGCTGTATTCTAATATAAAGTAAAAAGGAAATATAACCATCAAATTTGCTAAGGGAATAAATCTTAATTATTCCTACCAAGCCCATGTTCTAGATGTGTATAAAAATACCTGTCAGCTTCTGCCAGTCTGACCTACAAAACTAGAACAGTTTTCAAGTTTCTGTTGTTGATTTGTATAATAAACATCATATCTTAAGTTTTCTCATTAGAATTGAATTCATTTCAAAAGGTTAGAACATTTAAGCTATTCAAAATCAATAACTCCTTTTTAATATATTTTGTAGCTTCAGTATCCTGAAAAAAAATTCATAGATATATATATTGTTATTGTTGTTTGTCGCTAAGTACTATCTGACTCTTTGCAACCCCATAGACTGTAGCCCACCAGGCTACCGTTTTTCAGGCAAGAATACTGGAGCGGGTTGCCATTACCTTCTCCAAGGGATCTTTCTGACCTAGGGATCGATCCCGCATTTCCTGCTTGGCAGGCAAATTCTTTACTGCTGAGCCACCAGGAAAGCTCGTTGATTCTATATATGTCACACATATATTTCCAAAGTCAATATAATAGAGTAAGCATCCGTTCAGTTCAGTTCAGTCACTCAGTCATGTCCAACTCTTTGCAACCCCGAACCGAGAGTAAGCATAGTATAATATAAATGAGAAAAAAAAAGGAAAGCAATTTATAACAAAATAATGCATCTTATTACCTAAAAGCCTGGGCACATCTATACTAGAAAACACAACCAAAAAGTCTGAGGTTGTATTATACATAGATTGCCACACACAAACCAATCTCAGTTCAGTTCAGTTCAGTCGCTCAGTTGTGTCCAACTCTTTCCGACTCCATGGACTTCAGCACGCCAAGTTTCCCTGTCCATCACCAATTCCGGGAGCTTGCTCAAACTCATGTCCATTGAGTCATTGATGCTAGTCTAGGGGTGTTTAACTGCTGACTTAAATACCATGAACAGTATCTCTACTGGTAACATGATTTTTCTTGTTTTTTTTTAAAGCCACACCTAACGGATTGTGGGATCTTAGTTTCCCAACCAGGGATTGAACCCTGGGCCCCTGCAGTTCAGTTCAGTTCAGTCACTCAGTCGTGTCCGACTCTTTGTGACCCCATGAACCACAGCACGCCAGGCCTCCCTGTCCATCACCAACTGCCAGAGTCCACCCAAACCAATGTCCATCGAGTCAGTGATGCCATCCAAACATCTCATCCTCTGTCATCCCCTTCTCCTCCTGCCCTCAATCTTTCCCACCATCAGGGTCTTTTCAAAAGAATGGCCAAAGTATTGGAATTTCAGCTTCAACATTAGTCCTTCTAACACCCAGGACTGATCTCCTTTAGGATGGACTGGTTGGATCTCTTTGCAGTCCAAGGGACTCTCGGGAGTCTTCTCAACACCACAGTTCAAAAGCTTCAATTCTTCCGAAGTATACAAAGCATACAAAGTCCTAACCACTGGAGCACCAGGGAATTCCTGACACGTTTTTTCCTAAATGATGAACAACTCTTGGTAAAATCACAAACAACGTGAAATGCAATCTGTTCTTGATTTACAATTGTATTTTGGAAGGAAAAAAAAATCAGTATCAAACTAAAAATATAGTTACTATTTAATCCAGCATTTCACTTCTGGGCATAAATCCAAAATAATTGAAAGCAGGCTCTCAAAAAGATATTTCCACACCTATGTTCATAGCAGCACTATTAATAACCAAGGGGTGAAAGCAATGCAAGTGTCCATCAACAGATAAATGGATAAACAAAATATTATGTATACACACAATGAAATATTATTCATTCTTAAAGAGGAAGCAAATTCTGACATATGCTATCACATGGATGGACATATAACCATGACTCATAACCCCTATAACCTTGAGGACATTATGCTAAGTGAATTAAAGTATCACAAAAAGATAAATATTGTATGATTCTACTTATATAAATTGTCTAGAGTAGTCAAATTCATAGAAATAGAAAGTAAAATGGTAGTTGCCAAGAGCCAGGGGAGAGGAAATGGGGAGTGGTTTTTTAATGGGTATAGAGTTTCAGTTTTGCAAGATGAAAAAGTTCTGGAAATGTGTTGCACAACAGTGTGAATATACTTAACATTACCAAATTGTAAACTTAAAAGTGCTTAAGATGGTTAATTTTATGTTATAAATTGTTACCACAATAAAAATATATAATAAAATACTGTAAGACATTTAGTTTTTTGTAAAAAAAATTGAGTTCTAGACTCAATGAAAAGAGCTTTTCTCATCTATATCTATGTTGTCCTTCAAGATGCTTGAAAGTCGTGTGAGGTAAAGGACAATTCATTATGTGGGCTTGTCCTGCACATTGTATAATAGGACACCTAACTTCTCTCACCCAATGCCAAGAGCATTGACCAGCATTTTGATAACCTAAAACATCTCCACAAATTTTCATATGCTGTCTATCGGACAGTACTGTGCCTAGTGAGTTGAGAAAAATGATGCCACATGCTAAGTTCCATGAGGACAGGGACTTTATGTCCCTGTGACTTGCTCACAGTTGTACTCCTAGAACCCAGAAAGGTTTAAGTACATGCTCCTATGTGTTCAATGAATAACCATTGAATAAATAAATGTATGTGCTCCTGAGAATGGAGACTGTGTGTTGTTCATCCTTGGTTGCCTTTTGGTGTAGACACAGTGTCTACATATAGTAGATGATCAAAAACACTTGTTTATTTACTTGACAAACAAATAATGCTAAATTTTGGATAAAACAACTCCCTATCCTTGTGGAACTTATGGAGTGATCAAAGAGACAGGCAATACATAAATAAACAATGTAACATCACCAGGACTTTATTTTGATCCCAAGTTAATAGTAACAGTTTTAAGGGAATAAGAATAGTTTCAGGTAGTAATTGTAACACTTACAATAATTACTACTTATACCATAAAGTAATTTCTCACAGTGGTTGTTATTTATAGAGTATGTACTAGATGCTGATCATAAAACTTACAATAACTCTTCTCATTCTGATCCAACTCCTACAAGCTCTATACTATCAGAGCCCTGCTCACTGCCATAGCATCGTTTCTCCACACCTCTACTTTCCCACCATCCACTGTGCATTGGAGCCAAGACTGGATTTCTTTCAGTCCCTCATATGTTCCACAGTCTCTGGTTCTGAACCACACATACATAGACCAACTTCTGAGAAGACCAAATCCCCCCAGTGATCAAGTAGACATCATTTCCTTTGGGGAAACTTCCTTGATCGCTTCCAAGTTCCCCTTCTTTGTGCTACCATAGCACTTTAATCTTCCTCTATAACTTCACTCATTGCACTGTACTGCCTGTTTATTGTTCTGTATCTCCTGTGAAGAGCATAAAACCTATGAGGACAGATTACTTCTTTTTTTTTTTTTAATCACTACTGTATCTTGCTTATAAGGACACTGGAATTCCCTTAACCATTTCTGGGTTTCACTTCTCTGCATTCTGTATGCTTCTCTGAAATAACATGCATCTGCAACCCTTCTTGGAAGACTAGTCATAAGCAAGTGGAGCCATCTTGCTGACACAGACCTGGAAGGGTCTGGAGTTTACGTTCACCCTTTATCCATGGGACAGTCCTTAGTCACTGACTGATTAGTGCTAGAGTATGCTCTTTTAGCCATGAGTTGGAAGAAATACTGGGGTATGACTTAGGCTCTGGGTTACCCTGTGGTTTCAGGCAGAAACTACTCTCTGAAATCACACATTGCTTGGCTCCTGCCCCTTTGGTAGTTCCACCACTCTATTACAGGTTTCTTCCAGAAGTATTCCTTCCAAATCACTTTCATGTAAATCTTGTCTCAGGGTCTGCTTCTGGTAAGGCCAATCTTACTATACATTCACTGAAAACTGGTAAAATGTGTAATGGGGAATAGAATCTAGTGAATGTTTGTAAAAATCAATCACAAGTGACAGAATCCAACAACATAGGTATATTTATCTCTGTTTCACAGATGAGAAAACTAATATTAAGAGGAAGTATTTGCTCTCACACAGCTAGTGCCAACCTCAGGCCCATCTACAGCCCCATAAATTACTTTCTGGCAACACTATGTTTCTCCCAGCCCTAGTTTAATGCTTTAGGAAACAAAAGGGGATGCTGCACCTCTTGGGTCTCTTCTGTTACCAAATTCCCTCTTAGTAGTAGCTTCCCTAGAATCAACAGTCACTCAACAAAGAACCTTCACAGCCCTGGGAAGATATACTGTTCTACCCTGATGTATCAGATGACATTTCTGGAGTTCAATCTTGTTATCAACGATCAGGAAATATTCAAAGTGTCAAAGCCAGATAGAGATCTATTCCCTAACAGCACAAGGGGAGGAAATTTTGCAGAAATGTTCTGTGGTATCAAGCATTGGCAAGGAGAGGGAAATAAAAAGTAATAGCCTAATTTTCATTAAGTGATTGCTCTCATAAAGTAAAAGAGAACTTGTCCTTACCAGGACATTAACCCTGCATTGCTCAGACAATTAAGGAAAGTCATAAATTAATCCATAATCATAAGCTGAAAAGAAAATTTATCTTAGTACAGAGGATAAGAAAAGGAGAAAGTTATCTTGGAGAGGATTGTTTATCCATTTTATTTTACAGGACAATCCATAACCTTCATACCTTTATCCTTACAATTCTCTTCTCCTTATCTCCATCCCCTCGTTTCATCTTTCTTCCTCTTCTTCTCTCTCTACACATCTTCAACTTAATGACCCTACACCAAGTGCTCAGATCTTGAGACTTAAAAATGAAAATAGGGAAAATTCTTCCAGCCACTCTGAAAGACTACTGAATTCTTTAATATGAAAATTCATTCAGATAATATACGTTTTTCACCCAAGACTACAGAGATTCTTCAGGGCTAGGCAGAAATGAAACTTGGAAAATGAAAATAATAAAATGATTATGAGATTATGGGATGATGTAGTTGATTCTATTTTTATTTCCTTTATTATTGTTAATTATAATATTTGGGCGATGATACCTATTTAGAAAGAGAACAGAAGAGGCAGGAAGTCAGAAGTGAGAAGGTATGGATCGCCTACACTATGCTAGGCACTATAAATATATTTTATTGAACCCTAATTATAAATCTATCAAATAGGTATTGATATCCCCATTTGATAGATGTTGAAAGTGAGCATGAGATCTTATCTATCTTGCAGAGCTAGGATTTAATGTCAGCTCTATTTATCCCCAAAGACTAAGTTTTTGACTTTGAGATGAGGAATGACCAAGAAGAGATGAACAATGGACACGAGAGGCCTAGAAAACATGTAAGTAAAGCTACCGCTGCTCCACAGCCCTCAAATAATAATTCTGAAAGTAAGATCATTTATGAATCTCCTTTGGCCAATGACGATTTTCTTACAGAGTTTGGAAGGAACGCAAGTAAGGAGAATGGGACAGGAGAGCCAGGGAACTGGGGCATGAAGAAATGTTTAAGATTAACAGAAATATTGACAGATATGATTTTCCTTTATCCTTTTGCCCATCAGTCAGATAGTCTGAATACATTACCTCAAGGGGGGGTGGGGGATGCAGCAGCATAAGGGTAAGGGAGATTTTTGGTATTTGAGATTTAAAATCCTAGGTCTTAGGAAACAATAAGAATTCAGAAATTTAAGAAAATATAAGGTAAGAGTTAAGCTTTGGTTCCTCCCCTGGAGTAGCAGAAGGGGAGAGGACAGAGGACAGAATGAATTTAAGAAGTTTTTGTGATCATATCAATGGGAGTGCGGGAGAAGAAAATGGCAACCCACTCCAGTATTCTTGCTTGGAGAATCCTGTGGACAGAGGAGCCTGGAGGGCTGCTGTCCAAAGGGTCACACAGAATCAGACATGACTGAAGCGACTTAGCATGCATGCATTGGAGAAGGAAATGGCAACCCACTCCAGTATTCCTGCCTGGAGAATCCCAGGGACAGAGGAGCCTAGTGGGCTGCCATCTATGGGGTTGCACAGAGTTGGATACGACTAAAGCGACTTAGCAGCAGCAGCAGCAGATGGGAGTGCAGTCAGCATCCAGAGACTGCCATGTAGATGAGAGCACTGTCTTCCAACTTGCTCCCAGAGCCTCCAATACCCTCACTCCCAAGACCTTCACTGGCAATCAGCGTCTCCTGCTCCAAAGAAAACACTACTCTTAACAATGAACAAAACACTTCTCTTTCTCTTGGCGTTTGAGAAAGGACAAGATAGAAAACAGAGTTAGTGGCAGGGCAGACCAACGGTGCTACTTGCCACCATTCCATCTGGTCCCCTCTGGATTCTTAGAAAATAGACAGATGCAGAGCACCAGCAACATTCTCAAACCAAGCCCTTGATACAAACACAATTTTTCAAAACTAAATGGAATTGATGTTGAATTTGTTGTTTCTGTTGTTTTTGAAGCAACCACTTACAAAGAAAGTAAGATGACTTTATAAGAGGGCAAGGTGACTTCAAAGTGTTTCCTGCTTTTTGGCTCTTCATAAAGCTGCAGAAAATTTAAAGCATCTCCGCAAATTTTAGGGGAATTTTCAGTGGATGATTTGATACTACATTTCTTCACTATCAAAGTTCCTTGGATTTCTCTTTAACAAAAATACTAATGCTTGAGTTAACCTGAGTTCTTCATTATTCCTAAAGAATGGCATCACTTGTTTTTAAGCATATGAAGACCACTAAATGTCCCTTTGTTTTTTGACAAATATCAAACTAACAGAAAAATTGAAAGAAGAAAAGCAAAGGATACACTTTACCTGTGCTTGTGTAGCCTAATAAAATAACATATACT
Organism: Odocoileus virginianus; assembly: GCF_023699985.2. Taxonomy (NCBI): domain Eukaryota; kingdom Metazoa; phylum Chordata; class Mammalia; order Artiodactyla; family Cervidae; genus Odocoileus; species Odocoileus virginianus. Next base: position 45,615,411 of record NC_069679.1, read on the forward strand.
ATTTTAAGGGATTACATAAAGACCTTAGCATATTGCCTGGCACATTGTGACTGAAAATTATTTTTGCCTTTTAGATATTCTCCTTGCCAACAGTATCTGGAGTTTATAAAAAACACGATGACACATATGAGTGGCATCTTGATGGAAACATATTGTTAACTTGCCTCAAAAATTGATAGTTTGCTTTAAGATCTACTTTTATAACAACATAAGCATGTTATTCATTACAGCATTATTTAGAATGGTAAAATATCTTAGAATTAAACTGTATGTCTATCACTAGATTCTGGTTGAATAAATTATGTTGCTTCTACACAGCCATCCAAAGGATAAGGAAGAACTCTATGAACATATGGATATATTGGTAAATTTAAAAACAAAGTGCAAAAGAGTATACACATAGTACAATACCTTCTGTATATGAAATGAAGCAGAAATATAAATTTATCTATCAATCATCTATATATATCTGCCTGTTCTTTTTACTAAAAGAACCACCAGAAGAATGCATCAAAAAATAATGAAAACAGTACCTATAGAGATAAGTGAGAATATAGTAAAAAGAGTAAGGATGAGAAGGGGAGCTCTATGAGTATATCAACTTACACAGGTTTGATTTGGGGAGGGAACATTCTAAAATAAAATGAGCCCTGACTCCAAAAATTCCAAGAAAGAGAAAAGAAAAAAAGACACGAATTTTTCTAGATTAAAGGAAAATAAAGAGACATGATGACTAAATGCAGTACATGATTTTTTGTAGGACCCTGTGTCATATATATCTATGAATTTACATAAATCATATTTATGTGTTTATATAGCTCATCTATCAGACAAACATAGCACAATGTGAACACTCAATATACATAGTTGTAACACTGCAATACTCCTAAGCAATCATAGTTTAAAACTGCAATTCTTGTGAAGATTTAATTTAAAAATTTTAAGAACAAGGTTGGACATGTTAAGAGCCATTTGTATTTCCTTTCCTATTCATATTATTTGCCTATATTTATCTGGGGCATTAATGGTCTTTACTGATTAATAGGAGACTTTCACATATTAATAATAAGAAAACAAGCCCTTTTTAATGCAAATTATAGACATTTTCTCTTGTTTTTCTTTTAGCTTTTTTAATGGTGCTTTGTTTTCCCGGTTGATATTTCATTTTAATTTATTATAGTCAACAGATATCAATCTTTTCCTTTTGTTATGATGTTTGCATTATGCTAAGGAAACCTGCCTTACTCAAGGTGGCACCTGTGCTTTCTTCTAGTATTTTATAGTTTCATTTTTGCACATATATATAATTAAACATTTTAATATATAATTAAATACTTAAATCATCTGAAATTTATGTAAGTTTAAGTGAAGTAGCAATAAGGTTTAATTTTTCTCAAGATGATTATTCAGTTGTTTCAGCAACATGTGTTAAATAATTTATTTTTCCCTATTGTTAAATTCTAAGTAAATCTCCTATATATTATCTCCCTTAATCCCTAAAAGGCCTTGCAAGATAGGTATTGTTACAGATGAAGCTACTCAGGGCAGAGAAAACTTGTATCTCAGAGTTAGAAAAACACAACAGCAATAGAATATGAATAAATATGATGACTTGGAGAAAATTTAAGACCGCGGCAAATGCATTTGTATTAGATAAAAGCTTCATAAATTAATAAATTTCACTGTATTTAGTATAGCACTAGCCAAAAGAAATAATAAATGCAGTAAATGCCTTGTTAAAAATATCATGTTATTGGCTAAATTATTAGTGAGCAGTGACCTTAATTAACAAGGTAATAAGCTTGCTGACTTGCTGATGATGCAGTTTTTTAGAAGTCATCTGTGCCAGGTAAGTCTTCCTAGCAGGATAAGAAAATGTGTTATATGCAGAAGGACAGAAAAAAAGAATTTGGCTTTGACAACTGATGGGGGTGCAGAATGGTATGTGTTCCATCCCCTAGGCCTCCTTGGAGCCTACCTACCTCCCATCCCCCATTTGAGAAGACAGGATAAAAAGACCTGCCCTCACTGGCTATGATCATACATGTTATATTTCTGAGGGAGAATTGATCTTGGGATTCTCTGCTGCTTATTCTCTTCAACTTCTTCTTTGCTTCAGGCTGTAGCTCTCAGCCACCCAGAAGATTGCTGATTATCCAAATTTATCCATAAGACAACAGTGCTTACGACAGTGTGGGCACAGCATTTTGGAATTGAATTTCCTCAAGCAGTGGCAAGCCGAAGACTTTATTTAGCCTTGCATAATTACTGAAAGCCTGAATGGCCCATTGAGTGTTATGATTTTCATTTTCCTGAGTTTGTGTTAGGAAAAAGGGGTCAGGGAAGGTCAATTCCATCCACACTGCTGATCCCACATTGAACATTGATCTGAACAGGTGAGGCCAGAAGATTTAGACCTGATGTAAACGTGAATAAAGAGGCAACTGATATGGTCTTTGGCATTAGTAATAAAAAGCAAATACGCTGAGAGCCCTTTTACTTATGTTTTTAATAGAGCAGTGATGTGGGGAAAGTAATACATAAATTCACGTCTGAATCTAAAAAAGTCCTACTTCTGAGAGTCTTCTTTGCTGACAAGCAATTGTTAATATTAATTCAAAAAAGAATCTCCTCTGCTCCCCCAAAAGTTTAATTAAGAAGTATGTTCTAACAAGTCTGATGTAGGCTCAGATTCAAATCAGCTCATCAATCCATGAGTCAATACTTATCAGAGAATCCAACAAAATAAAATATCGACTCAGATGAGATTCCCTTCAGAGAATAATTTGATGTTCTCAATTTCTCCTGGCTCAATAATTTAGGAAAATGTGAGGTGTGACTATAAAGTAATGATACTGATTGCACTTGTCACACGTGAAAATCAACCTTGTCATTTATATCATTCTAGTCACTTATATAATTTGGGACCTTGTCACATATAAATTAGGACACTTTGAGGGGAAAAAAAGAAAAGTTTTGTTACAGTTATATCTCAAGATATCATTGAGGTTAATTGCATTTGCCATTCCTTTAAGTTAGTAGATTGGGTTTGATTTTAGTTTTAGAATTTTATGGGTATAAGTGCTTGAAATCTATCAAGACTCCCCCATGGGCAAGGCAGTGTGATGTGCCATGGGCATGTATATGCATATGTACGTGTGTGTGTGTGTGTGTGTGTGTTCGTTTGAGGAAAGTGGGGCTATAAGAAGATACAAAAGAGGCAGAAAAAAATTCTTAAAAGATCTCACAATCTAACTGAACATGCAATAATAACTAATGGTCCCACCACTCCCAACTTGACCTTGGGCAAGTTCTTTAGCTTCTCTCTGCCTGTTTCTTCATCCATAAAATGAAGATAGTAATAACACCAACCTCATATGCTTAGTGTGAGAATTAAAACGGAACTGTATGTGTAAAGTGCTAATAAACAGTCAATGTTGAATCTATTATGATGATGGTGGCACTACAATACCATTGCAGAGGGAAGTTTTTTGAAACAATCATGATCCATGAACGTGATCTCAGTTGGCCTATGTTAGTGAAGGAGAGAAGCCCAGCAAAAAAAAAAAAAAAAGGTCTCCTAACTCCACCTCCTCTGCCTAATTATTGGGGAGCAAAGGAGACTTTGCACTTTACACTGGATTGCCAAAATATATATATATCAATGAATGAATATTGTCAAGGCAGTTTGAGGCACGTAAAGGGTAGATATTAGGTAAAGTCAGTCACCAGTCAATAGCGTTTATTGATTTATTTTTGTGTGAAGAGCACTGTATTATGTGCTGAATGGGAATACTGTATTCTTAGTCTTCAAGGCATAGAAGTTGGCCTGGTATAGGTTGACCTGTATTTTTCTGTAAAAGCTTTCTCCAGATGGCTGCTTAAGGAGCTGTTAATCAAAAGAGAAAACTCCATCCCTAGCACCTTCACTCTGGCATCTTCACTGGTGCTCACAGCTGTGCCCTAGGATGCTGTAGACCCTTTGCAGTGCACTTACAACTTAGGCTGCCCCAAAACTCAAGACTCTTGATTCTGAAACATAGGCTATGAGAACTATGCTCTACAGTACAAAGAAAACCTGTGTGCTATACAACAAAAATAGAGCTTCCATTATTTTCTTATTCTGTGTGTTTTTTAATTAACCCTAAAACTTGAACACTGCATCTAATGTTCCTATATTATATTTTTATTTCTCCTTGCAAGCTGTAGCAAAATTCCTAATAAACATTTTGGCCAACAATATGAGAGCTGCAATGATTTCTTCTGTATTTCTGTGTCTACAATAGGTCTCTAGTGTTATCAGAGAAAAGAGAGAATATATTTGGCATTTTAGCTGGCTCCAGGGACCCAAGCATCAATGCAGCATATACACTTCAAAGCGTACTATCCAGCAACCCAGAAATGTCCCCAAGTGCTCCCTGGCCAGCTTCTCTGTAGGTGTTTTACTTTGGCTAGTCTTCACTCTCTACTCCCAGTTCTTCAATACTTAGCATTCTCCTTCATTGCAAATCACATTCTGTGTGTGTGTGCGTACTCAGTAGTGTTTGACTCTTTGCAATCCCACAGACTATAGCCTGTCAGGCTTCTCTTCCCATGGGATTTTCCCGGCAAGAATACTGGAGTGGATTGCCATTTTCTTCTCCAATTCACATTATTTGCTATTAATTATCAGTTCTTTCTCTGAATTTCTTTTGGAAGGTAAGGGGAGAAATCAGAACAATCTTGATGTTTAAAATTTACTCCAAAACTGTACTTTGGATAAAGGTGTCTAGGAGGTATTTTTCTTGTACCTGTGTGGGTGCTTGTGGGTGCCTACATGGGGAGGAAGTATCATCAAAGGAAATGCAAGATATCTGGAGCTGTAAGAAAAGTAACAATTAAGAGAGAATTTCAAAATGGGATTTTCCATCAACTAAATTCTATGAATGGTCAGGCACATCAAACATCAAAGCAGGCAAAAAGTCTCCTCTCAGTTCTGTTATTCTGAGCTAGCTAAGCTATCTGACAGAAATCTATAGAATATGAATGTTTAACTTTATCCAATGTTCTTAAATTTTTATCTAAGGCTGAATCTTGGGAGGAGCAAGAGTCTAGGTTGTTTGTTTTTTTTTTTTTGAGTCTAGGTTTTTACTTATAATATGGCCGGCAGAAAAGTCCTCAATTCTGGACTTTGGAGTCATCAGCAGCACAAGTAAATTAGGTCAGAGATAGGAAAATATACACACATACATATTTACATGGATGGATACATATTTATATGGATGGATATATACATACATATGTATACAAACACATGGTTATTTACAGATAGGGAGATAGATACATGCATACATACATAGATAGATACATACATTCATATATAGATAGACACATACATACACAGGTACATAAATACATACGTAGACAAATAGACAAAACAGAAAATAATGAAATCAAGTGGATTACTAGAAAGAGTAAAATATTTCCACTTTAAAAGGAAAGTGCAAGGTAAAACTCTCATTACTATCAAATACATTTACTCTAACAATACATTTCCTAGTTTTGTTGCTGTATTTCACCCTCTCCCCAAAGAAATATTATTCAGAAAAAAAAGAAATATTATTTGGGAATTAATAAACAGCAGAGTGACAAATATACCTATAGGAAGCAGTCTATAAACATGCAAGTTTTATATAATTTTCTTTGAAATCTTACATTTTTATTGTGTCTTATTAACTTTTTTATTAGATTAATCCATGTTTGCCCAAGGACAGTTAATATTTAGGCCAGCAAATGGGGAAATACTGCTCTTATCTCCAGTGGATCTCAGAGGTCTTCCCGGAAGAGGAGGACTTTCTCCCACAACACCTCAAAATAAAGAGTTCCAGTGATAGAAAGGAAAGGGACTTCATTTCAACTACCCTGGATAGAAACAATGACTCTTCACTCAGTTCTTTAAAAAAAAAAATCTCATCTATAAGGATCTTTTTCCCTCTTCATCATAAGAATGATGTTTGTCCTATGACACATACATCATTTATGCAAATATCAAAAGCAATAATAACAAAATATAAATGAATTAATATTACCCACTGCACTCAAATTTCAGGCTTGAAATCAAGCAGGCAGACTTTCACCACTTTCTTGAGGTAGAATTTTATTTAAGAAACCTGCCACATCATACATTAATAAATGAGGATGCCTTAGTTTGTCTGATTCTGTTTTATACACTTAATTGTCTATAATACATTCATCTTAGAAATCTGTAGATGTTGAGAAATATTACATTCCTTACTTATAGCATTTACAAAGCTTCACACTTACATCCGCCGCCTCTACCCCTCTCCCTATGATTCAGTCTCTTCATATTGTAATACTTTGGTGATTATTGACTTGGGGTTAAGGTTGGAGCTCAGTACAACTGTGTGAGCATTTGCTGTCTTCAATTTGATGGTATGCTGCCGCCTGCCCACTCCATATTGACAGGCATCCGCTTACTTTCAGATTGGTGTTCGTTTGCTGATGAACACACAGGAGAGGGATCATGACCTTTTCTCTTATCTGGACAGCTCTTAGCTTCACAAACATTTTTTTGCTGCAGGGTGTTATTAACAACAGGATGATAGAACAAAGAAATGAAGAGATGGGAAGCACATCAACGTATGAAATTTTCTTTATTAGGACACCCTCGGGGCCCAAAGGAGGGGGTCTAATTATACAGGTGTGGCCTTTCTCCTTAGAATAACAAATTTTACACACATATGCACACACATATGCATACCTGCTCTAGTGAGGTCATAATTTGAAAATAAAGGGTTATTTACTTCCCTTGTTTATGGGAGTCTGCAACTCTGCTTTCCCTTGAAACAGGTTTTACATAAATAGAAAAGCAAGTCAAATAAATTGAGTTAGGACAAGATATGAATTAGATATAAATATATATCTAATTAGATACATATATCTAATTAGATTAATCATAGCATGTTAACAATTAAAATTTAATGAGCTCATTTCTCCTATATTTGAAGGCTGTGTAAATTCAACTCTGTGGGATTATTTAGGGCAAAGGTATTAGAAAAGAGGCAATTATAACTAGTCTGGGTTTACAACCCTCCTTGTCACACAAGCCTTGCATCTGAATTTAAGAGCCCTCAAAGGATGGAGAATCCAGACATTTTTAGATGAATTCTTGTCTTTGGATTCTAACAGACTTATTTTCTATTTTCTGTGCAACTCTAAAAGGAAAACTTTGAACTTAAATGTGTGAAGAATATCTTGAGAGAATATTCTACCTTTCCTTTGGGGTGGGTTAAATTCAAACTAAAATTTCCCAGATCACTGGATTTATGCTGGAGTTATTGATCTTAGGCCAACATCCTCAGTGATACGAAACTAAAAGGAAGAGATTTGAAATAGCCAGAAAGAAATCTATAGAGCAAGAACCTATGGAACTAAACCATGCTCCTAGTAGGAATCAACACTGATATATTTGCAGCATAATATATCTGTGACAACATTAATTATTCCAATTTGGTCATTTCTGTTGACTTTCCTCCTCTGATCAATCACGCCCTTGCTTTCATATCCCAGATCCTACTACAAAGTTGTGATAATGTGGAAATAAACAAAATTCTGTTTTTTAAAAAATATTTGTTAAGTTACAGAGGCACAAATTACACTCTGGAAAACATATCTTTTATTTTATTTGGTTCCCTTAAGTAAAAGATGTGCAATTGTGTTGCCTTTTTCCTCCCTCACATTTTAAGATAAAATCTCCCCTGACAAAAACATACATCATATGTCAAAGAATTTGAAAATAGAGATTTAAATGTAAACACAGTACAACCTTAATTATAATGGTCCCTGCAGGACTTGGCCAATAAATATAGATTAGTAAAAAAATAAAAATTTGAAATTTCAATGAGTATTGTCTTGCATTTCTATATTGCGTTTCATCTGAGTATCCCAACTACTATATATACACATTAAAGCATTAAACCTCATACTTTTTTAGAACATAATGCTTTTACCTCTGGAATAAGTGAATCATTTTTGGAGATCACATGGACACAGACAAAGAATTCCCAGGGCTGTTTTGGTCTTCAAGTCATGGCACTGGGAGAATCCTCCCCTGATTTCTGATATAGCATCTGCAACCCCAGCTCAGGAGCCAAGGCACAAACAGAAATATAGAAGTATGAAGTAAAACGGGTGAGCCTAATTTATCCCAATTCACTTATTTCTTAACTTGTAAGGGAAGAGAAAAACAGCTATTCGCTTCTAGTTTGGCATTTAGTTAATAGAAATTTTCTATTAGCCATCATCCACATATTTCTACTACAGTCATGACTGCTGCTCAAAATTACAACCCTAAAGCATAACCCATACATCCTCTGGAGTCACTGAAATAGGACCAATATTACATTCATCAATGTGTCCATGTATCATGAATTTCACTGTACTTAAAATTCTTCCTGAACTGGTCACAAGTGAGATGCCGGCATGCTACCCGGTATACTAGAGAGTCTCATTAGCTAAAAACTTCCATTTCTCTGAAGATGCTGTTAAAGATGCAGCACAAGCCAACTGAAATGAGGAAGAAGGCTAAATCATAACATGGGTGAATCAGGAAAACACCATTTTTCTCATGAACTATCTATTTTTCTAAGGCTGTACAACCTACCCAGTGATAGAAAACTTGAAGACTGGACCTTGTCAATAAGATATAGTCCATAGGGGGTTCCCTGGTGGCTCAGTGGTAAAGTATCTGTCTGCCAATGCAGGAGACATGGGTTCGACCTCCGATCAGGGAAGATCCCATATGCCATGGAGCAATGAAGCCTGTGTGCCACAACTGTTGAGCCTGCGCTCTCGAGCCTGGGAGTCACAACTACTGAGCTCACGCGCCACAACTACTGAAACCCACGTGCCCTAGAGCCCGTGCTCCACAACAAAGAGAAGCCACCACGATAAGAAGCCCGTGCACCACAACTAGAGAGCAGTCCCCGCTACTACTAAGACTCAGCACAGGCAAAATAAACAAACAATAAAAAATATATAGTCAGTGGAAATTCCCAACAGCTACTCTAAATAAACCTATATTGGCCATGACTCATCTAATTAGAGCCCCTCTCCAGGCAGATTTTTATTATTTTTTAATGTAATATAATTGCTTTAAAATTTTGTTAGTTTCTGCTATACAACAAAGTGAGTCACCTATATGTACACATACATGCTCTCCCTATTGAGCCTCCCTCCCACCGACCCTCCCATCCTACCCTTCTTGGTCATCACAGAGCACTGAGGTGAGCTCGTCAAGCAGATATTTTAAAACTTTGCTTTTAAGACTTTTTCCTCATTTTGTTTTTATGATTATGTAGTGAGTTGAGTAATAGCCCCCCAAATTCCTGTATGCCCAGAGTTTCCAAATGTGACATTATTTGGAAGTAGTCTTTGAACACATAATTAAGACAAGGTCATACTAGATTCAGTTCAGTTCAGTTCAGTCACTCAGTTATGTCCGACTCTTTGCGAACCCACGGACTGCAGCATGCCAGGCTTCCCTGTCCATCACCAACTCCCGGAGCTTACTCAAACTCATGTCCATTGAGTTGGTGATGCCATCCAACCATCTCATCTTCTGTCATCCCCTTCTCCTCCAGCTTTCAATCTTTCCCAGCATCAAGGTCTTTTCAAATGAGTCAGCTCTTCGCATCAGGTGGCCAAAGTATTGGAGTTTTAGCTTCAACATCAGTCCTTCCAGTGAGCACTCAGGACTGATCTTTAGGATGGACTGGTTGGATCTCCTTGCAGTCCAAAGGACTCTCAAAAGTCTTCTCCAACACCACAGTTCAAAAGCATCAATACTAGATTAAGGGAGAGCTAAATCTAGTGGCTGGTGACCTTATGAAGAATAAGGGAAGACAGAGAGAGACACGTGGAGAAGAAAATGCCATGTGAAAACAGAAGCAGAGACTAGAGGGATGCATCTACAAGTCAAGGAGCACCAAGGACTGCTGGAAACCAACAGAAACTAGAATAGATACATGGGACAGTTTCCCTCACAGCCTCCAAAGGAAATAAGCCTGTTGACACTTTCAGAGTTGTGAGTTACTGAACTGTGGAAGAATAAATGTTCCATTTTAAGCTACCCAGTTCACAATCTGTACAGAAGCCCTACGAAACTCATACAGACTATATCCTCATTATCAATGTTATTATCAAAGCTAATATTTACCGGATCCTCTGTGTTAGGCTCTGCTTTTTACATAGCATCTCATGTAATCTATATAATAAAATATAGAAAAAATTAGGTTATTATCGTTTCCATTTACAGATGAGGAAACTGAATCTTAGAGCCATCCAAGATCCCATAGAAAGGAGTGAGACTCAGACCTAATTCTCTTGAACACTGGTATTCCCCTAGCAAGGCTTATTCACACAGAATGAGATACCATGGGTTTCCATTAAAAGAAAAAAAATCTGAAAAGATTTAGCCTGGGGTCAATATAAATGCAACCCAATCTCCCATACCTTTTATATATATGGCCATGATACAGTGTAACCATAACTAAAGTTTAAAACATTGAGCCAAATGTACAATAAGACCTCAGCTTTCAGCATTGTCCCTCTAATGCATTTCATGAGCCACAGAAGTGGACATTTTGGCACACTTCCTAACAATAAATGAAACCCAAAAAAGGAATTATTTTTTTGTTTAACATTTTACCAGAAGATTGTTTCCGCTTGGTTAATTGGAATTGTGTTGTATTTATAGACTCAGTTCATTTCTCCAGGGGATATGGGCAAACAATTTTACATATTACCCCTTTCCCCTTTCACACTCCATGATACAATATGCCACTGTTATATTTATGCATATGTCTCACAGCATAGCCCCAAAGGGGTATGACACTATCACTTCCGAGATTTTCATTTCACTAACCCTGGACTAACCTAATGTGTTTTTTCCTGGCAGCCATTCAACCTCACTTCAGCAGGAAGCAGCTTTTAGAAAAATGGAAGATAGAAATATTTGTCCAACGTTCAACAAACATTTATTGAGCACCTATTATATATAAACCTGATTACAGTTTAGGATTATTGACATATATATAAATAACTATGTGATACATGTATAAATAAACGCCATGCAAAGAAACGTATTACACGTGTTCAGAGGAAGGTGCAGAGTAGGGGTGACCATGAAAAGCTTCCTGGGAGAACGGCAACTCAGTCTTGGAAGTTGCGTATGACCTGGCTGTGCAACACAGGAGAGAGCTGGCAGTGAGAGGATCAAAGCCGAGGCAGAGGGGAAGTTTTCTCCCTGCAATGATGGGAGCAGTAAGTCCTACAAGGCACTGGACAGTGAGCTCCCTGAACACAGAAATTTTGCCTTGGTAACTTTGTGCCGTCACAGCCTGGCACAGTGTGGCTGCTCAAAATATAGGTGAATGTTCAACATATGGACTAATGAATAAATCAATGAACATTTCATGATATAAAAAGAAAAGTAAATGGAAGCTCCATCACGTTTTCAAAACCCAAAGGAGGAAGTAGTGGCTTTTGGAATCAAGGTAGAACCAGTCCCCAGCACTACTTTAGTTTCCATGGAGGGCCAGTTGGAAAGCACCACATCCTCTCCTCTATCAATTCATTCTTAAAGGCTTGCCAACCAAATGAGTTTCTCCCTGAGATAATCTGGAGGCCAGAGGCCAGAAGGAAGTGGAGAAAGGAAGCAGTCATCTGGATAACAAGGCCACAGAAAACACAGGCTGAGGAGGAGCAAGAGGTCAGCCTTGTCTGGAAAATTGCCTGGCTGCAGAAATCTGACCTGTGCAAAAGGAAGCAGGATAGAACTTTTAAGTCTGTTTCCAAGAACAAATCTATTTTTAGGTAAACCTTACTTTTAGCAACAGACCTCCAAGTACAGGAAAGTACTTAAAATCCTCCAAACAAAATAAATATAGGTTTCTAAGGTTTATACCATTTTATGATGTTTTCTCTTTTGCAGATAAAACTCTCAGTGTAGGCAGAAAAATACTTAATCCTGTATCCAATATATTCATAGGAGTGAAGGAGAATAAATAAGAGCCTTCTCTAGCTAGTCCTATACACAGCCAAGTCAGAAAGATCCAGCTCATTTGCTCACTTGGGTTAACTTCCAGCTCACATCAGACTATATCACTGCCCACATTATAGCACTCATATTAAAGGTACTTCCAGGAAGTTTCTAGGCCATAAGCTCCTAAACCACCTGGCAACTGGGTGAGAAGTCTCATGCAAGTCTGATGCCATTTCAAACTCAGAAAATGCATTCGTAATAGACTGTGTAACAATAAAGACACTAGTGGTCTATCTGGGACCAGGGACCCTGCATTCCACAAGCAACTCGGGCCAGAATAAGGAAAGGCCCCTCAGATTACCAGATGGGATCTGTATCTCAATGATTGACCATTCAGGAAAAAAAGCTCTACTAATGCAAAATTAAGACATCTGGAGCAGAATGCAGATCAGGAGCCAAGGGTCTTGTTAGTCGTTGAGCTGTTGCTTCTTGGAAAATGGCTCTGCAATTTCTCAGTAGACTGATGGCAAAGGAAATCAACATCTACTATGTGCTAAGCAACTTCTTATGCTTTATTCTATTTACACATCAGTTTCTCATGCATAAAATGGACATAATGATGCTTCCTCTGCTTATTTCTCAGGGACCTTTTTGAATTTTAAAGGAGATTCATAAATATGAAAAGATTTATATATATATATATATAGTCTTTGGGGGACATTTTTGAATATCTGGCCTGACCAGTGTTGTAATATAGGAACAAGCATCCTCTCAGTGAATTCTAACTCATGTCCAAGTCAAGCAGAATCACAGAATCATTCTTATCATCATCTTTCCTAGTGGGGAATCATAAAGATCTAAAGTAGCAGTTTATGTAAAGGGGACAAACTCAACCCACCATTACAGACATGCATAAGTACTAGAAAAGTGAATGAATGGTTAGAGAATAGTGTGGCTCTTTTCTTTCTTCCTTTCTTCTTTTGTCTTTTCTGTTTTTTCCTATAGTCACTGTAACTGTAACCAGGGGTGCTTTAAAAGTAGCCTAGTCTAGTCTCAGTTCCAATCAGGCAAACCTGAACTCTTATGGTAATGATGATGGGCACTTACATGTCAAGCACAATGCCAAGTACATTACACATGTTCTCTCATTTACCCTCTCAACACCTCTGTGAGGTGGTCACTATTATCTCCATTTTACAGACAAGGAAAATGAGACAAAAAGAGGTTAAGAAACTTTCCTAGGGAGGAGGAACAAGATGGCAGAAGAGTAGGTGGACATGGAATATATCTCTCTCCACAGATACATCAGGAATACACCTTCAGGCACAGAAGTGCATGCAGAACACCAGCTGAGAGTGGACAGGAGTACCTGACCAGCAGAAAAGAATATATAGACCCACGCACAACTCGGTAGGACAAAGGAACTAGAGAGGGGTAAACAGGAGTGTTAGTAGGACTGGACCTGCCCTCTGAGGGGGGGCGGAACTGAAGCAGGGGTCTGATCCCCACATTAGGCCAATTGTCTGAGTCAGAGGAGAAATATTTAAGGCTGATCTGTGGCAGCCTAAATGGAATAAGAATCAGGCAGTCCTTGCCACAGCCATACATACCCTAGACGGTGCAGTGGCTGGCAGCTGGAGTTTAGGGATTGTGAAGCAATCCCAGAGTGAGGGCTGCGGTTGACTGTGCAGAGACGGATCCAGGGGATGTGAGGGAGGAGACTATGGTGGGAAATACCTGAAGAGGAAAGCCGGGCAGCCATGGAAGTAAGGCAATACTTCTGAGAAACACACAGTGGGTGGAGCCATCACCATAGTCTCTCTCTCCCCACAGGCCCAGCATCGGCAACTGAACAAGGGAGAGGCTGGCCGATCAAAGGCCTGACACTCTGAACTACAGAGTAGGACCCCATCCAGGGTGCCCCTTTAAGTGCCTGATGCATGGATCTACAGAGTAGGACCCAGGCGGGGGAGGTGGGGACACCTCTATTTGCCTGATGCACTGAACAACAGACAAGGACCCCAGGCAAAGAAGCCCTCTAAGTCTGAATGGGTGGAGCTACGGAGAAAGACTGGGCAAAGAGGCCTTCTGATTGCCAGCTACAAAGGCTCGAAAAAGGACTCTGATAGGGCCATAACTCCTGTGGCGGAGGCAGTTCATGTCCCCGCACCCTTGGTGCCACCAGGGTCCCCGCAAGTCAGGCAGCTGTGCTATGTTCATGCTCAACTCTCACTGGGGCAGAGCTGCCACAGGCAAAAAAAGTCTTGCGCCTATGAGCACAGGGTTGCTTTGGTAGTGTCCGACTCTTTGCGACCCTGTGGACTGTGGACTGCCAGGCTTCTCTGTCAGGGATGGAGGGGCTTCTCCAGGCAAGAATACTGGAGCGTATTGGCCAATACTGGTTGCCATACCCTTCTAGAGCACTATGTTTCCTGCTGCCCTAGCCGCTAACTCCCCTGAGTACCTGGTGCTTCCAGAACCCCTGTGACTCAAGCAGGTGCACCAACTCCACACCTGACCCTCACAGGGGCAAACCCAAGTCCTCCAGGGCAGCCTCAGAAGCAAAGCCCAGTGGAACTGATATCCAGAGGTGGAAATAAAACCAGTTGAAACCCAGGGACAGTGTGACTAAGGAAGAATACCCAAAACCCTCCCACCAGCTGTACAAGCTGCAGATTAAATCCACATGATCAACTAGGCAGACTCTGTGTCTGTGAAATATATAAAAGGTCATTGAGAGCTCCCACAAAAGAAAATGCACTAGTTCTGATAGCACTAGTTCACAGCTATCAGAACACTGGAGGCAAGAACACAGAGGAGTAGGAGCAGATTAGAATCTGAGCTGCCCTCACAGCAATCAGCACAGTTGTTAAAAGGGCATCCTAGGGAGGTCAAGTGGACTGTGATTCCCAGCGAGGGAAAGGGCTCTGACAGCAGTGACTCAAGAAAAACATTTACTATTCTTATGTTTTGACTTGTTCTGTAGATTCTTTTGGATTTTTTTTTCTCCCCCCGCCCCCCCGTTGTAGTTGTCGATTTTATTGGCACTATGAAATCTAACCAAGCTTTTGAGCACTTTTTATTCCTCAGTCACATTTTTTTATTGTTGTTATAAACCTCTGCCTCCATATTGGGCTTTTGTAGTCCTGGGGAGGTTTTTTTGTTTTGTTTTTGCTCCTTTTTTTAATTTTAGTTTTTAATTTTTTAAACCTATTATTATTTTTCTACATTTATTCCTTTGTTTGCTTTTCCTACTGTTCTTTTCCCCTTGCAGTTAATCTTTAATATATATAAATCTTCTTTATCTATCTCTATTTAACTTTGCATATCTATTTTTTCTTTCCTTTAGTCTCAACATATTTGTTAGTTTTATTTTCATTGCTTTATACCCCAGTTGGCACCTTGCTTTAGTTTTATTTTACAGTTTGTGCTTTAGTTACTTTTGTTCTGGTAGACATCATTTTTGGTTCCCTTTGTTCGCCAGGTCAATCTGTTTTACTTTATTTTTGTTGGACTGTTTTAATTTTGCTTATGGGTGTATATTGTGTATATGTGTATATTCAGTCACACTTTTCACTGTTGTATAAACCTCTGCCTCTACATACGGGCTTTACAGTTCTGTGGAGTTTTCCTTTTTTTTCCTTTTCTCTTTCTTCTTCCATTTTTTTGTTTTCTTTCCTCTATTTTATAATTTTAATTTTCTTAAACGTATTACATTTTTCCTACATTTATTTCATTATTTGCCTTTCCTACTGTTCTTTTCCCCTTGCAGTTAATCTTCAATGTATATAAATCTTCTTCTTCTACCTCTATTTAAATTTGCATAGCTATTCTTTCTTTCTTTTCTTTCTTTCCTTTCCTCTCAACACATTTGTTAGTTTTGTTTTCATTGCTTTATTCCCCACTTGGCACCTTGCTTTAGTTTTGTTTTCCAGTTTGTGCTTTAGTTAGTTTTGTTCTTAACTGGTAAATATAATTTTTTATTTCCTTTTTTGCTTGGTCAGTCTAATGTACTTTATTTTTGTTGACTATTTTGACATTTCTCATGGGTGTATATGTATATGTATATGTATATATTCCATTATTTTAATTATTATTTGCCTGATTTTGTAACTGCCATTTGTCTGGGGTTCATCTTTGGTTTCTCGTTTTTGGATATTTGTTTTAATCTCACTTAATGCCATAACGAACCACTTGCAGAATTTTCACTCCTGACCAGAGATCAAGCCCTGAGCCTTTGACGTGGGAGCATTGACTCCAAGATGCTAGACTACAGAGAACTAACGCTAGGGGATATCAAATACTGAGAACTCACACAAAGGAAACCACTGTAATACAAGACCTGGCATCACCCAACTACCAAAAGCACCCTGTGCAGGACGCCTCATCTAAACAACAGACAAAACAAAAATACAAACCCAATCATCAGCAGACAGGATTACCACCTCACTCAGCCTTGCCCGTCAGAGGAAAAACAAACAAGCAAACAAAGAAACAAAAACTCACAAATCTCACCCTGTAAGAAGCTTACACAAACCACTGGATCAACTTTAGAGACCAGAAGCTTTCAAGAGGAAGAAAGAGTTCAACCTTGAAGCCTGGGAAAAGTTTGAAACTGAAAGTTTAGTTGCTCAGTCATGTCTGACTCTTTGTGACCCCATGGATTGTAGACTACCAGGCTCCTCCGTCCACAGGATTTTCCAGGCAAGAGTACTGGAGTGGGTTGTCATTTCCTTTCATTTCATTTCCGGGATCGAACCCGGGTCTCTCACATGGTAGGCAAACACTTTACTGTCTGAGCCACCAAGGAAGTCAAGGAGACCTCAAACACAATAAGTTAAAAAAAATAATAATGAAAAGGCAGAGAAATACTACACAAATGAAAGAACAAACTAGAAACACATAAGTCCAAATAAATGAAGAAGAAATAGGCACACTACCTGAAAAAGAATTCAGAATAATGATAGTAAAGATGATCAAAAACCTTGCAAACCAAATGGAGAATATGCAAGAATCAATTAACAAAGATCTAGAAGAATTAAAGAATAAATGTGAAGAGACAAACAACACAATTACGGAAATTAAAAATACTCTAGAAGGAATCAACAGCAGAATATCTGAAGCAGAAGAACTAATCAGTGAGATGGAAGATAAAATGGTGGAAATAACTTCTGAAGAGCAGAATAAAGAAAAAAGAATGAAAAGAACTGAGGATAGTCTCAGAGACCTCTGGGACAATATCAAACACACAACATTTGCATAATAGGGGTCCCAGAAGAAGAATAGAAAAAGAAAGGGTATGAGAAAATTTTTGAAGAGATTAGAGTTGAAAATTTCCCCAACATGGAAAAGGAAATAGTCGATCAAATCCAAGAGGCACAAAGAATCCCATACAGGATAAACCCAAGGAGAAACACACCAAGACACACACTAATCAAACTAACAAAGACTAAACACAAAGAATATTAAAAGCAGCAAAGGAGAAACCAGTAATATACAAGAGAAACCCCATAAATTTAACAACTGATCTTTCAGCAAAAACTCTGCAGGTCAGAAGAGAATGGTAGGATATATTTAAAGTACTGAAAGGGAAAAATCTACAACCAAGATTACCATACCCAGCAAGGAACTCATTCAAAATAGATGGAGAAATAAAAAGCTTTTCAGACAAGCAAAAGTTAATAGAATTCATACCACCAAACCAGCTTTACAACAAATGTTAAACAGACTTATATAGTCAAGAAATACAAGAGAAGATAAAAAGATCTACAAAATCAACCCCAAACAACTAAGAAAATGGCAATGGGAACATATACATCAATAATTACTTTAAATGTAAATGGATTAAAACTCCAACCAAAAGACACAGACTGGCTGAATGGATAAAAAACAAGACACATATATATGCCACCTCAAGAAACCCACTTCAGACCTCAAGACACATATAGACTGAAAGTGAGAGGATGGAAAAATATATTCCATGCAAGCGGGAAGCAAAAGAATGCTGGAGTAGTAATCCTCATATCAGGCAAAATAGATCTTAAAATAAAGAAGATCACAAGGGATAAGGAAGGACACTACATAATGATCAAGGGATCAATCCAAGAGGAAGACGTAACAATTGTAAAATCTATGCACCCAACATAGGAGCACCTCAATACATAAGACAAATACTAACAGACATAAAAGGAGAAATTGACAGTAACACAATAATAGTAGATTTTAACACCCCACTCATACCAATGGACAGATCATCAAAATAGAAAATTAATAAGGAGATACAAGTCTTAAATGATACATTAGATGAGATGTATCTCATTGATATTTTCAGGACATTCCATCCAAATGCAGAAGAATGCACTTTCTTCTCAAGTGCACATGGAATATTCTCCAGGATAGACCACATCTTGGGTCACAAATCAAACCTCAGTAAATTTAAGAAAATTGAAATTGTATCAAGCATCTTCTCTGACCACAATGCTATGAGACTAGATATCAATTACAAGAAAAAAACTATAAGAAACACAAACACATGGAGATTAAACAACACATTTCTAAATAACAAACAGGTCACTGAAGAAATCAAAAGGGAAATCAAAAAATTTCTAGAAACAAATAGCAGTGAAAACACAATTGAAAACCTATAGGATGCAGCAAAAGCAGTTCTAAGAGGGAAGTTTATAGCAATATAATCCTACCTCAAGAAGCCAGAAAAACATCAAATAGACAGCCTAAATTTACACCTAAACCAACTGGAAAAAGAACAACAAAACAAACAAACAAACAAAAATTAGTAAAAGGAAAGAAATCATAAAGGTCTGAGCAGAAATAAATGAAAAAGAAATGAAAGAAACAATAGTAAAGATTAATAAAACTAAAAGCTGGTTCTTTGAGAAGATAAAGTTGACAAACCTTTAGCCAGGCTCATCAAGAAAAAAGAGAAAAGAATTAAATCAACAAAATTAGAGATGAAAAAGAGAGGTTACAGCACACAATGCAGAACTACAAAGGATTATAAGAGACTGTTATGAACAACTATATGGCAATAAAATGGATAACCTGGAAGAAATGGACAGATTGTTAGAAAAGTTCAATCTTCCAAGACTGAACCAGGAAGAAATAGAAATTATGAAGAACCCAATTGCAAACACTGAAATTGAAGCTGTAATCAAAAATCTCCTAAAAAACAAAAGCCCAGGACTGGATGGCTTCACAGGAGAATTCTATCAAACATTTAAAGAAGAACTAATGCCTATCCTTCTAAAACTCTTTCAAAAAACTGCAGAGGAAGGAATGCTTTCAAACTCATTCTACGAGGCCACCATCACCCTGATACCAAAACCAGACAAAGACAACACAAAAAAAGAAAACTACAGGCCAATATCACTGATGAACATAGGTGCAAAACTCTTCAACAAAACTTTAGCAAACAGAATTCAGCAACACATCAAAAAAGCTCATACACCATGATCAAGTTGGGTTTATTCCAGGAATGCAAAGATTCTTCAATATATGCAAATCAACCAATGTGATACACCATATTAACAAACTGAAAGATAAAAACCATATGATAATCTCAGTAGATGCAGAAAAAGCCTTTGACAAAATTCAGCATCCATTTATGATTAAAACTCTTCAAAAAATGGGCATAGCAGGAACCTACTGCAACATAGTAAAAGCCATATATGATAAGCCTACAGCAAACATCATTCTCAATGGTGAAAAACTAAAAGCATTCCCCCTACTATCAGGAAGAACACAAGGGTGTCCACTTTCACCACTATTATTCAACATAGTTCTGAAAGTCCTAGCTACAGCAATCAGAGAAGAAAAAGAAATAAAAGGAATCCAGATCAGAAAAGAAGAAGTAAAGCTCTCACTCTTTGCAGATGACATGACACTGTACATCGAAACATAGACAGTATCAGAAAATTACTAGAGCTAATCAGTGAGTTTAGCAAAGTTGCAAGATACAAAATCAATACACAGAAATCACTTGCATTTCTATATTCTAACAATGAAAAATCAGAAAGAGAAAATAAGAAATCAATCCCATTCATCACTGTAACAAAAAGAATTAAATATCTAGGAATAAACTTACCTAAGGAGACAAAAGAACTGTACACAGAAAATTATAAGACACTGATGAAAGAAATCAAAGATGACATAAACAGATGGAGAGATATTCCATGTTCCTGGGTAGGAAGAATCAATATTGTGAAAATGACTATACCACCAAACACAATCCACAGATTCAATGTGATCCATTCAAAGTACCAATGGCATTTTTCACAGAACTAGAACAAAAATTTCACAATTCATATGGAAACACAAAAGACCCCACCAAAGAAGTCCTGAGAAAGAAGAATGGAGCTGGAGGAATCAAGCTTCCTGACTTCAGATTTTACTACAAAGCTACAGTTATCAAGACAGTATGGTACTGGCACAAAAATAGCAATATAGACCAATGGAACAAGATAGAAAGCCCAGAAATAAACCCATGCACCTATGGGTACCTTATTTTTTACAAAGGAGGCAAGAATATACAAAGGGGCAAATACAGCCTCTTCAATAAATGGTGGTGGGAAAACTGGACAGCTACATATAAAAGAATGAAATTAGAACACGTCCTAACATGATACACAAAGATAGACTCAAAATGGATTAAAGACCTAAATGTAAGACCAGAAACTATAAAACTCTTAGAGGAAAACATAGGCAGAACACTCAATGACATAATTCAAAACAAGATCCTCTATGATCCACCTCCTAGAGTAATGGAAATAAAAACAAAAGTAAACAAGTGGGACATGATTAAACTTAAAAGCTTTTCACAGCAAAGGAAACTATAAGCAAGGTGAAATGACAACCCCCGGAATGGGAGAAAATAACAGCAAATGAAACAGCTGACAAAGGCTTAATTTCCAAAATATACAAGCAGCTCATACAACTCAATACCAGGAAAACAAACAACCCAATTAAAAAGTGGAAAAAAGACCTAAACAGTCATTTCTCCAAAGAAAACATGAAGATGGCAAACAAACACATGAAAAGATATTCAACATCGCTCATTATTAGAGAAATGCAAATCAAAACCACAATGAGATATCACCTCACACTGATCAGAATGGATATCATCAAAAAGTCTACAAACAATAAATACTGGAGAGAGTGTGGAGAAAAGGGAATGCTCTTGCACTGTTAGTGGGAATGTAAACTGATACAGCCACTATGGAAGACTGTCTGGAGATTCCTTAAAAAACCAGGAATAAAACCACCATATGACCCAGCAATCCCACTCCTAGGCATATACCCTGAGAAAACCAGGGCTGAAAAAGACACATGTATCCCAATGTTCATTGCAGCACTATTTACAATACCTAGAACATGGAAGCAACCTAGATGCCCACTGATAGGTGAATGGATAAAGAAGTTGAGGTACATATACACAATAGAATATTACTCAAACACAAAAAGGAACACAGTTGAGTGAGTTCTAATGAGGTGGATGAATCTAGAACCTATTATACAGAGTGCAGTGAGTCAGAAAGAGAAAGATAAATATCGTATTCTAATGCACATATAAGGAATCTAGAAAAATGGTTCCGAAGAATTTATTTACAAGGCAGCAATGGAGAAACAGACATAGAGAATAGACTTATGGACATGGGGAGAGGGGAGGAGAGGGTGAGATGTATGGAAAGAGTAACAGGGAAACTTACATTACCATACATAAAATAGCTAGCCAATGAGAATTTGCTGTATGCCTCAGGAAACTCAAACAGGAGCTCTGTATCAACCTAGAGGGGTGGATGGGAAGGAGGTTCAAAAGGCAGGGTTAGATGTGTACCTATGGCTGATTCATGTTGAGGTTTGACAGTAAACAACAAAATTCTGTAAAGCAATTATCCTTTAATAAAAAAATAAAAAAAAAAAGAATAGATTAAAATTACCCCAAAGATAAAAAACAAAGAAACTTTCCTAAGACCATACAGCTACTATATGTCAAAGCAGGAATTTAGATCTAGGCCAGTGTGAATAAAAATCTGTGCTCTCGTTCATCATGTCACACTGCATCCATGATTCTTGCTCTACCATCATGGATCTAAGCTTATATATTTCTATATTGATAAAACTGCAACCCAAAGTGCCAGGTGACCTACCAAGAAGAGCTGTGGCCATATTTGGACTGTATTATGTCTGCACAAAGACTCCTAGAGATGTCTTCAGAGCCATCAGGGCTGACACCTGAGATTGACTCCTAAAGTTGCACTGTGTCCTCTTTGACACAAAGAGCCTGTGAAGAGTGAGTACAAGGAAGAAGCAGGAAGCCCTCTCTACATGAGTTCCTAGCAGCACTCCAGCCTTGACCCTGTACTCTGCCATGTTCTTCCTCACTGTGTCTTGTATACTGTACAAAGATTGCACATGAGCTGTAACTTTCACCCCCAGAATCCTCTTTGTAAAAAGACTGAAGAAATGGCAAGAGCACAAGGGATAATGGAGAAACACATGAATGACAGAAATGAGACATCCCCTGAATCCAACAGAGCCTCTGTGGAAAAGGGTATGGATTACTTCATGCATGCTGGGCAAATCTATGTTCTGGCAACTTCTCTGTCCATGTTTCAAATAAGTTTCAGGACTTGCAATCTTCCACCTTGCTGCCCTCCTAGGCCTATGCCTGGGACACGTGCTCAATGGCTTGCATGGACCTTATATTGGCCCCAATTTATCACCCCTCTCTTTTTCAAGTCAATACGACCTATATATTCCCTATAACCTTCCCATTATAGTGACCATGGACCAGAGGAAAGAATACAAAGACCAAACCTTCTCCCAGCCTAACTCTCAACTCTCTTAAGCTCTGTGTCATCCAAAATAATTTAACCTACCTGACTTTTGGGGTTTCTTTTTCTGAGAGACGGGTATAATGATACCTGCCATGATTATTTCTCAGAATTAGTGTGATGTTTCCTAGTAATAGAAAGGAAATTTTTATATAAGGTATTATTAAGACTTGAAGTAGAGACTACTTTCTACAACTTTGCAGTTGTCCCAACTTGATCATTTTACTTCCTAGGTATTGTCAATTAAAAAAAAATCATCCAAAAATATATTCATAGCTACACACACTTCCCTGAATGATATATCCATGATCATATTATGAGTCAAAGTGAACCAAACAAAAGCCATATACAACCAAAAGGATTATCTACTTGACTGACATGAGGTCCTGGAAAGAATTATTTTGCTTCTGTGACACATTTAGCTTAAATAATTTTTCCCTAACAGGCAATTCTCTGGAAATGACCAAGAAAATGAAGCTTTTAAATAGTTTCATAGTTAAATATCAGATTTGGGATCTGAAATCCACATGACAGTTTTAACACTGAGGTTTATTTATAATAATTTTCCTAAAGGTATTAAAAGAAAAACAGAAAAATACAGAACCACAGGACGACTTTACAAGTATGGATCACATGCATCTAAAATTTACCCCTAAAGGATCAGTTAACCAAAAATCTTGCCATAAAGGAGGAAGCTTACATCCCAAAGGCCCAATAGTAGCATGTGAGCTATAGATTTAAACCTAATCACTTATTTCTTGAAATAA
Organism: Odocoileus virginianus; assembly: GCF_023699985.2. Lineage (NCBI taxonomy): Eukaryota > Metazoa > Chordata > Mammalia > Artiodactyla > Cervidae > Odocoileus > Odocoileus virginianus. Next base: position 45,639,071 of record NC_069679.1, read on the forward strand.
TATATGTGCTACTGGTATGTGTTTGCCATATTGATAAAAGAAATGTCATATTGCTTTCTTTTTCTAAATCAAATCTCAAATCAGTCTCTACGGTCACTATCCGTTATAGTGCAATAAAATTCAATCTCAGTCATTTGGGTGTTCTTTTTTTTCAATTCTTCTATGGGATTAAAGAAGAACATGGGGCTTTTGTGGCACCAAAGGACAAGGGTAAATTTTCTAACCCTGGCCTATGACTACAATTCCTGAGGTTTCATTGTCCAGGACCATGTAGGATATTTAATGATAGTAAGCTTGGCTTCTTCTGTCCCAGAGAAGTCACCCAGATTATCCACCAGAAAAGGTTATAGCTCTTAGAGTTCAATAATCACCCATATTCTACCTACCTTCCAACATCATGGGAAAGACACTCAGGATACTGTATGGAACTAGCTCATGACTTCTTGCTGCTCACCCAACCCCAACCCCACCACAGACACCAGATTAAACTATTCCTTTCCCTCCATCTCTTGAGGCTCATCCTCTCTCAGGACAATCTAACTTCACTAGCAAAAAGAATCCATGACATGTGCAACACAAGACTGGGTGGTATCCTGCCTTGAGTCTTACCCAATAATGTGAACGAAATAGAAATTAATATTACTAACAACTTTTTGTTATGTATGTAAATCACCTAGCCCAGAGTGTGGTACATTTAAAAAAAAAAAAAAAAAAAACCCAAAACCACAAAAAAAATTCATTTCATTAACCACTTCAGTTAGTGCTACACGGTTTTGGAACTGGAAATAAGACCTACAGTCTAATGGCAGAAACAAATATGAGAATAAACACCACCTAAATATCAATCACCTCAGATATGCAGATGACACTACCCTTATGGCAGAAAGTGAAGATTAGGAACTAAAGAGCCTCTTGATGAAAGTGAAAGCGGAGAGTGAAAAAGTTGGCTTAAAGCTCAACATTCAGAAAAGTAAGATCATGGCATCTGGTCCCATCACGTCATGGAAAATAGATGGGGAGACAGTGGAAACAGTGTCAGACTTTATTTTTGGGGGGCTCCAAAGTCACTGCAGATGGTGATCGCAGTCATGAAATTAAAAAACGCTTGCTCCTTGGAAGGAAAGTTATGACCAACCTAGATAGCATATTAAAAAGCAGAGACATTACTTTGCCAACAAAGGTCTGTCTGGACAAGGTGAGGGTTTTTCCAGTGGTCATGTATGGATGTGAGAGTTGGACTGTGAGGAAAGTTGAGTGCCGAAAAATTGATGCTTTTGAACTGTGGTGTTCGAGAAGACTCTTGAGAGTCCCTTGGACTGCAAGGAGATCCAACCAGTCCATCCTAAAGGAAATCAGTCCTGGGTGTTCATTGGAAGGACTGATGCTGAAGCTGAAACTCCAGTACTTTGGCCACCTGATGCAAAGAGTTGACTCATTGGAAAAGACCCTGATGCTGGGAGGGATGGGGGCAGGAGGAGAAGGGGACAACAGAGGATGAGATGGCTGGATGGCATCATTGACTTGATGGGCATGAGTTTGAGTAAACTCCAAGAGTTGGTGATGGACAGGGAGGCCTGGCGTGCTGCGATTCATGGGGTCGCAAAGAGTCGGACACGACTGAGCGACTGAACTGAACTGAAATGATATTAAAGGGCTTCCCTAGTGGATCAGCTGGTAAAGAATCCACCTGCAATGCGGGAAACCTGGGTTAGATCCCTGGGTTGGGAAGATCCCCTGGAGAAGGGAACAGCTACCCACTCCAGTATTATGACCTGGAGAATTCCATGGACTGTATAGTCCAGGGGGTTGCAAAGAGTCAGACACAACTGGGCAACTTTCACTCACCTAAATGATATTAAAAATAATCAACAGTCTATAAAATTCAGGCATCAACCTCTTAGTAAAGACTGGCCATGACTTTGGGGTGTCAGATTCCTACCCTTGCTGGGAAAGTCTTAACTGCTGAGTGCTGGAAATTGGCAAGGTTTGGGCAAAGGTGGTATAGGGCAATGGTGGGGGGGGGGGGGGACAATCTGGGGTCCCAGGGATGTAGCTATTTACCAACCAGAATATAAATAGTTTAATATTTCAACAACTGTATAGCCATGTTAATGTCCATCACCTCACTATCAGCCATAATTAAATAACAAAAATATCACTGCAGTGTCAGGGGTTGCTGGAAGTGTTCAAAATACCTGCTCAGAATAGCTTTGATCTGCAACCTTGCTACCCAGACAAGTTCAGAGGTTTTCAGGGAAATGAATCAGCTTGGGCAAAACTACAGAGGCTTAAAAGATAAAGGTGGAGTTTTAACTTAGAAAGGCAGAATAGCTTCTATTATTATTATTAATAAAACATTAATAATTATTATCATTTTTATCACTAGAAAGATAAATCATCACCCTTGAATAGGAAGGTGGTTTTCCAAAAGTTCAAACTGATCATTTTGTTGAGGCATTAGGCATTTCCCTCTCTGCTCTTACCTTGGCCTGAATCCTCAGCCTCATCACAAACAACCCCTTGATGAGTTCCCTGTTAGCCCCATCCAGGCAGGTATACAGGCCCCTCACTTCAACTGCTTGCATCAGAGCAGCTTTCACAAACAAAAACAAATCTTTCACAGATAGCTTTATAAACAAGCACCTACCGATGAGCTGGCCTCAAAGTGACTCTATGGGCTACCAACCTAGAGAAGCTGCCCTCAAGTAACCCCATGAATGAAGGACCATTTGTCCATCAGTGAGCAGGCAACTGGCCAATGGGGATGACAGAGCGGATAGATAACCACCCTGCAGATCAACCTGGTTGGTGATCAATGTGGGCAGAAGGTGACAGCCAGAATGGGGGGATGAGGGCGAGTTACTCAACTTGGACAACTAGAGGAGTAACTAACATCAAATGGGAATTCAAATTAGTTATGAAGATGCCACAGGGTTGATCAGACTTTTTGCTGGTAGATCTGACCCCGCAAAAAAAAAAAAAAAAAAAACAAATACACTCTGTTCTTTTTATCAATTTGGATCTTTCAAGAATTCTATAAAGTGTTATACTGACATGGTTGGCAAAGTTTAAAACAAAATCTTCAATAATTGGGTCAAAAACAGACTTTATAATGGCTGAGTAATATTCCATGGTGTATATGTACCACAGCTTCCTCATCCATTCGTCTGCTGATGGGCATCTGGGTTGCTTCCATGTCCTGGCTATTATAAACTGTGCTGCGATGAACATTGGGGTGCATGTGGCTCTTTCAGATCTAGTTTCCTTGGTGTGTATGCCCAGAAGTGGGATTGCTGGGTCATATGGCAGTTCTATTTCCAGCTTTTTAAGAAATCTCCACACTGTTTTCCATAGTGGCTGTACTAATTTGCATTCCCACCAACAGTGTAAGAGGGTTCCCTTTTCACCACACCCTCTCCAGCATTTATTGCTTGTAGACTTCATTTGAATCAGTTCTAATGAGATGGATGAAACTGGAGCCCATTATACAGAGCGAAGTTAGCCAGAAAGATAAAGACCAATACAGTATACTAACACATATATATGGACTTTAGAAAGATGGTAACGATAACCCTATATGCAAAACAGAAAAAGAGACTCAGATGTATGGAACAGACTTGTGGACTCTGGGAGAAGGCGAGGGTGGGATGTTTCAGGAGAACAGCATTGAAACATGTATATTATCTAGGGTGAAACAGATAACCAGCTCAGGTTGGGTACATGAGACAAGTGCTCGGGCCTGGTGCACTGGGAAGACCCAGAGGGATTGGGTGGAGAGGGAGGTGGGAGGGGGGACTGGGATGGGGAATACATGTAAATCCATGGCTAATTCATATCAATGTATAACAAAAACTACTGTAATGATGTAAAGTAATTAGCCTCCAACTAATAAAAATTAAAAAAAAAAAAAACAGACTTTATAACTGGAATTAAGCACAGAGAATATCTGATCAAATTTCTTCTTTTATAGAGGAACAAGTCTGAAGCTCAGAGAGGTGCAATGATTTGCTGAGTCACACAGCTCACAAGCAACAGAGCCAGAAGTAACACTGGAACCTTGGTTTCTAAATCCGGTTACCTTTTCCTTACTCCTAGGTGACTTCCTTGGGTCTTAGACGATTAGTTTAGAGGCATTCAAGCTTTTTGTAGGGCAAACAACCTTGCCCAGCAGGAAAATGTCAAGGGTGTGACCCTCCCATCCAGATAAGACCAGCGCCAATGAAAGCACAGAGCACAGGAGGCATGGGATGAACCACAGAACACATGCCTAAAGCCTTAGTAAGGCCAACCTGGACCACTGTAAAAGAACATTTCATTTTAATTTCAACATCATACTCCACAGCAATTTTGTTCTAAGGACACAAAGAAAGGCACCCTGAGCTGCCTTGAAGTAAAAACTGCTGTAAAAGTGGACTCCTTCAAGTTCACTCTCAGACATTGGGCACAGAGGACAGTCACTGTGTGGGATGCAGACCCAGCGCTCTGTGTGCATCTGGACACGGACACAGGCAGCCAGTTACCAAAGAGCCGCCGCTTCCTCCTGTCATGTCATGAGCCAACGCCTAGGGGGCGGTCTCGACGTGCTCCACGGCCCAGAGCACCACTGCTCCTATCAGAACAACCAAAATGACACAGCAGGGGCTTTTCGCTTTTTAATCTACTTCAGCATTTTAAGGGAAAGAAAAGACACAATCCCAAAGCGAGTATACAAAGCCCACCTTACTGAGGCAGGAAAATATTTAAATATATGTATTATTAGATCACTTACTTTGTCTCTGGTCAAAATCAGTTTTGCTTAAAAAAAAAAATCTGTCCTAAAAGTCAAGAGTATGTTTCTATCCCTTTCTATGGCATATGGCACGCTTTAATGACAACAGAGTAACACCGTCTCCTGATTAAAATGGCTGAAACGACCTGCTTTTATTCCTGCTACAACCTGCCCTGTAACATAATGACCAGCTTTAAATCCATCAAAGTGGAGTACACAGTGCGATTGCAAAGGTTCAGACATTGAAATCCAGTAAATTTTATCTGCTATTCAGTCAAGGGATGCTCCCAAGTAGGGCTCAGACCTGCTGAGCTTAGGTGGTCAATTCCTCAATTCCTAATCATTCATCACAGCCAGGGACATGCATCTACCTCCATCTCTCCAATTCATTCCCAAAATACTTTCCTGAGCCTTGGGCAGGATATGCAAGGGTTTCAAGAAACTTAAAGTGAAGGAGAGCTTAGTAATGCTTAAAATCCCCATTGCCATGTGTAAGAAGAAAAAAATATATACAATTTTTTTTAAAAAAAGGCAAGAAGAAATCCAAATAATTGAAATTAATTGATATTATTGAGTGACTTAAAAATAGCTAGGCAGGACTGATAAGTGATCACTGTGGATAATATCAAAATATACGTGTATGTATATGTGTGTATCCATATATCCTGCCATATCGGAGGAGTCGGGTTTTGTTACGTGTATGTTTGCATATGCGAACAATTCTAGGGAAGATTATCTTGCACACAAAGCAAACGGCCCTGCCCCCATTGTGAAAGAAGCAGATCCCCCGAGATTAGGAAAGAAGGAATTGCTTATGGTCAGCAGAGGCCGGGAGAACAATGGAGATCCCAGCTAAAGGCACAGCAGCAGCAGCCTGCTAGGATGGGTGGGGACTGACCACATGGCCATTGCAAACTAGATGGCATTGTCAGTGTCACCAGAAGTGACTAAAAAGGGCTCAAATTAGCAATTGTTACGATTAGCAGGTGGTTTAAGAGATATGAGGGCCACAAAGTGACTGGGGCTGTGGGGGAGGTGGGGTGGACACCAGAATGCATTTCACTTTTGCTATAGCATAAAGTGGAGAGGCTTAGAAGCATTTTCCTACTTGAATATAAGAATTACAGATTCATTTAAGGAATAATAATAGAGATGTCTAAAATACAAAGTAGTCTCCAAGAGAAAAAAATTGAAAATGTCCAGTTCCTTAAAATAATTTTGCTATGCTCTTATACAATCACTATAGATCAATTATGATAAAAGCAGAAATATAAATGCTGTCAAATTATAATAGACATAAAAAATACCTCTAATTTTTTAAAGCCAACTTAACTCAATTTGTCCTATACAGTCCTATCTAAATGAAGTTTTAGACAATTCAACAAACTTTAATGAATTATCCCTTTTTAGCACTTTTTTATTTTCTAACTTTTCATAGAGTTTCTCACAAAACTGATTACTTCTTATATAAATACAGATCAGAATTTTCATGTTTTGCCTGTCTACTTCATGAGCCATCTCAGAACACAAGCAAACAATTAACAGACTGCTTTTTTATTCTTTCTTTTAATTTTTTTTGATAATAAATCTTCAATAATAAGTGACTTTGCCAAGAAGGTGGCTCTAGGAATCTGCAAAACAGAATTGTCAGGAATGGTCAGTGTCCTTCCTGCCCATCACTGTCCTCGGGTATAGTCATTGGACTGGATTCATGTACAGATAAATTTGGGACCAAATGGTTAGGATTCTCTTTTGCAGTTACTAATATCCATAGGTATGCATGATGAATACTGAAGACTGAATCAGGAACATAAAAACTCATTTTCCCAAGGTCATCTTTCTACAAAGTCTGAAGCTCACAGGTGGTACTCACTGTTTGGAGAGAGGGTCCAACTGCATCAAAACTCATTCCAATACATGTCTAGGGGAAAACTGGGGGATTGATTTGTGAGAGGTTACTATGTTGTGCAACACCATACAACCTCATGAAATAAAAAAGACCGTATCAGCGAAGGGACCTAGAACTTATTATCAACTCTTATTGAAGTCCAATAGGTTTGGTAGATATTTTTGCACTGAAAATGTCAGTGAGACCCCAAGCCATGTAAAGTGGAGAAAGAGGCCATTACCTAGCAAAATCAAAGTATGAAAAAACTATATCAGTTAGGGTGTTACTAAATTTTATTTGACTTGTTGCAAAACTTAAATATATTTGAAAAAATATCATGGCTCTCTCTTTTGCTCTCATTTTGTTCATAGAAAACTTGACCACTGTAAGCCTATCTTTGGACTCAAATGATTCAGATATAGGTCAAATGAAATCCCAATAATTCAATGCCTGTGATTTGGGACTCTTCCTTAGGTGCCTGAAGGTATGTTCCTATTTTGCATGTATCATAATTTTACATAAATGCCTCTACAACTAAAATAAATTTGCAATATATGAGCAAGAAGTTATTTACAAAAACCACAGTGGAAAATCTGCCTCATTCCTTTATAGCTCCTACCACACAACCAGAGTACCCTGCATTTTTATTTCAACAGATTTTTTAGCAATCTAGATCACTTACAAAAACACATTTAATAATTTACCATTTCCAGACTGCTATGCTGGTTGTCCCAAATTCACTGAGGGATAACTAAGTTTCTTCCTGACTGATTTACTTCAGTCATTGCTTAGGAAAAGTTATGTAGCCAAGAAACTGCTAGCTCTTGTTCCCATACTGAATCATCTTATCAGTAATAATGTGATGCCTACAATAGTGAACGGACCATCTAGCTCCTGGTGCTGCCTGACCAAAAGGGGTTTTTGTCTCCTGGATTACTGGAGAAATTAAGGACACATGGACCTGGCTGGCCTCAGTGGTGCACTTGGTGTGATCTCTGATGTTTGTCCCCATCCTCAGTTGTATTGATTCCCATCCAAATGGTCAAACCTGAACAAGCCTTTTAAAACATGAAATAATAGGCTGCTTGTATCCCGCAGGTAACAAGACCATTCAGCCACAATTGGAACCATTTTCCAGCAAAGTTGATGCATTTGTACCTCACCTGACTGAACAGAAATTAACCCCCATTCACGACACTGACCCCATGCAACTCACTCAGCCTACTGCACTTGAACATATTCATTTTGCTATGTTATTCAGAGACTGTTGCTATGCACTTATGTATTTAAGCTGTTGCATGCAGGCAATCAAGAGACCCAGTTATTTGTCTTTTTCATTAGAACTATGTTGGTGAGAATGAATGTAACACAGTTTTCAGGTAATATCTCTCATTTCTGAAATAAAAGGAACACCATCTTCAATCTAACTACCCAAAATGTCAAAGTAAATAAGAAAAATTTTAGTAGAAAAAGCCCAAATGCCTCTGATGTTTTTGTTGCTGATTTAAAAACATCTGCTAGACAGATGTTGGAAACAGATACAAACATGAATGCTTCTTTACAAAGATTCACATACAAATGTCTGCATAATATAGTTACAAATGTAGCATATAACTGATACCCAAGAGTTCTCTCAGTCCATTTTGCTTTTAGCATCAATGAACCCTAAATAAAAATATGGTTGCCTAAATAAATGACCAACTTTCTATATCACACATTCTACTATGTTTATAAGCATATCTTAGTTCTATAATTATAGTTTTTACAAGTATGTAGTTTAAAATTAAACAAATAAATACATTGAAAAGAATGACATTGCTGTTACATTTCCAGTCACTCAAGCCCAACACTCAATGATGTAAAAGCATAATTATCCCACCTTGACTTCACTGTAATATTTGATCCATGCCACAGGAACCACTCAGTACCATGGACAGAGAAGGTACACCCTATCTAAGGAATGACTATGGCATTTACTTCAGCTGGACATATATGAAAAGAGAAAGCTGAAGTTCATGGCTAAGTAACATGGTAAAAAAAACTCTGATTTTTCAGGATTAATTAATTGTTTATTACACTAAGGACATTTGTTTTAGCTAAGACTGTAAGTCCATGAAAGCTTTGTTGCATTGTGTTCCCAACTGAAAAGTGAAAAACATAGTAAATTTAAAATACATGTTATTTTAATTATGGAAAAAAGTCTTGTTTCAACATGTATCCTTGAGAATAACTCTAAAAGCAATAAAACAGTTTGTGAATTTGCTAAGGAGTCTTTCCTGCTGTTAACATTAGTTGGTATTTGGTCTTCATGTATGTTTAATACACACACTATGCATTTATATATATGCATAGTGCATATATAATATAGCCATATATATGTTAGTAATATTCTTCATGGTAAAACTTTTACTTAAGAAAAACCTTATGCCTGATTGCTGATATCCACTGACTGAGCTTTTATTCTATGAAATTAGTAGCAAAATAATTTTAACAGATTTGTGGAAATTTGAAAGCATTATAATTTATTTCAGATATAAGGCCAAAAGACAACTTGAATTCACAGTTTAATTGAGCAAATATTATTAAATCCTACATATAAGATAATTTACTAAACGCTGGGTGGTTCAAACATGAATTAAATATAATCACTGCTTCTGAAGACCTCAGAATCTAATGAAAAATAGATATGGAACAGGAAAGAAAGAAGCATGTATTGAGTGCCTGTTATTTGCCAAACACCATACTATGGAATTTACATATATTATACAGTTTTGGTAGATATTATTAAGGCCATTTTTAAATATAAGGAAAGTGAGGTTCAACAAGGTTAAATACTCTTTCCAGATCACTCAGTTGATAAGTTATAGAATCAGAATTCAGGCTCTTTCTAATTCCAAAGGCTATGCTCTTGTTTGTGTACCCAAGGATGCCCCAGAGGGAGAGGTGAACAACTCTGAATGGCAAAATGAAGGAAGGTGCCACAAAGCAGGTGGCATTTTAGCCTGAACTATTTAACCAATCATTTACAGACAGTACAAGACAATGCTTATTTCCCAGTTTACACTTACAACATGTCTATGAGTCTATGTCTGAAATTGGTCTCTTGATTTTTCCTGCTAAAGGAAAGCATTTGTTACAAAAATAATCCAAAATGCAACATAATCCATGAGTCTATTATGTTTACATTTTTTGGCAACAATTCCAAAAGTATATTCCTACTAATCATGTTAGCAAAGGCTGTTGAAATGATTTTGCATTCCTGCAGCACAGAAAATTGATGATAGAAATTGGCCTAGGGCTACTGAGTCACCTAATGACAGCAGCTTTAATTTAAAATATGTTGCGGGTAATAGACCAAGTGGATAATCCACTTGTGGATAATTGAGAGTGTATCTCTGCCCACATTTTAAGATCCAGATATTTCACAGAGGTCCTATAACATAACATGTCATAAAATAACCTGTTCCCAATGCACTAGTATCCATTAAAATCAATAGGGTTTTGCAAGCCATGCATATGATAGATAGTATGAAATGTAATTAGTATTGGGAAAATTGCTATAAAATCTCAAGTTCTTTGTACTTAAATGACCAAGATGTTTTCCACTGAGGCTCCTTTTTTAGAGAAACCTAGTGAATAGAATCTGAAGGATTAAATAATTGGGGTCATGCTGATTTTTAAGCAAATGAAGCCTATTGTTTCTGTGCACAGGAAAACAAAATTTATCACTGCAACAAAAACACTACTTTGATGGCACTTTCTGAAAAGAGGTGAAAAGCAGAATTTGACAGCCCTTGGGCTGAAATTTTTGTATCCTATATCTGACCTGCTGGGAATAAATTATCTGAGGCTGACATCCCTTAGGCTAAGGGTTTATAATGGAAAACACCCCCCAAAAGCCTTAAATATGAAATAATACCATGAGACACCATAATTTAGGTTCTCTAAAAATATTCACAATGAGGCATACAAAAACACATATGCTAGGACCAAAAGATGCTTGGAAAGAGAGAGAAGGAGAACATAAATGCACTTTTTCCTTCTTTCTTTTTAACCTTATCTATGCATTCCTGGGTCACAGAAGCATTGTGCTGACTCTGGATGAAAACACCCCTTTGATGGAGGATACATGCTGAAAGGGAGAATTCTGAATTATGTTCTCTAAATTATCCAAGGCTTGGAGAGCAAGTATTGATTTTGAAAATGACTGAGCCAGACCTCGTACTGCAGAGCCCCCTCCCACCTCGTGCCCCAAAGCACAACAAGAGATCTCGGGCACTGTGCAGCCGCCAGGAGGCCCTGGGCTGGCATTGTTTCAAAATATCAGAAAGTCATCCATCAACCATAGGACCATTGGAATAAGTACATGGTAGCTAAAGACACATTTTATCTGCTCACAGGCTCCAATTCAATGAGCTATGAGGAGAATTAGAATGATATTGGACCGATTAACTAATGCACTCCAGGAACCATGAACTGTTAAGGTGTTTATTTTGCTGCCTCACATAAAAGAATGAGAAGTTTATCTGCATAGTTAAGCTGTTCTGTTTGCTCCTGCCATAAATAACTCCGAAGTGCCTCTGAGCCAGACCTCTTTTACAGAGGCAGACTGAGAACCAGAATTTGTTCTGTAATTGCTTCCATACTTTGCAAACAATTTAGGCGCGGCACGAACTGCACTGTCATTAGGAGTGGTTGTATGTGTGCACGTGTGCAAGCACATGTTGACCTTCTTGTGTATGGTTTCTTTGGCACTATTACTAGATATTAAATTTATGGGGGAAAGAAAGACTAAAATTATTCATTGCCATGAGTTGAGAACATCACTTAAGTTTTATTCAGTAAGTAGTGGTGATGAGCATAATGAGCAGATCACAGACTACATCAGATGGCACTAAACCTTTAAGTTACATGCTTCTAAAAGTATATTTTCCATGTCTGAAGAACTAACAGGGTGCAGCTGAGTGATATTTATGCTTATTTTCACATGGCTACATTTTCAGAACAGCAAGATACAAAATTCCAAGTCCCTGATCCTTATATATTTAAAATCAAAATTTGGTTGTTTTTAATTAGCAAATAAATTCTCAGACTTAGTATATGTTGTAAGAGATACCAGTTCAAGCAAGACACCATTTAGATAGAGCAGGATTTCTCAACCTTGGCACTACTGGCATTTAGAGTTTAGATAATTCTTTGTTGTGGGCTGTCCTGTTCATTCTAGGAATTTTAACAGCATCTCTGGCCTCTACCCATTAGATACCATTAACACTCCTTCCCCACCAAGTAGTGGAAACCAAAAATGTTTCCAGACATTAACAAATGTCCTCTAGGGAGCAAAAGCCTTTCTGGTTGAAAATCATTAATTAAGATTCCCTTTTTTCTAAGTTTTTGAAAGAAAGTGTGAATGCTTTACAAAGGAATGTTATAAACACACAAGAACTCCACTTTCAGTTTCACTGGTCCCTGAACATATTATGCAGAGCAACCAGGATGATAGAGAAAAGGTTCAGGAATTGTTAGGCTTTTTTCCAGGTGTCATGCTGTAATTTTTCTATATAATATAAAAGACTCACTTCATCTCAAAATAGAATTTTCTAAGCTATCTGTAGTATTGTTGAAATTTGGAGTAAGAAAAGTTTCACAGGCTCTCTTGAGTCCCTTCTTTTTATAGTGGTTTTTACAAAATGGTCTAATTCCTTGGCTGGCTATAGTTAAAAATATTACACTGAAATTTCTCTCATAGAAACTCTCCTATTTACTTTTTCCATGGCCTTTTGAAGGATATGCAATTGAGTGATGGCACTGATTTCATTACCAATTCCTCCTGAAAAAGGGCAATTTTACTGAGTCAAGGTTGAAACAAGTCATGGGATAAAAAGAAACCTAACCTACCTCTAAATCTCTCTGCAACTTAGAAGTTATTATGTTGGAGACATGTCTACATGGACCCAAAGGCAAGTCTAGAGCTGGCTCCTATACAGTGCATTTGGGCAGTAGATTTAGTCAAATAGATCCTTCACCACTCCCTGTCCCTTGCCAACATGGCAGGGGGGTGGTTTGAATGATCTAGACTAAACAATTTTTAGGACATTATAAATTCATGTTGCTTGGAGGATAAATTTAACTTGGGTGATGTTTTATATATAGTTTCTATTTCTCTTTCTACACCAGCACTTTCCAAAGTATAAACATAACCACAGAGATCTATTCAAAAGAAGTTTGAGAAGAACTGGGTTACACATAATAAAATGAGCTTACTAGCTGCAGTTTTTCTCAGAGTCTTTAATACGTCAAAGTGCCTTGTGATCCTCAAGACATCCTTTCATGCTAGGGCTATTTTAAGAAACTAGTTTTCCTCATGATGTATTTTAGGAAAGAATATGTACATATTAGGGTAAATGTCTGGTTTTGGTTTATGAAGATAAAATCTGAAGTTTCTTTTCTCTGTACCACCTTACACCTTGGACTTTGACTCCATCACTTTTGAGAGAGATGGTCATGTTGTCTGCAGATTTACGGCTTGTAGATAGTAACTGTCTCAGATACAGCTATATAGACTATGTCAGCCATTCGGTCAGGAAGATCCCCTGGAAGAGGGCATGGCAACCTATTCCAGTATCACTGCCTGGAAAATCCCATGGACAGAGGAGCCTGGCAGGCTACAGTCCATGGAGTCACAAAGAGTCGAACATGACTAAAGTGACTTAGTACATGTATGCACCTGATATCTATAGGCATGATGATGCTCTGAAAAAAACACAGGATTACCACCAGATGGCCCAGATTATAGTCTCTGTTCTATGAGATACTAATTCTGATAATTTAAATAGGTCATTGGACCTCTTTGTGCCTCAGTTTTCTCACTTGTGAAGTAGGCACAAATATCCCTGATTGGTATTTCACAGATCGTGCAAATTTCAGATGAGTTTATGTATGTAAAAAGCCCATCCTCACTACCAAAGCTCATGTTGATGGCATGTACCTTTGACATGATGTAATGAGATGGGCACTTCAATTCTGTGGAATTCCTCTTTAAATCCATAATCTCAGTCAAATCAGGAAAGAAAAAAAACAGACAAATCCAAATCATGAACCAGTATACAAAATATCTTGCCAATACTCTTAAAGATATAAAGATCTCAAAAGAAGAGAAAACTAAAAAACTGTCATAGATTGGAAAGTAACTAAGGATAAATGATGACAAAATACAATGTAGTATCCTACACTGGATTCTGGAACAGCAAAGAACATTATCAGATAAGCAAAATCTGGATAAAGTCTGCAGTTTGGTTAATATTATAGTTTCTTAGTTTTGGAGAAATATTCATGTTGCATAAAATGTGAATATTAGGAGAAACTAGGCGAAAAGTATATGTGACCCCTAGTTACTATCTTTGAAACTCTTATGAATCTAAAAATACTTTAAAATGAAAAAAAAAATTAAAGGAAACATCAGTATATTATATTTATTGTTTGCGCTGCTCCCTAAAAGCCTGGTTTCTTTCCTCCTATCTGTCTCTCTCTCCACCTCCCTCTTCCCTTTCTCCCCCTTCATCCAGCCCTCTGTAGCTCTTTGTCTCTCTCCCCACTTCCCTCTTCCCTTTCTCCCCCTTTATCCAGACCTCTGTAGCTCTTTGTCTCTCTCCCGTCTTTCTCAATGTGAGTCTCAAAATTCCTAAAGCAGAAACTAACTGAGCAGACCAACTGTGGACTGGTGGAGGAGTCATACCATGAGGACAGGGTATTGACTGTTGCTAATATGTCAATGACATAAACAGAAGAGCTCCTAGAGGAAGGGGTATTGGGTAGTGGGCAGTTCAACCAATGTTCATGACACAAACTGAGACATAAAAAAGGACCATTTCCTCACATTCCTCTAACTCATTCCAGTCTTGCTTCTGAAAAGCCTATATAATCTACCTAGCAGAAAATTTAGGCCTATTACAATGATGAGTCATAGCGACAGTAGCAATTCTGAATATAGAGACACAAAGTTAGAAGCATAGAAGAGTCTATTTTTTTTCTTACATCTTGGTGGTAGAATAATTTTTGCCACAGGTATTCTCCCTTTTACATATATTCTGTTAATAACATAATACTGGTATCTTCCAAAACTAAATAATAGTTAAATTACCCTATCTAAAGGAAAAAACTGTGAAACTCATCGCTGTAACAGGCATCTCCTTAAACTATGAGATAAAGTAGTAAAGCAGTAAGAGAGGTATTATACCTACCAGTAGCAGAATGTCTTGCTCAATGTGGTATAAATAATGAGAAAATGTATTACAAAGAGAAATTGCATCATCCTTTATAGAAAGAAAGATATGTGAAGGGTGGGCTCCAATTCTACTTCCCTGCAATTCCATAGGCTCTGGCTTCTTTCTATGGAGGCTTGTCCACTGATGACTCACAACTGTGCCATATGGGAAAACATTCTGCTGTTCTCCCCAGACACACTGGAGAGTACAGAGTCTCCTGAGGTTGTCCTGGGATTATCTGCCTGGACATTGCACATGGCCATTTCTATTTTACCATTACCATATCATGCCGGTCACATGAGATATGCCAAAGAAGGAAGGTACTGTACAAACCCACTCTTGGATTCTCTTACCTAGCTGCCCCTAATCCCAGTTAAGTCATGGAAGGATTGGCAGGATATAAGCCCTTCCCAAGGACCCACCAGGATCCCAGCTCCACTCTTGCTCCTCTTCATCCCTTCATTTCCTTTAGGTTTGGACAAATGGACACAGACTGATCACTTATTCTCCTAAATCTATTATTTATGCTGAGACCTCAGCTTTTGAAACTCAAAAACAAGAATTTGGCTTTTGTTCAACTGTATCATCCTTTCCCTGAAGCAGTAAGCTCAGGAATGCCCTGGCTGCTGCTTATGTGGAAGGGGGGTCACAGAATAAAAGGAATCGTTGAGAATATAAAACGTAAGTTTAATATAGTATATCAAGTATTATCCTGCTCTACCTCTATGATTAAATATATTTTACACTATCTGATTTATACCCATGGTTTCCAAAACAAGGATTTGAGAAAACATAATGAATGTAAAAACACAGATACATTGACAATAGAACAATTAATCTGAGACCAAAAGAGAAATCAAGGACCAAGTTCTATTATCCAGTACTCAGAAGCATAACAGTTTAACATCATCATCATCATCATCATCATCATCATCATCATCATCATCATTCTTGCGTACCTACTAAGTAAAAGATTCTGTGCTAAGTAATTATACTTTAAATTCATTAGTAAACAAGAATTAATTTCACCTTCACCACAATCCTAGCCTAATAGATACTTTTATCTCCATTTTACTACAAGCACAGTGAGTGTCCCTGGACTTTAGCAGCTTGAAGATTCTCCCAAGGAAAACACAATGGTGTGGTTGACACTGTGATATATGACCAAGATCCCCCTTCTGCTGATGGCAGTCAGCCTCAGCTGCAGAGAACTGCCTTGCTTCAAGGTCACACCCCTTCTAGGATTATGCTTCCTATGACTGATCAATGGAGGATAAAGGTCTGGCTATCCTGACCCAGACAACTCTGAAGGGCCAGACTAGCTGTAGCATTTCTCACAGAACATATCATAGTGTGACTATGTCCTTGGTAAGCATGTATAATGTATGGAGATGAAGTTATATTAACAGAACTGTGAAGCAGTGTTCCTAACAGCTGCTATAGACCTTTGGTCAAGAAACTGTATTCCTGTCTAAGAGGTGCTTTTCCTCTGACTCTGACATCTATCTACTTTCCTTCTGTCACCCGCTTCCTGATAAGTCACCAAAAGGAAGAAAATTTTTCTTCATCACAATAATGATAACTTACCTTTGCCAAGAAAAACAGGTAGATACAAACAGTCAACATTTAAAATACATTGGTTTTAGATGGAAGCTTGATTGACTGATGAGGAAGAGCTAAGCAATTCACTCAAGAATGAGATCCAAGGGATCCAACTACCAATCCCCTTCTCCATCCACTTAGCATGACAGGGCTCAGTAGAATGAAGTCCAGGTCCAAACCCATGTGCCCTGGGAGATGTCAAAACCAGGGAGGGTAGATCTGCCTTCTGTGTTGTGGTACCAGGTTATGTATAATACTAGGTAACCACAGTGCTTGAACCATCTTACACAGGAAAGGCATGCAGTTTGTTATTAGTAAGTCTCAATTTCAAGCCCCATGTTACAAGATAAAGCTGAATTCCAGTGAATAAGTTGTGAATTACCTTGTGAGTTTGGGCTGTGAAGGCAGCCAAAGCAGATAATTCTTGCCTATTAAGTGGATTTATCACATGCTCAATTGTGTAATTACTTTTTAAAAAAATCCATTTTTCCCATTTTATTGTCATGAAGGTACAAAGGAGACATTTTGGATAAAGAAATCATTATCTAGGCGAGGGAATAACAACTGTTCCTCTTGTAAAGTTGAGCTTTTATATCCATTAAGTGGTTCAAAGAAAGGATCAGTAACTGGAGGCTGCTCACTCCCTGCCCCTTTACTTGGACGAAAATAATGCTTGTCTTATAAGGAGGTAGCTAAATAGATGACATTATTGGAAGGACAATGAGAAAGCTCCATGGATCCAGCAATCTTTTGTGAAGCATTTGTCACGGTGCCTGAAATTCCACCATTAGTAAATCACTCCTTTGAGGCAGGTCTTGAAAATATTCTGATACTCAGAACTTCACCCAATTAATATGTCATTAATGCAGTGGGGCTGGGCATGTGGGACTAATGTCTTAAGTCATTTGCAGTTACAACCTAAAGAACTGGGACATCAGAAGAAGCATGGCAAGGAAAAAAAAAAAACATTGAATAGGGCAAGTGATGCAGAATAACCAACAGGAGCGATATGTAGTTCATATGGTACAACTTTCAGGAAGACAAAATTGAGTTTGCACAGTAATACTTTCTAAAGTTTTCCTCAGATAATAGTTGCCCAGGCTCTAATATGCTGTCCTCTGATACAGGATTTCAAGGTCAAATAAATTTGGAAAATTTTGAAATAAACAAGTTTGACAAGTTTCTGTCCTACAAGGCTCCACTAGTGCTAATGTACATTATAAATCTAGGGATAAAAAGAAGGAAAGAAAATACAGGATCACATTCATGTAAAATTGCTTAGCATCTTCCAAGACTAATTGCTATTGAAATGCTTCTCTTGAAAGATGAAATGGCTTGCCCATGGCAGATAAAAAAAATAGAAATCAGCTTTTCTGAGCTCTAGTTTAGTTTTCTATTGTACTGTGCTCAGATCTCATTATTTTGCTTTGGGTATGTCCAGAGCATAAAAAGAAATGCTCAGAGACTTAGAGACTGTCAAAAAATACTCTTTCAGAACAAAACAACAAAAGCCATATCTACAAGAGCATGGATATACTCACTGGACTGTAGCATTCACTGCTCACTTACTTGTTGACTTTGATGATTAAATAGATGTATCAGCCAGAGTATCAGGGAAACGTCCTTCCTCCATTTTTCTATCTCATCCCTTTACAGTGGTCTACTGGTAAAGAAGAGCAATACCTGGGGAAAAACAAGAAATGGCTTAATTCAGTTTAGAATAATTGAGATGCTTCTCCTTTAAGCGTACCTCCCTAAAACAACCCTAAGCTCACCCAAGGAGTCCAGTGTAAGACCTAGGTTTTGTGCTTCTTCCATGAAAGCATTATCAATCAAATAATCTCACATTCTAGAAGGACAAAAATGAGATAACAATAAAAACATTATAAGAATCTAAGAAGCATAAGAACTATGAAAGAGATACAATCTTAGATGGATTAACTGGTACCAGAAGAAGAAAAATTCATGAAACAGAAAATGAAGCTAAAATATACATTTTGATAATTTCAGAGAGATCAGGAAGACTATAAAAAATGTGAAACAAGAACTAAACAGAGAACCAATTTGACTTTGGATATAAATGTATCCATCAGAGGGCAGACATAATGAAAACCACAATCCCAGAAAGCTAACCAAACTGATCACATGGATCACAGCCTTCTCTAATTCAGTGAAACTATGACCCATGCCGTGTAGGGGCCACCCAAGCTGGACAGGTCATGGTGGAGAGTTCTGACAAAACATGGTCCACTGGAGAAGGGAATGGCAAACCACCTCAGTACCCTGGTCTTGAGAACTTCATGAAGAGTATGAAAAGGCAAAAAGATATGACACTGAAAGATAAACTCCCCAGGTCAGTAGGTGTCACATATGCTACTGGAGAAGAGTGGAGAAATAGCTCCAGAAAGAATGAAGAGGTTGAGCCAAAGTGAAAACAACACCCAATTGCAGAAGTGACTGATGAAGAAAGTAAAGTCTGATGCTGTAAAGAACAATATTGCATAGGAACCTGGAATGTTAGGTCCATGAATCAAGGTAAATTAGAAGTGGTCAAACAGGAGACAGCAAAAGTGAACATCGACATTTTAGGAATCAGTGAACTAAAATGGACTGGAATGGGCAAATTTAATTCAGATGACCATTGTATCTACTACTGCGGGAAAGAATCCCTTAGAATAATGGAGTAGCCCTCACAGTCAACAAGAGTCTGAAATGCAGTACTTGGGGGCAATCTCAAAAATAACAGAATGATCTCTATTCACTTCCAAGGTAAACAACTCAATATCTGAATAATCCAAGTCTATGCTAATGCCAAAGAAGCTGAAGGTGAACAGTTCTATGAAGACCTACAATACCTTCTAGAACTAACACCAAAAAAATATGTCCATTTCATCATAGGGGACTGGAATGCAAAAGTAAGAAGTCAAGAGATACACGGAGTAGCAGGCATGTTTGGCCTTGGGGTCCAAAATGAAGCAGAGCAAAGACTAACAGACTTTTGCCAAGAAATCCACTGGTCATAGAAAACACCCTCTTACAACAACATAAGAGATGACTGACTCTACACATAGACATCAATACGGATGGTCAATACCAAAATCAGATTGATTATATTCTTTGAAGCCAAAGATGCAGAAGCTCTATACAGCCAGCAAAAAGAGGACCAGGAGCTGACTGGGGCTCAGATCATGAACTCTTTATTTCCAAATTCAGACTTAAATTGAAGAAAGTAGGGAAAACCACTAGACCATTCAGGTATGACCTAAATCAAATCCCTTACAAGTATACTTTGGAAGTGACAAATAGATTCAAGGGAATAGATCTGATAGACTTCAGAGTGTCTGAAGAACTATGGATGAAGCTTCCTGAGATTGTACAGGAGGAGGTGATAAGAACCATTGCCAAGAAAAAGAAATGCAAAAAGGCAAAATGGTTGTCTGAGGAGGCTTTACAAATAACTGAGAAAAGAAAAGAAGTGAAAGGCAAAAAAGAAAAGGAAAGATATAGTCATCTGAATGTAGATTTCCAAAGAATAGCAAGTAGAGATAAGAAAGTCTTCCTAAGTGATCCATGCAAAGAAATAGAGGAAAACAATAGAAGGGAAAAGACTAGAAATCTCTTCAAGAAAATTAGAGATACCAAGGGAACGTTTTATACAAAGATGGGCACAATAAAGAACAAAAATGGTATGGACCTAACAGAAGCAGAAGGTATTGAGGTGGCAAGAATACACAGAAGAACTATATAAAAAAGGTCTTCATGACCCAGGTAACCATGATGTGTGATCACTCACCTGGAGCCAGACACCCTGGAATGCAAAGTCAAGTGGGCCTTAGGAAGCATCACTATGAACAAAGCTAGTGAAGGTGCTGGAATTCCAGTTGAGCTATTTCAAATCCTCAAAGATGATGCTGTGAAAGTGCTGCACTCAATATGCCAGCAAATTTGAAAAACTCAGCAGTGGCCACAGGACTGCAAAAAGTCAGTTTTCATTCCAATCTCAAAGAAAGGCAATGCCAAAGAATGCTCAAACTACTGCACAACTGCACTCATCTCACATGCTAGCAAAGTAATGCTCAAAATTCTACAAGCTAGACTCCAACAGTACGTGAACCATGAACTTCCAGATGTTCAAGCTGGTTTTAGAAAAGGTAGAGGAACCAGAGATCAAATTGCCAACATCCATTGGATCATAGAAAAAGCAAGAGAATTCTAGAAAAACACCTACTTCTGCATCACTGACTATGCTAAAGCCTTTAACTGTGTGGATCACAACAAAGAGTGGAAAATTCTTAAAGAGATGGGAATAACAGACTACCTTACCTGCCTCCTGAGAAACCTGTATGCATAATTTTGTTCTAAATATACAACCTTTATACTCAATGGGCAAAGAATAAACTTTCATTAAGAGCAAATATAAAAATTCACAAAAATTGATTGTCTTAAATCACAAAGATCAATAAGTTCTGAAGATGGACATCATATGCTATGTGGTTTTTGTCTACAAGAAAATAAAAAAACATTTATAACAAAATCATACCTTAATATTTTAGTCTAGAAATCAAAGTACATATTGTCAAATAATCTCTAGAATTAAGAGAATGATCTGGTCCCATCACTTCATGGGAAATAGATGGGGAAACAGTGGAAGCAGTGTCAGACTTTATTTTTTGGAACTCCAAAATCACTGCAGACTTTGCCTGTAGCCTTGAAATTAAAAGGCACTTACTCCTTGGAAAGAAAGTTATGACCAACCTAGATAGCATATTAAAAAGCAGAGACATTACTTTGCCAACAAAGGTCCATCTGGTCAAGGCTATGGTTTTTCCAGTGGTCATATATGGATGTGAGAGCTGGACTGTGAAGAAAGCTGAGCACCAAAGAATTGATGCTATTGAACTGTGGTGTTGGAGAAGACTCTTGAGAGTCCCTTGGACTGCAAGGAGATCCAACCAGTCCATCCTAAAGGAGATCAGTCCTGGGTGTTCAATGGAAGGACTGATGCTGAAGCTGAAAGTCCAATACTTTGGCCACCTCATGCGAAGAGTTGACTCATTGGAAAAGACCCTGATGCTAGGAGGGATTGGGGGCAGGAGGAGAAGGAGACGAGAGAGGATGATATGGCTGGATGGCATCACCAACTCGATGGACATGAGTTTGAGTAAACTCCGGGAGTTGGTGATGGACAGGGAGGCCTGGCATACTGCTATTCATGGGGTTGCAAAAAGTCGGACATGACTGAGCGACTGAACTGAATGAACTGAACTGAACCAGGGAAATTATGAGGTACATAAAAGCATTAAATGCAGACCTATTTAACTTACAATCAAAGCAATACTATAAGGGAGATTTAAAGTCTCAATTATATTTACATAAAAGCTAGAAGGAATGAAAATAAATGAGAATCATTCAACTTAAAAATTTAGACAAAAGCAACAATGGAATAAGTTCAGAAAAACAGAAATAATAAAGAACAGATTTAAAAAATCAGTGAAATAAAGAAAAAAAGCAACAACAGTAAAATGGCAAATGTCATAAGCAAATCCCCCAAAATGATTCACTGAAAGACTAATAAGAGGGGCAAGATGCTGGCAAGATCAATCTAGAAAGAAGAAGATAGAAAGAAGCAAAAAAGAGCAGATATTTTAAAAAGAAACAAAAGATAAGCAAATGCACTCTATATAATTTGACAACCTGGAGGAAATAGATAAATCTATGCAATTATAAAATGCCAACATTAGGATAGGAAAACACATGGATATAAAACACATGCAATTGCCAATAAAGAACTCGAAAGCCAGCCACCAGTTTTCACTCTATCACCACCCCTCCTCTATAAAAAGGATCTGACAGGTGATTTTACAAGTGTGTCGTAACAAAGCAAATAATCTTTATCTTACACAATTTTTTAATAGAAAATAGGTGAAAGAAGTTATATAGCTAATTTTATGAATAATGCCTTTATGCTATAACTGAGAGCAAGCTGTAAAAAAAGGAAAAAATGTATACCAGTTTCACTTGTACTGACACCATAAACCTAAAGAAAACACTCTTGACTAAAACCACCAGTGTATTATTTCTAACACATCATAATTAAATATAATTTATTACTTCTGAGTTCAACATCAAAAATCTATCAATTTACTACATTAATGAACCAAAAACAAAAGAAAGAAATTACAGCAATGCTTGCAACAAGTTATAGCTCAACCAAGTACTGCTGGTTCCTGCCAATTCAACAACAAAAGAAAAAAAGAAATGATGCAACACTTGGGAGGAAATAGACAAAATTTTCATTTGTAGGTGGTACAATCATTTATATAAAAACCCAACAGAATAAATTACCAAACCAGAATGTCCATCCATATCACTGGATACAAGATGAATATGTTAAAAATCAAAAACTTCCCTCTACATCAGCAATAACTAAATCTGAAAATGAAAAGAAAATAAGCTACCTAAGAAACCATTACAGTAACAAATCTAAGAATTAACCTAAAAATGCATAAACCTTTATGGCAAAAGAAAACCTGAATAAAAGAAGGGAACAAGGCAATTCAACAGAAATTTTCTAATAAATAGAAATGCTCTATTTGTTAAACATTCTTTGGCACTGCCTTTCTTTGGGATTGGAATGAAAAGTGACATTTTCCAGTCCTGTGGCCAGCCTGAGTTTTCCAAATTTGCTGGTATATTGAGTGCAGCACTTTTACAGCATCATCTTTGAGGATTTGAAATAGTTCAGCTGGAATTCCATCATCTCCACTAGCTTTATTCCTAGTGATGCTTCCTAAGGCCCACTTGACTTTGCATTCTAGGGTGTCTGGCTCCAGGTGAGTGATCACACCATCATGGTTACCTGGGTCATGAGGACCTTTTTTGTATAGTTCTTCTTAATATCTTCTGCTTCTGTTAGGTCCATAGCATTTCTGTCCTTTATAGTGCCCATCTTTGTGTGAAATGTTCCCTTGGTATCTCTAGTTTTCTTGAAGAGATCTCTAGTCTTTTCCCTTCTATTGTTTTCCGCTATTTCAATTCCATATCAGCCTTCCCAGGTGGCACTAGTGGTAAAGAACCCTCCTGCCAGTGTAGGAGACATAAGAGATGTGGGTTCAATCCCTGGCTCAGGAAGATTCCCTGGAGAAGGGCATGGCAACCCACTCCAGTAGAGCCTGGAGAATCCCATGGACAGATGAACCTGGTGGGCTATGGTCCATGGGCGTCACAAAAAGCTGAACATTACTGAAGTGATTTAGCACACACACCATATTAAAGAACAGGATAATTTCACATAATAATGTTTATATTTATTTAAAAATTTTTAATGCAGTTGCAATCAATATTCTAAAAGAATACAAATATAAGGTATAGAAATTAAAAAAAAACGTTATCTGAAATTTGTATAGAAAAATAAATATCTACAAATAACTAAGAAATTTTTGAAAATGGAGAGCAAGGGGTTGAAGTACACTATCAAGTAACAGAGCAAATGTGCAATTTTAGTATTATATCAGAATAATGTTGTTTCAAGAAGACAAAAAATATAGTCTTAAAAGAATGGAAAGCTCATTAGGAATAAAGCATATCTATATGGAAACTTGCAATATGTTAGGAAGAGCATCAAAAAACAATGGGTGAAAATGGACTATTTAGTAAAGACAATTGGGATAATTCACTTACTTTATTCAAAAAAATTTGAAGTTAGTTTACTGCTTTAGAGGACACACAAAAGTAAACTCCATATGGATGGAAAACCTAAATGATAAGGACAAAATAATACAAGAGAAAAAATATAGGAGAATACCAAACAAAACAAGAAAAGAACCATAAAGGGAAAATTGCCTAACTGACTACAAGGAAGATGAGGGGGTTTGTTCATACTCTAATATATTTAACCAATGACTGACAGAAAAATCTTACAATGTCTATAATTTGGAATAGACAAGACAAACAAGAATAGATAAGACTCTCTCCCCTGAAAGAAAATAGAGAACTGTATAGAAAAATGGATACAGTATGTTTATATACGGAAGAATGCTCTAATAATACTTCACTAATAATCAGAGAAATACAAATTAAAACAAAAATGCCATTCTAAGCCCATTAGACTGACAAACATTAGAAAATAGGAAATGGAAAGCCTCATATACTCTGCTGGGAACATAAAACGGCTGCAGACACAATTAGGAGAAAGACATCCATTTAATCAGTAAAAGTTTTGGCTGAGTGCCTATTAAGAGAAGAAACTTTTTCTCGGCTTTAGGAAGGTAAACTGGACAGACAAGAAGCCTATATTCTATATCTTCACTGTCCAATGAAGTAGCCACTAGCCACATGTGACTATGGAGCACTTGAAATGTGTCCAGCCTGTATTGAGATATTCTCTAAGTATAACATACACATGAAAGCCATAGTACAAAAATTAATGTTGCAGAAAAGTCATGTGAAAAATCCAGCTAATCCCCTGACAATTCAGTGGTAAGGATTCCTGCTTCTGCTGCAGGGGGCACAGATTTGATCCCTGGTCACAAAACTAAGACCCTGCATGTTGCCAGCAAAAGAGAAAGAAATAAATAAAAATCCAGTACCCAGTCATGATTAAAAAAAAAAAAAAACTCTCACTAAATTAGATTAGGAGAGAACTCCCTCATTTTGATGAAAAGGGCTTCCCTACTGGCTCAGACAGTAAAGAATTCACCTGAAATGCAAGAGACCTGAGTTCAGTCCCTGAGTTGGGATGATCCTCTGGAGAAGGGAACAGCTTTGATGAAAAGTAGCTACAAAAACCTACAGCTAACATACTTAATGGCAAGAAACTTGAAGCTTTCCCCCTAAGATCAGGTCCAAGGCCCTTGCTGCCTCTCATAACTCCTTTGCTGTTGATGTTGTTTAATCACTCGGTCATGTCCAACTCTGTTGCAACGCCATGGACCATAGCCCACCAGGCTCCTCTGTCCATGGGATTTCCCAGGCAAGAATACTAGAGTGGGTTGCCATTTCCTTCTCCACAGGAATCTTCACGACCCAAGGGTCTCCTGCATCGGCAGGCAGATTCTTTACCACTGAGGCACCAAGGAAGCCCTCAAAACTCCTTTGCAATATCATATTGGAAATACTTGCTAACACAATAAGGCTAGAAAATAAATTACAAACATGTAGCTTGGGAAGAAAGACAGTACTATCTTTGCTCACAGATGACATAAACTATGCAGAAAACACAAAAGAATCAACAAGAAATTCCTGAAACTAATAACCAACAAACAACAAGGTTGCAAGATACAAGGTTAATATACAAAATTCATTTGCTTTCCTATATAATAACAATCAACAAGTGAAGTTTGATATTAAAAACACAACATCATCTACGTTAGAATCCAAAAATTGAAATAGCATATATCTAACAAAATAAGTACAAGATCTACATGAGGAAAACTACAAAACTCTGATGGCAAACCCAAAAAATAACTAAATAAATATATAGATATTCCATATTCATAAACAGAAAGACACAATATTGTCAAGCCATCAGTTCTTCAAAACCTAGATTCAACACAATCCTAATCAAAATCCCAGGAGTTATTTTATGTATATCTATAAGTTGGTTCTAAAGTTTATATGAAAAGGCAAAAGACCAAGGCTAGCCAACCCAGTATTGAAGAACAACCATGTTCAGTTCAGCTCAGTTCAGTCGCTCAGTCGTGTCCGACTCTGCAACCCTAAGTACTGCAGCACATCAGGCTTCCCTGTCCATCAACAATTTCCAAAGCTTGCTCAAACTCACGTCCATTGAGTCAGTGATGCCATCCAACCTTCTCATCCTCTGTCGTCCCCTTCTCCTCCTGCCTTCAATCTTTCCCAGCATCGGGGTCTTTTCAAATGAGTCAGTTCTTCGTATCAGGTGGCCAAAGTATTGGAGTTTCAGCTTCAGTATCAGTTCTTCCAATGAACACCCAGGACTGATTTCCTTTAGGATGGACTGGTTGGATCTCCTTGCAGTCCAAGGGACTCTCAAGAGTCTTCTCCAACACCACAGTTCAAAAGCATCAATTCTTGGGCTCTCAGTTTTCTTTATATATAGTCCAACTCTCACATCCATACATGACTACTGGAAATACCATAGCTTTGACTAGATGGACCTGTGTTGACAAAGTAATGTCTCTGCTTTTTAATATGCTGCCTAGGTTGGTCATAGCTTTTCTTCCAAGGAGCAAGCATCTTTGAAATTCATGTCTGCAGTCACCATCTGCAGTGATTGTGGAGCCCCCAAAAATGAAGTTTCTCACTGTTTCCATCATTTCCCCATCTATTTTCCATGAAATGATGGGACCAGATGCCATGATCTTAGTTTTCTGAATGTTGAGTTTTAAGTCAGGTTTTTCACTTTCCTCTTTACTTTCATCAAGACGCTCTTTAGTTCCTCTTTACTTTCTGCCAATTTAATGGTGGTATCATCTCTATATCTGAGGTTATTGATTTTCTCCCAGCAATTTTGATTCCAGCTTTTGCTTCATCCAGTCTTGCAGAAAACCAAGTTGGAGTACTAATATTATTCAACTTCAAGATCTACTATCAAAGCTACGGTTTTTCCAGTAGTCATAGATGGATGTGAGAGTTGGACTATACAGAAAGCTGAGCACCCAAGAATTGATGCTTTTGAACTGTGGTGTTGGAGAAGATTCTTAAAAGTCTCTTAGACAGAAAGGAGATCCAACCAGTACATCCTAAAGGAAGTCAGTCCTGAATATTCACTGTAAGGACTGATACTGAAGCTGAAACTCCAATACTTTGGCCACCTGATGCAAAGAACTGACTCATTGGAAAAGACCATTATAGTAGGAAAGATTGAAGGCAGGAGGAGAAGGGGACGACAGAGGATGAGAAGGTTAGGTGGCACTATCAACTCGATAGACGTGAGTTTGAGTAAGCTCCAGGAGCTGGTGATGGACAGGGAAGCCTGGCGTGCTGCAGTCCATGGGGTTGCAGATTCGGACATGTTGAGCAACTGAACTGAACAGAACTGAATCACTGACAGTGTGGTACTGGCAAAAGAATAGACAAATAAATCAAGGAAAAAACAGAAATGGACCCCCATAAATACAGTCAACTGACTTTTGATAAAGGCACAAAGGCAATAATGAAGCAAAGATAGTCTCTTCAAAATGTGCTGGAACAACTGTATGACCACAAGCAAAAAAATAAAAGTGAATCTAGACACAGATATTATACTCATTACCAAAATTAACTCAAAATTGATCATAGATTTAAATGGAAAATACAAAACTGTAAAGTTCCTAGAAGATAACATAGGAGAAAATCAAGATATAATTGGATATAATAATACCCACTTAGATACATCATCAAAGGCACAACATATGAAAGAGATAAATGATAAGATGAACTTCATTTAAAGTAAAAACATCTACTCTGTGAAAAGACAGGATCAGGATAGACTGGGGGAAAATATTTGCAAATAAATGCATCTGATAAAAGACTGTTATCCAAAATATACAAGGAACTCTTAAAACTCAACAATAAGAAAACAACCCAATTTAAAAATGGGTCAAAGACCTTAAAACACACTTCACCAAAGAAGACATATAAATTGCAGCTAAGCATATGAAAAGATGTTTGGCATCACTGGCTAGGAGGGAAACATGAATTAAAATAACTAGATACCAGACCTATTGGAATGGCCAAGATCCAGAACACTGACAACACCTAATGCTGATGAGGATGTAGAGCAGCAGAACTCTTGTTCACTGCTGGTGGGAATGCAAAAGTGGCACAACCACTTTAGAAGAATTTGGTAGTTTAAGGAGTTGAAAAATTATGCTCACACAAATATTTATAGCAAATGTTTACAGCAGCACTATTCGTAACTGCCAATACTTGGAAACAACCAAGATGTTCTTCACTAGGTGAATGGATAAATAAACTGTGGTCCATTCAGACAATGGAATATTACTCAGTGCTAAAAAGAAATGGACTATCCATCCATGAAAAGACATGGAAGAACCTTAAATGCTTATTTCTGAGTGAAAGAAGCCAATCTGAAAGGGTTGCCTTCTATGTGATTTCAACTATATGACATTCTAGAAAAGGCAAACAATAGAAATAATAAAAAGATCAACAATTGCTGGGATTAGCAGGGGGTGGGAGGGAGAGACAGAATAGGCAGAACATGGAGGATCTTTAGGGCAATGAAAATACTCTGTATAATATTATAATGATGGATATATGTCATGATATATCTGTCTAAATCCATAACATCAAAAGTAAACCCTAAGGTAAAGTATGGACTTCGAGTGATTATAATGTATCAATGTAGGTTTATTCTTTGCAGAATTTGTAGCTTTCTGGTGAGGGATATTGATAATGAAGAGGCTATGCATGTGTGGGGACATGAAGTACATGGGAAATTTAGTTGTAAATTAAAACTGCTCTAAGATAACTGCGGTGTTGGAGAAGACTCTTGAGAGTCCGTTGGACTGCAAGGAGATCCAACCAGTCCATCCTAAAGGAAATCAGTCCTGAATATTCATTGGAAGGACTGATGTTGAAGCTGAAACTCCAATACTTTGGCCACCTGATGTGAAGAGCTAACTCGTTTGAAAAAACCCTGATGCTGAGAAAGATTGAAGGCAGCAGGAGAAGGGGGCGACAGAGCATGAGAAGGTTGGATGGCAACACCGACTCAACAGACATGAGTTTGAGTAAACTCCGGGAGTTGGTGATGGATAGAGAGGTCTGGCGTGCTGCAGTCCATGGGGTTGCAAAGAGTAAGACACAACTGAGCGACTGAACTGAACTGAAGATAAAGTCTTAAAAAAGTAATTAGAAATACCTTAATAAAGTTTTTATATTGGTAACTTCTGAAATATCTGTATTGGGTTAAGTGTGCTATGTTCAGTTGCTCAGTCATGTCCAACTCTTTGTGACCCTGTGGATTGCAGCATCCTAGGCTCCTCTGTTCATAGGATTCTCTGAGCAAGAAGACTGAAGTGGGTTGCTATTTCCTCCTCCAGGGTAAAATATAGTGTATTTCACCTGTTGATTTTATTTTCTTAATAAACCTACAGAAAATTTTAAGTATCTCTGGTTTGCCTTATCTTTCTCTTAGTTAGTGATGCTCTAGAAGATGTTCCCCTCAGCTCTATACTACTTTAGTATACATCACACACAAAAAAAAAAAAAAGAGAAGAAGAAAAGAGTAAATACACATAGGATGGAATACCTCGCAGAAGAAAGGAGCTTGAGTTAAAAAAAAAAAATGAATGAAATAAAAATCAGAAACAAACAGGAAATAGAATGAATGTATAGCCCAATGCTATTATGTACTTTTTAAAA
Organism: Odocoileus virginianus; assembly: GCF_023699985.2. Taxonomy (NCBI): domain Eukaryota; kingdom Metazoa; phylum Chordata; class Mammalia; order Artiodactyla; family Cervidae; genus Odocoileus; species Odocoileus virginianus. The sequence continues at coordinate 45,668,937 of NC_069679.1, forward strand.
ATTTATACAAAACAGTACTATATATATATACACATACACACACACTATATGTAAATAAACATATGGAAGGTGGGTTGGAATGGCAAGTGTTAAAAATTGAAGAGTGGTTGTAGAATAGTATGGGATTTAACATTGAAGATAATTTATAGGATAAAGAAATTGCAAAGTAAAATAAAAAACAACAAATCCTTTCGTGTGTCAACACCAACAGCATGCCATGAACTCTATGTATTATAATCAACTCCATTTCAGGCACTTGAGTTGTAACAAAAAAATTAAAAATTACAAAGACAAGTAGAATGTCTGTAGTCAAGGGACTGTTTGAAAGCACTGCATTCACCAATACTTAACATGTACAGGTTATACACCCTGCCATGTGCCCAGAATACATAAGACATCTTCTGAGATGATTCCTACACTTGAGATGCTTCCAGTCTGCCTGAGTCAAAAAACAACAAACACACACCACAGAAATCTACCCTCATGAAATGTGGAGGGCAAAGTGAAACAGATTTTAGTTAGGAACTATGTGGTACATGAAAAAAAGAAAAACTAATGTGCAGGTTGGCAAAGACAACAAACAGAAGGGCTAAAGAAAGATTTGAGAAGGTGGTAGAATTTGAACTTGACTGCAAAGGATAGCTGCAAAGGTGATACTAGTGGTAAAGAACCCGCCTGACAATGCAGGTGATGTAAGAGATGCAGGTTCCATCCCTGGGTCAGGAAGATCCCCTGGAGAGGGGCATGGCAACCCACTTCAATATTCTTGCCTGGAGGATCGCATGGGCAGAGGAGCCTGGTGGGTTGCGTCCAGAGGGTTGCAAAGAGTAGGACACAACTGAAGCAACTTAACATGCATGACACAAAGCATAACAGGTGTTTGGACTGATGGAGAGAAAGAGGCATTCCCAGGAGACAGTTAATCTGCAAAGTTGAGGAAAGGTTACCTCAGTGGAATCAAAGTACTGTCCTTCACTTGAGAATGCAAGATCAATATCAGAGTGAGTTGACCAAAATATCAGTTATTTAAGGTGAAAATATGAATGTTTTGGACTTCCTTGGTGATCCAATGGTTAGGAATCCACCTGCCAATGAAGGGGACATAGGTTTGATCCCTGGTCCGGGAAGATTCCACACTGCAGAGCAACTAAGATTGCCACGGTTAAGAAGCCCATGTACTGCAATGAGAAGTAGTCCCCACGCGCTCACAACTAGAGAAAGCCCACATACAACAATGAAGACAGAGCACAACCAAAAATAAACAAATAATTTAAAGAGTAAATAAAAATATGAATGTTTTAATACCTATTCTAACTACTAGATTATGCATCACCCCTGTATCATGCACTGCTCCAGTTCACAATGCACTGAAAAAGTGAATAGAATGAGATAATGCAATTTTCCAGAGCACTTTGCTCAATGCCAGGGCAGAGTTTATACACTGGAACAGTCTAGTTGCTAACTGATGAAGATAATCAGTAATTTGCATCTGAAGATATGGTATAGATCTTTACTAAAGAGGGAAGCTTCAAAGCAGGAGGATTGTATAATACAAAGTGAGACATTCAAGGCCATTCATAAGCTGCCCCCAATTCACTCTTTGTGAACCTCTCCCCATTCCCTCCCATGCTCAGACTTCTGCCAAACTAAGCACTTCATCGTTTTGTGCACTTTCACATTTGGCACTTTCCTACCCCAGGCAGGTTGTATTCTTTTTGCATTTGAAATATCTTCAGCTCCATCTTCACATGACAAAACTCAGTGTACATCAGGATATGTGTGAATTCTTTCCTTTCCATAAGAACATTATATGAAGTCCATGCAGACTGAAACCCTTCTCTGAGCTTTCAAGTGAAGTGTTAGTTGCTCAGTTGTGTCCAACTCTTGGCAATGGACTGTAACCCAATAGGCTCCTCTGTCCATGGGATTTTCCAGGCAAGAATACTGGAATGGGTTGCCATTACCTACTCCAGGAATTGAACCCAGGTCTCCTGCATTACAGGCATATTCTTTACCATCTGGGCTGCAAGGCAGCTTTCAAAACAAATAACTATTCTATCCTGTGATCATATTGGCCTACAGGAATCCTACCGTTAAAATGAATTAAGACCAAGATTGGTTAGAAAAGTATAACTGTTCTTACTAGTAGTAAAACAAATCAGCCCATACACTGAGTCCCACTGACCAAAATTAATCTTGTATCCCTTGTATCTTGTCTTAGATTTACTAATGCATATTCTCCCAGGAAACTAAGATCATAGCATCCAGTCCCATCACTTCATGGCAAATAGATGGGGAAACAATGGAAACAGTGACAGACTTTATTTCCTTGGCTCCAAAATCACTACCGATGGTGACTTCAGTCATGAAATTAAAAGACGATTGCTCCTTGGAAGAAAACTATGACCAACCTAGACAGCATATTAAAAAGCAGAGACATTACTTTGCCAGCAAAGGTCCATCTAGTCAAAGCTACAGTTTTTCCAGTAGTCCTGTATGGATGTGAGAGTTGGACTATAAAGAACGCTGAGCACCCAAGAACTGATGCTTTTGAACTGTGGTGTTGGAGAAGACTCTTCAGAGTCCCTTGGACTGCAAGGAGATCCAACCAGTCCATCCTAAAGGAAAACAGTCCTAAATATTCATTAGAAGGACTGATGCTAAAGCTGAAACTCCAATACTTTGGCCACCTGATGTGAAGAGCTGACTCATTTGAAAAGACCCTGATGCTGGGAAAAATTGAAGGCAGGAGGAGAAGAGGACAACAGAGGATGAGATGGTTGGATGGCATCACCAACTCAATGAACATGAATTTGAGTAAGCTCCAGGAGTTGGTGATGGACAGGGAAGCTTGGTGTGCTGCAGTCCATGGAGTCACAAAGAGTCAGACACGACTGAGATCCTGAACTGAACTGATTCTCCCAGGGCTTCCCAGGTGGCCCAGTGGTAAAGAATCTACCTACCAATGCAGGAGACTGAGGAGACACGGATTTGATTCCTGGGTCAGAAAGATTCTCTGGAGGAGGAGATGGTAACCTGCTCCAGTATTCTTGCCTAGAAAATCCCATAGACAGAGGAGCCTGATGGGTTACAGTCCACAAGGTCACAAAGAGTCGGACACAACTTCGCAGTAAGCACACAGGCCTTCTCCCAAGTATTTTTGTATTGCTCCCCAGCATCTGTCCTACACACATTTACTTCCATACATCTCATCAGAAAACAACGACCATTTGGTGTCCTGCTCTTTTTCACTATGTACATATCATAAATTTTCCTTATTTATAAATATTTTCTTAGTTATTTTAATATCTACATATTTTTTCATTGTGTTGACATGCTGTCAACACTTTTTTTTTTTAAATCCCTGTTTCCGTTTCTGATCATTTAGTTTAGAGAAGTAGCATTCTTTTCCTTCCTTCCCCCTGAAGCCCTGTAACAGTATATTCATATTAACCCTATACAGACTAAAATAAGCAAGATATAAATGATCATGCTAGTCTTCCATTAGCATTCCCTGTTCCATGTCATAATCAGCAGACCAAGGAATCAAGATAATCTGTTCTTTGACATTTTGATACATTAACTCATTGCTCACTTAGCAAGATGGCCAAATAAATAACAAAGTTCCTTCACAAAAGCTCAGTAACTCATATAGAAATCGGGAAATGAATAATCCAACATGTCTTCACACATTTGTAATTTCAGCAAGGATGCCCTTGGAAAACATTCCTTGCCCATGGCTCTCTCCAGGGCCTTTCACAGACAAATGCAGTTTACTTGAACAAAATTCTACTTCTTAATTCTCCAAATAGAGAAAATGGACCCATTAGCCCTTTTACACTGGCTAAATTACCAATTACCAGCAGGTAAACAGCCAATCACCGCAACACTGTTCCAAGCTCATTATGAGTGTCATTTGCAAAGGTGGAGCCCTTCAGAGAGAAATCTCTGTTTTATTAGCATAAAGAGGTCTAAAGAGCACTGGCCAGGGCCAAGAGGCCCTCCGTGGTCCCCAGGGATCACTGCTGATTTATGAGCTCCCACACATTCACCTACGACACCACAATTCATTCCCGTGTAAAATACTCTATTATTCCAACACCCAAGTGTAAGGTCAGAAAATATCAAATGAATACAATTTCTTAAGCCAGATGGGGAGAATAAGTAGTTTTATACAAATCCCCAAAGCCAAAATAAATTAAGCTGAAGAACTAATCTGGAGAGAAGAAGAAACAAAATGAGCAAAGTGGAGAACACTAGTGTGCATTTTTTAAGTGTCAGTTCCCAGGTACTTGGAGATCAGACCACAGGCCAGGTCAGGGGCTCCCAGTAGTACAGTGGGAAGGAAAGAGCATGAACTCTGGGAGCAAAAACCCAAGATGCTAAATGGCGTTCCTCCGTTTTGAAATCGTATGACCTCAGGCAAGTTATTTAACAACTTAAAACCTTATCTAAAATTTCTGAATGGCTACCCAGGGTCGGGAGAATTAAATTAAAACACCTACCTCCTGGCACAGAATAGACATTTCACTGCCAGCCTGACGATCCACCCTTCACTCGCCCTTTCAAAACAAGTTCTCGGGCCTGGTACACTGGGAGACCCAGAGGAATCGGGTGGAGAGGGAGGTGGGAGGGGGGATAGGGATGGGGAATACATGTAAATCCATGGCTGATTCATGTCAATGTATGACAAAAACCACTACAATACTGTGAAGTAATTAGCCTCCAACTAATAAAAATAAATGGAAAAAACAAACCAAAAAAAAAAAAAACACCACGGAATCTCTATACTCACTGGTGGTGGTGGTTTAGCCACTAAGTCGTATCTGACTCTTGCAACCCCATAGTTGTAGCCCACCAGGCTCTTCTGTCCCTGAGATTTCCTAGACAAGAATACTGGAGTGGGTCGAAAATTTCCTTCTACAGGGATCTTCCTGACTTGTGGATCGAATCCATGTTGCCTGCCTTGCAGGCAGATTCTTTACTGCTGAGTCAGAGGGGAAACCCAGTATCCCCCACAATCAAGCTCCAGACAAATCCTGCCAGCTTTGTCTTCTGGTCTGGGAGACTTCTGTCCCTGTGTGCGTATCTACTCCCATCCATTGTATATAGCCTTTAAATTCTAGTTGCCTGCATTTTTGTGTGGATAGTCAGTCCTTTATACCATCTATATCTTTATGCTCTGGTGCTAACCAAAGACTTTGAATGCTACTCAGAATGACTATGCATATTTGTTTAACTATTTACCTTTTATTTTTTTGTGTTATGGCAAAATCACCTAGACTATATGTAGGGTTTGTGTGTGTGTATATATATATATATCTCATAAATAAATAAATAAATAAATATTTGAACTTTGTTTATTGTTACACTTAGGAAGGAATACTGTCATGTGAGAATCTAATATTTTCCCATTTTTGAAAAAAAAGGGGGGGGAGAGAATTATCATTTAAGAAATTGACAAGTGCTTGGGGGAGGCAAGGACTGGGAGTTTGGGATTAGTAGATGTAAACTACTATATGTAGGATGGATAAACAACAAGATCCTAGTGTATCACACAGAGATCTACATTCAATATCCTGTGATAAACCATAATGGAAAAGAGTATTTAAAAAAGAATGTCTGTATGTATGTAACTAACAAGCTTTGTGGTACAGCAGAGATTGGTACAATATTGAAAATCAACTATACTTCAACTTAAAAATTAAATTAAAAGAAAAAAGAAATTGAGGAGTGTTGACAATTAGGATTTCCCTTACTTTTGAGTTTCGATTTCAGAAGGAAAGCACCTTTGGTTTAGCAGTTGCCAGCAAGCCTCCTCATGTGTGCTGCGTAGTGTTAGAGGTGAATTGGAGTAAGGGAAAGTCTGTGTATCCCCCATACAATTCAAACTCCTTGTGCAGAAGAGGGGAGAGGAACAAACAGTATTTGAGGAGGAAGAGGTAAAATGTTTACATCTCCATATAAAAGCCCTAATATCTGCCTCTAAACTTCAGAATAGCTTCTGTCTAGATCCGTATCCTCTCACTTATTACTTTCTCAGAGAAGCATCAGAGAAGCAGCTTCTCTTCCATATCAGAATGAATGCTTCTCCCCATTCCCTGAATCCACTTGCTCCTAGCCCTCATAGAACTATTTTTCTAGAATTTTTTACAGATGTTTTGAGTATAAGAGATCCCTTCCAAATATGACATTCTGTGACTCCATGGACTTGTGACTTCAATTATGTTCTCTCCAGCCAGTATCTTAATTCTCTTCCATTTCATTAACTCTTTGCTCTCTGTCCCCAGATCAGTGTCTTTAAATTGACAAAACCCACTGTGTTGGTAAGGGGCATTCAAGGCTTGAAGCTCCACAGCAAAATTCATCTTGAATGATACTTTCTTGATTTGGTCATCTGACTTCCTTAGGTAGACAAAGAACAGCCCAGGTGCCTTGGACACTCACAGAATGTCACATTTGTTCCACCAAGGCCCACTCCAAACCCTACACAGAGCGGTGAGAAATACTAAATTTATTACTCCTTAAGTCTGTCCAGGGCTTCCCTGATAGCTCAGCTGGTAAAGAATCTGCCTGCAATGCAGGAAACCCTGGTTAGATTCCTGGGTCAGGAAGATGCCCTGGAGAAGGGATAGGCTATCCACTCCAGTATTCAGGGCATCTCTGGTGGCTCAGACAGTAAAGAATCCACCCGCAATGAGGGAGACCTGGGTTCGATCCCTGGGTTAGGAAGATCCCCTAGAGGAAGGCATGGCAACCCACTCCATTATTCTTATCCAGAGAATCCCTATGGACAGAGGAGCCTGGTGGGCTACAGTTCATGGGGTCACAAAGGGTCAGACACAACTAAGCAACTGAGCACACACACACGTCTGTCTAAGATCCACAATGCCAACACCACCATCCTCATCTCTATCACCGCTTGTTCTCTATGTATGGTTTTTAGGAAACAGGGAGTAACAATCACACTTGCTTATTTCTTACCATAACTCTCAAGTCTGTCTCTCTCTGCAAAGGCCTCTCAGCTACAGACAGAAGAATCTGCTTCTAGCTTTACTCCAACGACAGGCCAAACCCTGATATGATTAAAAATGGCCTAGGTATAGGAACCTTTTCCCTAACAATGCTCTTAATGGCAAAGAATTTAATCCCTACTGCTTCCTGTTTGCAATTCTCACCCCTAAGATTTAACAATAAAATTGAGCCTCTCTCATTTGACCCTCAGCCTCCATCCCCTGGTTCTCCCCAACCCAGCTGCCCTAAGTAATCATCTTGACTCCCTGGCTTCTGGTTCCTGCCACCCAAGGTCATTCTAGAGCCAGCAGTTCTGGCTTTAGTGTTTCACTCAGTCATTATTCATTCAGTCAACAATTATTTAATGAGTGCTTAGCCTGCACAAGGCACTGTCTTAGGTGTTGGGAATGCAGCAGTGAGAAAACAAATCAGGTTCCTACTTTCACACTACATCTCAGCCCCATGAGCAGGATGGGAGAAGTGGTGGTTGCCATCTCAGAGGTCCTTCCTTGGACAGGGATGGGCTGAGGGGAGAACCAAGGGACTCTTTACCTTGAAACAGACATGTGTCTCCCTGACCTGAAAACCATCCTACACGCTATCTATCAGCTTCCTCACCATCCAGTCTCCCCTTAATCTCCTCCAAATCTGCTCTATCCCTGTAGAAACCATATTTCTTAGGTCACTGACCTATCACCATATTCAACATTTTCTTCTGTAGTTCATCTTCTCAACTGCATATGACTTCTGTATTTCTATTAGTGATACAGACTCAAAAACACAGTAACCTTTTAATTGTCCTCCATCTTTTTCTCCCATAATTATGAACCTATCAATCATTTTTTATAATTTTTCTCACACCTGGACTTTTTTTCCCATTCAAGTTGCCATTAGGCTTACATTCTCCCATGCTAGAGATATTCTCCTAACCAACTTACCTTCATAGCAATATTGTCATGACAAAATAGTCATGATCTCATGAAGTCTAGATCCTTCAATGGCTCCCCATTGCAAAGAGCATGAGTCCCAAACCTGTGGCTCACGACTCATATATAAAGGGTTTTCATAAACAATAACTAAATTAAATTTTTTCATAACTTATAAGGCTCAGTGCCCTTTTGGGTCATAAAGTCTAAATAAGGGTGGCAGCTATTAAGTAGTGATTAAAATCATAGATTCATAGATTCAAGTCTAGGCTCCACAACTACATGAATCCCGTTAAGTTAATTTGCCTGTATGTACCTCACTTTCCTTATCTGAAGAATGAAGAGAACAATACTTGGTTCACAATATAACTAAAAGATAAAATTATATAACTTATATAAAGTGTTTTGCATAGCACTTAGTACAAAGATGATACTCAAAAACTTACAAATTAAAAAATATCTATAGAAGTCATGATAATCTTAGAGTGGCTACCAATGACAGGTATGGGGTAGAGGTGGCAGAACTGTCCAGATCTCCAAGGAGATGTGATCAGACCTTGTCAGGACCTTTCAAGGGACTAGAGCCCATCAGCCTGACCATCCAGCTGGGCAGTGTCCTGGCTTCAACTGGTTTGTTTCTCTGTACTGCTGCTAACCAGCCCACCCCCAAGGAAGGCAGTCATACCATCTTCCAGTTATCCCATTTCATTCTCTCCCTTCTGCTTACCAAGCAGACAGAGCTCCCCCTTTTTCTTCCATGCATCCTTTCACTTCCATTTTCTTCTCTCATCTTCTGAAAAATCCCATATTCACCTCATCCTTCCTCCAACTGTTTCAGAATAACTAAATGACACTGCAAGGTAGCATAAAATAGACCATGCCAGACATCTGCCCTAAAAGGTAGGTCCTATTTATGTTAAACATTAATATAAAACCAAGATGGGTAATCAGAAGAGTTCTGAGCAGTTAGAATCAGCTCCTCCTTACTAAAGAAGAGAAATTTTAACCTTAATAATGAGAGGGGCCAGGCCAATTCAGTCTAATAAATATTGATTTAGCACCTAGAGGTTCCAATCATGATAGCTTGTACCCTTTCTGTTTAGCTTTATCCTAGCATTGTCTCAGGAATTGCATTGGTTAGTTTATGTCTCTGTCTCCAATACACTGTCAGTTTCTCAAAGGTCTTACCAAGTCTTGCTCTTCTTACTATCTCCAGCCCAGTGCACAGTGCCTGGCATATCACAAAAAAAATGATTGAGAGAAGGGAGGGAAAATGATAGAAAGAGGGGACAGAAAAAGGAAAGAAGGAGCAAGGAGGGAGATAGAGGAAAAGAAACCAATTTGTGGGGTAACAAAATCAGATAAGTGTTCTAATCCTCAGCTGAGTAAACATGGACAAGTGAATTAACTTGCTAAACCTCAGTTGCTTCATCTGCAAAATGGGGATAGACTAACAATACCCACCACAAGAGCTATTGTGAAGTTTTTAAAGGATAAATACAGCAAAAATAAGAGCTAAAGCCCAAGGCATAGTAGGTGATAGATAAATAATTACAATCACTAGTACAAGTGAGAAAATTTTTATAAAAAGGAATTATGTCACTGCCTCTATCATAAATGGGGTGAGAAGGTCTTGGCCTGGGACTCTCAAGTCATCCTCTAGTTTGGCCAGTCCTTTTTGGACCTTTGTCATGGGAGAGTTATTTTGCCTATGTAGCTTTCACTTAAATGGGGCTCTAAATCAAACTGTCCTCTGCCACTATTCTTCCCTGGGTTTCTGATTATAATCATGCTGCCTGCTATTAGTACAGGGATGTTTAAAACTCCTATAAAACAAGAGCTAATTGCTGATCTGCTTAATTAAAGTGAGCCTTTTGTTGTCACATTTACAAAGATAAATGAAATAATCAGCTCTGGACTAATGAGAGATAATTAGATTATGCAGCCCCAATAAATAAAGACCAAAATGCTCCCAATTGTCCCTGTATGTCACAGAGAAGGACCACAGTGAGCCTTAAAGAAGGATATGTTAGTGATGTTTTATTAGAACAACAGTGAGTGAGTGTGGGATCCAGCTCCCCACTCTATTACATATTCAGATTTGCAACAATCAATAGAGAATGTATTGGTGACTTCCTGGCTGGGACGCTACCAATTCTTTACAATTAGTTCTAATTTTTTGAATAGATAATATATAATGTAAGAGTAAATATAATTTAACTCCATATCATTCATTAATGAAGGGTATTTATTAATGGTACATTTACTATCAATGCTTTACAAAATGAAATAGACTGTAAACCCTGCTTTCTTATCTCATAATAATCTATCAATTATTTTACTAAAAATACTGCTTTAGGTATAAAATTGATCACTGACAGTCACTGACAGTAAGCAAATTCATTTATTCCTGTGTGTCAAAAGCCTAAACTGTCCTAAGTTATATCCCTCTGGCCTAGCCTTAAAAGTTTAACTCTGGTCCCCCAAATCACACAGAAAGTGAGAGAGTCAGAATCTTAGTCCCTCTAGCCAAAGGAGACCAAAGCTCTTTCACACATGAATTGATTGATATGAAGGTGAAGATAAAATTTTTACTTTGCTCAGATAAAATAAAGACTGATTGCCCAAGACTGATAACATATCAAACAGACATCCCCTCCCCCAAAGACAGAGATTAGTCTGTCTGGAAAAATACCTGCTAAATGAGTAGGTTTAGCAAACCTACTAAACATTCCAAACATTTGATTCATTGACCAGTATTTTATATATTTATAAATATATATATTTAATTTAGGGAAGGATATACAGTCTCTAGCTTTTTAATTTTACCAATTATGAATGTAAAAGACAAATCTATCCCCACAATCATTTTACCATCAACAAATAGAAAAAAAATAATGTCATCTTGGAATAAAGGGCAAGCCTTCAAATGGAATGAAAATAGCTTTATTAAGAAAATTCCTTATTTATTCTCATTTTTTAAATTTTATTTTTCTCCTATTTGTCCTAATTTTTCTTATTTGACCTGCATCAATAGAAGATCTGTCTTGGACCAGCACCCCTCCAAAGATCAGAGTTTAGCAACCACAGAACTAGGCTATTCTTTTCCAGATATGAACACAGCTCCCTAGAGTCTAGGAGCTGATGATTTTTAAAGTCAACATCTAAAGCATTTTGTAAAATTAAAGGTTGAATTTAAATAAGAAAAAAGAAACCAAAGCTTTTAAAGTGCATGAGCCCACAGTAGCCCCTTCTGGTCCAGCACATGGCTGATCAGGGTTGTGATGTTTGAGAAGCAAGGCCAGCATCCAAAAGAGGTCCTCCCAACCCCCACCCTGAGCATTGCTGCCTCGGAGTCTCCTAGCAGTAGAGCCAACTGATTTTTCTAAGAAACTGAGAAATTTCCAATACAATCTGCCTTTCAAAGCATTTCTTAACTTATGCTCTATATAAATGCTAATTTTTTAAAGAAATAGTCCTTTATATAAAGGAAGAGGCTTGTGCATTGGCTTTATTTCCAATGTTATTACTGTTAAATCAATCAGTCTTTAAGTATTAGTCCCTCCTAACATGGAGATAAGATCCACTTCACAGGGCCACTGAGACAATGTCCAGGCAAGACGAGAGGTAAACAGCACTATGAGGATCTTCAACTCATTTCTGATTCGTCTTAGGTTGCTGGGTCTTAGAATCTAAATAATGTGCTCAATGTTAAGTCTTAACATGCAAAGTCAACCTATGCAAAATTCTACTTATAATGAGCTCACAGAGCCTAGATAAGTTGGTCCTGTCTTCAGTCTTGAAATAATATATTCCTGCTGTCCCTGGAAACCAAGGCATGGATACGGGCGGGGTAGGGGGAGGGAAAGAAAGGCAGTCATAGATCAAGTGTCTCAAATGTCAATAAATGGCAAAGGAGAGTTATGGAGCACATAAGAGAAGGAGGAGGTTCAGAATATAGGGCTTGGGATGCCCTCTGACCCCACTCAGAGAGGCCCAGTAATAAATCCAGTGGTGAGGGACATCTTTAGATATTGGAGCCATCCGGGAAAGCCATAGAGAATTTTCCAGCATCATAAACATCTTTTCAGCATCTTTTTCATGGAAAGAAAAAGATCTAATTTGGGAAAACAGGAAAGAACGGTGAAACACAGAGAAAATCTTTGATAAGTTTGTTGTTGTTGTTGTTTTGCTATTGCTGCTGCTATCTTATCTGAAAATTTTTACACCACTAGGTAAGGCATTTGGGAAATCTGAGATAATAAGACAGGTACTCCTTGCAGGACCATGTTAAACTGATTACTACCTTAAGAATGCTGATACCCAGCCACCCTGGCCACACTTGGGATCTAGGAGGTTGTATTCAAAATCACGGGACAGACTTGCCTTCCTATACTCCTGGATTCCACATCAAGGATATAAATCAGTATAAATAATAGTAGCTGCTATAATAATTCCCAAATTTCAACTGCTTAACATAATAAAAGATAATGTCTCTTTCTAGTCCATTGTGAATCAGTTGCATGGGATCCAGACTCCTTCTGTCTAGACCCCTGGATTCCCTGATCGATGATTTTTAACTTCAAGGAGATCTATGGGAAACATAATTGTTTAATCCAGAAAGGATTCTAGGAACCACAAAAGATAATGTTTTCCCATTTTGGTGTCAACACCCTCATCCACACTTAGGTCCTTCTTAGGAGGTGGGCTTTAGCAGGTTCCTGTCTAGTGCAGTTTAGTTTTGCTTTCTATGCTGAGATAGTTTACCTTTGATTCAACGTGCATTTGGATAATGGAAATAGTGCCACTTCTTTTCAATGTATATTTTTTACATAATCAACAAATTCTATTACCTCCCCGCTTCAGTTCAAGTGAATACATGTTAATGTACAAGTTAAGAACTCTTATTTCCCTTAGTTAATACATAGATTTTGTGAAATATATTCCCTGTTGGAATCTTTCTACCAGAAACTGGGAAATGGAAAGGCCTTTTTTATAATTATTTCTATAACTATCACCTTAGTCATCATAAGTGCATTTTGAATATTACACTTAAAATCATGAGTATATTTGAGCATTCATTCATTCATCTTATATGTATCAAGCATCTGCTGATAAATGGACAAAATCTGGAGCTTATAAGAATTAGCAATAATAGTAATAAAGACAATGTTAACATTCTTTAAATAACTGACATTGTGCTAAGTTAAAAATGTTACATGAAGTTTGGGGTTGAAATTACTAAAGAGAGGATTAAAAATGTCTATATTTCATTGGGTCAAAATAAGGCTTAAACAAACAATACATATAAAGTGCTTAGCACAGTTCCTGGCACAGTGTAAGCAAGTGTTTGTTATTTAGCCACTAGTGGTATCTTACTCTTTTCGTGACCCATGGAAGCCACCTAGGAAGCCCTAAGCAAATGTTAAATGTTGGCAATTAAAGTGTTATGAAATCACTTTCACACATGAGGAAACTGAGGATCTCAGAAGTAAAGTGACTTTCCCAAGCTCATGAACTCTCATAGCATGCAAACTTTCCCACTACCAATCTTTATCCTATAGCTTTGATCTAACATTTTGTATTGAAAGCAACACAATGGAATCTCCCAGTAAATGCTGTGATAATAAGAGAACACAGTTTTCCCATTTGCTCTTTAAAAGACAGTGATATTATCTCTCAGCTTCCCTGGTGGCTCAGTGGTAGTTTTCCTGCCAATGCAGGAGACTGGGGGTTTGATTCCTTTCCCTGGAGAAGGAAATGACAGCACTCTCCAATGTTCTTTCCTGGGAAATCCCAAGGACAGAGGAGCTTGGTGGGCTACAAGTTGCAAAAGAATTGGACACGACTTAGCAACTAAACATCAACAATATCATCTCCTTCCATAAATCCCTTGTTTGTCCATATTAACTCCAGGGAAACTATATTTTGGCTTCCCAAAGCAGATTTCTCTATGGAAGTATCCATTCCCTAGTTTCCCACATGGACCAGATTAACACTGCTTAGTGCTAAGGAGCGGAGAAGGCAATGGCAACCCACTCCAGTACTCTTGCCTGGAAAATCCCATGGATGGAGGGGCCTGGTGGGCTGTAATCGATGGAATCGCTAAGAGTCGGACACGACTGAGTGACTTCACTTTCACTTTTCACTTCCATGCATTGGAGAAGGAAATGGCAACCCACTCCAGTGTTCTTGCCTGGAGAATCCCAGGGACGGCAGAGCCTGGTGGGCTGGTGTCTATGGGGTCGCACAGAGTCAGACACGACTGAAGTGACTTAGCAGCAGCAGCAGCAGCAGTGCTAGGGAGATCGCATTCCCTTCTGATATTGAAACCCATAATTTTTGATCAATTAGAGCATGGTTACAAAAACAATCAATTGATATTTAACCCTCTGAGTCAGTAATCATTTCAATTTCACTTTGGGATCTCCCACAGCAAATGATTTGCTATATAGAATTTTGAAATTCACAACAGTCATTCATAAAAGCAAAACAACTAATAAGCTTTTTTCCCTCTTCTTTTGTCAGAGAATGTGGTGTTTGTTTCCATTCTTAGCATTTAAATTTTCAAATAATTGAACAGAAGACAAGTACAACAGTTGCTATATCAAGTTCGGTTACAAAGAAGTATGTTTCAGAGAACTATGTGGGTTTTATTCTGAAACTCTGGCATGGTCTGGAACTTGGATGCTGTAGCAACTTCTGTAGTAATACAATGACAATCTGTCTACACAATAAGAACATGCACCAGCACTGAGGAAACTTACACTATGCACATTTTCACTCTGCTCATTTACTCTGTACAAAAACTTTATGATGTAGATATTTTATTCTCATTTTTCAGAGGAGTTCCTGGAGGCCCAGTGAGGTTAAAGTGTCCAAGGATGAATCTTTATAGAGCAGCAGTTCAAGGACTTGTGCACAAGTCAACCTGATTATAAAGGCTCTGTCAGTCACACTTGGCCCCCCAGTCTCTGCAGACAGGACCATCTGCAGGCCTGTCCTGCCTGAAATTCTAACACCAGTTCTTTTCCTGCTTGCAGGAGCCCACTGTCATACAAAGTCCTTCACAGGCTTTGGAACTAGACAGATATTGGCTCGAATGTCCACTCTGCCTCCTTAGCTGCTGTGTGACCTGAGACAAAGCATTTGACCTTTATTTCCTCTTTTGCAAGAAAGAGATATGTTAGAATATTTAAATAATGTTATGAAAATAGTTTGCTGACATTTTAGCCAAAGCACTGGAGAAGGAAATGGCAACTCACTCCAGCGTTCTTGCCTGGAGAATCCCACGTACAGAGGAGCCTGGCGGGCTACTGTCCTTGGGGTCACAAAGAGTCAGACACACCTGAGCACAAGGTAAAGCACAGACAGCCTCGTGGGGCAGGAGGCAGATGGTGTAGCTGTAAGACTGCCAATCACATGAAATCAAATCACCTGGATTTGAATTGTCACTCTAACCTAATAGTCCTGTGACTTTGTACAAGTCATTTGAAACCTTAATTTTCTCATCCAAAACTGGGGCTATCACAAATACCCATGTCATATGATTAATGATATGCATATAAATGCAGTAAAATATTAAAATACTTAGTATAGTGCTAGGTACATAATAAGCACTCAATATGCTACTATTATCCCTTCAATTTTTCATACATACTTGCTTTTGCCTGATTAAAGAGTTTCCTGACATGGCCTAAAATGCCTGCCTGGACTTCCTCCTAGAATCTCTCCTGCTAAGAAACTACATGGACCTCTGCTTGCAATATGATTCTGCCCTGCTTCCCTGTCCTAGTCTGGCTTCTTCAGGCCTCCCCATCACTGCTCCACCCCTAGCCATGATCTTAGTCACATCAAGAAAAAAGAATCTGGGGGACTTCCCTGGTTTTCCAGTGGTTAAGAATCCATCTTGCAATGCAGGGGACATGGGTTTGATACCTGGTCAAGGAATTAAGATCCCACATGCCTCTGAGCAACTAAGCCCACATGTCAAAACTAAAGAGTCTGTGCACCACAATGAAAGATCCCACATGATATAATGAAGATCCCACGTGCTGCAACTAAGACCTGATGCAGTCAAATAAATATTTGTTTTAAAATGAATAGGACAGTTGTGACTTACACAACCAAGAAGAATTCCATGAGGCCACATGCTTTATTAAGCTTATCCCCTCACTGCACAGATACATTTACCTTACCTGGAAGGACAAGCACACAACAAGAACATGAGAAACACATCTTTAGCCTTTCACAACTTCCTGGAGGTTGTGCTCTTCATCCTTGAGACTGCTAAGGCTGAGTTTCTTTCTTCTTCATGATGATGATACATCAAAGTGCAGCTTTCCATTTTCAACTAAGTCACGCCTCTTCTTCAGTCTCTATTGCACAACTCCGGAACCCCCTTAGCAGTGCTCCACAAACAGTAAACATACAGTAGAGGGTTAATAAATACTGTTCATTGTATTGCTAAGCATATTTTCCAGAAGAAATACGGCTATAAATTCAGTTCAGTTCAGTCGCTCAGTTGTGTCCAACTCTTTGCGACTCCATGGACTGCAGCATGCCAGGCCTCCCTGTCCATCACCAACTCCTGGAGTTTACTCAAACTCATGTCCACTGAGTCAGTGATGCCATCCAACCATCCCATCCTCTGTCATCCTCTTCTCTTCCCGCCTTCAATCTTTCCCAGCATCAGGGTCCCAGCATCAGCCAAAGTATTGGAGTTTCAGCTTCAGCATCAGTTCTTCCAATGAATATTCAGGACTGATTTCCTTTAGGATGGACTGGTTGAATTTCCTTGCAGTCCAAGGGACTCTCAAGAGTCTTCTCCAACACCACAGTTCAAAAATACCAACTCTTCGGTGCTCAGCTTTCTGAGCTTTCTGTATAATCCAACTCTCACATTCATACATGACTACTGGAAAAACCATGGCTATAAGTAGCATAGCATTGCCATGGTGCAGATTCATTATAGGTTAAACAAAATAGCCTTGCGAGACCCTTGACAAACTTGGTTTCCAGAATACTACTTTCTTGGTTTTCCTCCTACTCACCTGTATCTCCTTTTCAGTTCTCCTCATATTTTTAATTCTCAAGTGATCTTGTTCTTTTTTGTTCTTTATCTGCCTTTACTCCCTTGTTGTATCATCTGCTCCCATGTCTTTACACATATCTTTACACACTATTTGCCAATGACTGCCAGACCTCTGAATTCCACACTCAGTGATCAACTGTTTATTTGAACTAATAGATGGTTCAAAATCAAAATTTCTAAAAACAATTATGGATAGTCCTCCTCCACTTTAATCAATGTCTACTGCATTCACTCTTTGGCATCATGCTGGACCCTTCTCCTCTCAAAGAGCCCATCCAATTTGTCAGAAAATTCTGTTGGCTTCACAGTAAATCCAGCATATGGCTACTTCTAACACCTTACATTGGGGGACACTATCATTGCTCCTGAATTACTGTAATAACCCTCTAACTGCTTCTATTCTTGTCCCCAACAGTCTATTCTCAACACTGTAACCAAAAAGAGATCATGTCACTATTCTCCTCAAAAACCTCTAATGACTCCCCATTTCACTCAGAGTAAAAATTGTCTTTAAAATGGTTTACAAGACCCTGAATGATTTGGACCCAATTATTCCTCTGACCTCATCTCCTACCACAACCCCATTCATTCACTCTGCTACAACCACACTTCATTGCCTTGCTCTTTCTTAAACACAGGAGGCATGCTTTCCCCCGCCCCCCACCTGCCCCCAGGGCCTTTGCACTGGCTCTTCTTTCTCCTTGGAATGCTCTTCATGCAGATGTTCACATGGCCCACTTACTCCCATACTTCCCTCAAGTTTTCAGTCAACTGTCACCTTCTCAGTAAGACCTAGGCTAACCACCTTGAAATACCACATCACCTGTCATCTTCTAATATACTCTGCAATTTTTTATCTGTTGTGTTTAATATTTATTGCCTGTCTCCCTACAATCTAAGTTCCATGTAGACAAAAAATCTTGGATTTCTTCACTGTTCTATTCCTCATGCCTAGAACATTGTCTGGCACATAGAAAGTTCTCTCTAAATATTTGCCGAGCTAATTGGATGAATTAATTCAGGAAATTCAGCCTCATGCCTTGACTTATGAGTGAATTTTAGATTCTGACCCATAACTATTGAGGACGTTAGCTAGCCAATGTTCTTATTTTTCTGCAAAAGAAGAACATTCCCCTTATGATATGGAAACTCTAAATATGACCCTGGGGAGCATCTGACAAAATTGGTGCTTGATCAACAGCATGAATTACACAAAACAGAAGGTGGGAATCATAGTACATTTTAAAATTTTTACTCAAATATACACCCAGATACACAATTACTTTCTGTAGTTTTTATTTCATTTCATTAATACTTTTGGATCCCTTTCTTTAATCACCTGGAAAGGCAGCATGACATAGATGTTAAAAGAAAGGACTGTGCACCCATATTGTGTGGGTTTAGATCTCCACTCTACTGCATACTACTATAGCTGTCACTTAACTTCTCTTGGACCTTCCACTAAAGGCATTTCAAGTATAAAGGATGGTATTAAAAATTTCCGACATGTAGTTCTCCAATCCAGTTTGCACAGTTCTAGTGACAGAAAGTTCTTTACTTGAGGTAGCCTGCTTCTTTGCTGAATGGCATCATATAGTGATCTAAAAGGCCAGTTTCCCATTATGGCCAAGCATTCATCCTATGGCTGGCTCTTTCAGCACTGGAAAATATAAATGTCCTCTTCTGGGCTTCCCTGGTGGCTCAGGAGGTTAAAAAAAAAAAAAAAAAATCTGCCTGAAATGCAGGAGATGCAGGAAATGTGGATTCAGTCCCTGTGTCAGGAAGATCCCCTGGAGGAGGAAATGATGAATGGCCTCTTCCACATGAGTTTCTAAATAACTTTTTTTAAAAACCTCTGTTATCTGCTTGCCAGTTTTGAGCATAATAATTGTTCTGTCCTCCTCACTCATAAATGCTTTGGGATTCAGACATTTGTTGTATATTAGTATGTTCTAGGCTTTGTAGCCATGTTACACCAGGTGAGACATTTCTAACATTGCCTGTGCCCCTCACTGTCTGCACTGGAGCAGGAACCAACCCAATGCTTGTACTTAATGAGCTGGCAACACTTCTCTCGCTGCTCACAAGTACACTGTTTAGACAGGCAGCTCATCTGAGGCTTCTCTTCCTCACAGAGATGCTTTCTTTCACATACCCTCTTTCCATATCTTCTGTTTCTTAACCACTTGGTAATGATGTCTGTAACAATTAGGAGTCTTCCAACTCTAGAACCTTATTAATTCTAAATAATATGCAAATAAACTTCATCCTCAGCCAGTTTAATAGTTCAATCAGTAATTATTTTTAATCTCCCCATGTATAATTTCAAAAAGAAGTTACACATTGTCCCACTCCTGAAGCTTTTGAAATTCTCTTTTATTTTTCACATTTGACTGACTGCAAAAATATCTTCTGGCAGCATTCACAGAAATTTGTCAATGAGGTTCAGTTAAGAGAATTTCAGTTTGGGCCCCAGCAGACTTCTCAACCAGTTTGTAAACAGGTTCTGGGTGGTAGAGGCAGTTAGGTTTGGTGGAAAAAGCAAAGGACTCTAGGAGCCAGACTGCCTGGCT
Source organism: Odocoileus virginianus (assembly GCF_023699985.2). Classification (NCBI taxonomy): domain Eukaryota; kingdom Metazoa; phylum Chordata; class Mammalia; order Artiodactyla; family Cervidae; genus Odocoileus; species Odocoileus virginianus. The sequence continues at coordinate 45,688,544 of NC_069679.1, forward strand.
TCAAATTCAGCTCTAGTTTGGAAGAAATGAGAGGATTCAAGCAAATTAACTTCTCTGGTCCCATTTCTTCAGTTAAAACAGAGATAATAACAGTAATTACTTCAAAGATCTGTTGGGAAAATTAAATGAATTACTACATACAAAGCCTTTAGAACAAAGCCTTTAGAACTTAATAAATGTTTGTTACCATACGAAGAAGCCACTATCCTGGCAGAAGAGCTGCCTGTCATTGGGAAAGAGAAGAGAAATTTAAGCATTATCTCCACCCACAAGAAATGTGACTGCTTTTGAGGAAAAAAGAAAAAAATGAGAAAATATGAGTAGCATTTAAAGGACATGTCAATAGGGGCAAATGGCTTTTGGAGTCATTGTATTTAGTCTATCACCTAGACCTCCCTCTAAATATCTATAAGACATCTTGAACTTGGCTAGTCCAAAACATCTCTTCCTGGTGGATGAAGTCAATCCCATGTGCTTGTTAAGCATGCAACTTTTTAGTCACTATTTTGAGTCAAACACCTTCAAGGCATATGGGAAACCTGAAATCCTCCTTAACCTTTCCCTCTCCCTTGGCTTCTCTATCTAACCAGACACCAAATTCTGCCCTCCTTAACCCAATTTCTGAATTAAATCTGTCCCCTTCTTATCATGCCCACTGCCACAATATTATTTCTCTTCAGGTCTGTATCATCCAGTTCCTGACACTATCTACTTGCTCCAACCTCTGAAGCAGGAGGTTATTGTCTGAAGTATAAGCTTAAAAAAAAAAAAAGTAATAATCTCTTTTAAGAAATTTCTAATAAAAAATAATGGAATTCTGCCATCTGCAACAACACTGATGGGCCCAGAGAGTAAAATGCTTAGTGAAATAAGTCAGACAGAGACACTCTTTTTTTCACTTATATGTGGAATCTAAAAAATAAAACAAATGAATGTATATAACAAAACTGAAACAGACTCACAGATATAAACTAGTGGTTACCAGTAGGGAGAGGAAAGATGGGAGGAGCAAGCCAAGGGTAGGGGAATAGGGGATTAAGAGATAAAAACTGCTTGTATAAGCATAAATAAATAAATAAATAAATAAATAAGCAACACAGATATAATGTAAAACACAGGGAAATATAACCATTATTTTGTAATAACTTTAAGTGGAGCTTAATCTATAAAAATACTGAATCACTATGTTGTACACCTGACACTAATACAATATTGCATACCAACTAATCTTCAGTTTAAATTTTTAGAAATAAAAATAAGACTTCTAATGATTACTTACAGATAAATTCTTTAGCTTGGCTTACAAGTTATTTGACTATCTGACTCCAGCCTTCTACTTCAGTGCCATCTCTTGCCAGTCACCTTAACACAAGCTCTAGATAGAAACACTAAACATGCCCTTATGCTATACAAGACATTTGAGAATCCACACCATTGTACATGTTTCCATTCATGGCAGGCACTACTCATCCTATAAGCCTCAGTCCAAATGACTTCTTTGCAATGAAGGCATTTCCAGTGACTAGTAGCGCTTTTCCCTGTCTTCTCACTATAGTTTGAAAAGTGTTAGTCACTCAATCATGTCCAACTCTTTACAACCCCATGGACTGTAGCCAGCCAAGCTTCTTTGTCCATGGGATTCTCCAGAATACTGCAGTGGGTAGCCATTTCCTTCTCCAGGGGATCTTCCTCACCCAGGGATAGAACCTGTGTCTCCTTCACTAGCAGACAGGTTTAGTCTTACTTATTTGCCTAAGTAATAAAATATCATAAGCAAATTACCTAGTATTAAGCTTGTCACAAAAGAAATGCAACATAAAAGGGAACAATTATTCATTATTCCTGTTGTACAGAAATTAAGTGTGGTTCCCTGGGACCTAGATGTAGATATGACAGAACAAACATTTGTTGAATGAGTGAATGAATGAATGAGTGAGGCAAGGTGAGACATTTCACTATAAAAAGTATAAAACAAGGATATTAAACTTTTCAATACCTTTTATAAAGGATGGAGGAAATATTTGTATCAAAATCTTTGGCTAATATAGTTACTACAGTTAAACATGAAAGTTAGCTCTGAACTTGCAGAAGGCAACTAAAAGGTAAAGGACAAACAGGTCTCATCATCTGATGAAAGGAAGTATACTACTTGATCAAGAAAGACAAACAATTTCCTGGAGGAGTCTTCTATGTGAATATTGCATAACACTGAATAACATGATATTTTCTTCTGCCATTTAAAAAACACAGAAATATTCTCTTTTTTGTATTTTTAGTCAATCCTCAATAAAATAAAATCCAAGTGCAGTACCAATTAAATTCTAGGCAGAAGCAGTTGGTGAAAGACAGGAGCCTCTGTGAGACAGGAGGGAAGTGATAGACAAGGTTTGACTCAGGGAGAGAGGATCAGTGTCCTGAGGGAGAGCTGAGTGGTAGGTGCTGCAAGTGTAGTATCAGGCACAAGAAGGTGACTTCACTGAGGTCCCCCCAGGCTGGATCACACTAACAGCTAGATAACACACAGAGTGGGTAGAGGAGGCATTTTCAGCAAAGGGTCTTGAAAAAACATTGAGAAGGTATATGTACACTTGGATGAACCCTTGGATACAGAGAGTCAACCGTACTATGCCATTTTATATAAGGAACTTGAGAATCTGCAGATTTCAGTATCTGTGTAAGGTCCTGGAACCAATCCCCCATGGACACTGAGGGACATAATTTAAAACAGGAAAAGGGTACAGATGAAGTTATGTGAAACAGAAGTACAGTTACAGATGTAGAAAACTTATGGTTACCAGGGGATAAGGAGGGAAGGATACTGGGAGGCAGGAATTGACATATACACACTACCATATAAAATCAGTAACTAATAAGAACCTGCTCAATCCTGACAAAGAGTCAGACATGACTTAGCAACTGAACAACAAGAACCCTGAATACTCATTGGAAGGACTGATGATGAAGCTGGAGCTCCAATACTTGGCCGCCTAATGTGAAGAGCCAAATCACTGGAAAAGACTCTGATGCTGGGAAAGATTGAGGGTGAAAGGAGAAGGGGACGACAGAAGATGAGATGGTTGGATGGCATCACCGACTCAATGGACTTCAGTTTGAGCAAACTCTGGGAAATAGTGAAGGACAGGGAACCTGGTGTGTTGCAGTCCATGGGGTTGCAAAGAGTCGGACACAACTTAGCAACTGAACAAGAAGAAGAACCTGCTTTATTGCACAGGGAACTCTATTCAATATTCTATAATGATGTATATGGTAAAAGAATATTTTTTAAAGAAGGGTGGATATATGTATATTCATAACATATATATATATATATTTATATATATATGATTCACTTTGCTGTACGCCTGAATCTAACACAACATTGTAAATTAACTATACCCCAAGAAAAAAATTTTTAATTAAAAAAAGACAGATTTGGGACTTTTTTCAGTGATATTATTTGGTGGTGCAAGAAAAAAAGAATAGAATGAGCTGCAGACATATAAATCGGTTGAACCTTTGTTCCTGGGAACCCTCAGTAATATGATAATCCAGCTCTCTCAAGATAATATCTGGGAGAATGGATAGATATTATTGGGCTAGAATCACTGGATGAGGGCTACCTGACTAGGCTCATTTGTGAACACTCTCTGCTAATCTGATGCTCCGAAAACATAGTTACTGTTACTGTGCTACTGAAAACACAGTTATTGTTTTCTTCTCTGTGTTTTGCATGCACACTTCCCCTCCCTCCCTTCTTTAGCTCAACTCAGCTCTTCACCCTCAGCTCTAGGAAGCACCTTCAGATGGCCTTTCCTGCCTCCCTCACCCCAGGCTGCTAGGTGCTGCTCCCCAGAGGCCTCCTGTCACCATAACCATGTGTACATTCCTCACTGTTTCTGTCTTTCCTTTAGTAAAGGTACTAAGACTTATCCAAATTGGTGTCCGCAGCACAGTGCTTGACACAGAATAATCGACCACTTTAAGTCAAAAGTAGGAAGGAAGGGAATTAGGGGATTACCTCTGATGATTCTGAGTGCCAGTGAGGATAATACAGCATAGAAGGGTGGTTCTGGGGAAGAAGAATAAGTGTTGGATCTGACTGGGTAAGTGTGTTTCATCAAAACAGTTAGTGAAGGTTAAGAGAGAAATATGGGCATTAACAATGCAGATTTGAACATCATTGCCAGAAAGTAGTAGTTGAAACACTGAGAGAAGATGAATTTTCTTTTCAATTGCATTCAAATGAGCAATTATCCTTTGACTAAGATGTCTCCATCTTTCCCCCCCTCATTTGGGAACGAGCCTTTCCCTCCATATACACTGAGAGTGACAGCATAAAGTTTGCAGTGGTGTCGAGAAGATGAAAAAAGATAATCAAGGAATGACCCAGCTCACAATGTGTGTTGCTAAAATAAACTGTTTTCCCCTTCCCTTTCCAGCTGGGAATGAGGAGTTCATGCTTCCGGAAGACACCATTCTAACTTTAAGCCTCTTTGACTAGTCTAGAAACTCCATCCTCTTTCTGAATCAAACCTGTTTCCCAGAGTTCCAACGTAGTGGACTCTGCTCAGCTGCCTGGAGAACTAACAGTGAAAATGAGAGCTTATTCCCCTAGATCAGACAATTCACATGGCTCCTAGAGTCTTTTCTTCTCCAACCTGACCACCTTGACTCTGCCTGTCCTTTTAAGCCCATCACCACAAAGTGGCCATCTTAGTCTCCTAACACATACCAGTATCCTACACAATAAGCAGAAACTTCTGTCAAAACATCAACCCCATTCAAAATTACCAAGACTACAACATGAACATTTTCCAGACTTGACAATTTTTCCTCCTCCACAATGGTTAAAAACTAAGTCCTCCTCATGGTTTTACTTATAAATCAAACTCTACAAGGGAGGAAAAGAAGAAAAAATTTTTAAAAATTCCCCAGACTGCAAGAAATGGTAATACCAAGTGAATGGGGATTTTTTTTTTTAAAGTCTTGAATCTTAAGGCCTTGTCTTGTTCTTTTAACTAGAAAGTTTGAGTCTTGATCCATTAATCCAGAGCTAATAAATGGCTGGTGACAATTTGCCAGTTTGAACTCACAAGTGTGAGCTTATTCATTATTAGGAAGTAGCAATCTCTGTGGGGAAATGCTTGCAAACAGGATTAGCAGAGCAAGGGGAGGCCAAAACCTTTGGTGAAAAATGTTCCCATTGCTAATCAATGGCCAACAGCTTGTTGCTGCAGTGCGTTGAAAAAGCAATCGTAGCTCAGTGATCTTTGTGTTCATCATTAGCCAGAGCAGGGAATGACCTTTGCACTGGCTGAGTCAGGATTTCCAAAACTTGTCCACCAAAGTGCACCTGAGAGCAGGAGCTATAAGCTCATTCTCTAGGGGGTTCAGAAACTAAGCCAGAAAGCTCAAAGTTTAGTTGAGGTCTCCTATTTATTCTTTAATATTTATGTAAATTTAATATCTTAATACTATTCCCACATTCGTTTTAATATAAAAAGAATAGATTTCCCCATAACTCAATGTAATTCTCTGAGACCCTAGTCCACAGACCATGCCCCCAGGGCTTCATGTCCTCTTATCTGAGAGAGGGAGCCAATTCCTACTCTAAGGAAGGTGCCACACCTCCAGCAGCTCAGATGTCTCATGGCCACTTCAGTGGTTGTTCTTTACCCAGGTCTACAGGCTTACTGATTCCAAAGGAATTATAACAGAAAGCACCATAAGATCTCAGTATTGAAGACAGACAGACAGCTCCACATTTCCATAATGTGCAACCAGTGGTTAACTAACCTCTCGAAGCCCATTTCCTCACCTGCAGAGCAGTGTCCACCGCCCAGGCTGTGATGAGAACTAAATGAGAGGATGTGAGTAAAGTACTTAGCACAGTTAAGTACAACAGGAATGCTTCTTTTTGTTATATTGGTGGTATCACCAAACACCTAGTAGTCTCCACAAATTTTGCCTTTGTTGCTAAAGAAAATCCTGGAAGTAAGAGCCTAAGGACATGGAATCAAGTCTTGAATCATTAGTTAATAATGTGGTCCGAAGTGATTGATTGAGTCCAGGCTTCCATATCTATGAAAATGGGAACATGATACCTGCTCATGGATCATCCAATGTCATTGTTAGAAATACACAAAAGGGTGTGTGCATGATGTACTTGAAAGTATTTGGTAAAAATTACACACAGATAAAGGCACTGTCCTTTTTAAATGTACACAACTTTCCAGTGTTAACCATTTAAAAGGCTTTAGTGCATCTGAGAAACAAGAAAAGATGTGAATAAAGCTATAATCTAAGCAATGGCAATGATCTCTGACAACTGTGGGCTTTTTTCCCCACAGCTATATAGATCAATAATAAATGATAATATTGAGCCCACCACATCAGATATTAAGATAAATGCTTTACCTAGAATCTCTTGTTTAATTCACATAAACTACATACAATTATTACACCCCATTTACAACTAAAAACTGAAATTCAGAGAAGGTAAGAAACTTGACCAGATTGGTATGGCTGAAATTGGAACCAACTGTGGGCAATTCCAAACCTGAGCTCTTAAAATTTGAGCTCTTAACTGTTATGTTCTTCTATCCCACCTTTCAAATAGACCAAAAACCTGCTTATTTACTAATCCAAATTGAAAAGAGCCTATTCTGGAATTCTCTCTTGAGGCTTACTGGCTGATCCTAGCTGCACTTGGCCAACCACAGGCTGAGGCTAAGATCTTGGAGTTAACAATTAGTGATGTCAGGGTGGAACTCAAGTTCCGTGCCTTCTTGTTTCTTCTGAGGACCAGTAGGTTTGAGATGCTGTAGATTTGGGGACACAATGTCTAGGATTCAAATTCCAGCTCTACTAATAACCCACTCTGTGTCTCTGGGAAAGTGGAACATTAAGCTTTCTTAGAGTGAGTACACATAAACTTCTACCATATATAAAAGATAGATAGATAGAATCACCTCTTTGTGAGGATGGCTGGGAGGAATAGCAGGGATTTATAAACTGCCTAATGGGCTTCCCACCTGCCAATGCAAGAGATGTCGGTTCGATCCCCTGGGTTGCAAAGGATCTCTGGAGCATGAAATGGTGACTCACTCCAGTATTCTTGAGTGGGAAATCGCATTGTCAGAGGAGCCGGGTGGGCTACAGTTCATGGGGTCTCTAAAGAATAGGACACAACTTAGCAACAAAACAACAACAACAATAAACACCTAACACAGAGGAAGTGGCTCAAAAGTAGAGAAGGTAGCTATTATCCATTATTATTTTCATAATGAGGTAAAAGATTTTCATAATGAAAACCAAAACAAGTTTCCATGTGTCATATGAAACTTAAAATCTCAAATACCCTGTTACATCTTTCCAAAGCATTAACAAAAAATAAGCAATTGTTCAATAATTTATATCAGTTCACAAACCAGTTCAGTTCAGTTCAGTCACTCAGTCATATCTGGCTATTTGAGACCCCATGGACTTCTGCATGCCAGGCTTCCCTGTCCATCACCAACTCCTGGAGTTTGCTCAAACTCATGTTCATTGAGTCAGTGATGCCATCCAACCATCTCATCCTCTGTCATTCCCTTCTCTTTCTGCCTTCAATCTTTCCCAGTATCAGGGTCTCTTCCAATGAGTCAGTTCTTCACATCAGGTGGCCAAAGTATTGGGGTTTCAGCTTCAGCATCAGTTCTTCCAATGAATATTCAGGACTGATTTCCTTTAGGATGGACTGGTTGGATCTCCTTGCAGTCCAAGGAACTCTCAAGAGTTTTCACCAACACCACAGGTCAAAAGCATCAGTTCTCGGGCACTCAGCTTTCTTTATAGTCCAACTTTCACATCCATACATGACTGCTGGAAAAACCATAGCTTTGATTAGATGGTCCTTTGTTGGCAAAGTAATGTCTCTGCTTTTTAATATGCTGTCGAGGTTGGTCATAGCTTTTCTTCCAAGGATTAAGCTTCTTTCAATTTCAAGGCTCCAGGCAAAGTCTGCAGTGATTTTGGAGGCCAAAAAAATAAAGTCTTTCACTGTTTCCACTGTTTCCCCATCTATTTGCCATGAAGTGATGGGACCAGATGCCATGATCTTAGTTTTCTGAATGTTGAGCTTTAAGCCTACTTTTTCACTCTCCTCTTTCACTTTTATCAAGAGGCTCTTTAGTTCTTCTTGGCTTTCTGCCATAAGGGTGGTGTCATCTGCATATCTGAGGTTATTGATATTTCTCCTGGCAATCTTGATTCCAGCTTGTGCTTCATCCAGCCCAGAATTTTTCATGATGTACTCTGCCTTAAGTTAAATAAGCATGGTAACAATATACAGCTATGATGTACTCCTTTTCCTATTTGGAACCAGTCTGTTGTTCCGTGTCCAGTTCTAACTGTTGCTTCTTGACCTGCGTAGAGATTTCTCAGGAGGCAGGTAATGTGGTCTGGTATTCCCATCTCTAAAGAATTTTCCAGAGTCTGTTGTGATCCACACAGTCAAAGGCTTTGGCATAGTCAATAAAGCAGAAATAGGTGTTTTTCTGGAACTCTCTTGCTTTTTCAATGATCCAAAGGATGTTGGTAATTTGACCTCTGGTGCCTCTACATTTTCTAAATCCAGTTTGAACATCTGGAGGTTCATGGTTCATGTACTGTTGAAGCCTGGCTTGGAGAATTTTGAGGATTACTTTGCTAGCATGTGAGATGAGTGCAACTGTGTGGTAGTTTAAGCATTCTTTGGCATTGCCTTTCTTTGGGATTCGAATGAAAACTGACCTTTTCCAGTCCTGTGGCCACTGCTGAGTTTTCCAAGTGTGCTGGCATATTGAGAGCAACACTTTATCAGCATCATCTTTTAGAATTTGAAATAGCTCAACTGGAATTCCATCATCTCCACTAGCTTTGTTTGTATTGATGCTTTCTAAGGCCCAGTTGACACTCCAAGATGTCTGACTCTAGATGAGTGATCACACCATCGTGATTATCTGGGTCATGAAGATCTTTTTTGTATAGTTCTTCTGCGCATTCTTGCCACCTCTTCTTAATATCTTCTGCTTCTGTTAGACCCATACCATTTCTGTCCTCTATTGAGCCCATCTTTGCCTGAAATGTTCCCTCGGTATCTCTAATTTTCTTGAAGAAATCTCTAGTCTTTACCATTCTATCATTTTCCTCTATGTCTTTTCATCGATCACTGAGGAAGGCTTTCTTATCTCTCTTTGCTATCCTTTACAAACAGCCTTGCTAGTTCACAAACAGCCTCAACCTAAAAGATTTTACATCTTCTTTCATATCAAAGACTGCCCTGAAGTGGTTAAATTCTGACAGGGAGAAGAAATCCATTGGTTTAGTAGTATAATCTCCTGAGAACATTAAAATGATTCTTGAATAATTTTCAAATCTAATTGTATTCACACTTCCCATTGCTCTAAAGCCAAATCAAAATTCATTGGCAAACAAGCAGAATCCTGCCAGGATCTCATGATTTATCATGTGAAATTTCATCATGCATAGCAAGTAGCAAGGTAACATGGGTTTAAGAGAGACATATGTTCAATATATCATGAGACATATTCATGGTGATTTGTTTATTCCCTCTGAGAAAGGTGAACCAAGGAGAGTCAATCATTGGGCCTTGTGGACTTATAATAAGCTCCTAATAGACAGGCATGGATTTGATCAGGAAGAATCACTACAAAACTCTTAAAGACAAAAGGAAAGTGGTACAGAACAGTGTACCAATTTCTGCTTTCTCAAGGGGCACTATTCACAACTTATTCCTGAAAATTAGGAAGAACTAATTCAAGGAGGAGCTATAATGTGGCCCCAGGGTCCATGACTATTCTTTCTATCCCCCACACAGCCTACCTTTGTTGCATAATAGCTTCCTGGCATTTACAGAAGAGTGGGTGAGAAGCTGGGAGGGAGGTAGAGACAAATTCAGATAGCTACACTGATCACAGAAGCAGGGACCATGTCCAGTGGTCCCACATGATCAAGATCCTTGAGATGCTTCTCAAGCATCCAGCATCCCCTGACAGAGAAGGTTGCTATTGTTCAGACCAGCCAGTTCGCCAAGTTAGCCAAAACAAGGAACAGACTGGCATTTCTCAGAAACTCACACCCACTTACCAATGCACAATGCTCCTAGAGAGGCACTATAGGTACAGAAGTTAAAAGCTGACTCCAAAACTAGGCTGATTCTCTGCTGAGTTACCTGAGACAAGTCATTTAAGCTTTCTGTGCTCCAGTGTCTCCATCTAAAAAGTGAAATAATAATAGTACCTGACCCACTGAGGCTGTGGTGGCAATTAAATGAATGCCTAGATATAAAATAGTAATTCAAATCTCATGAAAACCCAAGGAGTTCTGGCAGGTACCATTATCCCCATTTTATAGATGGAGAACCATCACTCAGAGAACTCATGTGGTTTACCCAAGGCCATAAACCTAAGTATTATCAAGTGGGGGGAACCTGAACTCAGGGTTTGGGTATCAAGTTTAGAGATCTTCCATTTATAAGTCACATGGCTTAATTATAATTTGGGGTAAATTTCATTTTAACCCTACATCCACCTATATATTCTAGCTGGGGATCATTCATTCCACAACAGCTGTACAGAATGTGAGTAGGCTTGCATACTTGCACTGGATCCTGAACATTCAGATGATGGAGGTGCCCTGTAAGGGAGCAGACCCTTTCCAGGAGACAAATCTCTTCCCTTTTCTGTTTGCTCTCTTGAGTGAGTCTGAGATGCTCCATCGTCACACAGGATAGAACCAAAGCCAGCAGGCAAAAAAAAAAAAAAAAAAAAAACTACGGAGCAACAGAAGTTGCCACTTGAAAACAGATGACCATTCTCACCAGAATCACCACACGTGGATATTTACACAAAAAGCACTTGACTTTCCACATATCAAACAAGCAGTCCTATAATAAACTCTATCTAGCAAATAAAATTCTATCTGTACCACCAATTAGATTGCACATACCCCAAAGGGAGACTAATAACTTTTAAAGTGGCCAGTGACAGGATAATCTTGATGCTGAATAATCACTTAGGTACTCTCAACCAATTGGGGAATGTGACTGAACCAGTTCAGATTTGCTCAAATTTGCAAATGGAACAGGTGAAAATGGAACTGGTGACAGCTGGTGGGTGATTATCCATAGAAACTTCTGATTCAGACAAGGGTTAGTCACATAAAAGGGAAGAATAGAAATGGAGATGCCAAAAGAAGCATTTGGTCCTTGATTTCTCTGATGCGCAGATGGACATAATCAATTACCTAAATAATTCAGAAGAGGAGGGAAAAAAGGCTGCTTTCACCTGAATTATCCAGATAAATTTTAAAGACATAGGGTTTCTTTTTCATCTGAATGGACTGCTTATATTTTCCTGGTTCATCAAATAATTTACTTCTACATGAGCAGGGCTTGCTTATAAAACTATTATAACCACAGGGATAACTGCTCCTGGTGATGTCCTTTCTCTTACACTTATACTTTAGCAAAGAATTGGTTTCAAGCCAAGCCCTTTTCTTCTCCTTTGTGTACTGGTAAGCTTTTCCTCTGGAAATAAACTGGGCTGGCTGTCCCTTTGATCCCATTGTGCAATTCTATCTCGTTCATCAAGCTTTGGCACCTGACCTGTTACAAGGGTATAGAAAATAGTACAATTTGAGCATTTCAAAGTGCCGGTTTTCTATTTAAAAGGGGGTTTATTTGACAGCCACCTTTAGATCCACTTGCTTATCTGGGTTGCGTTTTAACAAATTTTCGTGAAAGCATACTATTTATTTGCCAAAATTGGAAAAAAATGAACAATGGTGAGTTCATATCCCAGTGAATATGGCTTGAAACACCCAAATCTACAGCAAAGACTGACAGAAAAAGAGTATCATCGTATCTGTGTTCTATCAGAAAATGGCCCAGGCTTGAGCTTCAACACCTGCAATAAAGAGGACCACAACAGTTTGGGTGAGGTTCATTGTCATTTTCCAGCACAGGGCATTGTGGCTGCTTCCCTTCTGAACCATTGTGTGGGTAGATTAGAAGCAACACAGACACTTCTCTGGCCAGAAACCTCTTGGCTCCATCTTCATCAGGGACGATTGATCAGCTTTTACTGATTACAGGAAATGGCTGTTAACTGGGGGAATGAGTAACACATCTGCAGGCAGAAGTCCTAAGATGATTCAGAACCCCCTCCTCCCTGGCTCTCCTGAATAACTCAGTGGTGTGAGTGCCTTCTCCTCACATGTATGAGACATTTATCATTCACCCTTATCTTTTCATCAGAAACAAAGAGCCTTGTAATTTGGGGCAAAGTAAAATACCAAATATCAAAAAGGTCATTTTTTGGCAATAAATATTTTAATATGACAATGCCAAAGTACAATCAATGAAGCTAAAGTGCTTGTGTTTCCTTGCTTTCAACCAAGATAAAACTCCACTCTTAGCTAAAAATTTTTTTGTTGTTTCCAATCAAATGTAAGTTTAACTGTATTTACCTTACCCATTTATGTAATACTTTTCCTTCATCATATTTATTTAATGCTTTTGAACCACCCTTAGAGATTCTAACCCTGAGAAGAGTCTTCCTAGGTGACATCTCTGTTGCTGTTGAAACTTGCACAAAGCTCTTGGTGAAGACCAGAATGGGCCTTCGCTGAACTGAGAATATATGTTGCAACTCATTGTTGACAGTCACAGTTTTCCTTCAATTTGCTTGTGTTTCTGATTATAACTCAATATGCGTTCAGTCAGTTCGTAGAGTGCCCCTTTCTAGCCTCTAGCTGCTGGATGACACCATCTGTGATTGCCAAGGAAATTAAATTAAATTAAGTTAAAATTCAATCAACAGAAGATTGTTGCCTCTATGACTTTACTAGGAACCTTGAGAGCATAAGCACCTAAATGCCTCTCTCTTAATACAAAAACAGGCAAGCTCAGCTATAGCCACACTGGCCCATGGTTTAAGACTCCCCCAGAGCCGGAGGACCATGACTGACCCTTTCTGGCCCACCTTGTACAACCTTCCACAGCAAGGAGACAGATTGTTGGGCTTCTGCAGTCATTGCTTGACTTAGGGAAATCTTTGTTTCTTACCAAAAAGAAAGAAATAAAAAAAAATCTTCAGGTTTATGAAAAAGGAGGAGATTGTTAATTTGCACAATATATGCTATACTATAACAAAATAAATTCTAGATGGATTAAATTGCTTTATATTACAAATTAAAGCATAAAATGATTTTTTTTTAAAAAAGAGCAATATATTAATCTCAGGAATTTCTAAGCACTAAAAACACCAAGGAAAGTACTGATAGACTACAAAACACTAATTGGAAAAAGTCATATCAAATAATATAAACAAAATGCAAAAACAAATGGAAAAATGAGGAAAATGTAGAATTCACAATAGGCAATATAACTTTAATAAGTTTATAAACACAAACTTACAAATATATATATATATATATACATACATATAAGCTCATAATAAAATTAAAATACCCTATTTATGGTCAAAGTATATCAATAAAAATTAACAAATTAAAGAAATACCACAGGCAAAAATCCTTTCAAATTCACTTATTTACATGAGAAACTACTTATTACATAGCAAACAAAGATTTTTTCCAATTATATTAGTTTGCTGACAGTGAAGTAAAATAAGAACTTAAAAACTTTGCTAGCAAACTGTAACATACCACCATCTTTCTAGAAGTTAACTTGGGAATATGTAGGGAATTCTAATATATTTGAGGAAACATTTATCCCAAAGAAATTACCACAGATATGCATAGGAATTTTTGTAGCTGGATGTTTACTGCAGCTTCATTTTTATAACCAAAAAAAAAAAAATGGAAACAACCTAAATGCTAACCTGGCTATGTAACTTATATTACAAACACAAAACATTATGCACTTTTAAAAAACATGTATTTATATGAACAAATGTTTATCACGCAATACTACTAAAAGCAGGATGAAAAATTATATATAGATATGTATTTAGGCATGTATGTTTTATATATGTATATTTTCATTCTTACTTTGTACAAATATTATATAATATGCTTAAATATCATGTCATCATATGTTGTAATATATGCATAAACATACATACAGTCACAGAGAGACTAAAAATAGGAAAATAAAAGAATGACAAAATGTGAACAGTATTACTAAATGGTGAGCACATTTGCCATTTTAATAATCCTTAAATTCTGTTTTTCAAAATTTCCTGAAATAGGACAGTATTACTTCATAATTTTAAAAGTAGTAAATGTTACTTTTTAAAATGGGGGGTGGCTTCTCCTGTCTCTCCCAAATGACAAAAGTCTTGTTCTCTTACTGTTTACTGAGGTATATTTCATTACCATTTCCCATAACCATGTTATAATTATCTTCTTAACCAGTTCATAACAGGAAGTGCAAAGACTCCTAGTAAGGCAAAATACCAGTAAAAATTTCCCAAGGGAAAGAATTAAGTGGTTGAGCCAGGAAATGTGGTTTGCATTATCATGTGTGGCTTCCCATTCTGCCTCCCCCACCTCAGTTCTTCTCTGGGCTGCCCTTCATCCCTCACCAACGCTGCACTGAAGCAGATGCATGCTGATTTGGAGAGGAGACACTGCCCTCCCATTCCCTGTTCCTACTTCACCACCCAAACCTTCATTCTTCAAAACCTGAGGCTCTCAAGGGCAAACTCCAGGCATACCATTCAGACAGAACATGTTGAGAAAGACCAAGACAAGTTCATTACTTTGAATTCTGGTACCCCCATAATAGATAAATTTTATACTTCGTACCATTTGTTGAGCACTTACAATGTGCCATCACTCTGGTAAGTGCTTTACATGTATTATTTCATTTTTATAGTAAAAACAATCCTGTAAAGTAGGAAAAAATATGCCCATTTTACAGATAAGGCATTTGGCAAATAATCAACCTGACTGGTATTCCATAGTCAGAATCTAAATTCATGTCAGTGTTAGTGCCTACACATTAAACCACCACACCATATTATTTCCAAGTATAAGGAAAAATTATATTTTTAACCTAATCTAGATTCAAGCTCCACTACTGGATTTTAGCATTTAAAAGAGAGGCTCATTTATTTTCATCTTTTCTCCCTCTGTTTTTAAGTCACATGTCTTGATTTATGTTACATGTCTTCTCCCAACTTCCTACCACCTGTTAATCAAATCTTAGTATTAAAAACCCACATATTAGACCCTCAAAAGAAACTGAAAACTTTATATAGTTCAGGAGGGTGAGTTGTTGTTATTCTTTTTTTTTGGGTGTGTGTGTGTGTTATTCTTATTTTATGGATGCATCCACTGCATCCCAAGACATTTAAGGGAAGCTCCTTAAATCATGCAGCTAGTAAGTAACAGAGATGAGCCTGAACCCAATGAAAACCTTTAATGTTGCATATGCTGGGCCTCATTATAATAATAACACCTATGTCATAGGTTACTCAGAGCATTAAATGAGTCTATGTATATAAAGAACTCACAAGGATGCCTGACCCAGGATTGAAACCCAGGCAACTTATGAGTCCATGCTCCGTCTCACTACACTGCAGTCTTTACACACAAAAAATGTGCTTGGATACTGTACCCTACAACATCCAGAGCTATTATTTTAGTACTATTTACAACACTGTCACTTAAAAATGTGAAAAATTTGGAGTGTGTCCAAAGACATATAAAGAAAATTATTAATGCTTGAAAAATGGAACATATGAGGAAAGGTTAAGAGAAGCAAAACTTTTTTAACCTTATAAAGAGAAGCCTGAAAGGAAAGTTAATAATTCTTAAAAGAATTATTATGGAGAGAATGATAATGAGAGTTTATTCCCTGATTAAATAACATTCTTCTCTTCACAGTTAAAAAAACCAGCTTGAAATTGCAGAAAAGGAAATGAAGCCAACTATAAGGAAGGACTTCCACTAGTTCACATACTCTCAATTCTGAACTTCAATTTAACCAACCTTCCTTATACTGCCAGTTCAAGCATTATTCATAATGAGGTCAGGAATTCTCTTTCAAATATCCAATGATCAAATGGTACCTAGTATAATTTTAGATTCAAATGTTTTGGTTTTTCCCCCAGTTCTCTGACAAAATCCTCATATTAGACTTTATGATTAGTCAGACTATATGATTCCCTGACCTGTCCAGAAAGAATTCACATGAAGTGACAATCCAAATGGATGTGGCATCACTTTCTTAAGATCCCTGTGAAATAAAAGTAGACATCTATTTGTCTGGGCACTTTTGATGGAGCCCAGCCCAGAAGTAAGAAAGTGAACTGCATTGACCTTTTGTGGTTCCTTTCTGCTTGATGATTTTATAACCCCCTACATTTGGTCTTTCATCCCAATAAAGTTTCATTGTTAGAATCCATCGTTTCTTCACCACAGAAAAGAATAAAATATGGAGTGGCACAGGTAAGAACTGCTGATGAGTAAGACCAACCAGACTCCATGGTAATCTGGAAGCATCTTACTGTATCTAATTCAGATTTCCTCAATGTGTTTCCTGAACTACCTTACATTAGAATTACCTCTGGTACTGCAATTGCTAAAAATTAATCAGAATCTTTAAAGAGGGTCCCAAGGATTTGTATTGTAAGTGCTTTTCCCACACTTTTTTTAAAAAAATGTACACTAATCTTTAAGAACCAATGAGATTCCTGTCTAATATCTTCATTCCACAACTCAGAAACAGAAACCTAGAGAAACTAATGTTTGCCCACCCAGTTATTAGAAGAATGGAATAGAATCAGGAATGGAACCAGACATTTGGTCTCCTAAGCTAAAAAATTTCTCATCTTCCTGGAAGCATTACAAATAGATTTTGAAAGTGCCCTGTGTAAGATATACTTGGTATCAAAGCAGTGAGTAAACTAGTTTGTCTCCCTGAATAATTCCATTCTTTTCCATGGAGAAAAACAGCAGTGGCCTATGGCTCAGTCAAGTTGCTTGACACCACAAATAACTGAATCTCATCTCCAAGTCATTTAAACTCTAAAGAATTACATTAGCCCATTTTTGAGGCATCCAGAAATCAGTCAGGCTTCAGGGCAATTGATCCAACAGTTCAACCCTACTATCTGAGACCCCATTTCATCATCTCTCCACTTCACCATCCAGGTCATTAGGCTAACCTGTCACTTCTTACTGTTAAGGGCAGAACTTCTTTCCAAAAAGGCCCCAGAAATATTTTCCTTGACTGTCATTGACTCAAGTAGGTGTAAGCTTATCCATTCCTCAACCAATTACTAGCAACGGGACTAAAAATACTGTGCATGCAGGCTAAGTCACTTCAGTTCTGTCCAACTCTGAAACCTTATGGATGGTAGCTTTCTAGGCTTCTTTTTTCATGGGATTCTCGAGGCAAGAATATTGGAGTGAGTTTCCATGCCCTCCTCTAGAGGATCTTCCCGACTCAGGGATTGACCCTATTTCTCTTACATCTCCTGCATTGGCAGGCAGGCTCTTTACCTCTAGAGTCACCTGGGAAGCCCCCAAAATACTGCAGATGGCTCTAGTAATTAATGGAATTGGAGAAATCAATCACAACTTGCATACAGCCTGAAAGGGAAAAACACTAAGGAAGCTCTCACAACTTCCCCTCATAATGGTCAGTCCTCAAAAAGAAGCCACTTCCCCCATCCCTACTGTGTATAGAGCTATCTTCCATATTCAGGGTGTGTTAACCCATTTTAGCTTACAAAAGTTCCTCCTGTACAATACCCCCAACCTACACTCATGACCACAGACTCAATGCTTTAAGAAGAGAAAGGCATACTTCCTCAATTATATACAACTGGGTCTCAGATGTACTTATATACTCACACAAGCAGAGAAAAATGCAACTTTTTTTGTTTTCATATGTGAATTAATATTTCTTTCAAGACCACAGCATGCAGGGCAGCAGAGTTGAGAGTGGTTAAATTCGGTTCAATCTAGTGAGTACAGAATGGAAAAGACCCTGATGCTGGGAAAGAATGAAGGCAAAAGGATAAGGGGGCATCAGAAGATGAGATGGTTAGATAGCATCACTGACTCAATGGACATGAACTTGAGCAAACACTGGGAGATAGTGGAGGACAAGGGAGCCTACTGTGCTGCAGTCCATGGGGTCACAAAGAGTCGGACGTGACTTAGTCACTAAACAACAACAATAACAACAAGTGAGCACAGAAGAACCATTATAGTTTAAACAGTTACTTTAGGTAACCCAGTCATCTCATTTGATTCAAAGACTCAGTATTTCAGATTTCTTCCTATTCTTCTTCAAAGGGACATTTGGGTACACAGGAAGATCTAACTGCAAAGAAGAGATGGCAGCTTTCCACACCTTCCTTTCACCACCCACCCCGGGTGTCCTTTGCTGCAATAGCCCTTCAAGAACATGCTGACTCCTCCACTCTACCTCTGACATCCACTTGTTCTCCCTACAGTTCCTCTAAAGCCAGGAATAGCAAGATTTCTCCTCACTCTTTCGGTTGACATAGAACTCCCCCGTGTCTTGCTCTCCTCCTTCAGAGATAGTATTTAAATTACACACCCCTGTCCCAGCCATAAAGGTGGAGGGGAATAGGGACAAAGAAATCTGACTTTAAAAGGCATAAAAGGGGGTCATTTCAAAAGTATTATATATATAACACATGAAAATATGCAAAAAAACTCAGGGTATCCTTCAAAGTCACTCAGGTAAACTTATTCCACTAACCAGAAGGAGATAGAAAGGAGAGTGCAGGGCAAAATAAAATCATAAAACAAAACCCATCATCCCTGTGAAATATTCAAGCTGAAAAGATATGGCTGTCCCCTTAGAGACTGAGGTTTAAGTGCAAAAGGGTAAAGTATCCATGAAATAAAGAAACGAGACAGGTTTCCAGTAATCCTGATTGTGTCTAGACAGGCGACATCTAAAAGCCATATTGGCCAGAACTGTTTTTGCCATCAATCTGCATGGCAATGGGGCCCAGAAGTATCAGTGACACCAGTGCCATTAACACATAAGCAATAGAAGAAGGCAGGAGCCAGCCCAGAGCACAGCCAGAGAGATCTTTTCAGCCCAATTACAGACAGGACCTCAGTGTCATCATAGTCTATTTTCTTACTTAATACTTTTTTCCTGAAAATGATACACTAAATCCTAACATAAGGTACTTGATGACATGCCATTCACCTATGTGAATAGTAATTTACATTTGGGAGTCAATTTTTGGCCTTCATGATGACAATATTGTTCCTTTATTGCCTAATATAATTACATGTTTACATTTGAACTTAAACCCACATCCTGTGCTTCTACAAAACACATGCATGTACCTTGCTATAAGGAAAACTATGTCTTTTCAAAATCATTCTCTTCGTTAAACAAGGAACCAAAGACTTTCCTACAACTCAGGTTGAAAAAAAAATTAAGAATTTAATTTGAGTTTTGAAACAAATATAATAAATACTGCTACTGGGCCACCTTCAATGCTTGAAGTCAATGCTAATTAGCCAGAGTCAATGCTAATTAAAATGCATTAAAATAGAAAGTGTTAGTCACTCAGTTGTATCTAATTCTTTGAGACCCATGGATTGTAGCTCACCAGGTTCCTCTGTCCATGGAATTCTCCAGGAAAGAATACTGGAGTAGGTTGCCATTTCCTACTCCAGAAGATCTTCCCCCAGGGATCAAATTTGGGTCTCCTGAACTGCAGGCAGTTTTTACTATCTGAGCCACAAGGGAAAATGGAAGGAAAAGATAAAGAAGGTAGAGAGAGGAATTACTAGTAATACTACATCAACACTGCCACCATATGCAAATAAAAAGATATGCATAATGAGGTTTTATTAGCAATGAAGGTTTAACTATTCCTCTTAATTTTCTGTTTCTGACTTAGAATAGGAGATTTTGTGACTGAGAGACTTTGGGGGGAAACCTAACTTGAAAAAAGAGGTATTCAACTAAGACAGACTTTGAGATCCATGTTGAGAAACTAAATCTGCCAAGGCAGCACAGAAGAGGTGATGGGTAAGCTGGAATTTGAGGGATGAATGAGAGTTTTCCAGGAAGAGAAGGTAGAAGGGAATGGAGAGAAAGACATCCCAAGAAGAGGGGATAGTGTATGAAAGACAGATATAGACGTATGCTATCATTTGACATATTCATGTTCTCATCCTACTTCATGCCACTGATGTAAAGAAGGAAATGTGGCAGCCTCAAAAATAGTAGTATTAATATAAAGTACTGCAGAAAAGCTGACATAAGACAAGGACAGAATATCCCCACAGCATATGGTGATGTGGAAGTCACCAGTGACCTTGGTCTGAACAGTGTCAGGTTAGGGTGAGTGAAGTGAAGTGAAAGTCGCTAGTTATGTCCGACTCTTTGCAACCCCATGGACTATACAGTCCATGGAATTCTCCATGCCAGATTACTGGAGTGGGTAGCCTTTCCCTTCTCCAGGGATCTTCCGAACCCAGGGATCAAACCCATGTCTCCCACATTGCAGGCGGATTCTTTACCAGCTGAGCCACAAGGGAAGCCCAAGAATACTGGAGTGGGTAGACTATCCCTTCTCCAGCAGATTTTCCCGACCCAGGAATCGAACCAGGGTCTCCTGCATTGCAGGTGGATTGCAGGTTAAGTAAATAAGACATTGAGGTATTAAAAAGAATAAGCTATGATGGGAAAAATCAAGGTTGTCTAAAAACTCAAAAGCATTATAGAATGAAAGGAAGATTTTGTTGTGGTTTTTCTAGAATGGGAGAACTTGATCATAGGTTAGGCTAAGGGAAGGAGCAGAGAAAGAAAGAAGCTGAAGACATAGTGGGAAACAAAGATCATTGATAGAGCAAGATTCCAGATGAGACAAGAGGAATAGAACAGGGAGGGTAATGTCATCTTTAGGTCTAGAGAATGGATATAGAAGTAAATAGTATTGCAGACAAGGAGGAAACAATAAATTAAAGATTTCCTAATTAAAAATCTCAAATTTCTTATAGGTAGAAACCAAAGCTATTTGTTTATATTTAAACACCATTTTGCTCCATACATAATTTAAGTTTGGTAAAAAGGGTTGCCCATCCACTGAGAGAGTTTAGGACAAACATAGGAGACCAGACAGAGCTGCTGAAAGAAATGGAAGCACTGATTAGAATTTTTTAAAAAAGGTAACCGGTAGAGAATCTTGAGGCCCAAATGATACTAAAAGCCATGAATTTGTACTGACACAAATATGCACAATTTGTGACTTTTCCTAACAGAATGCAACAGACTGCTCTGCAGCTAGCAGTACCTATATGTGTCAAAAACAAAAGAGAACAGCATTGAAACATGTATATTATCATATGTGAAATAGATCACCAGTCCAGGTTCAATGCATGAGACAGTGCTCAGGGCTGGTGCACTGGGGTGACCCTGAGGGATGGGATGGGGAGGGAGGTGTGAGGGGGGTTCAGGATGGGGAACACATGTACACCCATGGCTGATTCATGTCAATGTATGGCAAAAACCACTAGAATACTGTAAAGTAATTAGCCAATTACAATTTACAATCATAAAGTAATTAGTATATAAATTTTTTTAAAACCAGAAGAGAGCTATAAAGGTATAGGTAAGAGTAATTACAATCAACAGCATCAATTTAAGGCTGAATAAAGAGAACTCAGAAGAAGACTGATAAGACAAGATGCTTGAGGAGTAGATACTGTTGGAATGACAGAGAGGGAGCAGGGAACTTGGGAAATTACTATCATAGAGAAAATTCATTGAAGTATGGAACAGTCTGCTTGATGGCAAGGTGTTGCTGTTGATGAGAACTGTTGTGAAGTAAAGATGAAGAGATCTTTACTTCAAGAAGTAAAATCCATTGGCATTGAGGAGATCAAGGAACTGGAAAAATGGTGCTAAATGCATCGCCTACAAGACATAAAGAATTCACTCAGGTGATGTCAGAAGTTGGAGAGAAGAAGTCTACATGTCACTCATAAAGGGAGAACCCAAAGGGGAGACAGTTACAGAAACAGGTCAGAGGGGTATACGTAAGCTCAATGTGAGCTTCCTTACAGGAGAGTATTTCAGAAATGGCATCAAAGAGGCTGTTGGGAGTGAGAAATGAAAAATACCTGCAGGGTGAGAAAGACTCATCTAGAGGGACATGAGACAAATGATGTCTCCTGATGAGAAGTAGGTCATGGTTAGGGTCAGGGGGAGAAGGAATGTTGTGAGAAGAGGCTGGAGTACAAGAGACAAGGTGGGAAAGATAGAAAGGAAGATCTAGGGTACAGATAAGAGTTAAGGGAGAGAAAGTTCCAGAGAAACATGGAGGCAAAATACAAAGAGAAAATTATTAATAAAGAGTCAGCATATCTGTGATGTCCAAGACCTTGAATTGAATCTGTTGGATTCAAGTACCCCAGTTTCTGGGTAATGCTGTTAAGAGCCCAGAAAAGGCCAAGGGCCAAAAGGTTGGGCCCAGTCCTGCAGCTGCTCCCCACTCTAGCCTCATGCAGAAACTGCCCAAGAGCTCCTGATAGAATTTGGCCAGCAGTCTGGGTACCTCAGTGGCTGTGTCCAATTTTATTAGTTAGCTGTTACAACTAAGTATCATGCAACATTTTTTTTCTTATTTAACTCTGGCACACTGGTAAATTTTCTCCTGAATTGTAGTTTCACTCTCTGGACTTTACTGTAGACTCTATAATGCTGTGATTGGTTTTACTGGCCAATTTATTTTAGGTTACAACCTGGCTAGTAGTTCTATTTTGTAATCTGGAAAGAAAATAAACTTTAGATGGCAATTTCCCTTTGTCTACTGTCTGCTTATGGTCAAGTGTAATCCAGATAAATTGGGTCACTAATACATCATATGTGTAAGGGCATTTAGGTATTTGGTCCACAATTAAATAGAGTTATTAAAACTGGCATTATAAGTATTTATCACCTTAATTTCTCAGACTATACTAATAAAAAGTTTTAACTATTTTTGCCACTTGTGAACCAAATGTTTTCTATGGACTTTCTTTCATTGCTTTATAGTTAACCATCTCAATTACAATAAGACCAGATCTTTATAGACTTTCTTGTCCTCTTTATTAATGTAATCTTTAAACTGTCAAAACTGTCAAAGTAACCCAGAGAATATTTAATCTCCCCTACTCTGAAAAATGCATAAGTGAAAATTTTTACCATAAATATATTTAAACATATCTATTTTTTTCAAGCATATCCTGTGCCCCTTGCAAATTTGGGAAAAATAAACCAAGAGAAAGGTTTTTCACATTTCCCACCCACATACCCAACTTTAATGAGCTTTTCTGTCTATTTGTTTGAAACTATAATCAATGCTTACAGCAGAGGTGGGTTTATGTACATAAACTTTAAACACACTGTGGTTAAAAGAGTTAAATTAATGGGCCAACCAGCGGTTACGAATAAAAAGAAACGAACAGGACCTTACAAAGTCCCCTCTCCACTCCTTCTAATCTCTGTGTTCTTCATGAGTACAGTGTCATATTTATATAAAAGAAGTTTTCTCAACCTCAGCACTACTGATATTCAGATAAATTTCCTGTAGGGGACTGTCCTGTGCTCTATAGTATTATGTTCAGCAGTATCACTGTTTCATATCCAATGTTCCCTACTCGAAGACCCTGAAGCACCATGCCCTAAGTCCCTCCCCTCTGATTGTAATAACCAAAGAAGTCTTCAAACATTGCCAAACATACTCTGAAGGCAAAATCACTTCCAGCTGAGAACCACTGACTTAAAAAAATCATTCTCCCTCCACCACCATCCCAACTCTCCAGAAGAACTGCTGGGAAAGAAAAAAGAAATACAGGGGGGAAAAGGAGCAAGTAGGGAAGGAAGGGAATAGAAAGAGGGAAAGAAAATGGAAGAAAATAGATGAAGAAAACTATGAGAAAAGTTTCTTACAGGGAAAACAGGAACTTTTCATATAGGAACAACAGGGGAGAAAGACATTTAGCTCTTGATTCCAAGTACGAAATGAATTTGTCCTAATCCTCATTACAAAGATGAGAATTTTGTGGCAAAATTCTGAAACCCTACCATATGTCCCTCCCCCAAAATACCTGAGTTGACAAATTTACATATACCAGGATAGTTCTTTTAGATTTTCTTTTTTAATTTATTTTTTCTGGGCTTCTGGGATCTTAGTTTCCTGACCAGGGACCAAATCTGGGCAATCAGCAGTGAGAGCATGGAGTCCTAACCACTGGATCACCAGGGAATTCCCTATACAAGGAAATTTGAGAGAGAAAATATAAATCACATTCTGATATGTTCAGTGATCAGAAATAAATCAATCCTACTGAAAAATATTTGCACTGAGGAACTTCACAAGTATTAAGAAAATACTGGAAGCATAGAGGGATTTGCTCATTTGAATCAACTGCTTGTCATTGGTTTGTTTGCTTTTCAATCATTATTTTCAGTGTTGCAGATGAAGAATTTGGAGGTTAGTCCCTTGCCCTTAACTGAGGTTAGGATGAGAGACTGTGATCAAAGGGAGCTGATGTGAATAGTTTGTGGAAGTGTTGGGTGGTGGCTCTAGACAGCTACCAGTGAATCTCTTAAGAAGTCTGGGTAAATACAGATGGCTATTAACAAAGAAATCCAAGTTATCTATCCTTATCTTTAGTAAGTTCATACATATACATCTACTTAGTTTTATGAGAATGTCATTTGTAAGCTTTAAAGAAATTGAGCTTCTAAGATATTTAAGAATACATAAGCTCATTCAGTTCAAGAATATTCAGTTCAGTACAGTGCTCAGTTGTGTCTGACTCTTTGCAACCCCATGGACTGCAGCACTCCAGGCCGCCCTGTCCATCACCAACTCCCAGAGTCTACTCAAACTCATGTCCATTGAGTCTGTGATGCCATCCAACCATCTCATCCTCTGTCGTCCCCTTCTCTTTCTGCCTTCAGTCTTTCCCAGCAACAGGGTCTTTTCCAAGGATACAGTTCTTGGCATCAGGTGGCCAAGGTATTACAGTCTCAGCTTCAACATCACTCCTTCCAATGAATATTCAGCATTGATTTCCTATAGGATGGACTGGTTGGATCTAGGTGCAGTCCAAGCGACTCTCAAGAGTCTTCTCCAATACCACAGATCAAAAGCATCAATTCTCCAGTGCCCAGCCTTCTTTATAGTCCAACTCTCACATCAATACATGACCACTGGAAAACCATAGCCTTGACTAGATGGACCTTTGTTGGCAAAGTAATGTCTCTGCTTTTTACTATGCTGTCTAGGTTGGTGATAACTTTTCTTCCAAGGAGTAAGCATCTTTTAATTTCATGACTTCAGTCATCATCTGCAGTGACTTTGGAGCCCCCCAAAATAAATCAGCCACTGTTTCTACTGTTTCCCCATCTATTTGCCATGAAGTGATGGGACTGGATGCCATGATCTTAATTTTCAGAATGTTGAGCTTTAAGCCAGCTTTTTCAGTCTCCTCTTTCACTTTCATCAAGAAGTGCTTTAGTTCTTTTTCACTTTCTGCCATAAGGGTGGTATCATCTGCATATCTGAGGTTACTGATATTTCCCCAGCAGTCTTGATTCCATCTTGTGCTTCATCCAGCCCAGAGTTTCTCATGATGTACTCTGGTGGTGGTGGTTTAGTCACTAAGTTGTGTCTGACTCTTGCGACCCCATGAACTGCAGCCTGCCAGGCTCCTCTGTCCATGGGATTCTCCAGGCAAGAATACTGGAGTGGGTTGCCATTTCCTTCTCCAAGGGATCTTCCTGACCCAGAAATCAAACCTGGGTCTCCAGCATTGCAGACAGATTCTTTACCAACTGAGCTATGAGGGACTCTGCTTATAAGTTAAATAAGCAGGGTGGCGGGGAGGAGCCAAGATGGAGGGGGAGGAGCCAAGATGGCAGAGGAATAGGATGGGGAGACCACTTTCTCCCCTACAAATTCATTGAAAGAATATTTGAACGCAGAGCAAATTTCACAAAACAACTTCTGATCGCTAGCAGAGGACATCAGGCGCCCAGAAAAGCAGCCCATTGCCTTCGAAAGGAGGTAGAACAAAGTATAAAAGATAAAAAGAGAGACAAAAGAGCTAGGGACAGAGACCCGTCCTGGGAAGGGAGTCTTAATAGAGGAAGTTTCCAAACACCAGGAAACCCTCGCACTGGCGGGTCTGGGGGGAAGTTTTCGAATCTTGGAGGGCAACCTAACTGGGAGGAAAAATTAAATAAGGCCCACAGATTATATGCCTAAAAGCAACTTCCAGCAGAAAAGTACCCCAGACGCTCACATCCGCCACCAGCAAGTGGGGGCGGAAAGGAGAGGAGCGGGCGGCATTGCTTAGGGTAAGGACCGGCCTGAAGGCCCTGAGAGCAATCGGAGGGAGCTTTTTTAAACTGTGGGATAGCAAGAGAGAAAATTAACCGGCCCAAACACACTGCCAGCCATTTGCAAAACAAAGGGACTGAGAAACTCCAGAGAAGAGCTAGCCTGCGGCGGACCAGCCCATCCCCACCGGAGGTAGGAGGCAGGAGGGAAGGGAAAGGGGCAAACTCGGCCCCAGAGATGGCATCCCCTCCCACACTGCAAACAGGCCTCCATTTTCTATCCAAAGTCTCCCTGAGATTATGGATGGTTGACATCCGCTGCCAGGATCGCGGCTAGAGGCCAGCTCCTGAGAACAAACACAAGCCGCTGGCACCCGACCCCCGGCGTGCGCAGAAACTGAGGCCGGGGCCGCGGAGGGGAGAGGGCGCTCCGCACCCGGGGAGAGTGCACCCATCAAGCTCCTGGCTGCCTGAGCCACTCAGGCTGGGGAAGGCACAAAACGCAGGCGCAACCGAGTCCGCGCTTTTGTGGAGTACTGGAAAACTGGAACCGCACACAACGCAGGGCACACTCCCTATAGAGCAGCCGGGAGCCTGAGCAGTGTAGATGGGGAAAGCACTGACACCCATGAGCGGGGCAAACCCAGTGTGGCAGGAACACGGTGAGTGCTATCCACACAGAGCGGTATCTGTCTGCAGCGCCCCGCCCTCGCCGTAGCAGGACTGAACTGAACTAGCGAACCTAAATAAGAGATCACCTCCGCCCGCCTGTGTCAGGGTGGAAATTAGACACTGAAGAGACGGCAAACAGAAGCCAAATAAACAAAGGGAACCGCTTCAGAAAGGGCTGGTGCAACAGATTAAAATCCCTGTAGGTAACACCGACTACACCGGAAGGGGCCTATAGATATTGAGAAGTGTAAGCTGGAATGAGGAGCTATCTGAAACTGAACTGAACCCAAACTGACCACAACAGCTTCAGAGAAATTCCTAGATATACATATTTTTTTTTTAATTAAAAATTTTTTTTCTTTCCTTTTCTTTTTTATTTTTTCCCTATGATTTTTTTTAAATTCCCTATTACTCCCCCATTACTCCGTAACTTTCATTTTCATATATTTTTATGATTTTTAATTAGGGAAAAAAATTTTTTTCTTCTTTTTTTTTCTTTTTCTTGTTTTTCTCTCTTATTTCCTTTTAAAGTCCTCTAATACTCCTCTATTATTCCTTAATTTTCATTTTCATTTCACTATAACCTTGCAAAAAAAAAAGAGAGAGAAGCCCTATTTTCAAACCAAACTTCATATATATTTCTAAATTTTTCTGGTGTTTTCATTTTTGTTTTTAAATATTGTATTTTAAAGAGTCTAACCTCTACACTAGATTTTTAATCTTTGTTTCTCAGTATGTGATGTAAATTTTGGACACTTAAGAATCCAATATTCAGTTCCCATTTCTATTCAGGAGTGTGGTGATTACTCTCTCCCACTTTTGACTCTCTGTTTTCTACCTCAGAACACCTCTATTTCCTCCTTTCCCCTTCTCTTCGCAATCGAATTCTGTGAATCTCTGTGGGTGCCTGGGCTACGGAGAACACTCTGGGAACAGACAACTGCGTAGATCTGTCTCTCTCCTCTTGAGTCCCCCTTTTCTCCTCCTGCTCACCTCTATCTCCTTCCTCCCTCTCCTCTTCTTCATGTAACTCCGTGAACCTCTCTGGGTGTCCCTCACGGGGGGAGAATCTTTTCACCATTAACCTAGAAGTTTTATTATCAGTGCTGTATAGTTGGAGAAGTCTTGAGACTACTGGAAGAATAAAACTGAAATCCAGAGGCAGGAGACTTAAGCCCAAAACCTGAGAACACCAGAAAACTCCTAACTACATGGAACATTAAGTAATAAGAGACCGTCCAAAAGCCTCCATACCTACACTGAAACCAACCACCACCAAAGAGCCAATAAGTTACAGAGCAAGATATACCACGCAAATTCTCCAGCAACGCAGGAACACAGCCCTGAGTGTCAACATACAGGCTGCCCAAAGTCACAACTAATACATAGACCCATCGCAAAACACATTACTGGACAGTCCATTGCACTCCAGAGAGAAGAAATCCAATTCCACCCATCAGAACATCGACACAAGCTTCCCTAACCAGGAAACCTTGACAAACCAATCATCCAACCCCACCCACTGGGTGAAACCTCCACAATAAAAAGGAACCACAGACCACCAAAATACAGAAAGCCCACTCCAGACACAGAAATGTAAACAAGATGAAAAGGCAGAGAAATACCCAACAGGTAAAGGAACATGGAAAATGCCCACCAAGTCAAACAAAAGAGGAGGAGATAGGGAATCTACCTGTAAAAGAATTTAGAATAATGATAATAAAAATGATCCAAAATCTTGAAAACAAAATGGAGTTACAGATAAATAGCCCGGAGACAAAGATTGAGAAGATGCAAGAAATGTTTAACAAGGACCTAGAAGAAATAAAAAAGATCAATTAAAAATGAATAATGCAAACAGACATTTCTCGAAGGAAGACATACAGATGGCAAAAAAACACATGAAAAGATGCTCAACATCACTCATTATCAGAGAAATGCAAATCAAAACCACAATGAGGTACCATTACACGCCAGTCAGGATGGCTGCTATCCGAAAGTCTACAAGCAATAAATGCTGGAGAGGGTGTGGAGAAAAGGGAACCCTCTTACACTGTTGGTGGGAATGCAAATTAGTACAGCCACTATGGAAAACAGTGTGGAGATTTCTTAAAAAGCTGGAAATAGAACTGCCATATGACCCAGCAATCCCACTTCTGGGCATACACACTGAGGAAACCAGATCCGAAAGAGACACGTGCACCCCAATGTTCATCGCAGCACTGTTTATAATAGCCAGGACATGGAAGCAACGTAGATGCCCATCAGCAGACGAATGGAGGAGGAAGCTGTGGTACACATACACCATGGAATATTACTCAGCCATTAAAAAGAATTCATTTGAATTAGTTCTAATGAGATGGATGAAACTGGAGCCCATTATACAGAGCGAAGTAAGCCAGAAAGATAAAGACCATTACAGTATACTAACACATATATATGGAATTTAGAAAGATGGTAACGATAACCCTATATGCAAAACAGAAAAAGAGACTCAGATGTATAGAACAGACTTGTGGACTCTGGGAGAAGGCGAGGGTGGGATGTTTCAAAAGAACAGCATCGAAACATGTATATTATCTAGGGTGAAACAGATCATCAGCCTAGGTTGGATGCATGAGACAAGTGCTTGGGCCTGGTGCACTGGGAAGAGCCAGAGGGATCGGGTGGAGAGGGAGGTGGGAAGGGGGACCGGGATGGGGAATACATGTAAATCCATGGCTAATTCATTTCAGTGTATGACAAAAACCACTGCAATGTTGTAAAGTAATTAGCCTCCAACTAATAAAAATAAATGGAAAAAAAAATAAATAAAATAAAATTTATTACAAATAAAAAAAATGAATAATGCAATAAATGAGATCAAAAACACTCTCGAAGGAACCATGAGTAGAATAACAGAGACAGAAGATAGGATAAGTGAGGTAGAAGATAAAATGGTGGAAATAAATGAAGCAGAGAGGAAAAAAGGCTCAAAAGAAATGAGGACAACCTCAGGGACCTCTGGGACAATGTGTAATGCCCCAACATTCGAATCATAGGAGTCCCAGAAGAAGAAGACAAAAAGAAAGGCCATGAGAAGATACTCAAGGAGATAATAGATGAAAACTACCCTAAAATGGGGAAGGAAATAGCCACCCAAGTCCAAGAAACCCAGAGAGTCCCAAGCAGGATAAATCCAAGACGAAACACCCCAAGACACATACTAATCAAATTAACAAAGATCAAACACAAAGAACAAATATTAAAAGCAGCAAGGGGGAAACAACAAATAACACACAAAGGGATTCCCATAAGGATAACAGCTGATCTATCAATAGAAACCCTCCAGGCCAGAAGGGAATGGCAGGACATACTTAGAGTAATGAAAGAGAATAACCTACAACCTAGATTATTGTACCCAGCAAAGATATCATTCATATATGAAGGAGAATCCAAAAGCTTTACAGACAAGCAAAAGCTGAGAGAATTCAGCACCACCAAACCAGCTCTTCAACAAATGCTAAAGGATCATCTCTAGACATGCAACACAGAAAGGTTGTATAAACATGAACCCAAAACAACAAAGTAAATGGCAACGGGACCATACCTATCAATAATTACCTTAAATGTAAATGGGTTGAATGCCCCAACCAAAAGACAAAGGCTGGCTGAATGGATACAAAAGCAAGACCCCTATATATGCTGTCTACAAGAGACCCACCTCAAAACAAAGGACACATACACACTAAAAGTGAAGGGCTGGAAAAAAATATTTCACGCAAACGGAGACCAAAAGAAAGCAGGAGTCGCAATACTCATATCAGATAAAATCGACTTTCAAATAAAGGCTGTGAAAAGAGACAAAGAAGGACACTACATAATGATCAAAGGATCAATCCAAGAAGAAGATATAACAATTATAAACATATATGCACCCAACATAGGAGAACCGCAATATGTAAGGCAAATGCTAATGAGTATGAAAGAGGAAATTAATAGTAACACAATAATAGTGGGAGACTTTAATACCCCACTCACACCTATGGATAGATCAACTAAACAGAAAATTAACAAGGAAACACAAACTTTAAATGACACAATGGACCAGCTAGACCTAATTGACATCTATAGGACATTTCACCCCAAAACAATCAATTTCACCTTTTACTCAAGTGCACACGGAACCCTCTCCAGAATAGATCACATCCTGGGCAATAAATCTAGTCTTGGTAAATTCAAAAAAATTGAAATCATTCCAGTCATCTTTTCTGACCACAGTGCAGATCTCAATTACAGGGAAAAAATTATTAAAAATTCAAACATATGGAGGCTAAACAACATGCTTCTGAATAACCAACAAATCATAGAAGAAATCAAAAAAGAAATCAAAATATGCATAGAAATGAATGAAAATGAAAACACAACAACCCAAAACCTATGGGACACTGCAAAAGCAGTGCTAAGGGGAAGATTCATAGCATTACAGGCCTCCCTCAAGAAACAAGAAAAAAGTCAAATAAATAACCTAACTCTACACTTAAAGCAACTAGAGGAGGAAGAAATGAAGAACCCCAGGGATAGGAGAAGGAAAGAAATCTTAAAAATTAGGGCAGAAACAAATGCAAAAGAAACTAAAGAGACCATAGCAAAAATCAACAAAGATAAAAGCTGGTTTTTTGAAAAAATAAACAAAATTGACAATCCATTAGCAAGACCTATTAAGAAACAAAGGGAGAAGAACCAAATTAACAAAATTAGAAACGAAAATGGAGAGATCACAACAGACAACATTGAAATACAAAGGATCATAAGAGACTGCTACCAGCAGCTCTATGCCAATAAAATGGACAACTTGGATGAAATGGACAAATTCTTAGAAAAGTATAACTTTCCAAAACTGAACCAGGAAGAAATAGAAGATCTTAACAAACCCATCACAAGCAAGGAAATCGAAACTGTAATCAGAAATCTTCCAGCAAACAAAAGCCCAGGACCAGATGGCTTCACAGCTGAATTCTACCAAAAATTTAGAGAAGAGCTAACACCTATCCTACTCAAACTCTTCCAGAAAATTGCAGAAGAAGGTAAACTTCCAAACTCATTCTATGAGGCCACCATCACCCTAATTCCAAAACCAGACAAAGATGTCACAAAAAAAGAAAACTATAGGCCAATATCACTGATGAACATAGATGCAAAAATCCTTAACAAAATTCTAGCAAACAGAATCCAACAACATATTAAAAAAATCATTCATCATGACCAAGTGGGCTTTATCCCAGGAATGCAAGGATTCTTTAATAGCCGCAAATCAATCAATGTAATACACCACACTAACAAATTGAAAGATAAAAACCATATGATTATCTCAATAGATGCAGAAAAAGCCTTTGACAAAATGCAACATCCATTTATGATTAAAACTCTCCAGAAAGCAGGAATAGAAGGAACATACCTCAACATAATAAAAGCTATCTATGACAAACCCACAGCAAGCATTACCCTCAATGGTGAAAAATTGAAAGCATTTCCCCTGAAATCAGGAACAAGACAAGGGTGCCCCCTCTCACCACTACTATTCAACATAGTTTTGGAAGTGTTGGCCACAGCAATCAGGGCAGAAAAAGAAGTAAAAGGAATCCAGATAGGAAAAGAAGAAGTGAAACTCTCTCTGTTTGCAGATGACATGATCCTCTACATAGAAAACCCTAAAGACTCTACCAGAAAATTACTAGAGCTAATCAATGAATACAGTAAAGTTGCAGGATATAAAATTAACACACAGAAATCTCTTGCATTCCTATACACTAACAATGAGAAAACAGAGAGAGAAATTAAGGAAACAATACCATTCACCATTGCAACAAAAAGAATAAAATACTTAGGAGTATATCTACCTAAAGAAACAAAAGACCTATACATAGAAAACTATAGAACACTGATGAAAGAAATCAAAGAGGACACAAACAGATGGAGAAATATACCGTGTTCATGGATTGGAAGAATCAATATTGTCAAAATGACTATACTACCCAAAGGAATCGATAGATTCAGTGCAATCCCTATCAAGCTACCAACGGTATTTTTCACAGAACTAGAACAAATAATTTCACAATTTGTATGGAAATACAAAAAAACCTCAAATAGCCAAAGTAATCTTGAGAAAGAAGAATGGAACTGGAGGAATCAACCTGCCTGACT
Source organism: Odocoileus virginianus (assembly GCF_023699985.2). Classification (NCBI taxonomy): domain Eukaryota; kingdom Metazoa; phylum Chordata; class Mammalia; order Artiodactyla; family Cervidae; genus Odocoileus; species Odocoileus virginianus. The sequence continues at coordinate 45,721,755 of NC_069679.1, forward strand.
TCAGACCATACTACAAAGCCACAGTCATCAAGACAGTATGGTACTGGCACAAAGACAGAAATATAGATCAATGAAAAAGAATAGAAAGTCCAGAGATAAATCCAAAACCCTATGGTCACCTTATCTTTGACAAAGGAGGCAAGGATATACAATGGAAAAAAGACAACCTCTTTAACAAGTGGTGCTGGGAAAACTGGTCAACCACCTGTAAAAGAATGAAACTAGAACACTTTCTAACACCATACACAAAAATAAACTCAAAATGGATTAAAGATCTAAATGTAAGACCAGAAACTATAAAACTCCTAGAGGAGAACATAGGCAAAACAGTCTCCGACATAAATCACAGCAGGATCCTCTATGACCCACCTCCCAGAATATTGGAAATAAAAGCAAAAATAAACAAATGGGACCTAGTGAAACTTAAAAGCTTTTGCACAACAAAGGAAACTATAAGTAAGGTGAAAAGACAGCCCTCAGATTGGGAGAAAATAATAGCAAACGAAGCAACAGACAAAGGATTAATCTCAAAAATATACAAGCAACTCCTGAAGCTCAATTCCAGAAAAATAAATGACCCAATCAAAAAATGGGCCAAAGAACTAAACAGACATTTCTCCAAAGAAGACATACAGATGGCTAACAAACACATGAAAAGATGCTCAACATCACTCATTATCAGAGAAATGCAAATCAAAACCACAATGAGGTACCATTCCATGCCAGTCAGGATGGCTGCTATCCAAAAGTCTACAAGCAATAAATGCTGGAGAGGGTGTGGAGAAAAGGGAACCCTCTTACACTGTTGGTGGGATTGCAAATTAGCACAGCCACTATGGAAAACAGTGTGGAGATTTCTTAAACAACTGGAAATAGAACTGCCATATGACCCAGCAATCCCACTTCTGGGCATACACACCAAGGAAACCAGATCTGAAAGAGATATGTGCACTCCAATGTTCATCACAGCACTGTTTATAGTAGCCAGACATGGAAGCAACCTAGATGCCCATCAGCAGACGAATGGAGGAGGAAGCTGTGGTACATATACACCATGGAATATTACTCAGCCATTAAAAAGAATTCATTTGAATTAGTTCTAATGAGATGGATGAAACTGGAGCCCATTATACAGAGTGAAGTAAGCCAGAAAGATAAAGACCATTACAGTATACTAACACATATATTTGGAATTTAGAAAGATGGTAACAATAACCCTATATGCAAAACAGAAAAAGAGACTCAGATGTATAGAACAGACTTGTGGACTCTGGGAGAAGGCGAGGGTGGGATGTTTCAAGAGAACAGCATCGAAACATGTATATTATCTAGGGTGAAACAGATCACCAGCCCAGGTTGGATGCATGAGACAAGTGCTCGGGCCTGGTGCACTGGGAAGACCCAGAGGGATCGGGTAGAGAGGGAGGTGGGAGGGGGGGATCAGGATGGGGAATACATGTAAATCCATGGCTAATTCATGTCAATGTATGACAAAAACCACTACAATATTGTAAAGTAATTAGCCTGCAACTAATAAAAATAAATGAAAAAAAAAATAAGCAGGGTGACAATATACAGCCTGGACCTACTCCTTTTCCTATTTGGAACCAGTCTATTATTCCATGTCCATTTCTAACTGTTGTTTCCTGACCTGCATACAGGTTTCTCCAGAGGCAGGTCAGGTGATCTTGTATTCCCATCTCTTTCAGAATTTTCCACAGTTTATTGTGATCCACACAGTCAAAGCCTTTGGCATAGTCAATAAAGCAGAAATAGATGTTTTTCTGGAACTCTCTTGCTTGTTCAATGATCCATCAGATGTTGGCAATTTGATCTCTGGTTCCTCTGCATTTTCTAAATCCAGCTTGAACATCTGGAGGTTCACAGTTCACATATTGTTGAAGCCTGGCTTGGAGAATTTTGAGGACTACTTTACTAGCGTGTGAGATGAGTGCAATTGTGTGGTAGTTTGAGCATTCTTTGGCATTGCCTTTCTTTGGGATTGGAATGAAAACTGCCCTTTTCCAGTCCTGTGGCCACTGCTGAGTTTTCCAAATTTGCTGGCATATTGAGTGCAGCACTTTCACAGCATCATCTCTTAGGATTTAAAATAGCTCAACTGGTATTCCATCACCTCCACTAGCTTTGTTCGTCATGATGCTTCCCAACACCCACTTGACTTCGCATTCCAGGATGTCTGGCTCTAGGTGAGTGATCACACCATCGTGATTATCTGGGTCGTGAAGATCTTTCTTGTATAGTTCTTCTGTGTATTCTTGCCATCTCTTCTTAATATCTTCTGCTTCTGTTAGGTCCATACCATTTCTGTCCTTTATTGAGCCCATCTTTGCCTGAAATGTTCCCTTGGTATGTCTAATTTTCTTGAAGAGATCTCTAATCTTTCCCATTCTATTGTTTTCCTATGTTTCTTTGCACTGATCACTGAGGAAGGCTTTCTTATCTCTCATTGCTATTCTTTGGAACTCTGCATTCAGATGTGTGTATCTTTCCTTTTCTCCTTTTCTTTTCACTTCTCTTCTTTTCACAGCTATTGGTAAGGCCTCCTCAGACAGCCATTTTGCTTTTTTGCATTTCTTTTTCTTGGTAGATGGTCTTGCTCCCTGTCTCCTCTACAGTGTCATGAACATCCGTCCATAGTTCATCAGGCACTCTGTCTATCAGATCTAGTCCCTTAAATCTATTTCTCACTTCCACTGTATAATCGTTACGGATTTGATTTAGATCATACCTGAATGGCCTAGTGGTTTTCCCTACTTTCTTCAATTTGAAGTCTGAATTTGGCAATAAGGAGTTCCTGATCCGAATCACTATCAGCACTCGGTCTTGTTTTTGCTGACTATATAGAGCTTCTCCATCTTTGGCTGCAAAGAATATAATCAGTCTGATTTCGGTGTTGGCCATCTGGTGATGTCTATGTGTAGAGTCTTTCTTGTGTTGTTGGAAGAGGGTATTTGCTATGACCAGTGTGTTCTCTTGGCAAAACTATTAGCCTTTGCCCTGCTTCATTCCATCCTCCAAGGCCATATTTGCCCTTTACTCCAGGTGTTTCTTGACTTCCTACTTTTGCATTTCAGTCCCGTATAATTTCAAGCATATTTTCTAATGGCAAACACAGAAATGATGAAGAAACCTTATGTGAAACTAAGAACTGATTTTAACTGTTTATAATTATAACCAGATTGAACTAAACTGGCTCTTTCTCCTTTTATCACTAGCCTGTTGTCCTACACATTCAAATAGGATCACATTAATGATAATGCACAAATGTCACTGGCTTTTGCTCCCATGTCAAAAAGACTGAGCCTCCCAACAAGCACCTCCTAAGTTTGGCTGGAATCCCAGGGATTCTCCTAAGAATAGGTGCAATCAGTAGACTTGTTGTCTTAATCAAGCCTCTTCTGCTGGCAATAGTTAGTGCCCATGAAGACCTTAGAACCACTGTGTTCTAAAGTGAAGGAAAAAGAATATCTGTCTCCTCTTCATGTATATATTTCTTGGAAAGAATACAAAACATGACTGCTTGAGTTTCAAATAGGTCTTTCAAATTTTATTGTTGCTTCTCCAATAGAACCCTGACCCAGCAATAGGCCAGGATGAAAGACTGAGTGATAGTCACCACCTGATTTGCCTCTCCAACAGCCACAACTTGGTCAGGTGCCACATGTTTGGTTCTCTCTTATATTAAGATAAATTCCCTCTCTGGTGGCCCTTCAGGTCCTCAGGCAAACAGACCTTCAGGTGCCCCTCCCTATCAGCCTGCCAAATGCCCAAGGGCCAATTCAAAAGTCTTGGAGAGTTTTACTTTATATTGGATAGGTTTCGATGGGCTACCCTATGTTCCTTTCTCAAGGAATCTGATGTCACCCACAGTCTTTGGTAAGTGGGCAGTAAAAATCATACAGCTGTCTTCTCAGTTGATCGGCCCAAGGGTGAACACCTGATCTGAAAAGGTGGCTTCCCAAGGCCGGTTGAGCTTCCTAGGTGGCACAGTGGTAAAGAATCTGCCTGCCAATGTATGAAACACAAGTGACAAGGGATCCCTGGGCGGGGAAGATCCCCTGGAGGAGGAAATGGCAACTCACTCCAGTATTCTTGCCTGGAATATTCCATGAACAGAGGAGCCTTGCAGGCTAAGTCTGTAGGGTCACAGAAGGTCAGACATGACCTAGCAACTGAGTAGATGTGCAAGTCCGGTTAGCAATCTGGAGCTTGGAACAAAAAAAGCTAGCTGGGCCAACTAGATTTCTGTCCTGGAGATAAGTAGTAGCACAACTGAAACAAACTTGCAGTGGATGTATATCACTGATAGCAAATCCACAGACTTCTGCTGCCCTGGTCTTACCTTCTTGGAGGCCTAGGCCTTCAATGAAACATCTTTGCATCATTACAATCAAATTTCCTACATGTTTGGGCCTGTCAGAGAGTATACATGCTCCTTGGCACCAGAAAATTTCTAACTAATACAACTATATAGAAATACAATCCCTAAAATATTTAATTTTGGTCTCAATCCTACCTGGTTCATTCAGAAAGGGGTCACATACTCTCTGAACATGATGGAGACTTCCCTAGCACATATCTGCAGTGAAGAATGTGCACACAATTTCGAGTCCACTCAGGAATATAAATTCTGGCACAGGGGACAATCAGAAGTAAGGCAAATGAGGAGCTCAGCTACTGACTATCTTTGATTCTCTTCAACACATTTCAAGAAAGTCCAGGCTGCACTGCTAGAAAGTGTTAGTTGCTCAGTCGTGTCCGACTCTTTGTGACCCCATGGTCTCTAGCCCGCCATGATTCCTTTGCCCGTGGAATTCTCCAGGTAAGAATACTGGAGTGGATTGCCATTTCCTTCTCCAGGGGGTCTTCCCGACCCCAGGATCAAACCCAGGTTTCCCACACTGCAGGCAGATTCTTTACCGTCTGAGCCACCAGGGAAGCATACTGCTAAGATGTTGAAATGTTCCTCTGTATCAAGCCAATCTTCGAATTTCAGTAAACTTTAAAATCTATGATAAAATTTTCTAAGGGAAATAGCCTGAAGGGTGATGCAATGGAACTCTGTCATTTGCAGCTGCCAATGACTTTGTTAACTCATCTCCCCATTTTGGCAATTTTCTGCGTTGTGGATTATGCATTTCTCCCAAACTTCCAGTTCAATCATCTCCTGCTTGTGACTAGCTTCAACCAAGCAGTCTCCCCTTGTGAGACTTGGAAGAGCAAGGAAAACTCTATGATGCCACAAGCCCCTTCCAGAAAGCATGGCAGTGAAGATATTAAGTTCACCTGCAGCAGCCATAGCAGAGCTTCTGGTCTTCAGGTTGTGGTTTCATGAGTGAAGAGTCACAGGTGGCAACAGCAGTGGGCTTCCTGAGGAAACAGTCTCATGCAATGACTGAGCATTCTTTTTAGCTGCTCACTTCTGCTGTGTGGCATCCAAGCTTTCTTCTCAAACTGTGTCCCAAAATCTATAAGTTGCCTTACAATAGCCCGTTATAAATCCTTTTCTGTTTAATCTAACTTGAGCGGCCTTTGTGGACTGCCATTGACCTCTGACTGACAGAAAGCCTATTCTATACCAGGAAAGGAAACTGTCCTAGCAGGACTGAACTGGACAAGAAACACAGAGAAAGGGTAAATGCAACTCTGATGACCCACAAAGTCCCAATTGGGCTGTTTATGAATAGAAATAAAAAAGAACATTTTCAATGAAATGCAATCAAGTTTGCCATTCAGTGGACACTTACAGAATCTCATCCTTCCCTCCTATCCTCTTAGAGTACTTATTTTACTGTTTTCACTTTCACTGGCTATATGTATATCTGTCCCTCCACAAGACTCTGAGATCCTTAAGAAAAGAAAGTGTGTTTCTCTTTTTCCACTACTGTCAGTGTCTGAGCACAGTATTTTGGATGTAGTATGTGCTTAGCAATCCTAATTTAGTGTTTATGTTCCTTGGTTGCAAGAAGCTCCCTGTTCCTCCTTTCCCAGACAATAGAGCAAACACAAAAACCTTCCCTTGATTCTTTTGAATCTATTTGAGGATATGGCCCCAAAAAGTCTGTATATGAAGTGAGGCTAAGTGAATCCCGCCAGGCAGGAGTCTTACTGACAGCTAGCACTGGCCCTGGTGGTTCTCCAATTTGTATTTATATCTATGCATGCCTCTTCCATCAAAATATGCCATATGCAACTAAAAGATATTGAATCAAATATTAATGCCCAAGATGCCCATGCATTTTTGTAATGCCTTCAGCCTTCTTTACAAAGGATTTTAATGCACTCTTGTAATTTTACTTCAGCACAGTGCAATCAGTAAATATCAATTTCTCTCTGGGACCACAAAGACTTGTTAACTGCAATTCTACTACTGATGCCCTAGTGAGGAAAGGAGTTGCTGTGTCAGAATCTCAAAAAGTATCTCATCTTTGTAGATCTCAGCATGAGGAATTCATGGAACATGAGAAGTAAGTTCATTTGCCAGTCTACTTCTGGGTTTTTCTAAGTGATTTCAAAGAATTCTGTTGTAAGAGCCCACCTTTTTTTCTCTGCTCGTTAAATTCTTACCCATGTTATGGGGTTAAGCTACAATGCCACCCCATAAAGCCTTGATTATCTCAACCAGAAATGCTTCCAATGTGTTTACTCTATTTCCATTTCACCTATCTAAAACTCCTTTGTCTACTCACTATTTGTTTATGTCTTATATCACCAATGAGACAAGCAGCTTGAGGGCAAGGGCTAGGTACTTTTATCTTTGCATCTTAGTATACTGCAAATCATGAAATATTTGCTGATTGAATAATAGGTAAAGTCTGTCACTGCTACTACTGGGGTTACACTGCAGAGATCCTGAGAGTTTAGAAAAAATATATAGCTGAAACAGGCTTTTGCAGTCCAGATTAGGGGGAAAAAATCATTTTTTAAGACATTGTTTTGTTGAGGAAAAAAGTCTGATTTGTAAGACATTTGTGCATGAATAAGGATTGATAAAAGTACACTGAGTTAGAATTAGCTTGATGTAGCTTAATATTGTGACCCACTACAGTGGTCCCCAACCTTTATGGCAAGAGGACCAGTTTCATGGAAGACAATTTTTCCATGGCCCTGGAGTGGGGGAATGGTTTCAGGATGATTTAAGCGCATTACATTTACCGTGCACATTATTTCTATTATTATTACATCACCTCCACTTCAATTCATTAGGCGTTAGACCGTGGAGGTTGGGGACCCCTGCCCTAAAGAAAGGTAAAGGCCTTCTCTGCTTTTTTCAGTAACAAAACATCACATTCCTTTTTCCTTATAAGTACTTCTTATGTCCAGGAAGAGGGATAATAAAACGAAGAGTTCGGTGGAGCTCTTTCCCTTTTGCTCTCACACTAGCCCACTCATTGCTTCTCTTTAACTTCTTCTTTACAGAATCATAATTAACTCCTAGCAAAAGGAATAACCAATATTTAACAAGTAGTTCTATGGTACAGAGTCAGGTTTTGACTCTGTGCACCCAGAAATGTTCATCAAATATGAACATTTTAGTAACTATGTAAGTATCACATTAATCCAAGTCTATGCCCCGACCAGTAATGCTGAAGGAGCTGAAGTTGATTGGTTCTATGAAGACCTACATGATCTTCTAGAACTAATACCCAAAAAAGATGTCCTTTTTATTATAGCAGACTGGAATGAAAAAATAGGAAGTCAAGAAACACCTGGAGTAACAGGAAAATTTGGCCTTGGAGTAAAGAATGAAGGAGGGCAAAGGCTAATAGAGTTTTGCCAGAGAAGGCACTGGTCATAGCAAATACCCTCTTCCAACAACACAAGAAAGACTCTACACATAGACATCACCAGATGGCCAACACCGAAATCAGACTGATTATATTCTTTGCAGCCAAAGATGGAGAAGCTCTATATAGTCAGCAAAAACAAGACCGAGTGCTGACTGTGATTCAGATCAGGAAATCCTTATTGCCAAATTCAGACCTAAATTGAAGAAAGTAGGGAAAACCACTAGGCCATTCAGGTATGATCTAAATCAAATCCGTAACGATTATACAGTGGAAGTGAGAAATAGATTTAAGGGACTAGATCTGATAGAGTGCCTGATGAACTATGGACGGATGTTCATGACACTGTAGAGGAGACAGGGAGCAAGACCATCTACCAAGAAAAAGAAATGCAAAAAAGCAAAACGGCTGTCTGAGGAGGCCTTACCAATAGCTGTGAAAAGAAGAGAAGTGAAAAGAAAAGGAGAAAAGGAAAGATACACACATCTGAATGCAGAGTTCCAAAGAATAGCAATGAGAGATAAGAAAGCCTTCCTCAGTGATCAGTGCAAAGAAACATAGGAAAACAATAGAATGGGAAAGGTTAGAGATCTCTTCAAGAAAATTAGAGATACCAAGGGAACATTTCAGGCAAAGATGGGCTCAATAAAGGACAGAAATGGTATGGACCTAACAGAAGCAGAAGATATTAAGAAGAGATGGCAAGAATACACAGAAGAACTATACAAGAAAGATCTTCACAACCCAGATAATCACGATGGTGTGACCATTCACCTAGAACCAGACATCCTGGAATGTGAAGTCAAGTGGGCCTTAAAAAGCATCACTACGAACAAAGCTAGTGGAGGTGATGGAATTCCAGTTGAGCTATTTCAAATACTCAAAGATGATGCTGTGAAAGTGCTGCACTCGTATGCCAGCAAATTTGGAAAACTCAGCAGTGGCGACAGGACTGGAAAAGGTCAGTTTTCATTTCAATCCCAAGGAAAGGCAATGCCAAAGAATGCTCAAACTACCGCACAATTTCACTCATCTCACACGATAATAAAGTAATGCTCAAAATCCTCCAAGCCAGGCTTCTACAGTACATGAACTGTGAACTTCCAGATGTTCAAGCTGATTTTAGAAAAAGAAGAGGAACCAGAGATCAAATTGCCAACATCCGCTGGATCATTGAAAAAGCAAGAGACTTCCAGAAAAACATCTATTTATGCTTTATTGACTATGCCAAAGCCTTTGACTGTGTGGATCACAATAAACTGTGGAAAATTCTGAAAGAGATGGGAATACCAGACCACCTGACCTACCTTGGAGAAATCTGTATGCAGGTCAAGAAACAACAGTTAGAACTGGACATGGAACAACAGACTGGTTCCAAATAGGAAAAGGAGTACATCAAGGCTGTATACTGTCACCCTGCTTTTTTAACTTATATGCAGAGTACATCATGAGAAACGCTGGGCTGGATGAAGCACAAGCTGGAATCACGTTTCTGAGACAAACATCAATAATCTCAGATATGCAGATGACACCACCCTTATGGCCCAAAGTGAAAAAGAACTAAAGAGCTTCTTGATGAAATTGAAAGAGGAGAGTGAAAAAGGTGGCTTAAAGCTCAACAGTCAGAAAACTAAGATCATGGCATCTGGTCCCATCACTTCATGGCAAACAGATGGGGAAACAGTGAAAACAGTGGCAGACTTTATTTTGGGGGGGCTCCAAAATCACTGCAGACTTTGCCCCTAGCCATGAAATTAAAAGACCCTTGCTCCTTGGAAGAAAAGCTATGTCCCACCTCAACAGCATATTAAAAAGTAGAGACATTACTTTGCCAACAAAGGTCCATGTCATCAAGACTATTGTTTTCCAGTAATCATTTACGGATGTGAGAGTTGGACTATAAAGAAAACAGAGCACCGAAGAATTGATGCTTTTGAACTGTGTTGTTGGAAACACCACTCTCTTTGAGAGTCCCGTGAACTGCAAAGAGTGTCAACCAGTCCATCCTAAAGAAGATCAATCCTGAGTGTTCCTTGGAAGGACTGATGTTGAAGCTAAAACTCCAATACTTTGGCCACCTGATGCAAAGGGGTAACTCATTTGAAAAGACCCTGATGCTGTGAAAGATTGAAGGCAGGAGAAGGGGACAACAGAGGATGAGGTGGTTGGATGGCATCACAGACTCAATGGACATGAGTCTGAGTAAACTCCGGGAGTTTGGGATGGACATGGAGGCCTGGCATGCTGTGGTCCCTGAATCGCAAAGAGTCAGACACAACTGAGAAACTGAACCGAACTGAACTGACCCAGAACTATTCAAGTATGTAAGTATGTAAGTACTAACTAAATGATGTTTGATAGTGTTCATTTCTGATCAATACATTAAAAAATGGCATAGCTTTCTTTTTGGGTTATTAGCAAATATTTTCACAGCAATTTAAGGTTGAGGTCATCAGTTCCATATTTACAAAAACTCAGCATTTCCTCCTTGGTTCTTTGTCTACAGTGCTAGTAAAATCCCCCTAGGAGAAAAGTGTCATCTTAGATCAACTTTTTCCAAAGTGTTCCCGAAATGTGAACAGGTAATGTGTAGAATTCAGATCCCATAGTCAAACAAGTTTAGAAAATACTAAGTTTAACAAAACCACATGAATTAATTTAGTCATGAACTTCTCAGAGCCTTTAACATGAGAACACGCATTGTGAATCTCACAAGGGCTTTTCTGAGAGACTTATCAATACATTTGAAAATTCATTTAGGGAAATGCTAACCTGACTGCCCAGGTCTTTCTTTCTAAACTACCAGACATCAGTAATGGAAAAAGCAAGAGTGAGTGATGCCAAAGTCATTTTAATGTTTTTTTCTAGATATAATATCATAAAGTAAAATGAATCTCTCATTTATAGAACACTAACAGAACAACGATGGTGTGACCACTCACCTAGAACCAGACATCCTGGAATGTGAAGTCAAGTGGGCCTTAAAAAGCATCACTACAAACAAAGCTAGTGGAGGTGATGGAATTCCAGTTGAGCTATTTCAAATACTCAAAGATGATGCTGTGAAAGTGCTGCACTCAATATGCCAGCAAATTTGGAAAATTCAGCAGTGGCCACAGGACTGGAAAAGGTCAGTTTTCATTCCAATCCCATAGAAAGGCAATGCCAAAGATGCTCAAACTACCGCACAATTTCACTCATCTCACACGATAGTAAAGTAATGCTCAAAATTCTCCAAGCCAGGCTTCTACAATACATGAACTGTGAACTTCCAGATGTTCAAGCTGGTTTTAGAAAAGGCAGAGGAACCAGAGATCAAATTGCCAACATCTGCTGGATCATCTAAAAAGCAAGAGAGTTCCACAAAAACATCTATTTCTGCTTTATTGACTATGCCAAAGCCTTTGACTGTGTGGATCACAATAAACTGTGGAAAATTCTGAAAGAGATGGGAATACCAGACCACATGACCTGCCTACTTGAGAAACCTATATGCAGGTCAAGAAGAAACAGTTAGAACTGGACATGGAATGACAGACTGGTTCCAAATAGGAAAAGGAGTATGTCAAGGCTGTATATTGTTACCCTACTTATTTAACTTATATGCAGAGTACATCATGAGAAACTCTGGGCTGGAAGAAGCACAAGCTGGAATCAAGATTGCGGGGACAAATATCAATAACCTCAGATATGCAGATGACACCACCCTTATGGCAGAAGTGAAGAGGAACTAAAAAGTCTCTTGATGAATGTGAGAGGAGAGTGAAAAAGGTGGCTTAAAGCTCAACATTCAGAAAACTAAGATCATGGTATCTGGTCCCATCACTTCATGGGAAGTAGATGGGGAAATAGTGGAAACATTGTCAGACTTTATTTTTGGGGGCTCCAAAATCACTGCAGATGGTGATTGCAGCCATGAAATTAAAGACGCTTACTCCTTGGAAGGAAAGTTATGACCAACCTAGATAGCATGTTAAAAAGCAGAGACATTACTTTGCCAACAAATGTCTGTCCAGTCAAGGCTATGGTTTTTCAAGTGGTCATGTATGGATGTGAGAGTTGGACTGTGAAGGAAGCTGAACACTGAAAAATTGATGCGTTTGAACTGTGGTGTTGGAAACACTCTTGAGAGTCCCTTGGACTGCAAGGAGATCCAACCAGTCCATCCTAAAGGAGATCAGTCCTGGGTATTCATTGGAAGGACTGATGTTGAAGCTGAAACTTCAATACTTTGGCCATGTCATGAGAAGAGTTGACTCACTGGAAAAGACCCTGATGCTTGGAGGGATTGGGGGCAGGAGGACAAGGGGACAACAGATGACAGAGGATGAGATGGCTGGATGGCATCACCAACTCAATGGACATGAGTTTGGGTGAACTCCAGGAGTTGGTAATGACAGGGAGGCCTGGCGTGCTGCGATTCGTGGGGGCAAAGAGTCGGACACAACTGAGTGACTGAACTGAACTGAACAGAACAAATTCCAAAACTTTAAAAAGAAACAGACTCCTAGCCACTATAAAAATTCTCTAACCACCATCAACTTTTGTTCACTAAGTTTGTCCCCAAATCTTTTCTTAGAGTGAATAATTATTATTTTTATAGCTATCCTGTAAGGAGTTTTTAATATGTTCCAGGGACTATGCTAAATGCAGTTCTTAATTTGATCCTCAAACCTTGTAAGATTGGAATTATTACTACGGAAACTGAGACTTGAAGAAGTTGCATAACTCACTCAGGTAAGTGACAGAGCCAATAATCCATACCAGGTATTCAGGCCCCAGGATTTTTGCCATAGCCCCTGGGAGGCACATCTTCATTGCTATGACTCTCTAGATGTATATGCTGCTCTCAGGATCTGCTATATCTTCGCTGTCTCTGAGTTCATGTAAACAGTTTACCCAACAAAACCCTCCAAGAGGCTATCTTTCAATTCCTTCCTTGACACCCTACTTAGAGCTAATGAGAGGGTAAGATACTTTAGCTAATTAATTGTCCACTTCCCACTGAGCCACCATCTTTCATTATTCTCATGGTCTCCTTCACATGTATCAGAATTAGAGACAGGCTTCTTTCATCCTGAAAGAAAGACATTCTCGAATTTAGTCACCAATTTTAAGTGCACATTTCCTTCATTCTCTCTTGTACACAGCAGAGAGGCAGAGAGAAGCTGAAGAGACAAAGTACTGTGTTCCAGAGGCCAGATTCTCCACAGCACTCTCTCTGCCTGTGCATCCTGACAGGTAAGCTTAGCACTTAGTACAGATTTATGCCCAGGAGTCGCCCTAGTGCTGCAACTTGAGCATTTCACTACCTGATTTTGCTAGAATTCTGTTCCTCTCTTTTCCTGAACATTTTAAAAGAGCATTTGAACAAAGAAGACACTATTTCTCTTACATACCTGGGATTTCCCCATTGCTTTATTTGCAGGTTATTCTTTAATCTACAAGGTCATGGGACAGCCCTGTCATCCTATTTTGCATGTGGAGAACTGAGGCAGTAAGGGCCCACAGGAATCATGGTAGTGATTTCTCAGGCTGTTCAAGCAAAGGAAGTGGTGAATCAAAGATCCACAGTGATATTAGACCTGCCTCTTCTGTGTCCGGAGGTAGAGTTTCATTTTCAACCCCTAGGTGGATTTTTGCAACTGCCCCATTGAAAGATCACAGTCAGGACTTCAATACAAACTCTTTGAAATGTTCTACAAAATAAGGTGAATTTAACTCAGTGTTGAATAAGCACTTTAGAAACATGAATTAATAGCACAGACTTTAAAGAATGAGTTAGTGTACATGTTTTGCTCATTTTTCTCTCCTAACCCCATCATCTTTGCTCCACTAAATCATCTTTGGAGACTCCCACATACCGTGGCTCTTTTTTTTTTCTTTTTCATTTATTTTTATTAGTTGGATGCTAATTACTTTACAATATTGTAGTGATTTTTGCCATACATTGACATGAATCAGCCATGGATTTACATGTGTTCCCCATCCTGACCCCCCCTCCCATCTCCCTCCCCATCCCATCCCTCTGGGTCTTCCCAGTGCACCATACATTGTCTCATACATCCAACCTGAGCTGGTGATCTATTTTGATCAGGTTTCATACAACCTGAGCACTTGTCTCATACATCCAACCTGGGCTGGCGATCTTTTTCACCCTTGATAGTATACTTGTTTCAATGCTATTCTCTCAGAACATCCCGTGGCTCTTTATAAGCCAGAGAGTAATAACATGGGGCTTCAACTCATGGGTCCTCACATCTCTGTCTGCCAAATACTTTGGGGGTCAAATACTTTGGGAGCAGACTGCACATAAGGCAGAGGTGAGACAAACACCTCTGAAGGATAAGGCAAAGGATTTAAATGATGGATGGTCTTTGTTCTTTCTCATAGGCAACAGAATCAAGTGAGAATAGCACACACTTAGGAACAAAGCAAATGTGGTCACTTTTAACCCAACTCCACCATAAACTAGTTCTGGGACATTGAGTAAATTATTCAACCTTTCTGAATCTTAGATTTCTCAGACATGTAATTATAGCTAATATGTACCTAAAAGAGTTTTAAGAATAAAATTAAATAATATAAATGACTATCACAATCATATTGCCTGACATGTAAGAGCTAGTCAATAAATTTCCTTCCTTCCCCTCAGTTTCTTGATTGCAAAGTAACTAGGTAGCAAAAATATTTTGCCTCAAAGGAACTTTTGAGAAAATATCCTTGAGATATCTAAAATATAGCAAATACTCAACAATGATAGAAATGATAATACTAGCAGCTATCAAAACCACTATAACTTATGGTTCTTATTTTCATTAAAATATCTACAACACACAACAACCTGATGACCTGATTCAATTTTGTCTGTGACAGGTGTGTGTCCCCATATGTCTTTATTCCCACTGCAGGGAGTGGGCAGGCAAGTGATGGGGCCACAGTTATCTCAACATCGCTTAGGTCTCAAGAGATTTTCCTTCCAAGGGTCAGTCTTACTCCCAGCCTAGTTTCTAACCAGGTAAATTGGAAAATCAGGACAAGGAACTTTTAAGCTGATGTCTGAACACAAAAGCCTAAAAGTTTTTCTTTGGTTTGCTTCTAGAGTCCATTAAGAATGAGAATACTCAGTGTAGACATGGAGGTTGTGACCCATCTCCCCCGCCTGCATATCCTTAGGAGAGTTTGGCCTTCGGGGGCTTGCACAACCAAAGGCCTTGAGATCATGTGGTTTCTCTTAGGTCCCAAGTCACTGTGCTTGATTTGATTCATCTGCTGCACACAAGAGAGTTAATATAGTCTCTGTCTCACTCCATACATAGATGTTATTATATATATATATATATATATATATATATATATATACATACAAATTCATTTACACTGCTAATTTTAAAGCTAATGCCATTTCTCTCTGTTATTTTACTTGAAGTTTGCACAGTAAATGCATTCATGTAGCACAGTTACACTGTTTCTTTGTATATTTAAGCTAAACGGTCACAAAAGACTGAAATATTTTAAATGTATACTCACCTGAAAAATTTACCATCTTACCCATAAATTCTATCATTGTTAGACAATTTCTATTCTTGCTAATGTCATCATACATCTTTCTGTATATTCTCTCAGCAACAGAACTACATGCAGGACTCTTTTCTGAAGCTGAGATGAAAATGTTGCATTATTTTATCCAAGATTTTAAATGCCTAGAGATATTGATCCAGCCTGCTAGCCTGCTCAGAAGGATGCCCCACTTGCTGCATTGTGCTTAGAGACAATCTAATAAAAGCTTGCTGAATAATAAACAATGGGAGCCCACCAATTCTAAAAATTTAGATTGACAGGAATAATCCCCTCCCTGGAAAAGACAGACCAGCAGGCGCTTCCCATAAACCCATTACTGCCCATTCACCCATAAGCCAATAGAAGATGTTGGATTATTGGAACTCTTAGCTTTAAAAGAAATTGCTTTCCTAAATTTGACCTCCCATACTAAATATAAAATATGGACCATCTGTAATGAAGGGATTGCAGCCCAAACAGCCATCATCTCTCCGAGGCAGAGGTTAGAAGGTTGATGCACATTGGTTCCAAAGGGATGGGGATAGGGATGACCTTTTGCTTTGAAAATGGTCACTCGAAGCTGTAATGCGAGAGAAAGGGGTCAGGTATTAGCCAGGAAGAGTCTCTGAAGCTTCTGCCCTGTTAGACTCTTACAGGGTGGGGTGGAGGAAGTCACAAAAGCAATATAAGCAAACAGCATCAATTCTCATAAACATGAGAATGTAATACAGAGAGAATATGAAACTGGATATACTCCAAATGGGTAATATGTTTCAAAGTCTTTCAAACTAAGCAAATAGCTGTAAATAAAAGAGGATTTGGAAAGGAAAGAATCTTCCATTTACTTGTGACAGAGTTTTGAACATTTGATTGGCATGCTGCTGTTGTCACTTGACCCTTACCTGCAGACAAACCACAATTTCTTCCAAGCTGAGTTTTTTAAGGGAAAAACACTTTATAAAACTAATGTATAGAGTTCAGCAAGATTTCTATTCCTATGTCCTGAAGTTTTACTTAATTCTGACGGGATACTCTGATGACAAAAATGACCCCAAAATATTGAATGCTTTGTCAGAAGCTTTTAACAAAAAAGAAAGAAAGAAAGAAAAGGCTGTATACCAAATAGTTCATGTGAGAGCAGAGGACTCCATTCAAAGGAAGACAGTGTTAACCAGGGAACTGAACTGAATAGGCAGGAGTGGGATACACCAGATGGATGGGAAGATCCAAAGTGGTGTGCACTGATGCTGGAGCAGATCAGGAAGATAGTTCTAATAAACTCATTGAACACACACATACCAATTAGCCTCATGGAGGCAATTAGCAGGTTTCCTGGTTATAGCTTCCAAATAAAAGTGAGGGGAAATAGAGGCTGCCTGACTTTAGATTCTGCCATGATTGGTATTTTGTGAAGGCAAGACAGACCCGATACATCATAAATACAAAACTGAATGTGATAATGCTCTCTCTTATCTCAAAGAAGTCTCAGGTCATCCCTTCTAGGTCACTGTCTTTAGCAGAACCATCCCCAATGCATGATAAATACATGGAAATTAAACTTCAAAGAAAGAAGAAACAATTAATAGGTATCCCAGTTAGTAGTACCTTCATCAGTTTGGTATGAGAAAGAAAAATGACAGTGTAAAAGTGCCACTAGCAATTCATAAGTCATGTGATTTTTTTTTTTTTGGACAGATCAATGTTGGTTGCCAAGCAACACACATACACACATGCACCCGCGTGCGTGCACACACACACACACCCAGAAAGAAAAAGGGAGGGAAGCATTGTTAAGATTTGATAAATCATTTTTTTAATTTGTGAATTTTATACTATCATTTTAATTATTTTCAACTTCTGTATTACTTTAAAGAAGGCCAATGTCGTTAATTCAGAATAATTTTTGTGAACAATGGGCAACACTCAATATACACTTGGTAAATGAAAGGGGAACTTTAAGAACAAGAGCTGAAAATTCTTAGTTGCCATCTTGGAATGTTTTATTAATGACATGTGTGTGTTTATTAATGAGTTTATTGCCTTTGTGTCATATTTATGTCACTATCAAATATTAATGTTTTCTATATTATAATAATATCTATTGATATAACCGAAATTTGCTTCCCAGTAAGGTGTCAGTATGAATAATACTTCTGAAACACTAAAATCAATAACAAGAATATTAGGAGGATATTATAGTATGTCAATGAAATGAATTCCACTTAAATGCTGCATGTAAAATAAACCAACTAAATATACCAAATTATAATTATAAATAAATATACAAGTTATGCATATGACTCATAACAGCCAAGAGAATGTTATGTGAAATAATAAAGATACTAAATAAAAGAAAAGAGGTCCTGGTAGACTCTCTGATTTAAAGTCAAGATCCTGTGCATTGTTGGAACTAATAAGCATAAGTTTCTTTCAACAGGACAGAATATCATGTAGACAAGAGGTAGACTAAATAGTTCATAGAAACCCTAAATTCATTTACTTGAATAAGATGGCTGCTGGTTCCCCCTCCATAGCTCCTACAATTGTAAGCTCTTGTTCAGAAGCCTTTTCTTGCCCCTTCATATTGCACAGGATTGGACAGTTTCTACGTGAGCAAGAGGTCTTCCTTGTGAATACCAAGACAACAATGTTTGTTAGCTCCTAGACTCTGAGCAGAGGTGACTGTCAGCGCAGCTGGGAGCCTGGCTGTGCTATCTGAAGATCAATAGAGGACTTTAGCACAGTCCTGTATGGAGCTACTAATAAAAAGAGGGACACAGTCTTCCATAACTAAGAGAAAAAAAAAAAAAAACATGAGCTTTCAATTGGCACACAAACCCACCTAAGATTCTTGTTAAGTGTCAAAATACTTCTGTCATCATTCTCGAATTTCTCTCCTAGGCAAGGATAGCTGAAGGAGGCAAAAGAGAAAGCATGCACTCTGCCTTACCTCTTGCTCTATGCATCTGTGTGCTGTTCAAAGAGGTCCTCACCTCAGTATGTCCTGCTGAAACCTTCTTCACTTGCTCATACTTGAGCTAATCTAAGGGCAATTTCCTCTGGGCCTGGCTATCTCATCTGACAAAGTCAAAGTGCACCATAGTGTAATGGCTTTACACATACTCTTCCTGAGTCATATTTGTACTTCTCCTGAGTCATATTCAACAATTTTATAATTGCTGCTATCTTAATCCAGAACATTAAGAGTAGTCATTCGGGTCCCACTGTTGCTTAATAGGAATGAGGCTTAGGAAGTCTACAAGTCCCATATCACAGACAGTTCCCTGTTTTACTCTGGACAAAGGAGGGTTAACCACAGCAATATTTGCTAACAGTGTTCTAAGCACTTGATACATATTACTCTTCTGGTCTTCATAACAACTTTACAGGTTTGTTGTTCAGTCACTCAGTCATGTCCAACTCTTTGCAACCCCATGGACTGCAGCACACCAGGCTTCCCTGTCCTTCACTGTCTCCTGGAGTTTGCTCAAACTCACGTCCATAGAGTCGGTGATGCCAGCCAACCATCACATACTCTGCTGCCCTCTTCTCTTGCCTTCAGTCTTTCCCTTACAGGGTAGGTGTCACTTTTATTTCCACTTTACAGATGAAGAAACTGCTCAGAGTCCCACAGCTTCGAAGTTTTGGGCAGAATTGTGAACCTCAAGAAGTTTGGCTCCCAAGCCTAGACTCTCAACCAGTATCCCACAGCCACCTCTTATACAGTGTCACAGCATAAGAAGTCCTTGATATGTGCAGTTTGAGGCAGTAAGTTTCTAGCTAGAAGCCAACTGTGAAGCTGCCCAATTTGGATGCTCCTACAGTAACTTTTCTTTTTTTTTTTTTTTACTTTGAGGACCACCTAGTGCAGATTATTGATTTGTACTACATGAAGGATATCTCTCACTCTGAATGTTGTAAAATCCATGAACAGAATTAGCTGAGAAAAACTAAGACAATACTTAGAGGAGAAACCAAAATGTACATGATGTAGACCCAGGAAATCTTGTGCCACTGTGTCCTTGCTGGGCTCTGTAGTGCTCCAGCCATAGAAACTACAGGCAGAATCTCTTCTCAGCTGGCAGGCATCAGGGTCCCAAGGCCCTCCAGAACTTACTTTTAGGACACATTGCCAGCTGTAACCACAGGGAGGAACTGAGCTGCCACTGGCATTGCTCTGCCATCTCTTTTCCATGATCCTGACTTAGTCTGTCTCCCCCAGCCTCCCTCTTAATCCCGGTCCCTACCTTAACTTTCCATGTTAACTCTGTCCTAAGATATTGCACAGGCTTCCCTGGTGGCTCAGTGGTAAAAAATCCACCTGCTAATGCAAGAGATGCAGTTTCGACCCATGGGTCAGGAAGATCCCTTGGAGAAGGAAATGGCAACCCACTCAAGTATTCTTGCCTGGGAAATTTCATGGACAGAGGAGCCTGGAGGTCTACAGTCCATGGAGTCGCAAAAGATTCAGACATGACTTAGCACCTAAACAACAACAAGACATTGCACTCTCTTCAAAGATCATCTCCGAGAACCACGTCTCAGACCCACCACCTTCTAAGTAAGCTCCACTCTCTTGTGATTTGATCTGAATCCTCCAGGAACCCTCCTCAAAGGTCCTTGGTGTCCCTGTTCACACTGACCAGTGTAGCCTGATAAAAACTACTGGGCACCCCCTAAGAGTTAGCTGTAAAACAAGCCAAGAGTTATAGCCATGTTTTTTGTAACAAAGACTAATTTTTATATGTGGCTTTTGAAAGAGAGTTTTCAGGAAAACAGAACATTTATCTCATAGAAGTGGTTATTACATTTCAATGAGCATTGGAATCACCTGAGGTGCTTGTTAAAATTATAGACCCACCTCACCTTCAGGAAAGATTGAAGGCGGGAGGAGGAGGGGACGACAGAGGATGAGATGGTTGGATGGCATCACTGACTCAATGGACATGAGTTTGAGTAAACTCTGGGAGTTGGTGATAGACAGGGAGGCCTGGTGTGCTGCAGTCCATGGGATTACAAAGAGTCAGACACGACTGAGCGACTGAACTGAACTGGACACCTTCATTGTCTTCTAGAAAATTCTGTCTCCAAATGACAGGATGCAGGAATTTGTACTGTTCAAAATATAGTCACTGATTGTACTTCCAGAAAGACTTCTATATGGTTTTTCCTGGTTTCTGTTTCAACAATGGCCCCTGACTAATTAGTCTGTGTCCCTGAGCCCAGAACAGATTGAAAAGATAAAACAACAAAAATTAAACTCTACTTGTTCTTAACATATTACCTACCTTGAGGAAGTTGAGATCAGAGAAAGCAAATGATTTGCTCAAGTTTTCAAATTTAGTAGTGTGTCTCAGGCTACAACACAAATCTCCCATCTAGTTCTTTCCTCTACCACTTTCCTTTCCTTGGGTTTTTTTAATATGACAATAGGGGGCAGGAATAATAATACCTGTATATTTTTATTTAAAAAGACACCATTTACTGAAAAATTAGAAAATTCTACAAAATCCTGGACAATTTTTTACATGATTCAAAGAATCACAACTTTTTTAGAACCTTAACACAGAAGAAACCATGTGTCTATTTGGTACTTAAAACTAGCAGTCTTGATATCTAATCCTAGTTCTATATTTTGCAGGAGACATCTGTGCTTCAGTTTCCTTGTCTGTCATCAACCCAGACAAACATGGTAAAAACAAAGATTATGATCAACATTCAAAACCTTCAAAGTACAAAACATTCGCTCCCCTTCAACAAATGAAAATGAAAGGCATTCAGGAGAGGTAAACAAGTGATTCTTTCCATTAGAAAATGATTTACCACAATTCCTCAAAGAACCTTCCCTAAAAGATTCCAAATGCAATTTATCTTATAGAAATGTTCCTTTAGCATAACTATTCCCAAGATTACATTTTACATTGTGGCAAACTGGAAAGCAAAAGCATTCTTCCTGGAAATTTTAATAAGATAGGAATAGGAACTGTCCTTGTATAACATCAAACAGCCAGAAGAAAACTACAGAACTTTGGTTATGTATCCAAATAAGTGTTGTACATTACACCATCATCTAATATTTCAAAATAATTTTTAAATTCACTTATTTCATTCAGATTGAATTAGAAATAATCTCTAATTATTCTAGTTTCCTATGAATAAACCATAGTGCCAGAAATTTTGTTATCTGGAAGACTCAGCAATTAAAAGCCAATCAAACATTTTTAAGTTTGTTGAGTAGATGGGGGAAAAGGGCAAATGTGAATTATTTTTTGTAGAGAAATGAACGTGGTGCCAGACCCAGAAAGACATAACCATTGCTTAAGAATGACATGACAAGAACTATGTCCAGTGATGAAAGAAAAAAAGAGACCAATCCCTACTAAATAAAGAACTCTCTAATTAACATTGCTTTGCAGACAAGATGCAGAAGGGTCCATCTAGAAGATCAGTATTGCCCAGTAGTTCTCAAAGCCTTCTTTAACTAGTGCCTAATAATTTTCTCCATGCCCTCCTTTCCTAATTCTTTCTCCATCACCTGTCTCCATCATGCCCCTCTCCATTCACATATCTATCATTCAGCCCCTGTAGGAATCTTAGAGTTTGGAAGAAATACCAGCTTTTTACAGGAAGATCAGAAATCTCTGTATAGGGAAATGCTCTCTGTTTAAAACAAAATAGATTTTGTTATCAAAAAGACAATCACAATTATCAAATTGCTTCAATAATATTATAAATCATGACAATTATATTTTCATGGATTTTGTTTTGCTGTTCTTGACCCTAAAAAAATTTTTTAAGAAGATTAAGATTTATTTGGTCAAAACATATGACATTTACTTCATTAGTCAGTGCACTAAATTCTCTCTAAGTAAATCCCATACAGATCTGACTTTCCCCATGAAAATCTGTACAGTGAACTCCTAGTTTATTATGCCTACTTGAAAAGGGTAATTTAATAAGGCATCAGTACAAATACTTAATTGTGCAATGGCTATCGACAATGCCTTTAAACAGTTGCATATTTGCCAGATTTAGCTAATGGAACTAGAATTGCCACTTAATGTCTCAGCTTGCACTGGTGGAAAATAAATTGTATCTGACATTCCTTTGGCTTTTAAAGGACATACTTAGATAATATTTACAGTCAAATTGATCTATTGTTGCATTTATGTTTTCTTGGGTTAAAAAAAAAGGATCAAATGTGTTCTAAAGGATAATATTTCTTTGTATCTTCTCAGTTTGGAGTGCTTTTGCACACATATGTTTCATTTAGGGGTACCTAATCAAAGTCTAAATATCTGAATGTAGTGTGGACATTTCAATCAGGCAAACAGCTATTTTAGCTACAGTTCAAAGTCCCAGATGGGAGGAAGATCAGTTGGTCAGTAAGTTGAATTGTTCACTTTCCATGGAGGTCATGTAGACAGAATTTGCTTCATTAAACCACTTTAATACATTAAATATTACAGTACCTTCTTCAGGTGTGTGACTAGGAAGAAGAAATAGCTAAGAGAATCAGTCTTATATTTAAAATCTGTTGCTTGCCAGGCACTATGAAGTTCAAAAACAGGCAAATCTTATTATAGATAGCGTTCAAAATAAGGGCGATGTTTATCTTGGGAGGTAGTAACTTGAAGCAAGCACAAGGAGATCCTTCAGGTACACTGTGATATTTTATTTCCTGATAAGGATGAAAATCCATCAGGGTTGTTAACACGATGTGTTTACACATACACCTATCTAACTCAAACCTCTATCCAGATAGAGAACATGACCATCATGCCAGAAAGTTCTTTGTGCCCTTCCCAGTCAATATCTGATCCCACCCACACCAAGAGGCAATCACCGTTCTGATATTTTTGCACCATAGATTAGGTTCAACTGTTCTAGAACACCAATGAATAAACTCATATGGTAGGTATTCTTTTGTATAAGGCTCCTTTCATTTAGTGTTTTTGAGATTTATTGTGTTGCATATATTATTAATCTGTTCCTTTTTGTTGCTGAGTAGTATTCCATTTTATGTATATATCACATCCTGCACATACATTTGTCCATTCTCTAATTAATGGACATGGGGGTCATTTTCAGTCTGGGACTATTATGGATAAACTTCCTATGAATATTATTATGTGTGTTTTAGTAGATTTTTTCATTTCTATTGGAAAAATATCTAGGAGTGGAACTGCTGAGCCCCAGGGTAAGTATAGGGTCCTACCCCAGGGTAAGTACCTTGGTCTTATAATAGTATAATATATGATGGATTTTCATATATCCCATGATAAAGATGGGCTTCCCAGGTAGTGATAGTGGTAAAGAAACTTCCTGCCAGTGCAGGGGACATAAGAAAGGCAGGTTCAATCCCTGTGTCAGGAAGAGCCATGGCAGCCCACTCTAGCACTCGCCTGGAGAATTCCATGGACAGAACAGCCTGACTGGCTACAGTCCATAGGGTCTCAATGAACGGGACACAACTGAAACAACTTATCACATACATGATAAAAACAGAAAGGTTAGGGATCATGACAGTACAATTAGGAAAACACGTATCTGAACAAATTCTTTTCTTAAAGTGTTTTGTGAGTGATTGTATGTTTGTAGACTTCGTTTACTTGGTTTGGGGAAGAATAATTGTAATTAGTTGTCCTTTATAGTTTAATTTTCTAAGATCCAAATGAGCTAATATTTATGAAAGCAATTTTAAAGCACTCTTAATTATTTTATATGAAGAGGCATCCAAACACAAGGAAAAATTCAGAGAAGACATTTTAAGAACTTTCTCTAGAAGGCATATACCATGCAGAGTAGAATCTGAAGTGTATTGGTAAACTCCCTTCACCAGCTCTAATGTATATAGTTCACTGTGACCCTTTACTCAGGCCAAGAACTGAGTAAGAAAAGTTGGTTTCGTTCTGAACCCTTATGGCCTCAAATTTGGTTTAGTCTAATATTAAAGAATTTAGTATATCTTTATTTCAGCCTTTTATTTTGGATCATATTTCTCTACAAGTCCAACCAGCATTTGACAAGGATTTAATGAAGAAAAGGAAGCTAGAATATCTTTCTCTCCACCATCCTAGGTACATTTCTCACTCCTCTCATCTTCTCATATACCAGAATAACAAAGAGGAAAATGTGAATTCTAAAGGATCAAAGTCTGTTTCTTTTGGATAATTATAATATGTGAAATGCATAAAGAAGAAGGTTTGTTACTCACCTTCACATTCTGTATGCCCAATTATGCAATAAAATTAACCATTAAAAAGTGATCACCCTAGAGTTAAAAGGCCATCTCAACAAAATACTTGGGTAAGACATTTCAAACTTAATAATATTCTACAAATCCCCTAGAATTGGTTAGCTCAACTATTCTAAAAAGTAAGGTAATGAAATTAATGGCTTCAACTTAGCTGCCATATTTGCCTACAGTCTTTATTTATTTATTTTTTTTTTTACTTTTCAGTATATTTTCTTTTTTTTTTCTTTTTTTTCATTTATTTTTATTAGTTGGAGGCTAATTACTTTACAATATTGTAGTGGTTTTTGTCATACATTGACATGAATTAGCCATGGATTTACATGTAGTCCCCATCCCGATCCCCCCCTCCCACCTCCCTCTCCACCTGATCCCTCTGGGTCTTCCCAGTGCACCAGGCCCGAGCACTTGTCTCATGCATCCAACCTGGGCTGGTGATCTGTTTCACCCTAGATAATATACATGTTTCGATGCTGTTCTCTTAAAAATATGGAACGCTTCACGAATTTGTGTGTCATCCTTGCGCAGGGGCCATGCTAATCTTCTCTGTATCGTTCCAATTTTAGTATATGTGCTGCCAAAGCGAGCACTGCCTACAGTCTTTAGAATGTTCTGAGGCTCCACATAGTTCACCTAACTCCAATGAGCCTTCTTATCTAAAGCATGACACTGGATGCCAAGGAATATCAAAAACTCAACAAAGTTGATCACTACTCCTGACAAATAGACTCATAATGCCTGCTTAGCTTGATGAAGGGTCTAACATACTATGTTCTGATACGCAGTTTTATTGATTTGTGTACAAAAACAGACAGAACAGCCTATGGCCTAAATCCAATCATTCATTCATTTATTCATTTCTTCTACAAATACTTTTTAAGAACTAACAATATGGCAACATATGTTGTTCTAGACCCTAACTATACATATTCTAGTCAGTTAGGACAAATCTTTGAACAATGAATTAAAAGCCTTTTAATGCTTAAACAGTTTCATTTTGAAGACAAGTTTTAGATAAATAGGTATTTTTGTTTGTTTGTTTGCAAGATAACGTGCTCAGATTCTTCAGAAAAAGAGATTAATTCTAATATACAGAATCTGAAACTAACAAGTTTAGGGTCTGAGGACAAGCCATTCTTGCCATCTTTCTTTGGGAACATGAACCTCTGCTTCTTCATAAATATGATGCATTCCCTTCCTCCCTGTTGGCCAACACTCAGTGTTCTTGCTCCCTCACAATTTCTGTGTGAACACCACACTACATTGCAAGTTAACAACTTTGCCAAGGCTGGGAGCTGCATTTTTCAGAACATTCTGCCATGTACGGGTCTGAGTTGGAGTTGATAAAAAGAGGAACTTGTATATGATTTGGAAGGATGAAGTGAAGTAGACTCCATTGCTCTTGGGGGCCCATCACAGCCAGACGTCATGTAGGATCCAGCATATTCTTGCTCTCGGGGAATCCAGCATATTCTTGCTCTCCTCTGCAACACGGCTAACTCACCTTCCTAATCGCTGTCTTGCGGACCAACAGCAGTCCCAGAGTCCTCCCGCCAGGAACTCGGCTGAGGACACACAGCTTTCCATGGGCCTCTCCACAAGCTTTCCCTGTATAGCCTGATCTACAGCCAGAGGTGCTTATTCTCTGATTTCCCTGAAAGTCTTGTCTGTTCTCCCAGTGATTGGGAGACGGCTTAGTGACTGTTTTCCCCTTTCGGACTTCACCTTCTCAGTTCCTCCCACACTTGTGTGAGATCCAATTCCTATGATAAATCCATTATTTCAATAATATTTGTGGTTGTTCTTCCTCAGTGTCCATATTTTCTGGATCACGTTTCCAAAAGTAAGAATTTTACTATTTCAACTCATTTGTTATGTTGGACCTATATCTTCAGTCAGTTCAGTTCAGTCACTCAGTCATGTCTGACTCTTTGCGACCCCATGAATCGCAGCACACCAGGCCTCCCTGTTCATCACCAACTCCCAGAGCTTACTCAAACTCATGTCCATTGAGTCGGTGATGCCATCCAGCCATCTCATCCTCTGTTGTCCCCTGGTCCTCCTGCCCCCAATCCCTCCCAGCATCAGGATCTTTTCCATTGAGTCAACTCTTTGCATCAGGTGGCCAAAGTATTGGAGTTTCAGCTTCAGCATCAGTCCTTCCAGTGAACACCCAGGACTGATCTCCTTTAAGATGGACTAGTTGGATCTCCTTGCAGTCCAAGGGACTCTCAAGTGTCTTCTCCAATGCCACAGTTCAAATGCATCAATTCATCAGTGCTCAGCTTTCTTCACAGTCCAACTCTCACATCCATACATGACCACTGGAAAAACCATAGCCTTGACCAGATGGACCTTTGTTGGCAAAGTAATGTCTCTGCTTTTTAACGTGCTGTCTAGGTTGGTCATAACTTTCCTTCCAAGGAATAAGCGTCTTTTAATTTCATGGCTGCTGTCACCATCTACAGTGATTTTGGAGCCCCAAAAAATAAAGTCTGACACTGTTTCCACTGTTCCCCCATTTACTTCCCATGAAGTGATGGGACCAGATGCCATGATCTTAGTTTTCTGAATGTTAAGCTTTAAGCCACCTTTTTCACTCTCCTCTTTCACTTTCATCAAGAGACTTTTTAGCTCCTCTTCACTTTCTGCCATAAGGGTGGTGTTATCTGCATATCTGAGGTTATTGATATCTCTCCTGGCAATCTTGATTCCAGCTTGTGCTTCTTCCAGCCCAGTGTTTCTCACCTTCAATACCAGTTTCCAATTCAGTACTTCTTTTTTTTTTTTTTTTTTTGGTGGGTGTATAAGGTTTATTGAATGGGTTGTTGTTGTTGTTGATTTGTTTAGTCACTAAGTTATATCCAACTCTTTTGTGACCCCATGGACTGTAGCCCGCCAGGCTCCTCTGTCCACAAGATTTCCTAGGCAAGAATGCTGGAGTGGGTTGCCATTTCCTGCTCCACAAGTCAGTATTTCTATGGGAAGTTCTTACTATTTGTATTTTTTAAAATCTTTATACATGATTCTGTTATGCAACCCTACTGGGAATCACAAATTTGAAAGTCACTTATGACCTCATGGCTTAGGACATTTGCAAAGTTAAAAAAAAGAATACACCTGCTTGGCCAGGTAGCAAATATACATTGTGACTTTATAAAGTCCAACTAATAATAATAATAATAACAATAACAATAATGTTGAAGCCCCTTTAAGAATCTGTACTGTAACACAGAGAAATCAGGCATCAAGAGACAAGAATGGATAAATTCAGACCCAGACAGCAAAGGAGAAAGCTAACCCAGGGTGCCAGGTGTGTTTTGAGAAGGGCAATTTAAAGACATTGAAAAAAAAGACAACCCAAATTGCCTTAATTTCCCTTCTTCAAGTCTTCACTAATTCCAAGGCTCATGGAAGAAGAATTAGACAGATTGAGTCCTCAAGAACAAGGAAAAAGAATGAAGGACATACCTGACCACTGGGAACAAACTGAATGACCTTCTTTCAGAAGTGGAAGAAAACCTAAGATGATATTCATTCTTTAGAGTGAAAAAAATGACTGGGAATAAATTTATATAAAGGAGTTTGCATTTATGAAACTTTTGTTTTGCAAGATTCTTAAGTATAGAAGAAATTAATATTTTCACTCCTTGGAAGAAAAGCTATTACATACATAGAAAACATATTAAAAAGCAGAGACATCACTTTTTTTTTTTTTTATTAGTTGGAGGCTAATTACTTTACATCATTACAGTAGTTTTTGTTATACATTGAAATGAATTAGCCATGGATTTACATGTATTCCCCATCCCAGTCCCCCCTCCCACCTCCCTCTCCACCCGATCCCTCTGGGTCTTCCCAGTGCACTAGGCCCGAGCACTTGTCTCATGTACCCAACCTGGGCTGGTTATCTGTTTCACCCTAGATAATATACATGTTTTGAATGCTGAGCAAATTTCACAAAACAACTTCTGATCGCTAGCAGAGACATCACTTTTTTGATAAAGGTTCACATAATCAAAGCTGTGCTTTTTCCAGTAGTCATGTATGGATGTGAGAGTTGGACTATAAAGAAAGCTGAGTGCCGAAGAACTGATGCTGTTGAACTGTGGTGTTGGATAAGACCTCTGAGAATTCCTTGTACTTCAAGGAGATCAAACCAGTCAATCCTAAAGGAAATCAACCCTGAATATTCTTTGGAAGAACTGAAGATTCTGAAACTGAAGCTCCAATACCTTGGCCACCTTATGCAAAGAGCTGACTCACTGGAAAAGATCCTGATGCTGGCAAAGATTGCCAAAGGAGAAATGGGGAGCAGAGGATGACATGGTTAGATAGCTACACTGATTCTATGGACATGAACCTGAACAAATTCCAGGAGATAGGGAAAGACAGAGAAGCCTCTCATGCTGCAGTCTATGGGGTCGCAAAGAGTCAGACACAACTTAGTGACTGAACAACAACAACAGCATAATGCAGATGAATAGACAGTGTGGTGTGGTCCTCCTTCTCCTTATCTGGACTAAAGGATATCAGTATCTTTTAGCTCAAGAACAGATGCCATAGTTCATCTGTGCCAGGTAACAACAGCTGATGTTCAATTCACTCTTGTGCAGGGAGACCCCCATCTTTAAAATAACACATAACAAATTTTACAAATACCAGGTATTACAGCCAAAGTATAAAATAGCTTGGCAGACTTGACTTCAGCTAACTTCATTTTTTACACAATTACATGCAACTGATAACCGAAGGTGAAAAATTAGATTGTTTGCATACCTAAAAGACAGGTATTTTCTCTATTATCTCTTACTTTTTCTCTATTTTTCTCTATTTCAAAAGACAGGTATTTTCTCTATTATCTCTTACTTTTATATTATATTATGCTTCTAAATAGGCAGATAGGATAAATTTTATCCTTAGTATGCTAAAGTGCATTTTTAAATTCAATAACACTGCAGAAAAATCAAAAGTGGCAAGTGTTTACATAGCTGAGTTGAACAACCATTATTAAATCTGTGGCTATGGTTACCCTTTTTAATAGGAGGTAGTTTGAATAAATACTAAAACTATTTCAAATTCCCATGGAGTCTCTACCAATAGTTAAACTTCCATTACTGTAACTAAGAAATGCCCTAGGGGATGATAACAATTTTCTCTTTCTCCTTCTGTTTTGTTAAAAACTAGTAATAAAAAAAAATCACAACAAGAAATAATGAAATCTACAGAATGAGGTCCCATGTAAACCCTATAAGAAGGCAGGGTTTATGAGGATCTTCTTATTCCATTCGGGGATTGTTCAAAGTGGTGGATTCTATTTTGAATCATATCAGAAAGAGACAGGTTTAGAGTAACAAAATTTCATCCTAATTCAGAAGATCAACAGAACATAAAATGAACAGGTCAGGAAAATCTGATGGGGGTTAAGGAAGGATAAAAGGAACAGAGAAATAAATATATATATATATATTTTTAGGCCACATTTATGCTGTCAAAATAAACAAGGAAAAACAGTCACCCTAGTGAGTGAGTGAATGAAAATCGCTCAGTCGTGTCCAACTCTTTGTGACCCTGTGGACTATACAGTCCATTGAGTTCTCCAGGCCAGAATACTGGAGTGGGTAGCAGTTCCCTTCTCCAGGGGATCTTCCCAACCCAGGGATCAAACCCAGGTCTCCCACATTGCAGACAGATTCTTTACCAGCTAAACTACCAGGGAAGCCCAAGAATACTGGAGAGGATAGTCTATCCCTTCTCCAGGGGATCTTTCTGACCCAGGAATCGAACCAGGGTCTCCTACATTGCAGGCAGATTCTTTACCAACTGAGCTACCAGGGAAGCCCTTACAGTTATCCTAGGACATCCATTAATAGACACAATCAAGGTAATTCAAATCAATCAGTTTTCAACCCAAATTTCTTTTATTCAGCTAACTGCACTAACTATTCTGATTACAAATTCACAGAGTGACTGATTCAAAAAGGCCTTTTGGGATCATTTATTCCTTCTTTTCATTTTACAAGAAGAAATTAAACCCACGAAAGAAAACCAGTTTCTCCACAGTTGCCCAGCCATTGATAAGAACAGCTAGATTTAGAACTACACCTGCAGATTAATGCTGTTTATGCTACACTCCTGGTCCTCTTCTGCAAAGAAAGACAGCAACTAACAGTCATTGAGGACATGCCATATGTGAATAATTGATAGTTGCTCTTTTTATCCTCACAACAATAAGAATTAGGATGTTACTGTCCCCACTTTACAAATGAAGAAACTAAAGCTTTGATTATGTTTTTACCAAAGGGTATGTAGCTATAGTGGTAGAGCTAAAATAAGTATTGTTTATATACTCTAAAAATAAGTCACGATCACCAAATTATGAGTTATTTATAGCTGGGCAATGCTGAGAAGATTTCTGACCTTAAGAGTTATCAAAAAGTCAGCTTAATTTCCAAAAGAGGCTATCAGTTAAACTTGATATCAGGATTTCCCTGTTGGTCCAGTGATTAAGAATCTACCTTGCAATGCAGGGGATGTGATTTCAATCTCTGGTTGAGGAACTAAGATCCCACATGCCACAGAGAAACTAAGCCCATGTGCTACAACTACAGAGCCACAACTAGAGAATCTGTGCTACAATGAAATATTCCACGTGACACATCAAAGGTCCCAAGTCCCACAACTAATACCCAACACAACCAAAGAAATAAATATTTTTTAAAACAAGCTTGATATCTAATATGTTGTCTGTAATCCTCAAAGCACAGGATTAAGTAACGTAAGAAGTGCCCCTACCATATATATGAATTAGGGCTTCCTATGTCCTGTGAATAAGATGCAGCTCATTCTCAATGAGCTCAAGATCTAGCAGTAGACAATTAGACAAGTTTATAAAGGTTATGAACAAATTTGAGAGTTAGACCATAAAGAAGCCTGAGGATCAAAGAACTGATGCTTTTGAATTGTGGTGCTGAAAAAGATTCTGGAGAGTCCCTTGGACTGCAAGGAGACCAAAGCAGTCAATTTTAAAGGAAATCAACCCTAAATATTCATTGGAAGGACTGATGTTAAAGCTGAACCTCCAATACTTTGGCCTCTTGACACAAAGAGCCAACTCTGAAAAAGACCCTGACGCTGAGAAAGACTGAAGGCAAAGGAGACGAGAGTGGCAGAGGATGAGATGGTTAAATAGCATCACTGACTCAATCAACATGAATTTGGGCAAACTCCGGGAGATAGTGAGGACAGAGGAGCCTATTGTGCTGCAGTCCATTGGGTCAAAAAGAGTACAACATGACTGAGCAACTGAACAACCACAACAATAAAGACCAAGTGCCATACAAAGCAACATAAGGAAAGTCTCATAAGACATACAACTAAATCCTATGAGAATTAAATTAAAAAGGACCACAATTCTTTCTAAGAACATATTCTACTCCTTAGAAGTTACTTCTATATTGTTTCATTTTGTGTTTTTTACCATAATGATCTTATTTTTTTCAGTTCTTTTTTTATTTTAATTGGAGGCTAATTACTTTACAATATTGTAGTGGTTTTTGCCATACATTGACATGAATCAGCCATGGGTGTACATGTGTTCCCCATCCTAAACCCCCCTCCCACCTCCCTCCCCATCCCATCCCTCTGGGTCATCCCAGTGCACCAGCCCTGAGCACCCTGTCTCATGCATCAAACCTGGACTGGTGATCTGTTTCACATATGATAATATACATGTTTCAATGCTATTCTCTCAAATCATCCCACCCTTACCTTCTCCCACAGAGTCCAAAAGACTGTTCTATACACCTATGTCTCTTTTGCTGTCTCTCATGTAGGGTCATCATTTATAATGATCTTTTTAAAAATGTTGACATTCATTTTTAAAATCATTATATTTGAAATATTTAAAATTTACCTAAAGCCTTACCATCAAGTGTATCTATTTACCATTAAACCTGAGTGAAAATTATTACAACCATTAATATATTAACAAACAGACATAGATGAGAGATAGATAGATATTAATAGATAGATAAATTACACCTGACTTTAATTGAAGAACAAGAAATGAAAGTAAAGAAATTGCTGGACTTGGATAAACACTTCTTCATTACCATCTAAAGAAGTGACTATAGTTTTAAGGGTTTGGAGCCACCATAGTTTGGTTTTTATTGCGTTCCAACTCTGCACAGTAGTCATTGACGTTTTTCTCTCAAAGTGCTCAACTGTCACATATGGCTAGTAGGAGCTACCTTAACAGCCCAGAGAATATTCATGTCAGAAACATTCTGTTGAAAGCTGCAGTTTTGTAAAATTATTTCTCACATTTTCACAAAATTCTATTGATATAAATGAATGCTACATGAACAGTGCCAAATTTTAGAGGTTTCACTGATTAAGATACTTTTTTTATGTCACTATTCCACAGATTTTTTTTTTTTCTCATTCAACCCAAGGGCTTCTTCAAGGGATTACATCAAAAAGGTAGCAAGACTCCCATAATTCTGAGAACTTGGGCATCTGAAACATTTCTCCATTGCCTTCTCATGCGAATGAGAACATGACTGGCCATAGAATACTAGGATTAAAGTCTTTTCCACCCAAAACTTAGTAAATATTGCTCCATTTCTTTGGGAAAATCTAACCACACAATTGCACTCATCTCACACACTAGTAAAGTAATCCTCAAAATTCTCCAAGCCAGGCTTCAACAATACGTGAACCATGAACTTCCAGATGTTCAAGCTGGTATTAGAAAAGGCAGAGGAACCAGAGATCAAATTGCCAACATCCGCTGGATCATCAAAAAAGTATGAGAGTTCCAGAAAAACACCTATCTGCTTTATTGACTGTGCCAAAGCCTTTGACTTTGTGGATCACAATAAACTGTGGAAAATTCTGAAAGAGATGGGAATACCAGACCACATGACCTGCCTCTTGAGAAACCTATATGCATGTCAAAAAGCAACAGTTAGAACTGGACATGGAACAACAGACTGATTCCAAATAGGAAAAGGAGTACGTCAAGACTGTACATTGTTATCCTGCTTAATTAACTTGTATGCAGAGTACATCATGAGAAACGCTGGGCTGGAGGAAGCACAAGCTGGAATCAAGATTGCAGGGAGAAATATCAATAATCTCAGATATGCGGATGACACCACCCTTATGGCAGAAAGTGCAGAAGAACTAAAGAGTCTCTTAATGAAAGTGAAAGAGGAGAGTGAAAAAGTTGGCATAAAGCTCAACAGTCAGAAAACAAAGATCATGGCATCCGGTCCCATCACTTCACAGCAAACAGATGGGGACACAGTGGAAACAGTGACCGACTTTATTTTGGGAGACTCCAAAATCACTGCAGATGGTGATTGCAGCCATGAAATTAAAAGACGCTTACTCCTTGGAAGAAAAGTTATGACCAACCTAGACAGCATATTAAAAAGCAGAGACACTGCTTTGTCAACAAAAGTTCGTCTAGTCAAAGCCATGGCTTTTCCAGTAGCCATGTATGGATGTGAGAGTTGGACTGTAAAGAAAGCTGAATGCCAAAGAATTGATGCTTTTGAACTGTGGTGCTAGAGAAGACTCTTGAGAGTCCCTTGGACTGCAAGGAGATCCAACCAGTCCATCCTAACGGAGATCAGTCCTGGGTGTTCACTGGAAGGACTGATGTTGAAGCTGAAACTCCAATACTTTGGCCACCTGATGCAAAGAGCTGACTCATTTGAAAAGACCCTGATAGTGGGAAAGATTGAGGGCAGGAGGATAAGGGGACGACAGAGGATGAGATGGTTGGATGGCATCACCAACTCAATGGACATGGGTTTGGGTAGACTCCGGAAGTTGGTGATGGACAGGGAGGCCTGGCGTGCTGCGGTTCATGGGGTCACAAAGAGTCGGACACAATTTACTGACTGAACTGAACTGATGCCAGTTAAAAAACATCACAGGCTATATCTCACAGGGGTTTTCTTCATAAATTTTGCCTGGTACTTGGGAAGCATACTTAATCGAAACTTCCACATCGTTTTTCAACACATAATTTTCTTTTATTAGTTTTCATTACATTTCTTCCATCTGCTTTGTTCCATTTACCTTGAATCCCTATTATATGTATACCGAAACCCTGGATTCATTCTTCAAGTAACTATCTACTTATGTCCCTATTTAATTATATCCTTTCACCAAATTCTCAGAAAAAATTTTGGGCTTGTCTTTCATCTTCACTGATCATATATTTTGCTGTTAATTATAACAAATCTGCAGTTCACAACTTCTTTTGTATTTTCATTTGTCACTTAATGGGTTCTTAAATTGTCTTAGAGTAATCTTCTTTGATTGACTATTATTATTATTTTTTTTCCATTTATTTTTATTAGTTGGAGGCTAATTACTTTACATCATTACAGTGGTTTTTGTCATACATTGAAATGAATTAGCCATGGATTTACATGTATTCCCCATCCCGGTCCCCCCTCTCACCTCCCTCTCCACCCGATCCCTCTGGGTCTTCCCAGTGCACCAGGCTCAAGCACTTGTCTCATGCACCCAACCTGGGCTGGTGATCTGTTTCACCCTAGATAATATACATGTTTCAATGCTGTTCTCTTGAAATATCCCACCCTCGCCTTCTCCCAGAGTCCACAAGACTGTTCTATACATCTGAGTCTCTTTTTCTGTTTTGCATATAGGGTTATTGTTACCATCTTTCTAAAGTCCATATATATGTGTTAGTATACTGTAATGGTCTTTATCTTTCTGGCTTACTTCACTCTGTATAATGGACTCCAGTTTCATCCATCTCATTAGAAGTGATTCAAATGAATTCTTTTTAATGGCTGAGTAATATTCCATGGTGTATATGTACCACAGCTTCCTCATCCATTCGTCTGCTGATGGGCATCTGGTTTGCTTCCATGTCCTGGCTATTATAAACAGTTAAATTCAGTGATAATAAAAAACAGATTTTCTAAAGTTTTCCCTTATTTTTTTTCTGTAGCTTCATTTTACAGAGGGATAATTGGTATGTTTCAATCATTTATTGGCTTTGGAATTAAAATTAGGCTCAAATCTGTACTCTGCTACTTACTTAAATATGTTCTTTAACCTCAGAAGGAACTCTGTTCACTTAAGTGTAATGTATGCATAATTCCCAGATTTTAGGATTGTTGTAAGGATTAGACAAGTTAATTTATATTAAGGGCCAACACACAGCTAGTGTTTAAGAAGTATAAGTTATTTATTACTGAAATATTTCATGAATACAATAGTTTTCTCAATTTGTTCATTCTTTAAATGTAAGAATATATGCTTTTCCTGGAAGCTGAGATGGAGTCTGGAAGACATGCAGCTGGCATCTCTTTGTATGTTTCCGGCCCAGATGAAGGAATAAGGGAAAACTTTAAATATCCTATAATTTTACTTTGCTACATCACCCATACAGTTCCCAGTAGAAAGGAGACAGCTATACTCCAACACTAGGTAGAAGAGTCTTCTCTCTTTATTAAGGCAGTTTGAAAGTTGTTAATATAGGATCCCAACTCTCCACTGGCATGTCTGCCCTCATTGGCACCTCAAGCATTGCCA
Source organism: Odocoileus virginianus (assembly GCF_023699985.2). Classification (NCBI taxonomy): domain Eukaryota; kingdom Metazoa; phylum Chordata; class Mammalia; order Artiodactyla; family Cervidae; genus Odocoileus; species Odocoileus virginianus. Next base: position 45,757,965 of record NC_069679.1, read on the forward strand.
CTGCTCTCTTTCCAGTCCAGCAGAGCCAGTTAGAACTGAATCACATAGTTCAGTCCACAGTACTTCACTTTGCTTGGACCCCAGCACATCACACCTTTCCTCAAGGTGCTTTTATGATCAAGACCCCTAATAACTGCTTCAAGGCCCACCTTCCCCTGCAGCCCCTAGGACTCTGAGATACATGTTATAGTGGCACCTTCTGGAAGGTTCCTTCCAGTTGTTTCCCAGGCCAGTCACAGGTTAATTCTCTTTTCCCCGAATCTAGTAATCCCAGCCTGGTTTTAAGAAACTCCTTAAAGTTTCCAGCCTTTCCCTTACTTCTGATGCTGGTACTAACATATACCACCATTTTCAGATTTTTTTCATCCATTTCCATGGAAATTTGGGATTGGAGGAATTAAACAGCTTGGTTTTTAACCATAATTTAATGAGAATAACACATCAAAAAACAAATGAATAGTGACACTGATATTGATCTTAACTTATAGAAACTACAGCCAAAAAAGTTGATTGTGGCTTTGTCATTATGTAGCACTGCCTTTGATTCAACAAAAAAAAAAAAGTCAAATGTCCAAATTCTGCTTAGGGCAAATTATTTCACTAAAGCAAACTGTCCACTCACAGAGTTACAGTTGGCTAAAAATCAACACAGCATAGGCCAACTCCAATTTTTATTCTATTTTCAGGATATATGCTGGTGTCTAAAAGCAAGCCACTGAGATGAACTGGTCAGCACCAGTGGGAACAGAAGAGGTTTTCTCTGCAGCCAAGCTAGGCCATCTAGCAGTACGTTCCAGTAAACTGTTCAGTTTGAACTGATCTGTTCTGTCATAAGGCAAGAGGTTTCCAGATGATATGCTTGCTGATCTGGTGAATTACTCTCATGTAAACAATAGAAACACTATAGAGAGATACTGTTGTAGCTACCCCCTTACAAAGACAACCTGCCTACAACCAGTGAGCATGCTCAGCTCAGACTGCATAAATTTTTCATTAGAGAATTAAAGATGCAGGCATGAAAGGGAAGACAAGAGAGAGACTTTACAAAGTGATCAAGCCTGAAAAAAGTAAAAGGCATGGCAGAGTGCAGAGACGGAGGACTAGGGAGGGGATGAAATGTGGAGGCAACAGTTGCAGAGGTCATATGTGCCCTTAGAAAACCTCTTTTATTCCTGATCAGTCCTTCCAGTGCTTTTTCTGGAGGGCAAACTCACTCCTCCCCATGGAAGCCCAGAGAGTCCTGGAGTTATTTATAAATCTAGTGAAAGCAAGTTCATAGTTGTTGCTAGAACTAGTACATTTCCCTTGTATTGCACTCATCTCACAAGCTAGCAAAGTAATGCTCAAAATTCTCCAAGCCAGGCTTCAACAATACGTGAACCGAAAACTTCCAAATGTTCAAGCTGGTTTTAGGAAAGGCAGAGGAACCAGAGATCAAATTGCCAACATCCGCTGGATCATCGAAAAAGTAAGAGAGTTCCAGAAAAACATCTATTTATGCTTTATTGGCTATGCCAAAGCCTTTGACTGTGTGGATCACAGTAAACTGGAAAATTCTGAAGGAGACAGGAATACCAGACCACCTGACCTACCTCTTGAGAAACCTGTATGCAGGAGAGGAAACAACAGTTAGAACTGGACATAGAACAATAGACTGGTTTCAAATACGGAAAGGAGTACGTCAAGGCTGTATATTGTCACCCTGCTTATTTAACTTATATGCAGAGTACATCATGAGAAACGCTGGGCTGGAGGAAGAACAAGCTGGAATCAAGATTGCGGGGAGAAATATCAATAACCTCAGATACGCAGATGACACCACCCTTATGGCAGAAAAGTGAAGAAGAACTAAAGAGTCTCTTGATGAAAGTGAAAGAGGAGAGTGAAAAAGTTGGCTTAAAGATCAACAGTCAGAAAAAAAGATCATGGCATCCGGTCCCATCACTTCATGGCAAACAGATGGAGAAACAGTGGAAAAAGTGGCTGACTTTATTTTTCTGAGCTCCAAAATCACTGCCGATGGTGACTACAGCCATGAAATTAAAAGACGCTTACTCCTTGGAAGAAAAGTTATGACCAAACTAGACAGCATATTAAAAAGCAGAGACATTACTTTGCCAGCAAAGTTCTGTCTAGTCAAAGCTATGATTTTTCCAGTAGTCATGTATGGATGTGAGAGTTGGACTGTGAAGAAAGCTGAGCGCAGAAGAATTGATGCTTTTGAACTGTGGTGTTGGAGAAGACTCTTCAGAGTCCCTTGAAATGCAAGGAGATCAAACCAGTCCATCCTAAAGGAAATCAGTCCTGGGTGTTCATTGGAAAGACTGATGTTGAAACTGAAACTCCACTACTTTGGCTAACTGATGCAAAGAACTGACTCATTTGAAAAGACCCTGATGCTGGGAAAGATTGAAGGTGGGAGGAGAGGAGGATGACAGAGGATGAGATGGTTGGATGGCATCACCCACTCAATGATCATGATTTTGAGTAAACTCTGGGAGTTGGGGATGGATAGGGAGGCCTGGCATGCTGCAGTCCATGGGGTCACAAAGAGTCAGACACAACTGAGCAACTGAACTGAACTGAACTTTGTTCTGATGGGCGGGGCCATGCTCAGTAAATCTTTAATCCAATTTTCTGTTGATGGGCTGGGCTCTGTTCCCTCCCTGTTCTTTGACCTGAGGCCAAACTATGGCAGAGGTTATGAAGATAATGGCGACCTCCTTCAAAAGGTCCCATGCATGCACTGATGCATGAGTGCCCCCAACCCTGCAGCAGGCCACCACTGACCCACACCTCTTGGAGACTCCTAGATGCTCAGGAGCAAGTCTGGGTCAGTCTCTTTTGGGGCCACTGCTCCTTTCTCCTGGGTCCTGGTGCACACTGTTTCCCAGTCCTGTGTAAATTCTGGTGGCTCTATGGTGGGGTTAATGGCGACCGCCTCCAAGAGGGCTTATGCCATACCCAGGTCTGCTGCACCCAGAGCTCCTGCCCCTGTGGCAGGCCACTGCTGACCTGTACCTCTGCAGGAGACACTCAAACACAGTTCTGGCTCAGTCTCTGTGGAGGCTCTGGGTCCTGATGTGCATAAGGTTTGCTTGAGCCCTCCGAGTGTCTCTGGTGAGTGTGGGATTTGATTCTAATCACAATTTCGCCCCTCCTACCATCTTGCTGGGACTTCTCCTTTGCCCCTGGACATGGGCTATCTTTTTGTGGTGGGAACCAACATTCTCCTGTTGATGGTTGTTCAACAGCGAGTTGTAATTTTGGAGTTCTTGCAGGAGAAGATGAGCGCACGTCCTTCTGCTCCACCATCTTCCTCCACCTCCATCAGTAAGCTTCCATAAGCTTCTTATCCTTATCCATTAGAGGGCCAACAGAATGAAAACCACAATCAAAGAAACCTAACCAAACTGATCACATGGACCACAGTCTTGTCTAACTCAATGAAACTATGAGCCATGCCATGTAGGGCCCCCCAAGATGGACGGGTCATGGTGGAGAGTTCTGACAAAATGTGGTCCACTGGAGAAGGGAATGGCAAACAACTTCAGTATTCTTGCCTTGAGAACCCCATGAGCAGCATGAAAAGACAAAAAGAGGACACTGAAAGATGAACTCAAAGGCCAGTAGGTGCCCAATATGCTACTGGAAAAGAGTGGAGAAATAACTCCAGAAAGACTGAAGAGACAGAGCCAAAGCAAAAACAACACCCAGTTGTGGATGTGACAGGTGATGGAAGTAAAGTCCGATGCTGTAAAGAGCAACATTGCATAGGAACCTGGAATGTTAGGTCCATGAATCAAGACAAATTGGACGTGTTCAAACAGGAGATGGCAAGAGTGAACATCGACATTCTAGGAATCACTGAACTAAAATGGACTGGAATGGGTGAATTTAAATCAGATTAACATTATATATACTACTGTGGGAAAGAATCCCTTAGAAGAAATGCAGGAGCCATCATAGTCAACGAAAGAGTCCAAAATGCAGTACTTGGATGCAATCCCAAAAACGACAGAATGCTCTCTGTTTCCAAGGCAAATCATTCACTATCTCAGTAATCCAAGTCTATGCCCCAACCAGTAATGCTGAAGAAGCTGAAGTTGAATGGTTCTATGAAGACCTACAAGATCTTCTAGAACTAACACCCAGAAAAGTTCTTTTCATTATAAGGGACTGGAATGCAAAACTAGGAAGTCAAGAGATACCTGGAGTAACAGGCAAATTTGGCCTTAGAATTCAAAACGAAGTAGGTCAAAGGCTAAAAGAACTTTTCCAAGAGAACACGCTGGTCATAGCAAACACCCTCCTCCAACAACACAAGAGAAGACTCTACACATGGATGGCCAATAAGGAAATCAGACTGATTATATTTTTTGCACCCAAAGATGGAGAAGCTCTATACAGTCAGCAAAAACAAGACTGGGAGCTGACTGGGGCTCAGATCAGGAACTCCTTACTGCCAAATTCAGGCTTAAATTGAAGAAAGTAGGGAAAACCACTAGACCATTCAGGTATGACCTAAATCAAATCCCTTATGATTATACAGTGGAAGTGAGAAATAGATTCAAGGGATTAGATCTGATAGACAGAGTGCCTGAAGAACTATGGACAGAGGTTCATGACATTGTACAAGAGGCAGTGATCAAGACCATCCCCATGAAAAAGAAATGCAAAAAGACAAAATCGTTGTTGAGGAGGCCTTACAAGTAGCTGAGAAAAGAAGAGAAGTGAAGGGCAAAGGAGAAAAGGAAAGATGTACCCATTTGAATGCAGAGTTCCACAGAATAGCAAGGAGAGATAAAAAAGCTTTCCTCGGTGATCAGTGCAAATAAATAGAGGAAAACAATAGATTGGGAAAGATGAGAGATCTCTTCAAGAACATTAGAGATACCAAGGGAACATTTCATGCAAAGATGGGAAAAATAAAGGACAGAAGTATATGGATCTAACAGAGGTGGAAGATATTAAGAAAAGGTGGCAAGAATACACAAAAGAAATATACAAAAAACATCTTCATGACCCAGATAATCATGATGGTATGATCACTCACCTAGAGCTAGACATCCTGGAATGCGAAGTCAAGTGGGCCTTAGGAAGCATCACTATGAACAATGCTAACAGAGGTGATGGAATTCCAGTTGAGCTATTTGAAATCCTAAAAGAAGATGCTGTGAAAGTGCTGCACTCAATAAGAAAGACAGTGCCAAACAATGCTCAAACTACCACACAATTGCACTCATCTCACATGCTAGCAAAGTGATGCTCAAAATTCTCCTAGCCAGGCTTCTACAGTACGTGAACCGTGAACTTCCAGATGTTCAAACTGGATTAAGAAAGGGCTGCGGAACCACTGATCAAATTGCCAACATCCGTTGGATCATTGAAAAAGCAAGAGAGTTCCAGAAAAACATCTATTTCTGCTTTATTGACTATGCCAAAGCCTTTGACTGTGTGTATCACAGCAAACTAGGGAGAATTCTTCAAGAGATGGAAATACCAGACCACCTGACCTACCTCTTGAGAAATCTGTATGCAGGTTAGGAAGCAACAGTTAGAACTGGATGTGGAACAACAGACTGGTTCCAAATAGGAAAAGGTGTATGTCAAGGCTATATAGGGTCACCCTGCTTATTTAACTTATATGCAGAGTACATCATGCGAAATGCCAGGCTGGATGAAGCACAAACTGGAATCAAGATTGTCAGAAGAAATATCAATAATCTCAGATATGCAGATGACACCACCTTTGTGGCAGAAAGCAAAGAAGAACTAAAGAGCCTCTTAATGAAAGTGAAAGAGGAGAGTGAAAAAGTTGGTTTAAAACTCAACATTCAGAAAACTAAGATCATGGCATCCAGTCCCATCACTTCATGGCAAATGATGGGGAAATAATGGAAACAGTAACAGACTTTATTTTGGGGGCTCCAAAATCACTGCAGATGGTGACTGCAGCCATGAAATTAAAAGACACTTGCTCATTGGAAAAAAGATATGACCAACCTAGACTGTATATTAAAAAGCAGAGACATTACTTTGTCAACAAAAGTTCGTCTAGTCAAAGCCATGGTTTTTCCAGTGGTCATGTATGGATGTGAGAGTTGGACTATAAAGAAAGCTGAGCACCAAAGAATTGATGTGTTTGAACTGTGGTGTTGGAGAAGACTCCTGAGAGTCCCTTGGACTGCAAGGAGATCCAACCAGTCCATCCTAAAGGAGATCAGTCCTGAATATTCATTGGAAAGACTGATGCTGAAGCTGAAACTCCAATACTTTGGCCACCTAATGCAAAAAGCTGACTCATTTGGAAAAACTCTGATGCTGGGAAAGATTGAAGGTGGGAGAAGGGGACAACAGAGGATGAGATGGTTGGATGGCATCACCGACTCCATGAACATGAGTTTGAGCAAGCTCGGGAAGTGGGTGATGGACAGGGAAGCCTGGTGTGTTGCAGTCCATGGGGTCACAAAGAGTAGACACTACTGAGCGACCGAACTGAACTGAGTACATTTTCTGTAAGTGGCTAAATTCTGATCATCCCATCACTAAACAGGTGACACTTGCTTCATGTACCTGCCTTCTCACAGTATTTCAGTACAGGTTACAATGCCAACACCAATAGAGAGGACGATGAAGACAACCCAAGCCATAGAACTTCACCCTATGTCAACCTGGGTTCAGCCTAGCTCAAGTCAGATTTTCTGTTGTTGAAGAATGTTAAGACAGAAAAACCTGATGATAAAGCTCTTTGCTGGAGCCCAGGTCTGGTCATTCAGGCATCAGCTCAGGTCCTACAGATACTTACAAAAGGAGCGTGGGATTCAGATTAAGAGCTCCTCAGGCCAAGGCCACTGTCTGCCTCTTTTGAGACATGTGTGGCATCCAGGGAACTACTCAGGCAATAAATAACCCTCTAAGCCCACTGTTATGAAGGGCATTGTGAAAAAGAGCCTGATGATTCATGCCCCATCACCTTGTTTCAAAATTTCAATGGAAAGTGTTTACAGCTATAATTCTTCAGTTAAGTGCAACATAGCTGGGTGAAAACCAGGGATTTTGACACGACTAGCTGTTACAACTGAACATGTTCAACTGAGTAAATGTATTCAAGTCATAATACTAAGAAGCACATCACTATTCTTAAAAGAAATATTTTCTATGGACAGCGAAGTCTCATCATAAGTGCATTTAACTCAAATTACGTTATATAAGTTAGGGAGAGAGAGAAGAACCATCATTTAATGATGCATACTGTTTGAAAACATGCTCCTATCAAGAATGAGTTGAGAGATGTAAATTCACTGTTCCCTCTGTTGACTAGATTCCTCCCCATGCCCACCCCGCCATCCCCTCCCACACACACAAGCATTCTATAGAGGTGTGTGGATGACTTTAGGGCCATTCAGTTGGGGAAATTTTGGCCACTCACCTTTGTCCCCTCCCATGCAAACTCTATACCTAAACTTATTGTAATAGGGTTTCGGTAGTTAGAAACTTGGTTCAACACAGCTTACTGCAAGATGTTTCAAACTTTCATGAGTCTGCTAAGCACCTAGGGATCTTGTTCAAGTGCAAGTTTTCCTTTAGTAGCTCTGGTGTGGAACCTGGTATTCTGCATTTCTGACAAACTCCCAGGCAATGTGAATGCTCCTTGACCACACACCACACTTTGAGTACAGGGCTTACTACATGAATTTTGGCAGACAACATTCAACATTCAGCAAGTATTTATTGAGCACCTTATGTGCCAAGCATTATGCTATTCACTGATGACAGATGAAAGCTTTTATTATTCCTCATTCTCAATGCATTAGCAGTCTCGTTTGATATAGGCAACAGTCGAAGTACTGCATGAAATAGAAATCTACCCCCCAAAATGTGTGTCTGCAAATAACCCTTAATTCTAACATGGGTATATCTCCCTAGCACTTACAAAGCATTTTGTTAAATCTTGTCCTATTTAATGCCTCAAACACAGGATCTCCCCCTTGCCTCAGTTGTAAGTTTTTTATGTATGGCACTGCTAACCCCATTTCATGGATGGTTGAATACTAAAAATAGATTAAATAAAAGCTATTCAGTGATGCACCTATTGCAGGCACACACATGTGTGATCTAGTAAATAAGACAAATTTTGGCTTTTCATCACCTATGTAGAGAAAAGCCCAGGAGGACACATTGGTTTTTCTAACACAGGGTTCTCTGCTGACTAGCTATGTAACCACATGCAAGTTAGTTAACCTCTGAGGACCTCAATTTCCTCATCTTTAAGTAAGGAGCTGGACCAGGCGACCTCTGAGGTCCCTTCCAGCTCTACAATCCTATGATTCAATGACCCGCCCACCTTGAATTTGCTGTAATCTGTGTTTTAGATCCCAAAGACAGATCTTTTCAACAGCATCAGCATAACCACACCTCCCCTAGAGCCTTTAGCTCTGCTGGTTCACACAACAAAGCCTTGAAATTCCCAAATACTGTACACTCAGGCCTGCCAGAGCAGTGTGGAGCTGCTACTCCACAATTCAAGTAGTCAGCTATTGACTGGTGGCAATCTATATCTGCATTAAAATGGGGAGTTTTGGATTAATGTGGAGCTGAAAGCCCGACTGAGGCTCTTTGCTGCCAGCCTGTCTCTGTAATTGCAGCATGGATTTCACCAACCACAAAGGGCAAAATGAATGTGATCATCCCCAGTAGTCGATAGCCCATCGATTTTTTCTTTTGACTCTATGATTCGCACAAATATTGAAGCTCATTTTTTAAGCAAGGAGGCTTATTAATCTACATTCTTCAAAACTAGTGGCCATTTCAATGAGGTGAATTCTGAATGTTACTTAATATGCAAAACATGAATAGATTAGTCACATTAAATTTTTTAAATTCTTTTTCACATAAACATGCACACACACATTCATGTCCTCACTCTTATTTAAAATTGGTATTCCATGTTGACCGTGGAACTTTGTGCTAATTATCATCTCTGATTGTATAGGAATTATTAGGAAGGAAATATTAGCAAAGCTCATTCTGGTGCATGGTCACTGTTTTCTTTGTTAGGTTTTGTTTTTCACCCCTAAGGTTATAAGCAGACTGTGTACAATAACACCTGTGGTTCCTAAAGTGGAACAATGATCCAGGGTCATTTCTTCTCCAAATGGAGGCTATTAATCTGCAGTAACAAATACACTTTTAATCAGAGAAACAAAGGCAACTCCTGCAGAGTTCAACTGTGGTTGCTCCAAACCATATCAGTTTCTTTTAATTTCTTGTGATGCATTTTCCATTTTATGTTGCTGCTTGGTTGTTATATCCTCTGATAATTTCTTTACTCTATTGCCTCCTTAATTTGACTGGAAATTCAGACTCTGAATGGTTTGAAACCACATGTGTCAGATTTATTTCTGTGTAGTTTGTTGTAAAATGCAGTGACCTTCTCTCTTCTAATACTTGTACCTTTTGAAAATAATCAGTAATGACAAAAATTGGTTATCAAATCCCATCAGCTCTTTTCCTTAAGAAAATTTCCCAAATTTGGTTCCTACTCTCAACCCCAATTTTAGATAAGCTTTTTCAGTTACAAGGAGCAGAATACAATTTGGTTTACTTCAGGCAAAGAGGATTTGGGGGATAGCATGTAAGAATGAAGATGATGAGAATCTTGACCATGAAGATTTGGCTCAAAGCAAGGCTCGAAGTGATCAGAACTTACTGGGAAATGGGAAGTTCATTCAAGATCCAATATGTTTCTAGCAACCAAGGTATCTTGCCATCGAGAATTTATTGGTCACAGCCCCATTGTGATTTCGCTGCATCCTATGTACTCTTGACTTGCACTATTAACTTCTGACTATCTAACTCTGTTTCTCAAGTTCCTCAAGTCACAAGGTTTAATTAATCCAACAACCATCACTGGCCACAGCTTTGTGCCAGACCATCCCAATGGCTACAAGCTAACATTATGGACAGGCTATTCTTAGATTAAGCACCTATTCATTTTTTAAATCACTTGATTGAGGTACTATTAACTTTAAAAAATAAAGCTGTACCTATTTAATTAATGCAACTTGATTTCAGAGATATGTATACAGTGGAAACCATCATCACAATCTATGCCGTAAACATAGCCATCAATGCCAAAATTGTCCTCTCGCCTAATTTATTTATTATTATTTGTATATGTGTAAGAACACCTAACATAAGATCTACTCTCCTAGCAAATGCATAAGTTTACAACACAGTATTATTAACTATAGGCACTATACTGTACTGCAGACCTTTAGGACTTTTTCATCTTGCATGACTTAAATTTTATATTCTTTGACTAATATTTCTTCATTTCCCTCTCCCCCACAACTCCTGACAACTACCACTCCACTCTCTGCTTCTCTCAGTTTGACTAGTTTAGTTTCTTCTTATAAGCAGTATCATGTAGTATTTATTCTTCTGTGTCTAGCCTATTTCACACAGCACAATGTCCTCCAGTATCCATGTTGTCACAAATGTTAAGCACACATTCTTTTTTTTTTTTTTCCATTTATTTTTATTAGTTGGAGGCTAATTACTTTACATCATTGCAGTGGTTTTTGTCATACACTGAAATGAATTAGCCATGGATTTACATGTATTCCCCATCCCGGTCCCCCCTCCCACCTCCCTCTCCACCCGATCCCTCTGGGTCTTCCCAGTGCACCAGGCCCGAGCACTTGTCTCATGCACCCAACCTGGGCTGGTGATCTGTTTCACCCTAGATAATATACATGTTTCGATGCTGTTCTCTTGAAACATCCCACCCTCGCCTTCTCCCAGAGTCCAAAAGTCTGTTCTATACATCTGAGTCTCTTTTTCTGTTTTGCATATAGGGTTATCGTTACCATCTTTCTAAATTCCATATATATGTGTTAGTATACTGTAATGGTCTTTATCTTTCTGGCTTACTTCACTCTGTATAATGGGCTCCAGTTTCATCCATCTCATTAGAACTGATTCAAATGAATTCTTTTTAATGGCTGAGTAATATTCCATGGTGTATATGTACCACAGCTTCCTCATCCATTCATCTGCTGATGGGCATCTAGGTTGTTTCCATGTCCTAGCTATTATAAACAGTGCTGCAATGAACATTGGGGTGCACGTGTCTCTTTCAGATCTGGTTTCCTTGGTGTGTATGCCCAGAAGTGGGATTGCTGGGTCACATGGAAGTTCTATTTCCAGCTTTTTAAGAAATCTCCACACTGTTTTCCATAGTGCTGTACTAATTTGCATTCCCACCAACAGTGTAAGAGGGTTCCCTTTTCTCCACACCCTCTCCAGCATTTATTGCTTGTAGACTTTTGGATAGCAGCCATCCTGACTGGCGTATAATGGTACCTCATTGTGGTTTTGATTTGCATTTCTCTGATAATGAGTGATGTTGAGCATCTTTTCATGTGTTTGTTAGACATCTGTATGTCTTCCTTGGAGAAATGTCTGTTTAGTTCTTTGGCCCATTTTTTGATTGGGTCATTTATTTTTCTGGAGTTGAGCTGGAGGAGTTGCCTGTATATTTTTGAGATTAACCCTTTGTCTGTTGCTTCGTTTGCTATTATTTTCTCCCAATCTGAGGGCTGTCTTTTCACCTTGCTTATAGTTTCCTTTGTTGTGCAAAAGCTTTTAAGTTTCATTAGGTCCCATTTGTTTATTTTTGCTTTTGTTTCTAAAATTCTGGGATGTGGGTCATAGAGGATCCTGCTGTGATTTATGTCGGAGAGTGTTTTGCCTATGTTCTCCTCTAGGAGTTTTATAGTTTCTGGTCTTACATTTAGATCTTTAATCCATTTTGAGTTTATTTTTGTGTATGGTGTTAGAAAGTGTTCTAGTTTCATTCTTTTACAGGTAGTTGACCAGTTTTCCCAGCACCACTTGTTAAAGAGGTTGTCTTTTTTCCATTGTATATCCTTGCCTTCTTTGTCAAAGATAAGGTGACCATAGGTTCGTGGATTTATCTCTAGGCTTTCTATTCTGTTCCATTGATCTGTATTTCTGTCTTTGTGCCAGTACCATACTGTCTTGATGACTGTGGCTTTGTAGTATAGTCTGAAGTCAGGCAGGTTGATTCCTCCAGTTCCATTCTTCTTTCTCAAGATTACTTTGGCTATTCGAGGTTTTTTTGTATTTCATACAAATTGTGAAATTATTTGTTCTAGTTCTGTGAAAAATACCGTTGGTAGCTTGATAGGGATTGCACTGAATCTATAGATTGCTTTGGATAGTATAGTCATTTTGACAATATTTATTCTTCCAATCCATGAACACGGTATATTTCTCCATCTGTTTGTGTCCTCTTTGATTTCTTTCATCAGTGTTCTATAGTTTTCTATGTATAGGTCTTTTGTTTCTTTAGGTAGATATACTCCTAAGTATTTTATTCTTTTTGTTGCAATGGTGAATGGTATTGTTTCCTTTCCTTTTTCTCATTGTTAGTGTATAGGAATGCAAGAGATTTCTGTGTGTTAATTTTATATCCTGCAACTTTATTATTTTCGTTGATTAGCTCTAGTAATTTTCTGGTAGAGTCGTTAGGGTTTTCTATGTAGAGGATCATGTCATCTGCAAACAGAGAGAGTTTCACTTCTTCTTTTCCTATCTGGATTCCTTTTACTTCTTTTTCTGCTTTGATTGCTGTGGCCAACACTTCCAACACTATGTTGAATAGTAGTGGTGAGAGTGGGCACCCTTGTCTTGTTCCTGATTTTAGGGGAAATGCTTTCAATTTTTCACCATTGAGGGTAATGCTTGCTGTGGGTTTGTCATAGATAGCTTTTATTATGTTGAGGTATGTTCCTTCTATTCCTGCTTTCTGGAGAGTTTTAATCATAAATGGATGTTGAATTTTGTCAAAGGCTTTTTCTGCATCAATTGAGATAATCATATGGTTTTTATCTTTCAATTTGTTAGTGTGGTGTATTACATTGATTGATTTGCAGCTATTAAAGAATCCTTGCATTCCTGGGATAAAGCCCACTTGGTCATGGTGTATGATTTTTTTAATATGTTGTTGGATTCTGTTTGCTAGAATTTTGTTAAGGATTTTTGCATCTATGTTCATCAGTGATATTGGCCTGTAGTTTTCTTTTTTTGTGGCATCTTTGTCTGGTTTTGGAATTAGGGTGATGGTGGCCTCATAGAATGAGTTTGGAAGTTTACCTTCTTCTGCGATTTTCTGGAAGAGTTTGTGTAAGATAGGTGTTAGCTCTTCTCTAAATTTTTTGTAGAATTCAGCTGTGAAGCCATCTGGTCCTGGGCTTTTGTTTGCTGGAAGATTTCTGATTACAGTTTCGATTTCCTTGCTTGTGATGGGTTTGTTAAGATCTTCTATTTCTTCCTGGTTCAGTTTTGGAAAGTTATACTTCTCTAAGAATTTGTCCATTTCTTCCAAGTTGTCCATTTTATTGGCATAGAGCAAGCATACATTCTTGAAATAACTAAATGTATCAGTATGATGCTTTATGTGGAAGAAGGTTGTAAGTCTGACCCTTTTAAAAGGAAAATATAGGCAAGGTAGCATAGTAAGGCTTGTCCCACCCATCAGGCTCATGGACTCTGTTGAATTATCTTTGCAGTAATTTCCTTACTGAGAAAGCAATGCCTAAAAGTGACCCATTTAATCCATTCTTAATAGTGGAAATTCTTTAATCTTGGAAAAGTCTTGGAAAGTCTAACCTTGGAAAGTCTTTAATCTCTCTAAGCCTGAGTTTCCTTGTCTATTTCATCTATTTCAGGCTAAGTCACTTCTATCATGTCTGACTCTTTGTGACCCTATGGACTGTAGCCCGCCAGGGTCCTCTGTCCATGCTGATTCTCCAGGCAAGAATACTGGAGTGGGTTGCTATGCCTCAGGGGATCTTCCCAACCCAGGGATCGAACCCGTATCTCTCATGTCTCCTGCATTGGCAGGCGCATTCTTTACCACTAGCACCACGTGGGAAGCCCATCTCATCTATTAAAGGAGTTTAACAGTTGAGAGGACTTGAAGAGAGAATGCACGTGAAGTACTTGGCCATTTTTATCACTGAACTATGAATATCCTACCTTGGTTCTAGGAATCACATTTGTTTGTAAGACTCTCTCTCCCATAAGAATATGGGCTCCTCAAGGTCAGGAGCAAGTCTTCTTTCCCTCTTTAGCCCCTAACCCCTGGCCCAGAGCCTAGCATGATTATCCACTCAAAACACACTGAATAAAGGAAAGCGCCATCCGAGCCCCAAAGAAACCCACAGCAGGCCTAAGAGGAAAAGGTTAAATCCATATTCCCTGTGCAAATCAACTCTCCTTAATTTTCTTTATAACAAAAGGAATGTTCACCTCTTCATGTAAGACAGTCTAAACAGAGAAGATTGGTTCTGCATCCATCTGTGCTTGGAAAATGGAATGGGGCCCTTTATAAAGAGAGTACTCAGTTACAAAACTGCTCATGTTTCCTAATATCACAGAATCCCAAAACCAAAGGGGACCCAGAAATGATATCTCCCAATGCTTTAATTTAAAAATAAAAGCCTGAGGTTCAGACAGGGGACATGACACAAATGACTTTACAGGTTGTGCTAAGAACATGGGTAGAAACCAGTCATGTGTATGGACTCCCACTGACGTGCTCTACCAATGACTGGGCATTTCCTTGCCTCCAAGAGGACATGCATCCCATACAGAGTGACCACTCATTCAACAAGTTTTAAATGGGCCTGAAGAACAGTCTCTGCACAGAAAACTCTACTAACATCCAGTGAAGTAATAATACCCTATTTTTTCCTCTCAAAAAAGTGAATGTGGATTCAAAACAGGTTTCTTCTTTTTGTCCCTGGCCTGGAAATAAGAAAACCTAAGTTTGCATTGTGGTTCACTTGTCTTCTTTGGATCCTAGTTTCTGCATCGGTAAAATGAGAAGGTTGGGCATGGTTACTGGTTTTCAAACTAGGTTTCCTAGAGCCTCTGGTTTCCACAGGAATGCCCCAGGGTCCACCTCAGGAGTAAGAGGAAGTAGGCCCAACTAGGGCCAAGTTTTTCCCATCCACTTTTAGCATTTTGTTCAATTTTCAAAGTTGGATATTTAAATTTTTCTAACTAATTTTCATCAAATACATCTCTACTTGTTTGGAAATGTTTTTATTAGATAACCCTCATCTATGGCTCTAATTTAATTTCTTGATAGAAATACAGCAGATGAATGGTTCCAATGTTTCCAACTACTGAATGATAGTTGGATATATATTGACAGTTTTCCTGCACTGAAAAAGGACTTTAAGGACGTAACACCAAGTTGCAAGTGTTCTTCAAAGCTCACAGAACTGATCCACAGCCCCTTACAATTCCTGAATATGAATAATAATGCTTAAAGCTATATATGATATTACAATACTACGTACATAGTGCACAAAAAATTGGCAATATATAAAATTCCAATGAAACGGAATTTTCATTTTGTTGTCCACATGGTCAATTTTAACCAATTTGTTATTTTGTCCAATATGTTTTCAACCAGTAAATTTTTTTACCAAATTACCTGCTTGAGGATATCTATAGTCTTTTGCTCCTTTATCCCTAGAGAAAAATTCAGATGGAATTAATGGGAGTTGATCCAGGATTCAAGGCTTCCTTCTTCTCTAACAATTCTTACTCCAGCACTGGGAAGCCATCATGATGGTCAAATTTAGCTGGTGTGCCACCTTAGTTCATTTGTTTACTCATTCGGAGATATGAATGGATCAGTCTTCCAGGTACAGAGTTGAAAAAGGCAAGGTCTTTTCTCAATAAGCAGACAGGCACATAAATCATTAAAATATCCTAGGATAAGTGACAGTGTGTGTGTGTGTGTGTATGTGTGTGTATATATATATATATATATATATATACACACACACACACATATATATATATATATATATATATATATACATACATACATATATATATAACACATTACCAGGGACTAAGGGGGAAGGAAAGAGTATGACATAAGGAAATGGTCAGAAAGAAAGATCAGAGCAGACAGGCAGCTAAGACTTTCAGGTTGCATAGGAATTCACAGAAACAGGTAACACCCTAGTGAAAGTGAAAGTGAAAGTGAAGTCGCTCAGTCGTGTCCGACTCTTTGCGACCCCATGGACTGTAGCCTACCAGGCTCCTCTGTCATGGGATTCTCCAGGCAAGCATACTGGAGTGGGTTGCCACTTCCTTCTCCAGGAGATCTTCCCAACCCAGGGATCAAACCCAGGTCTCCTGCACTGCAGGCAGACTTTACCATCTGAGCCACCTGGGAAGCTCAGTAGGACTGGGTAAAAAGGGAAGTTATATCTGCAGAAGAAAGGAAGAAGGAGGACCTAGAAAGAATTCCAGGCATACAGATAATCTGATCAGGGTTATGAAAGGATATGGTGTTTCCAGGGAAGCTCTAACAATTCAGAATGGCAGTAAGCATGGTTCCCATTGAAAGAGGAGGGATGAGATGGATCTGGTAATAAGGTGGAAAGGCGATGAACAGTAAGGAAAATGCAAAGGATTCCTAACAGGATCATGAGAGAGGCTTTATGAGAAGACTAAATGGAGACAGGGAAGGAGATATCTTGGAGAATTATATTCCATAGAAGAATCAGGAACACTAGATAAATACTTTAAAGATGGATGATTCTATATAGCAACATAAAAGATGTCATTGTATAGTGTGCAAGAATAAAAACCCAAACACAAGTAGGTCACTCTGGAATCAGAGTTATGAGTGACAGAAAGAAGAGCTGGGAATGAAGGAAAGGGCAGAGAAATGTCACATCAGCAAATAAAGATCATGAACTCCCTACAGAAGAAGACAGAGCTCAGAGTAGGTAACAAAATAACTCAAACTCTAAAATAAACTGACTATGCTTAGGGTGCTTGGCCAGCTGCTATCTTAAACCTAATCAAGTGCTCTTTGACCTGCCCCTGGAAACATCATGATCCCAGAAAAGACAAGGAAACCAAAAGCTGAATATAGCTGGCTAAAGAAGGGGGTTGAATGGGAAACAAAGGGTGGAGCCTTTCTTTAGTATCCCAGGAAATAAAAAATAATCACAGATACCAAAAGTAAAAAATAAAAATAAAATATTTCCCATTCAATGCCTTGGAGCTTTCCAGGTGGCTCAGTGGGTAAAGAACCTGCCTGCGATGCAGGAGATGCCACAGATATGGGTCCTATTCCTGGGTCGGGAAGATCCCCTAGAGGAGATCTGAAGTGACTGAGAACACATAGCACATGGCACTCTTATCCCTTGCAATTAAAATTTTCTTCACCTTTTTCTGGCTAAGTAAGGCACTGAATATGTGTGCTCAGTCACTTCAGTCGTGTCTGACTCTTTGCCACCTATGGACTGTAGTCCACCAGGCTTCTCTGTTCATGGGATTCTCTAGGCAAGAAGACTGGAGCGGGTTGCCATCACTTCCTACAGGGGATCTTCCCAAACCAGGAATCGAACCCATGTCTCTGGCACCTCCTGAATTGTAGGCAGGTTTTTTGCCCACTGAGCCACCTGGGAAGCCCCAAAAGTGCTACAGGAAAGCCAAATACACTTGCAATGCAGGAGATACAATCCCTGAGTCAGGAAGAGCCCCTGGAGAATAGAATCTACTCCAATATTCTTGCCTGGAGAATTCCATGGACAGATGAACCTGGTGGGCTCAGTCCATAGGATCTTAAAGAGTCAGACACAGCTGAGCGGCTAACACTTTCACTTTCAGGAAAGCCGAAACACGATTCAAAAGGGAAACTCCTCTAAGTATCTTGTCAGAGAAAGTGGTCGCCTACAGGTATAAACTCTGAAACTGCAGAAGCATCCCCTTTCTTTGGCCACCCTGTATAACTGTCTCTCCCACATTTACATCCACACACCACCACAACTCACCCCAAAAACACTGCTGATACTTAAAATTCCCATAATTATCATTACAGTCATTTGTCTGAATTTAAAAGAGGCTGAATTGGAGGAAGGTGGTCAAAATGTACAAAGTTCCAGCTACAAAGCAAAGAAGTACTAGATATATAATGCACAATATGATGACTATAGTTAACACACTGTGTGATATTTAGGAAACTGTTAAGAGAATAGATCCTAAGAGTTTTCATCACAAGGAGAATTTTTTTCTTTGTATTATATCAATATAAGATGATGGATGTTAACTATTGTGATAAGCATTTCACAACATATGAAAATCAAATCTTCATGCTGTACACCTTAGGCTTATACAGGTGGATATCAATTATTTCTCAATAAAACTAGAAAAATGTTTTTAGTGTGATCATCCTGAAGGATGGAGGGGCACATAAAGAATTTTACCTATCACTGTACATTACTAGAAATAATATATCTGCTTGTTTTTTACAATTAGCAAAAATGGATAGGAAGGAGATTACAAGGTTCCTCACCCAAAAGAATGGTTGTCCCTGCATAGGTGGGATAAAGACTTCTGTTCCAGTGAGGAAGAGCTTCCTAAGGGATTGCTGGTTAC
The DNA here is from genome assembly GCF_023699985.2 of Odocoileus virginianus. Taxonomy (NCBI): domain Eukaryota; kingdom Metazoa; phylum Chordata; class Mammalia; order Artiodactyla; family Cervidae; genus Odocoileus; species Odocoileus virginianus. The sequence continues at coordinate 45,776,475 of NC_069679.1, forward strand.
TAAAGATACAGTGTAATATGAGCACTGTTCTGCCTTGAGGTGCCTTTGGTCCTATTTCCGTGGCAAAGATGAAAAAGAATCCTGATTTAAGCCAAACCTCCTGGTAGTAAGCCTTAATGCATGTAAGATATTTAGCCATGCAATGCTGGTGAGGTTAGAAAGACAAGATCCGTGCTCTTCACAGGCTTGGAATCTAGTTGTGAAGAAATGAATGTCTTGAGAGAAATCCACCAGGCCAGGCTGTCAGTGTTAAGTGAGGGATGGAGACCTAAGCTCCAGGATCAAGGAAGGAAGTAGTCATTTCTATCACGGGTGATGCTCCACTTCTCAAAGCTAGGCCAGTCTCTGTTTTAGGACTTGTGGTCCTGGTCCAAGACCAGGGACGACACTGACCTAGATGAAAACAACTGGAAATGTAGTTGAGAAATCAAAATGGCTATTTACCAGTCAGTAAACCTTAAAATTAAGTAAGTTAATTAATTAATTAAAATCTGAAATTATGTGATGGGCACAATTCATTCCACAATCATCTGGGCAGCTGGGGACTGGAGACAGATGTGAGAGACAGTGTGAGAGGGAGAGAAGAAGGAGAAAAAAAGAAAGAAGGTGGAGGAGGAGAAAAAGGGAGAGGGGGAGAAAGATGGAGAGACAGAGAGAAAGAAAAAAAGGAGGGAAGCGAGGAGAGAGGAAGAAACCTCCAGAAGGAAACACTGGCAAAAATTCCTTAGCTTCTCTTAAAAGCAATGATTATCAAGTGTTCTTTCATCCTCTATTGTGACAATGGTGGAATCACTACTGTTACAAAGCTTTTCAATGAAAGCCAACTGTGGATATTTACACCATTTTTCGATCTTTTATAATCATTCCCTTTTATTCTTATTTGCTCTTTCATTTGGTGCTGGGCTAATTATCTGTCTTTTGCAACAGTAGATATTCATTTTCTCCAGAATAGAGACTTACATATGACAGAGGAGGTTTCCCATATCCCTAACAGTAGTTCTGAAATCTTGCCACAGAGGAGGCTATGGGATGGGGTAGATAAGAGAAAAGCACTAGACTAGGAGCAAGCAGACCCTGTTTATAGCTGCTAATTGCTTTTCTTTCTCTAACTCAACTATCTCAGTGGTTTCTCTAGGTTTTATTCTATGATTGTATTCAATAACATGTTTCTGATAATATAATAGATAACCACTGTTTACTGAGCACTTAATATAGACTGAGTAAATGAGTTGACCACTTAACATACATTATCTCATTTAAGTCTCATAATGATGTCTAAGATCACAGAGTCATCAAGGAGCAAAGACAGAAACTGATCCAGAATGGTCAGATTTAAGAGTCTTTATTCTTAAGTTTTTTCTTATTTATTTATTTATTTATTTATTGCTGTGCTGGGTTTAATTGCTGCACAAGCTTTTCTCGAGTTGCAGAGAGCGAGAGCTACTCTCTAGTTGCAGTGTGCATTTTTCTTATTGCAATGGCTTCTCTTATTGCAGAGCATGGGCTCGAGGGCAAGTGGGCTTCAGTAGTTTTAGTACATGGGCTCAGTCATCGCAGCTCCCTGGCTCTAGAACACAGACTCAGTAGTTGTGGCACATGGGCTTAGTTGTTCTATAGCATATGGGATCTTCCCAGATGAGGGATGGAACCCACGTCTCCTGCATGACAGGCAGATTCTTTACACCTGAAGGAAGCCCAAAGGTCCTTATTCTTAACCACCAGATGATACTGCCTGCCTAGACAGCTGACCAACTACCAGGGGTTGAGGTGAGGCAAAGTGAAAGCCTATAGCAGAAAAAAGACCTGCAACTCTGCCTAGCCCATTGTCCCAAATTTGACCTGATCTAATGCTAAAGAATAGGCTTCAGTGGCTCAGTGGTAAAGAATCCACCTGCAATGCAGGAGATGCTGGCTTGATCCCTGGGTCAGGAAGATCCCCTGAAGAGCCAAATGGCAACTGCTTGAGTAGAGGAGCCTGGCTGTTTACAGTCCATGGGGTCGCAAACAGTTGGACACAACTTAGCAACAACAACGCTAAGGAATATAGATAAACTAAAGCCTCCTACAGCCTTTTGTATAAGAATAGATTATAATCCCAAACTCCCAATCCACCCTCCCCCACTCCCCACTGTGGCAACCACAAATCCGTTCTCTATGTCTGTGAGTCTGTTTCATAGATAAGTTCATTTGTGTCATATTTTAGATTCCACATATGAGTGATGTGTGTGTGTGCTTAGGTGCTTAGTCACTCAGTCCTGTCCAACTCTTTGTGACCCCATGGACTGTAGACTGCCAGACTCCTCTGTCCATGGGGACTCTCCAGGCAAGAATACTGGAGTGGGTTGCCATGCCCCCCTCCAGGGGATCTTCCCAGCCCAGGAATTGAACCCAGGTCTCCCGCATTGCAGGCAGATTTTTTACCATTTGAGCCACTGGGAAAGCCCAAGAACACCAGAATGGGTCACAAGTGATATCAGACAATATTTGTCTTTCTCTTTCTGACTTACTTCATGTTGTATGATAACTTGGGATTTGGGACTAGTAGATGCAAACTATTATACATAGAATGGATAAACAATAAGGTCCCATTGTATAGCACAGGGAAATATCTTCAACATCCTGTAATAAACCATAATGGAAAAGAATAAAAAAGAATAAATTATAAAACTAAAATAAATGCTAGTTACAAAAAAGAAAAACAATAGGTGAATGGTCTAGCAATTCTAGTTATCTCCTTTTCAAGAGCCTTCTCTGATGCATATCAAATAGTACTTCACAGAAGCCTAAGCCTCTCAACACAAGTCTAGTACTTAGGCTGACAGTAATCTGGTCCCAACCCAACTTTCTGGTTTTCTCTATACTTGAGATTGTAGATAAACATTTTTTCAACTCCAGCCAAATAAACTCATTATCCTTATACTGTATTTTCTTTGTATATCTGCTGTATTCACATGTTTCTCCTAAAGAATTTATCTTTCCTCTCTTCATCCCTATTCAAAAACCGTACATACCCACCAGAGTCTGGCTGAAATTCTATTCTTTCCCTGCCACAACAAGAACAGGGCAGTAGAGCTTCTAAGAGCCTGACAGTGGTTACAGCAGTCAATAGAGACCTTTGGCAGGAATTGTTCCCAAATGTACATGAGTGGTTTCTGTTAGTGCTTGATGCTAGGGCATATGAGGGCCACCCATGTAGTCTCAGTATGTCTCACCAGTTCATCTGGAGCTAAAAAAGCTTTCTCATGTCCCTAGTGAGATGCTGGTGTCCTGGTCTCAGGCTAAGTGTAATCCAAGAGAGAGGATGAACGTACTATTAATGGTAAAAACAGATCGTCCCTGCTGCCAAGATGAGCTCACTTAACCCCATACAGCTTAAAAGGCTTGCTCCAAAAACACCTTACATTTGTTCCCTGCTGTTTTTGCCTTTTGGCCACTGCTTATACTAGCTCCCCTGTCTGCAGTAGGCCTTGTTTTCTCTCTTTGCTATTTCCCCTTCCTTTCTCTAGATAATTCCTCCCATTCTTTAAGACATACCACTTAGTATCACTCTCTCCAGAAAACTGACCCTGACTATCTTTCAGGATTACGTGTGACTCCCATGTGCTTCCATAATTTATTATGTATATCTCTACGACTGCCCTCACTATCTATCATTGATTTTTATTTATTTTTTTAGTCTACCTCCCCCAATAACTGCCAGCTTCTGTGCAAAGCCTGCATCTCATTCATTGTTATATCTTTTGCAGCCAGGAGAGGGCCTGATACATAGTGGTATTTAATATTTTACTGAATATGAGTGAATTAATTAACGAGCAAACAAACTGGAGAGCTCTCTATCAGGTCAGAAGATGTGGCCTCTTTCTTCTAGAGTTGAACTTGAAAATAGTGGCACTAATTCTCTGAAGACAAGTCCTTGTCCTGCACAGACAAAAAAGCTGCAGAGGAAGCTGTCGGGAGACCCGCATCTGGGAGCTGTCCAGGGTACTGGGCTGGCTGCAGGGCTAGCCTCACCCAGCGGGCCATGTGCAACCATGCTCTGTCGTGAGCTCACGGGCTCTCTGCCTTAGGTTTTTGCCTAACCAGACCACTAACACCTGCTATATTCCTGGCTACCTCCTGATCCAAAAGCCAGTTCTCTACTATACTGAAGTTTTCCAAGTGCCTTCCTTAACCACCATATGGAAGGTTCCCACCAACACAGACTTCTCAGGCTTGAATCTCCACCTACCTTCAATCATTACCTCATGCCAGCTGGCTTGAGTATAGAGGAGTGAGGACAAAACCCCTACTCCTTCATTCACTGGAGCTGAAGCTGCATAAATTCTCATGAGGGAATCCCCAGGACCTGAAACTGCCTTCAAAAGCAAATTTCAGGTTCCCTGAATTTTACAGGCTCCTTGCAGTCACCTAGCCCTTAGATCCAGCCATAACAAAAGCTCCTCACAGAAAATCCTCCTCAGCTCAACAGTCCTCCCACTGTAAGCATCCTTTGGTCCAGGGCAGTAGGCTCTCCCAGAAATGTCCTGCTAAAAGCTCTTGTAAATGCCCTTCTCTCTTTCTATCTCGTGAACACACACACACACACACGTATGTATACGTCACCTGGGAGTAACTGCTGGTTTGTGGGTCAGAGGAGATAAGACAACCCTAAGTCTTTAGCCTAAGGTCTTAATGGCCTGGTAATTGTGGACTCCGGGGCCAGAAAAATTTGCAGGTTTCTCCCCTTCTCAGCTTAGCTTTGGAAGTGTAACAACCACTGAGTTCAAAGGACATCCTGGCCTCAAAGGAATTAAGGGGTGCCGTTAGGAAGCTGATGACCTCGGCAGCTGTCAGAGCTGAAAATTGGCTGCCTTGTGCCTCTTGGCCAGCCCCTTTCACATCTGTGAAAGAAACTGGTCACGGTTGAATCACTCCTCTTTTGTCTTCATGGATTTTAATCTTTCCTCCAAAGCCTAGGGGTGTTTACTAGGATATCAGAGAAAGGGAAGGAAAATATGATCTGTACCTCCTTGCCCATACATCTTACTCCTATATTCTACTATTAAATAAGTCAGCCAAAGCTGAAATCAAGTATTTTCTGCATTGAGAGTCTATCACCCTCAAAACATTGACTTGCCAATAAAAAGTTGTTGCTGCTGATAGCCAAGAATATTTCTAATTCAAAATTGAAAGGTGGTATAGCCATTTTATTTGTATTTATTTATTCATTCATTTTCTGGCGGTGCTGGGTCTTCACTGCTGCACAGGCTTTTCTCTAGTTGCAGAGAGTGGGGCTATTCTCTAGTTGTGGTGCACAGGCTTGTCATTGTGGTGGCTTCTCTTGTTGTGGACCATGGGCTCTAGAGTACATGGGCTCAGTAGCTGTGGTTCCCAGGCTGTAAAGCACAGGCTCAGCAGTTGTACTGCACGGGTCTAGCTGCTCCATGGCATGTGGGATCTTCCCAGATCAAAGATCAAACCTGTGTCTCCTGCATTGGCAGGCGGATTCTTTACCACTGAGCCACCAGGGAAGCCCCTAGCCATTTTAAAGAGAACGCTTTGCTTCCCTGGATAATTCTGAGCATCCTTTCTTTTCTGACCAACTCTCTCTGCAATCCCAGGGTCCTGGTTCTCCCACCTAACTTACTCAGTGTTACCTGCACCAAAATGCCCCAGGCCTCTGTTGAACATCTTTCCACTACATCCACTTTCCTTCTAGTTCCTAACAACTCTCTTTTTACCTCTGAAGCAGCTTCAGAACACTTGCATCCACTGCAAGCCTTCTGAGGTGGATATGAAAAGAGCCTGGTAGAGGACAGGCGGCCTGGACTCCTATAGGTCCACAAGTTGTCTCTGCATTTAATTATCTGTGCCTCCTCCACAAGTCTCTCTGATGTCATCACCCTAAAATGAGAGACCTGAACGCCAAAGACCTTTCTAAGCCTCATGCTCTATGTACCACCCTAAATAGGTATTTCCCATTGACTTCTCTACAAGTTTTGAAACATCTTTGTCTACCTGGTGCTTACATCTAGTGTCCATCTGCTTTGCCTCATTTTAGGGTTTTCTCTATCCAGGCTTTTAAAATACTATTGTTAATATATTTTTAATCAAATAAAAATATGACTAAAGTAGTCACTTGCACTGGCATCTACATGACATCCTAATGAATCCTGAACATTTTAGCCAAATAGTCTGTGTCTTTAAGGCTAAGCATGTGGATATTTGTAAATATCTCATTATTTTATAGTAGGGAAGCAAAACACTGACAGAATGGTTCATTTGGTGGTCTGGCCATCAAGGAGGCACCCTGAATAAACTTGGAACATCTACACACCATAGTATTCACTGGTGCTGAAAAAACTCTGGATGGCAAATATTCTTAATTATAACAAATTGTCCCTTTGCCCTCAGAGAGGGCTCAAATTTTCAATAGAGATCCTACTGAAATGCTAAACTATGCTTCTATCATCTTTGTCTTCCAGATCCCAAAACTGAAATTTCCCAAGCTTTATTCTGTGATCTTAGCATATTTCAAAATTTGCCTTTTTAAAAAAAAATGCAAAGCTTATCTCTGTATGGTAAAAATTAGATAAGATAATAATTAGCTGAGTTAAGGCAAGAAAACAAACTGAAATACCGAGTACAAAATGCTTAAAGGAGATATCACTTTTTAGATGTCTAAAATTATACTTCTTATTTTTCTTTATTCTAGCCTTTCTTATAGACAGATTTTAAGCAACAAAATAAAAGCAATATACTAAATTACCTATCATATTTGCTTGCAGAAACCAGAATCTATAACTCTGTTTGTTTTTTTTTTTTCATACTGCTGGCTTTTTCCACTACCCTGCCTTGTATCCCTGTAGGGTAGGAAAAACCTTGGCAAGCATCCTGAAATCGCCAGGGGGTAGACAGCAGAATGTGCTTCCTACCACTGAAACACTCTCATTGTTCACACACTAGCCACACCACGGAGAGAGTGACCTCTTTCCAACACTGACAAGTGAACATGAACAGCCCTGCTGACTTTGATTGGCGGTTCACTGGGTCTCTGACCTTGAATGACATTGCTGGCAGATTTTGATTGGCAGGCTGCAGCACAGCAGACCACCTCCAATACACATGCCCACTCTTCAGAAATTAGTCCTTATCTTTTAAAAACCACTCATGTGTTCTCAAAACATAACACAAACCAAAATGTGACCGAGGGCATCAAACAGATGAAAAACAAAAAGCCATTAATTTACACCCCTCAGATCCCACTTGTAATTGACACATCCAGTGACACAGTTAGTCAGTCTTTGACTGCATTTCCATGAGACCAAATACAAAAAGCTGGTGAGAGAAATTCAGGCAGTCATACAGATAAGTGGTCTACAGAACACCAAACATTCAGATACTTAGGCACCTCTGGATGGCTCTTGACATGCAGGCAAAACATATGGGTGACTGAACAAAGGTTTCATTTTTCTCTGAATACTTAGGCTTAGCCAAAGGAAGTCTCAGTCTTGGCCAACTGTCCTCATCTAGCATATGCCTGGGTGAGACTTGAGATGATGGATGATGCCCTTACCACTATTCTGGTGAATGAAAATGTGCTGACTTTAACCCTGTACTCCACACAGCATCCATATCAAATTTTTCCCTTAATAAATAAAAAATATTTTTCCAAATAAAAATGGCACAAATGTCTTAAGAAATCATTGCCTTACTTTGAAAATAAAATCAGTATGTTTCAAAACTGGGTACAAACCATGAAACTCCCATGTTCCTTATTAAACAGGGTGTGTTTTACACCTGTGCTCAACTTAAAGCTCCACTAAAATGAGAGTGAAAGAATGTAAAAATTTTTAAACCTTTAAGTACAAAGAAAATGAGACGGAGACAATACAAGTGACAGACATCAAGAACTTTTGAGAAGTTGGAAAGGAACTGGAGGAATTAACAGAAGTGAACATTTTGATAGCTAAATACCTACATAGAATAAGTAAGCTAGTTCTCCCAACAGCACCTGGCAATGTTCAGGAGTTAGAGACCCCTGTGTGTGTGTTAGTTGCTCAGTCTTATCCGACATTTTGCAACTCCATGGACTACAGCCTGTCAGGCTCCTCTGTCCATGGAATTCTCCAGGCAAGAATACTAGAGTGGGCTGCCATTCCCTCCTCCAGAGGATCTTCCAGACCCAGGGAGTGAACCCAGGTCTTACACATTGCAGGCAGTTTCTTTTACTGACTGAGCCACCAGGGAAGCCTACAGATCCCTGGGACAACAGAAGCGAAAAGCAAAGGAGAAAAGGAAAGATGGACCCATTTGAATGCAGAGTTCCAAAGAATAGCAAGGAGAGATAAGAAAGCCTTCCTCAGTCATCAGTGCAAAGAAATAGAGGAAAACAATAGATTGGGAAAGACTAGAGATCTCTTCAAGATAACTAGAGATATCAAGGGAACATTCCATGCAAAGATGGGAAAAATAAAGGACAGAAATGGTATGGATCTAACAGAAGCAGAAGATATTAAAAAGAGGTGGCAAGAATACACAGAAGAACTATATAAAAAAGAACTTCATTACCCAGATAATCATGATGGTGTGATCACTCACCTAGAGCCAGACATCCAGGAATGCAAAGTCAAGTGGGCCTTAGGAAGAATCACTACGAACAAAGCTAGTGGAGGTGATGGAATTCCAGTTGAGCTATTTCACATTCTAAAAGATGATGCTGTGAAAGTGCTGCACTCAATATACCAGCAAATTTGGAAAACTCAGCAGTGGCCACAGGACTGGAAAAGGGCAGTTTTCATTCCAATCCCAAAGAAAGGCAATTCCAAAGAATGCTCAAACTACCACACAATTGCACTCATTTCACACGCTAGTAAAGTAATGCTCAAAATTCTCCAAGCCAGGCTTCAGCAATATGTGAACCATGAACTTCCAGATGTTCAAGCTGGTTTTAGAAAAGGCAGAGGAACCAGAGATCAAATTGCTAACATCCACTGGATCATTGAACAAGCAAGAGAGTTCCACAAAAACATCTATTTCTGCTTTATTGATGACACCAAAGCCTTTAAGTCTGTGGATCATGACAGACTGTGGAAAATTCTGAAAGAAATGGGAAAACCAGACCACCTGACCTGCCTCTTGAGAAATCTGTATTCAGCTCAAGAAGCAACAGTTAGAGCTGGACATGGAACAATAGACTGGTTCCAAATAGGAAAAGAAGTATATCAAGGCCATATATTGTCACCCTCCTTTTTTAACTTATATGCAGAGTATATCATGAGAAATCTGAGCTGGAAGAAGCACAAGCTGGAATCAAGATTGCAGGGAGAAATATCAATAACCTAGATATGCAGATGACACCACCCTTACGGCAGAAAGTGAAGAAGAACTAAAAAGCCTCTTGGTGAAAGTGAAAGAGGAGAGAGAAAAAGTTGCCTTAAAACGCAACATTCAGAAAACTAAGATCATGGCATCCAGTCCCATCACTTCATGGCAAATAGATGGGGAAACAGTGGAAACAGTGTCAGACTTTATTTGGGGGGGCTCCAAAGTCACTGCAGATGGTGACAGCAGCCATGAAATTAAAAGAAAACACTCCTTGGAAGGAAAGTTATGACCAACCTCGACCGCATATTAAAAAGCAGAGACATTACTTTGCTAACAAAGGTCCTTCTAGTCAAGGCTATGGTTTTTCCAGTGGTCATGTATGGATGTGAGAGTTGGACTGTGAAGAAAGCTGAATGCCGAAGAATTGATGCTTTTGAACTGTGGTGTTGGAGAAGACTCTTGAGAGTCCCTTGGACTGCGAGGGGATCCAACCAGTCCATCTTAAAGGAGATCAGTCCTGCGTGTTCACTGGAAGGACTGATGTTGAAGCTGAAACTCCAATACTTTGGCCACCTGATGCGGAGAACTGACTCACTGGAAAAGACTCTGATGCTGGGAAAGATTGAAGGCAGGAGGAGAAGGAGAAGACAGAGGATGAGATGGTTGGATGGCATCACCAACTCAATGGACATGAGTTTGGGTAAACTCCAGGAGTTGGTGATGGACAGGGAGGCCTGGCATGCTGCAGTCCATGGGATCACAAAGAGTCGGACATGACTGAATGACTGAACTGTACTGAACTGAACTGAAAACAGGACAAGTAGATGAATGTTAGTATGAAAAGCATTCAGATTCTCAGGCTCCCTCTCAAACTACAAAGTAACCAGCCCTCTCTTAACCCACAGAAAAGTTTATTCCTTGGATAAACTGAACCAAAGAAGTCCAGTCTCAATACACAGAGGCAGAGCAAAAACACTGTAGTGAAAACAGAAGAATAAGAAAAAGCCCACATTGTAAACAGTAACCTTCCAACTTCCTTCTACCACTCAGCTGAGATACTGCTGGCAGCCAGGTATAGACCTCTTTGACATAGGTCAGGGTCCCTGGGAAACAAATAATGGAGAGACCGGTGTGTAAAAGAAAGTGTATTGGAAGTGTTCTGAAGATACACCTGTGGAGGAAGGCAAATGCATGACTAGACAGGGAAAAAGTGCAAAGGAAACGCAGCGGCTGCAAAGGACCCTGTCAATCCCATGGGGAACTCTTGAGTTGGCTCTTCAGAGTTATCCCTTACTGAAGCAAGAAGTCAGACCTCTGTACCCCCGATACCAGACAATCACTGAATGCAGGTTATTCTCTTCAGCTAGAGGCAATTCAGGAAAAGAGACCCAGAGTGCTTGTACCATTTTACATTCATATCTCTTAACAGTATTTTTTGCACAAAGCAAGTTTTTAGTCTCGATGAAGCCCAATTTATAATTCTTCCCAAAATTGTGTATTTAGCATCATGTCTAAGAACTCTTTATCCCTAAGACCCAAATATTTTTTCCTGTGACCTTCCTAAAGTTGTTTTTTTCGCTTGTGTGTGGTTTTTTTTTTTTTTTTTTTTTAACTTGCTTTGTGGGGGAAAAAAAGCCGTTAAGGGATATAAACATAGAATGGTTCATGTCAATGTATGACAAAAACCACTACAAAGTAAAGTAATTAGCCTCCAACTAATAAAAATAAATGTTAAAAAAAACTGATAAAAAAAAAACATAGAATGGTATGAGCAGTCTGGAAAAGTTTCTTAATTTCTTAAAATAATAAATGTGCGACTATCATAAGACCCAGAAATTGTAATATCAGGCATTTTCTTCCTGAGAATGAAGACACAAAAACCTAAAAATGAATGGCTATTCATGGTGCTTTATTTTTAATAGCCAAAAACTAGAAACAACTCATATGTCCTTCAACAGGTGAATGGTTAAACAAAATGCGGTACCTTCATATCATGGAACACTATTCAGCAGTAAAATGCACTATGGTGATAATGCATCAACTTGGCTGAATCTCCAGAAAATTACAGAGCAAAATATCCCAGATTCCCAAATGTTACACACTATACATGATTCCATTAATATAACATTCTTTAAGTGATAAAATTATAGAAACTAAAAACAAATTAGTGATTGCTAAGGGTTAAAGAGAGGATGAGAATAGGAGATATATGACTAGAGCATGGTTATAAAGGGCAGTTTGAAGGATCCTTGTGATTTTGAAAATGTTCTGTATCTTGACTGTATCAATATCCATATTTTGGTTGTGAAATTGAATTATTGTTTTATAATTGTATCACTTGAGAAAACTGTGTAAAGGATACAATGAAGTCTCTATATTATTGGTTACAACTGCATGCTGAGCTAATGTATATAAAAACTTTTAATTACAAAATTATGTGGATATTAAAAAAGAAACCCAGCTGAGAGCTGTCAATCACAATCCCCATCCCCAGCAAAGGGAGAAATGATTGTTACAGTCCTCAAGGAGAAAGGAAGAGATCCGGAGGTGTAATTCATGGTTGAGTAGGATGCCATCCCCATCCTAATCAAATTCACATTTGTCAAGAGTCAGAATTAAAATTTACATCATCAGGAAGACAGGTAGGTAAATAATACAATGAGTGCTATGCTCACTAAAGTTACAGGACAAACTTTTAGTTCTACCAGCAGGAAAATGAAAGCATGAAGGCTCTGGGCTGTTTTTCCAGGTTAAAAATACATGAAATAGATGAAGAAGTATGCACTGAAATGAATCGGCAGGGCAGGCAGGGACAATAGTACCTGGTGGAAGGAAGACCATGAACCAAGAAATAAAAGTATCGACGTGTACAAAGAACTAAGTCCAAAGAACTAAGTGGATAAGCAGTGAGGCAGAAAGGGGTGAGGAGATATGTCTGTAAGAGAGCCTTGACTGAAATTAATTTGTCTATGCGATGGGGAGCCACTGAAGGTTTTTGAGCAGAGAAAGAAATTGCCAAATGTCAAGTTTTTAGATTTTTATTGTCAAGTGATCATAGAAAAGATTGAAACTGGGAATGATTCCAGGCAGAAATGCAAGTTGAAATAAGTATGAGAAAGTCCAGAGAGGTGTTATAAAAGACTTTTGAAGAATGCATGCCGTGGTCAGAAAGAGGACAAATATACGATATCACTTATATGTGGCATCTAAAATATGGCACAAATGAACCTACCTACAGAACAGAAACAGACTGACAGATAGAGAACTCAGGTTTGTGGTTGCCAAGGATGGGGTGGGGAAGGAGAGGGATGAACTGGGAGTTTGGGGTTGGTAGATGCAAACTATTACATTTAGAATGGATAAACAACAAAGTCCTGCTGTGTAGCACAGGAAGCTATATCCAATCTCCTGGGATAAACCATAGTGGAAAAGAATATTTTTTTAAAAAAATGAATGTACGTATGTGTATAACTGAGTCACTTTGGTATACAGCAGAGATTGGCACAACACTGAAAATCAACTATACCTCACTTAAAAAAATGCATGCTATGGACTCAAGTAGGCTCATACGTCATTCTCATTCTGCTACTTAACTAGCTAGGAAATCTCATACAACTCACTTAATCTCTCTAAACCTCAGTTTCTCAATTGTAAAATATGGGATGACAATAGTTGGTTTAAAGAATTGGGGTGGGGCGGCTGACAAATAGATGAGATAATACATGCAAACTGCTTAGTACAGTCCTGGCACAGAGGAAGAGCTTATTGCACAAAATCTGTTTGGGAGCAGCAGCAATAGCCATGTGCTATGGGCCAGAATTACCATGTAGGCAGGGAGCCATTGTGAGGAAAAGCTTTTGAAGAAGAATCAAGAAGATTTGGGTTTTTTTCTATGAAAAAGAAAAAAAAAAAAGGTGAATTCGAGGATGTCTTCATGGTTTTGAGCCCGGGTGTCTAGTATAGTGGTAACACCACAGCAAGAATTATGGACTTGTAAAGGGTAGGAAATTTGGTACAATTTTGATATGTTTTATTTTTATAGGGCTAAGTTTTACTTTGTTATTGTTCAGTCACTCAGTCATGTCCAACTCTTTGTGACCCCGTGGACACAAAGCAGCACACCAGGTTTTCCTGTCCTTTACCATCTCCCAGAGCTTGCTCAACTCATGACCATTGAGTCAGCAATGCCATCCAACCATCTGGTCCTCTGTTGTCCCCTTCTCCTCCTGCCCTCAATCTTTCCTAGCATCAGGGTCTTTTTCAATGATTCGGCTCTTTGTGTCAGGTGGCCAGAGTATTGGAGCTTCAGCTTCAGCATCAGTCCCTCCAATGTATATTCAGAATTTATTTCCTTTAGGATGACTGGTTTGATCTCCTTGCAGTCCAAGGGACTCTCAAGAGTCTCTCCAGCACCACAGTTCAAAAGCATCAATTGTTTGGCACTCAGCCTTCTTTATGGTCCAACTCTCACATCCATACATGACTACTGGAAAAACTATAGCTTTGACTATATGGACCTTTGTCGGTAAAGTGATGTCTCTGCTTTTTAATATGCTTTCTAGGTTGGGCATAGCTTTTCTTCCAAGGAGTAAGCATCTTTTAATTTCATGGCTGCAGTCACCATCTGCAGTGATTTTGGAGCCCACGAAAATAAAGTCTGTCCCTGTTCCCATTTTTCCCCCATCTATTTGCCATGAAGTGATGGGACCAGATGCCATGATCTTCATTTTTTTTAATATTGAGTTTTAAGCCAGCTTTTTCACTCTCCTCTTTCATCCTCATTAATAGGCTCTTTAGTTCCTCTTTGCTTTCTGCCATAAGGGTGGTGTTATCTGCATATCTGAGGTTGTTGCTACTTCTCCCAGCAATCTTGATTCCAACTTGTGCGTCATCCAGCCCAGCATTTCGCATGATGTATTCTGTATGTAAGTTAAATAAGCAGGGTGACAATATACAGCCTTGACGTACTCCTTTCCCAATTTTGAACCAGTCTATTGTTCCATGTCTGGTTCTAACTGTTTCTTCTTGATCTGCATACAGGTTTCTCAGGTAAGGTAGTCTGGAATTCCCATCTCTTTAAGAATCTTCCACAGTTTGTTTTGAGCAAGTTTTACTTGCTCAGTGTCAAATTATGAATGGGGATGGAGCTCAAAATGTATGAGGGAAATAAAGTGTCAAGGAACTGTATTTCGAGGAAGAACAGAGGTGGGCAACTTAACCTCTGAAGGATTTCCACATTTAGGAGTAAGAATAAAACTAAAGTAGTAGGAAAAATAAACAGAAAAGCAGATAAGACAAATGTTATGGTTAATGTTATGTGTCAATTGAAATAGGTCCTAAGGTAACCAGATAATTGGTCAAACACTATTTTAGGTGGGTCTGTGAGGGTATTTCTGGATGAGATTAACATTTCAATTGATAGACTGAGTAAAGCAGACTGTCCATCCTAATGTCAGTGGCCCAGTTTATTAAAGTCTTGAATAGAGAAAAAAAAGACTGACCTTCCACAAATAAGAGGGAATTCCTCTTGCCCAAATGCCTTAGCTGTAATGTGTTCTTTGCCATCCTTAGATGCAAACAAACATCAGCTCTTTCCAGGTCTGCCTGCATTCAGACTGGAACTATACCATCAGCTCACCTGGGTCTCCAGCTGGCCAACTGTAGGTCTTGGGATTTGTCAACCTCCATAATCATGTAAGCCAATTTCTTATAATAAATGTATATATTAAATCATTTATACATAAATAAGTTATATAGATAGATATGTTTTAGTTCTGTTTCTCTAGAGAACCCTGACTAATGAAAAGAATGCCGTTCCAAGGAAGGTCATTTCAAGAAGGAGCAAGTGATGTGCTAAGTAGCTGTATAACTAAACGATAACAAGGTTTAATAAGTAACCTCAGGGTTAGATGGCCTTGATATTAAAAGTTGTAATAGTCCAAGGGAGCTGGATTGCTATGTAGTAGGTTTATAAAGTCTCTTGTTTTAATCCAGCAAACCTCATCAACTATTTTCAGACAACATCTCAAGAGTATGGTTGGAAGTCAAAAAGCACATTCAAAATTATCCTTGAAAACATAAAAATAGACATATACAAGAAGGATAGTATAGCTGGTGTCGATCTGCCTGCAAAGTACATCTTTCAGTACTAGGGATTTAGTCCTGGCAGGGATAGACTTGTTTGATGTTTAAGTTTCCTTTGTGTTCGGTCTCTCAGTTGTGTCCTACTCTTTGTGACCCCATGGATTACAGCCCGCCAGGTGCCTCTGTCCATGGAATTTTCCAGTCAAGAATAGTGGAGTGGGTAGCCATTTCCTTCTCCAGAGGATCTTTCTAACCCAGGGATCAAACCTGCATATCTTTCAACTCCGGCATTGGCAGGAAGATTCTTTACCATCGTGCCATTTGGCTGCTGTAATAAACTACCTCAAATTTGATACAACAGAACTTATTCTTTCACAGTTTTAGAGTCCATAAATCCAAAATTGCTTTTATTGGTACTGCCAGGGCTGCACACCCTTCAGAGGCTCTTGGGAAGAACCTGTTCCCTTGCCTTTTCTAACTTCTTAAACTATATTCCTTAGCTCATGACCCCATCTTCCATCTTCAAAACCAGTGGCCTAGTATCTGCTTTCTTAGGCTCTTTGCTCTGCTTCCTTTACATGGCTTTCTTTCGTGTGTGTCTGTATCAAATTTCCCTCTTAAAAGGACACATGTAATTTCATTTAGGACCTACCTGGATAATCCAGGATAATCTCCACATTTCAAGATCCTCACATACTCAAAGTCTTTTTTGCCATATATGGTTCAAGAGATTAGGATGTGAATATCTTTGGAGGGCCCATGATTCAGCCTGCCACAGTTGATAATTCCAGGACTGCATCCAAACGGGTATCCTGGCATCCAAGTCAACTCATCTTTTAGCCTAGGTCCTAACCTCAAAATCCAAACCTAAGTACTGAAAAGAGAAGCTCTGTAAAACCTAAGCCTGAGGATAACCAGAAAAAATACAGGCATTATAAAGGGAGAACAGAAGATAAGATCCCTTTAAGAAAGATAATCTACAGTTGTGGAAGGCCTGTCACTTAGTGAGAGCTGTGAGCCAATCAGATGCTTTGTCAGGAGGAAAAGCAACAGAAAACCTGCCTAATTGGATTGGCTGCCTTAATGGGCCAGAAGTCAACAAGTCAGAATGAAAAATATACTCAATTCAACCACCTGGAATTGGTTGTAAAAAGGATGCAATAAAATAGGTCAATTTTCTGGAACTAGTACAAGGGACCATACCCAAATGGACTGAATGCTTCTGTCTTTATGCACCTGTTTGTCACTTGGTGACTACAGCTTTAAACCACTCAAGATACATGAATCTACCTTGTTTTTAAAGGGTTAAAAACAGCCAATGAATTTATTCATTTTGAGTGTCATTCCCAACCACTGCCAGTCAACTAAACTTGTTAAAAGAGTTTGACTTATCATACCAGTTCTTTCTCTGCTCAATGACACAACTCATCCTTTTTAATACATTACCACTGTTTCAGTGTATGCTTTCACCAAGGTATATCTGGATGTTTTATCTTCTCAGAATGCTATCACACTGCATGAAATTCTGTTTTTATATGCCTCCAACAGGGAAGTTGTTTTCATAGTGGATTAAATATTTGTGATCCAAATGGTCCATGAAGCCACAAAAGAGGACTCACAGTTTTGATTGTTCATAGCACATTAAAATGGCCACGGAAGAAGTGGAAATGGATATTTCTGAGAACGGCTTTTTCGCAAGGTCCTACTGTTAAGTCTTCACCTGCCATCCTTCATTTACTCTCAGAAAGTATTTTACTAAACTGCCAGGCAAGCCTCTCTACACAAGTCCCTGCTCTAAAGGTTCTCACAGTAGAATGGAACAGAGGCAGAAAGAGAGCCTCACTGGCCAGATTCTGGATTTTCATCATTTATGTTAGAACTGTATTAAGCCTTCTAAGCCCTGTGTAATGTAATGGGTTGGCTGAATAGTGTCCCCTCAAAATTCATGTCCACTCAGAACATCAGAATGTGACCTCGGTGGGGAAAAAAAGTCTTGGAACATATAACTAGTTAAGGATTTTCAGATGATATCATTCTAGATTTAGGTTAGTGCTTAAATCCAATGACCTACTTAGTGTATCATCTCCCTTTCTAATATAATGTAAGAGCATACTGCTCTATCTACACCTTATAGTAAACATATTTCCAGGATGCTTTTCTAGTTTTCCACTGGGTTCTTTGAAAGTTGACAGTTCATTCCTGGTTTTGAGATATTGACCTTATTCCTACAAGCTTTTGCTTTGTGTCTTGTGTTAATGACAGTCCCACACAGCACTTGCTTATGAGACCAGCATTCTTCTACTTTTCTCTGGCCAATAGCTATTTTAAAGTTAAAGATTCTGTTTATAGAAAAGTACCATTTGGATTGAACTGACCAAATAAATGATATGACATTTCCTAGCACTCACAGCTGATTGTGTGTCTAAGTAAAGAGACCAAGGTGAACAACTGTTTTGATGTTAGTCTGATTCAATGCCCTCAGTTTCACACAAAACACAGCCTTGAAAATCTAAGCCAGGTATGAATATCAAGAATAAAAAATGATTTGTACAGATGGCTAAAAAACACATGAAAAGATGCTCAACGTCACTCATTATCAGAGAAATGCAAATCAAAACCACAATGAGGTACCATTACACGCCAGTCAGGATGGCTGCTATCCAAAAGTCTACAAGCAATAAATGCTGGAGAGGGTGTGGAGAAAAGGGAACCCTCTTACACTGTTGGTGGGAATGCAAATTAGTACAGCCACTATGGAGAACAGTGTGGAGATTTCTTAAAAAACTGGAAGTAGAACTGCCATATGATCCAGCAATCCCACTTCTGGGCATACACACCAAGGAAACCAGATCTGAAAGAGACACGTGCACCCCAATGTTCATCGCAGCACTGTTTATAATAGCCAGGACATGGAAGCAACCTAGATGCCCATCAGCAGATGAATGGATGAGGAAGCTGTGGTACATATACACCATGGAATATTACTCAGCCATTAAAAAGAATTCATTTGAATCAGTTCTAATGAGATGGATGAAACTAGAGCCCATTATACAGAGCGAAGTAAGCCAGAAAGATAAAGACCATTACAGTATACTAACACATATATATGGAATTTAGAAAGATGGTAACGATAACCCTATATGCAAAACAGAAAAAGAGACACAGATGTATAGAACAGACTTGTGGACTCTGGGAGAAGGCGAGGGTGGGATGTTTCAAGAGAACAGCATCGAAACATGTATATTATCTAGGGTGAAACAGATCACCAGCCCAGGTTGGATGCATGAGACAAGTGCTCGGGCCTGGTGCACTGGGAAGACCCAGAGGGATCGGGTGGAGAGGGAGGTGGGAGGGGGGACCGGGATGGGGAATACATGTAAAACCATGGCTGATTCATTTCAATGTATGACAAAACCCACTACAATATTGTAAAGTAATTAGCCTCCAACTAATAAAAAAATTAAAATAAAAAAATTAAAAATAAAAAAAATGATGTTGGCCCATTACAAGCTGATATATCTGCTAACTCGAGCTGGTTAGCTGATTTGTCCCCACTGGGTCAGATCACAGGAGTACCTAGCTCCTAGTTACTGAGAGGTGGATGGAACAGTCAAGAAATATCAACATTAGGAACCAAATAGGGATTGAGGAAAGAGACACTTTTAGCTGAATCACAGACAGAGGTTAAATATGGCTCCAGCATTACTAGATCCAAAGGCCTACTGGCCAAAGAAAGGCAAAGGAAACTCTAGTCTGCAAAGCTGCCCCAAGACTCAGGGCAGATATAGGAATGCCACCAGGATGTCATTGGGGACAGAAACCTAAAAGAAAGAGCAAAGGTTTGTAGGAATAAGATCAACCTTATACAAACAGGAAAGTGTTTACATGGGGATAGTAAAAGCAGGTGCAATTCAGACAGGAAATCAAAAACAGGCATAAGTGAGGAAGGAGAAGCTAAGACGAATTAATTCCAACAGACTGTAAAATTCTCTGGAGCTTAAAACAGCAAATAGAACCAGGGAAGGGGATGGGAGCTTCATCATTTATGGAGCCCATCCTAAGTATCAGGCACTGTGCTAAGTATTTTCAACATATTATTAGTTTACTGCATACTACACAGTTGAGACTCAGAGAGATTAAATGACTCTCCCACATAAGCATAACTGATAAATGCAAATCCAAGTCTGTCCTGTCCAGAGCCAAGTTCTTTCTACTGTATCAACATTTGTCAAAGTGTAGATAGAGACCATCAGCAGCACTTGAGTAGCTTGTTAAACACACAGGTCCACCATTCCTGAATCAGGTTCTCTCTGCTGCTGCTGATGCTAAGTCACTTCAGTCATGTCCAACTCTGTGCAACCTCATAGACGGCAGCCCATCAGGCTCCTCTGTCCCTGGGATTCTCCAGGCAAGAATACTGGAGTGGGTTGCCATTTCCCTCTCCAATGCATGCATGCATGCTAGGTCACTTCATTCGTGTCCGACCCTGTGTGACCCCATAGACGGCAGCCCACCAGGCTCCTCTGTCCATAGGATTCTCTAGGCAAAAATACTGGAGTGAGTTGCCATTTCCTTCTCCACAGGTTCTCTCTAGGTGATTCTAAAATATATACACTGAAGTTCTAGAACCACCGTATTCACCACAGTGCTTCCTCTCTGAGGGAGGCCTATCCTCTGGGTATTAAGTGTTCTGGGCCTCAGATTAAATGATGGTCCTAAGTTCTGGGTGGGACTGAGCCCAAAGTGAGGGAGAAATGCCCCAATTACACAAAGGCAGGGCCAAAAGTGCAGACTGATTGTGCACAGAGCAGGGTGAGGGCACAGTCCCATCTCAAGTTTCACCTTAAAGCCTCCACACTCAGTGCAAGAACAAACCAACCAGATGGTCGAAGCCACATGGTCAGAATTCTGGCACCAATAAGGAAGTGGACCCAAATTCACTGATTATCAGTCAGTTCTTTCTTTCCTCCTCTGTGTGAGCTTCTCTGTGTTTCTTAACACCCCCACACTACCCCCTACACACACTAGTCTCAGCTTCCTTGTCAATAATTATAGTAATAGGTGACATTAACTGAGAACTTTCAGCGTACGAGGCCCTATTCTAGGACTTTTATATATGTTTATTTATTTTTTAATGTATGTTCCAAGTTTACCTTTTTTAAAATTTGCTGTGCTAAGTCTTCATTGCAGCCCGTGGGGGTGTCTCTAGTTGTAGCACATAGGCTCTAGAGCATGAGGGCTCAGTAGTTGCAGCACAGAGGCTTAGTTGGCCTGAGGCGTGTGGAATCTTAGTTGCCTGAACAGGGATTGAACTTGAGTCCTCTGCTTTGGAAGGTAGATTCTTAACCACTGGATCACTAGGAAAGTTCAGACTTTTATATATGTTTATTCATGTGAAGCTACAACTGCTTGATGAAACAGGTACAGTTTCTATCTTCATTTTTCAGATTAAAAAAAAAAACAAAACTCAAGTACAAAGAGATTAGGCAACTTTCTCAGGGTCACCCCACTGGCAAGTACTAAGGCTGGGATTCTAACAGAAAGAAGTCATAGTCTCAGTTACAACACTGTTCTTCTTCTATGACAATGTCTATGGAGTTACCTTCCATGCTACTGGGGTTCACTAGGAAGCTTTATGTACCATCTTATGACTCAGATTAGGAGTCAAACACTGCCCTGAGCATATATGTCTGACCAGTACTGATGAGGAGACAGGAGATCACTGCAAACTGGATCCAGTCACATCAGATTCTGCCATAATATTGTGAATGGACACGATCCAAGACTGTAAGTAAGCCACCTATGCAGAGTGGCCAAAGCCAGCAGACGCATGAATCCTGTTCTATTTACCATGAGTTCAGAAAGCGTGATGACATCACCAAAAGGCCTAATTTGGAATCCTAGAAAGAAAAAAAAAAATACTCTGCCTTGGAAATAGAGAAAGAAAATCAATAGGAAGGTGGATCTTTTAGGAGTTCCTGGGTACCAAAAAAAAACCCATAGCAGGACATGCTAGAGTGTTTTCTTCAGTGGCTGAAGTGTCTACAACTGCCCAACAAGGTAAATCAAATCTGCTGCCAATACATTCTTCTGCTGTCCAGATGAAAACGGCAGACTAAGCTAGTGAACTTTCACCCTTCACCCGCGCTCTTCAAGCCAAAGTACAGATTAAAAAAAATCAATAACCCCAATCGATGGGAAAATATTTTTAGTCTCTAACTGAACGATATGTTTTGACAAGGCCAAAGAGGAGCACAAAAGAATGGCAAAAGATAAAAGACAGAAAATTAGGAATTTGCTTTATTGGGGGAGGTGGAATCACCAATCACTTTCTTTTCCCTTGCTGACATTCATCTAAATTATCACGCAGCAAAGAAATAAAGTGTAAGGAGATGAATTTATAAGATGGCATGATTCACCACCAAGCACCTTAAAACCTATTATTGTTGCCACTTTTCGTTGCCATTTCCAAGAAAGCAATCTAGAGAAATGCCCATGTTCAGAATAGAGTCGGAGGAAGTAGCATTCCCCCAAAGAGGACAGAGCAGACAATGGGACGCAGCTTCTGCCCCCACCTAACCTGGAGATTGTATCCAATACTAACCGCATTGGAAAGTGTTTAAAATCCACCAATCTGGCTCCATTTTCTCTCAAAATAACCATTGTTTTTCATAACTCAATACCCTGGAGGTTTTCATAACTGAGCAAATTAACCACATAATATCATCTTGTCTTCTGGCCCCTTAAGCAGTAATTTATTTTTGTACATAGACCTGAGCATGCTATATTTCCAAAATTTATTTCTTTTTTTTTCTATATTGAATAAAAGTGATGAAGAAACATGAGACCCTGAATAAAATAAACAGAAATTACCTAGCATTTGTTTGCTTTTTCTGTCCAAGGAAATTCCAAACATACAGAATCACCTTACCGATCAATTAACATTTTCAATTGTTTATAGTGGTAACAACAATTGGTAAATAGATAGATTTATGGGATTCAAAAATCTATATAAATCTAATAGACTGTTAGTTGGAATAGCAGCAACCTATTTTACTTATTAATGCATTTCCTTTTCTTCCCCCCCATATCAATTCCTTGTCTTTTACTTGACAAGCATTTGGCATGAATTTAATAACTATCATTCTGCTATAATTCCTTATTTGTCCATCTACCAGAAGTTAAACACACATTTCTTATATTAATATATATCCAGGCTGATGGCTAGATCTCTGTAATGGCAGCCAATTCAACCCACAAAAATCAGTCAATTAAGTTAAAAGTTGGTTGCCAAACCAATGGCTTGGCATCACATATTTTGGCAGTCAAAGCATCTATTCAATAGCTATTTGATTAGCCAAATTTTTACACTGTTAGTGAGTTTTTTGCTGTTGAGACTGACATAGACTCTGTAAAGACAATCATTCTGGCAGAATGAAAAGATTTGGACATTCCAGTTCCCTGGGACTCTTCCATGAGATCTGGTGGCCAGTCCTGAACACTTATGTTCTGTTTATGCAAGTGAAACCTTCATGGACTGTTGCTACTCTCACTTCACAGACTCTCTAGCATACTTTCATCTACTCCTACATTTGTAATCTGAACAATGTACTTCTCTGTTCTGGTAATATAGATCATATGACACTTGCTTCTCTTCCCTGACCATTTAGTACATGCCATGGTCTCTGAGCCTAGCATTTTTCACTAACCTGATTTCATTTAATCCCACAACGAACCTACAACAAAGGTAACATTACCACTGTAACACAGAAGCAAAAAAAAGTCTTAGGGAAATGAGATAATTGCACAAGCCTACAATAGCTAAGTGGTAGAGCAGGGAATAAACCCATTTTTGTCTGATTCTTATATCTATACCACAAGTTCATTCAGTTGAAGCTACCACCACCTAGGTGGAATGGAGCTAATCAAATTAACATTAATAGTTGGAATGATCAATAAATTACACTTGTTCAAGGCTTTAGTTCACAAACTGTTCTATCATATTCAAATGGGCATGAAAATCACTTTTAATTTACTAAGTACTTTGTGACCCCATGGACTATAGCCCACCAGGCTCCTCTGTCCATGGAATTCTCCAGGCAAGAATACTGGAGTGGGGAGCCATTCCCTTCTCCAGGTGATCTTTCCAACCCAGGGATCAAATCCAGGTCTCTGGATTCGAATTCAGGTCTCTAGCATTACAAGTGGATTCTTTACCATCTGAGCTACCAATACATTTATTAAACATGTAGGAATGAAATTAAAAGATACTTGTTCCTTGGAAGAAAATTTATGACAAACCTAGAGAGCATACTAAAAAGCAGAGACATCACTTTGCCGACAAAGGTCTGAATAGTCAAAGCTATGGTTTTTCCAGTAGTCATGTATGGATATGAGAGCTGGACCATAAAGTGGACTGAGCACTGAAGAACTGATGCTTTCAAACTACAGGGCTGGAGAAGACTCCTGAGATTCCCTCAGACAGCAAGGAGATCAAACCAGTCAATCCTAAAGGAAATCAACCCTGAATATTCATTGGAAGGACTGATGTTGAAGCTGAGGCTCCAATACTTTGGCCACCTGATGCAAAGAGCCAACTTATTAGAAAAGACCTGGATACTGGAAAAGAGTGAACGCAGAAGGAAAAGGAGACAACAGAGGATAAAATGGTTGGAAGGCATCACCAACTCAATGGACATGATTTTGAGCAAACTCCAGGAGATAATAAAGGACAAGGAAGCCTGGTGTGCTGCAATCCATTGGGTCACAAAGAGTCAGACACAACTTAGTGACTGAACAACAAACAACAACAACATTCTGGGATTTTCCATTAGGCCCATTTGTTAAGGAATACTGCACAGTGAAAGATCAATAAATTGCAGGCACATTATAAATACATTATATGTACATCTGTGTGTACTTCAAAGCAGGTGGTTTGTCAAAAGGTACATATGTATGTTACCCATGAAGACTCATTTTCTTAGGATCTTCAAAGATAAGATGTCAAACTGCCATATTTCACAGATTCCACCCCCCCCCCAAATAGCTGTCATTATAATGCCATGCTTTGGGTTGCCCATTTGTTTACTTCATTTTTCACACAATAACCAAAGGAGTTAGAACAATGTGCTCATTCTTTTATTTATTTTTTTTTCACTTGGAATTTTATTTTTTTTTCATATAAATTGACTTTATTTTTTTTCCATTTATTTTTATTTTTTTTTATTTTTTTTCCATTTATTTTTATTTTTTTTTATTTTTTTTCCATTTATTTTTATTAGTTGGAGGCTAATTCCCATTATACAGAGAGAAGTAAGCCAGAAAGATAAAGACCATTATAGTATACTAACACATAAATATGGAATTTAGAAAGATGGTAACGATAACCCTATATGTGCTCATTCTTTTAAAAATTCCCTTTAAGTAGTTACTATGGTAGTTGTTGAAGCACTAGAGATTGAAATGAGTGAGTAATTATGTTGTTGAAAGTGTTCAAAATGCCCAGGGAAGTGTGATGACTACTTGAATTAGCTAATGAAAACATGCCAAATCACTGCCGAAAGATCTGTCACAAAAATCCATTCTCTGCAGTTGAGAAGTTACCAGCACTATGAAAAACCAGAATGAAACCTTCGTAATTTTGACTAGATAATCTGTGACTTTATCAATTGCAAGTAAAACTGAGTGTACACGTGAATCCCAAAATTTTCAGGATGAGGAGACATGCAGAACTCAGTGATTCATTGGCCATTACAACGTTCAAAATATTCCATTTCCAAGGGGGCTGAAATTTCCTCACTGCAATTGATTTATCTGGTTCCTTTTCTCTTCCTTATAAACCCCAAAGCTTGTTTCAGATTAATAAAGTAATATTAATAATAATAAAGATACCAACATTGACTGTACAAGATACTTTGCTAAGTGCTTCGTATTTATCAATTCATTTAATTCTCCCCAAAATCTTATCAGTTAGCTACTATTAGTCTCCACATTTTAAAGATGAGGACTGACATTAAGTAATTTGCCCAAAAGCATGAAGCTAGTAAGCTATATAGCCAGAGTTCATTTACTTACTCATCATCAGCCAGGCACAGGGGCAGGCCCTCTTGAAGAGCCAAAATGAACAAGGAAGACAACTCTATTCTTGTGAAGTTTACAAATTAAACCCAACCCCAGGTCGGACTTCAAAGTCCAAGCTATTAATCACCACACCAACCCATCAGCAAGTACATATTGATGGCTCACTGTTAGGAAGGCAGTCTCATGCATGCAGTGTTTCTTGGGCCTGGAGCACTTCTTTACCAAGAGATAAGAAGTCACTCACAGCCTGTGCTGGGCTTCTTCCTTATTCAGCCTCCATGTGTGTTCATTTGTTCTGCTTAAAGGTTTATACCATATGGTACCTGACCAGCCCACTCCTGCTGGAAGGGGATAGAGGTTTTTGTTACAGACAAAACGGGTGCATACAGGCCAATGGCTCTGCATCAGGTGCCAGGAGAGACTTGCTGACTACAGGGGACTGACACTACCAAAGCTGATCTTACTCAGTCTCTTTTCTATATGAGTAAAGCATTTTTCTACCCAGTGCTTGACTATGTTGTGTCTTCCTTGACAATTCTAATACCAAAATACAGTTAACAGAAGTGCTCACACTTCTACTCCTGGTGATAAGTAATAGATGCCACTTGCTTAACACATTTCATTCAGACACATTAAATATCGTCTTTCCATCCTCAAAACAGCCCAGTGAGTGGCAGAACTAGGATCTGAATCCACAGGTAAATCACAGCAACTCCCTCAAGGGCAGTGAAGATTCCCTTCGGCATAGTAGCTCACCCAATATTCTGTTACCCCTCTGAGCCTCCCATTCCCACTCCCACCACATTCCCCTGAGAACATATTACCTGAAACCCAAATTGTGAAAAATCCTACCTGGCTTCTCTCACACATATTGGCTTCTCTCTTTTGTTCTTGAGGTCCTCAAGGTTCAGTTCAAGCTTCCTAGGTGCTTCATCATATCATGACCCCAACTCAGAAATCTTCTCCTTGCTGTCTACCCAATAAATTCCCATTCCATATACCAGCATTCACAGCCCTCTACCATATGGACGCAGCTTCCTCTCCAGGTATATAACTTCTGCTCCTGGTCATGAACTGTGCCCTTGGGCACACTCTTATCCCAGTGCCCCTTACCTGCCCTGCTCACACACATCATGCTCAGTAGATACAGGAGCCTCTGCTCATTTGGACCTCCTGCCTGCAGTGTTCCCCTCTTACCTCCAGGGACAAACCCAAGTATCTTTGTACATGACACTCTCCTCCACTCATGAGTCCCCATTCTTGATACAAAGCACCTGGGGCAAACCATTTCCAAACTATATCCCCATTCTTCCACTCCCATTACTTCTTTGAATGGACTATATTATTTTAAGGTAGGTCAACATACAAATCCCAAAGTTTTAATGGATTAACAGTGAAGAAGGTTATTTCTTGATCCTATAATCATTCAACACAGGTCCAGGTGGGAGGAGAGTAAAGGATGTGTGCTCTGCTCTATGCTATCATTCATGAACCCAAGCAGTTAAAGAGACCCTACCATCTTCAACATGTAGCTTCCAAGGTACATGAAACTGATATCCAGTCAGCAGACTGGAAGAGACAGAGAGCAGATAAGACATATAATCAGTTCTTAAATATCTCAACATGGATATGCAATATACATCACTTCTACTAACATTATGTAACTGAGTGCTACATAGATGGCCATGACAGTGTAGGGATCAGGATACATTGTCATTGATTTCGCATCCACTTCCCAGGAACAATTTCATATTATGAAAGGAGATTGGGGAGCACAAAGTTTCAATGTATAGCTAACCACCTCTGCCACACACTCAAAAATCTGATCTACTGACTTGACACTTAAAGATCCTTCTCTACATTCTTCAAGGACACCATATCCTCCCTCCCATTTCCCCATCCCTGTGACTTTGATTTTACAACTTCATCTATGTGGCGTGCCCTCACCTCCCTGTACCTATTAATATAAATCCTTCAAGTCCAGCTCAGTTCTGACCTCCTCTATGAAGGCTTCCCTGATCCAGCCTGTGGGAAGTTAATTTCTCTCCTATCTGACTTTTATATCTTTTTGTAACTTCCATTATGATAGTGGTAGTCTACTTCACATTTTGTTTCTATTTATCCAAATCAACCCCTTTATTGGATCATTAGCTCTTAGAGAATGAGGCCCATGTCTCATTCATCTGTCTGTCCTTGCAGTGTTCAGTATCACGCCTGGCATGTAGTGTGTGTTCCATCCATGATGGCTAAAGTGATACTTCACAGACATGAAGCCACACTTATACTTCACTTTCTTGGGGGAATATTCCTGCCTGTGAAGAAATGAACGCCGCAATGGCTATGGCTATTCCTTCATCGTTCAAAGGGGAAAAAAACATAAATTTCATATCAACTATTTCTACTTTTTCCACTCAAAGCAGCAAGTGCTTTCTGTCATGCTGTTTAATGCTGCCTTTTGTGAGTATAATTAGAGCATTTTGAGTGACTGGGCTTCTATTTTATCCCATCACAGAGGCCCAGGTAGTTAAAAGACAACATCAAGACTACCAGACAATCAGAACCAGGGTCAGCAGCCTGCTCAGGAAGAATGAATGAGCTGCTCTCCAGAGCACAGCTCCCCACATGTTTGGCCAGGAAAATAAGATTTGTTTTACTTGTTCATTAAAGTCTTTTGTAAAGCCCTGATTGGTCATATTTCAGCATTTAAATAAGTGTTCTAAATCCAGAGACAACTTGATAAATTGTAGCATATCCTCATGATAGTATAATTTGTTGTCTTTTTAAAGATGATGTATTTACACCTTAAGGAACTAAAAAAAGAAGAACAAACTAAATTCAAAGTTGGCAAATGGAAGGAAATAATAAAGATTAGAACAGAAACAGATGAAATAGAGAATAGAAAAACAACATTTTTTAAAAAATGATTATTTTAAAAGGTTATTTTTTTATTTTAAAAGATAAGCTGATTATTTTAAAAGATAAGCAAAATCAACAAATCCTTAGCTAGACTACCTAAGAAAAAAGAGAATTCAAATGATAAAAATCAGAAATGAAAGAGAAGATATTTTAACTGATGCTACAGAAATATAAAGAATCATAACAGCTGACTACTATTAACACTTATACACCAACAAATTGGGCAACCTAGATGAAATGGATAAATTCCTAGAAACATACAGCCTACCAAGACTGAATCATGAAGAAACAGAACATCTGAACAGACCAACAATGAGAGGACTGACTCAATAACAAACCCTATTCTCCAGAAAGGAAAAATCCCAGATCAGACAGTTTCACTGGTAAATTCTACCGAACATTTAAAGAAGAATTAATACCTTCCTTCTCAAACTCTTCCAAAAAACTGAATAGAAGGGAACACTCCCAAACTCATTTTACAAGACCAGTATTACTCTGATACTAAAGCCAGATAGACACGATAAGAAAAAAAAAATACAAGCCAATATCCCTGATGAAAATAGATACAAATATCCTCAACAAAATTCTAGCATGCTGAATTCAGCAACCACCTAACATCGAGTAGGATGGCCACTATCAAAAATACAAAATATAAACAAACAGAAAATAACAAATGCTAGCAAGAATGCAGATAATATGGAAATCCTGCATACTCATTAAGAATGTAAAATGGTGTGGCTGCTATGGAAAACA
The DNA here is from genome assembly GCF_023699985.2 of Odocoileus virginianus. NCBI lineage: Eukaryota > Metazoa > Chordata > Mammalia > Artiodactyla > Cervidae > Odocoileus > Odocoileus virginianus. The sequence goes on from NC_069679.1 coordinate 45,805,614, forward strand.
GTAGAGAGGTTTCTTAAAAAATTAAAAATAGAATTACCATATGATCTAACAATCCAACTTATTGTATGTACCCAAAAGAATTGAAGACAGGATCTTGAGGAGATATTTGCACACCCATGTTCATTGCAACACTATTCACAATATCCAAGAGGTGACAGAGTTGGATAATATAAGTGTCCATTAACAGATGAATGGGTAAAGAAAATGTGTATACTTATTGTGCAATATTATTCAGGCTTAAAAAAGAAGGAAATTCTGTCATATGCTACAACATGAATGAATCTTGGGGACATTATTCTAAGTTAAGTGAATTAGCTGCACAAAGTCCAAGATTGCATGATTACTCTTAGGTGAGATATCTAAAATAGTCAAACAGAAACAAAAAGCAGAATGGTGGTTATTAGGAACTTTGAGGAGTGAGAAAAGACGATGTGTTATTCAATGGGTATAGAGGTTTGGTTCTTCAAGATGAAAAGTTTCTAGAGATCTGTTAAACAACAAGGTGTATACAGTCACCACTACTTTATTGTACATTTAAAAATAATTGAGATGGTAAGAAAAAATAGTAACGTATATGTATACTTATTGAAATTGAGATATTGACGATACAGTATTACTAAAAGAAAGTTAAAAAATAGCATATGTAATACAATTCCACTTTTGTAAATATGTATGCTGATATTTCATGTATATATATAGTACATATATTGTATGTATGCTTATGTATTTTATACATATATGTATATATATTCATTTTAGATTTATATATTTATACAGATATATATCTTCATATACTATGTACAATAGATTATCAGCACAACCTGACAGACTTCATGTGTATCTGATTTGTCATTTTATCACTAGTGTTCAGCACATAGATGCTAGAAATATTTGAGAAATGAATAAGAATATGTGCTACAGAAAGAGACTGGAAAGTTAACGTGTCAAAATATTAACAATGGTCATCTCTGTGTTGCAAGATATTTTGCATTTACCAGTCTGTATTTCTAGAATTTTTTCTAAAAAACAGTACTGTTTGTATTTTTTAACAAAAAAGAAGTAAGGTAATGGATGGAGAGAAAATGGTCTAAGTATAGATGTGTACATAGAGAAATGGAGAATTTTTAGCCCCAATAAATTTTACTTAAAATTCCCTGATAAAGTGCTTAAACTTCCCTTTTTACTCAGAGGGAGAAGGAGAGCCCTAGAAACACAAAGTATGATGATAAAAGAGGGAGGTTATGTCTACATGGTAAGGTCAGGAGAGAGCTTGAAGAAGAGGTATTGCCAGAGATAGGTCTAGAAGGACATGTGGACTTTCCATGAGGAAACAGAAAGGAAATTCATTTCCAAAGGGAGTTAAGACAATAATGATATGAATACTGGGAGTAATGAGGTGGACTTTCAGTGACAATTAGTTGGGACAGACTTGAATCTCTAAAAAATAAGAGATTATAAAGAGAGTTGGTCTGATTCTAGGTGGTTCTGCCTGTGGAAGCTTAGATTTTGAACTTCATTCTGTGGGTGATATATGACTATCCCTAATTTGTTAACAGATGGGTGGCTTGCCCAGAGTGCTATTTTACTAAGCTTTACCTACCAGCTACTTAAGAGTGGCCTCAAGTGGAGAGATAGGTTAGAAAGCTCAGGCAATATCCCAGGTTTCAGGTGATAAAGACCTGGACCAGGAGGAGAGGAGAGAAGCAGAAATAGACAACAGAGACAGATTATAAAAGACTATGAACAAAGAATCAATCAGACTTAGAGATCAGCTGTGGCAGCCCAGGAGATTACAGGACCAAGGAAAGCATTATGTATCCTCATGTTCTTTTTTTTCCAATGAGGCAAAATTATGGCAAAACAAATATCCAGAGCAAGTTGCAAGGCAGAAAACAATTTCAAAAGGAGGTCTGTGCAGGCAACAAGGCCAGCCCAGGACTTTAGGGGGGAGATACTTTAGGGGGAGGATGAGAAGGTTCCTTTTTGTTTTCCAATTGTTTGGAGGAAGTGCTGTGGATATCTGAAGGTAGTAAAGAATCAGACAATGAGGAGAGGAAGACTGAAGATGAAGGAGAGGTAGGATGCCTAAGATGGGTCTTCCAGTGGGGAGAGCAGAGGAGGGAATCCAGAGTAAGGCAGAGAAAAGGGAAGACACTGCATTTCTGAATCTGAAAGAAAGATGAGAGGGTACAATGTTCTGAGGCAGAGAGAAGTAGGGACTGTGAGCTCACGTAAGATTCATCTCAAGTTTTTATCTTTGCTATAAAGAAGTTACAGAGGCTGCCTACCTTGCTAGGAGAGGGTAAAGACTGAGTACAAAAGAATGCATCTAAAACATCAATGTGGAAAGGGTCTCGGAGAAGCAGAAGATGAATAAAGGATCAGATAGCTAGATTTTGACTGTGGGGGTTACATTCACAGGACTCAACAACTTGCACTGTGAATGCCACGGAGTCCAGGTCCTTTGGCAAGGAGGGAACTGGGCTGGGAAATGCTTGACGAGCCAGTAGGAAGCTATGGAAGGTTCAAGACACACAGAGGCCAATTGAGGCTGAGATGCACAGACAGAAAGAGACCCAAGGCTCGAGTGAGGTGGGAGAGGCTGACCAATAGGAAGTTAATCTGCTTTCACACTCTGTTATAACCTTTAGTGATTTAGGATGACAATGCCTCATGCAAAAGTCCTTGAGCAGGATAATGGGGAGTGACAGGTCTTTGCCCCTTAGGCTGGGCATACTGAGGACAGCAGTGGTCTCACCAGAAACAGGGAACACCATTGCATTTCTTATTAGAGCTTATTCTCTGCCCTCAAGGAACCTGAAGAAGAAGCAGTAGTATATATGATGGGGGTGGGGCTAAAGGGGTAAAAAGTATGGTCATGAAGAATATATTTCGGCAAAGCCTATCCAAAGTGATGAAATATAAGAAGGCATTGGATGACTTACTAACAAAGAACTGAGGGTCAAGCCAGAGATATAAGCATGCAGACTGACAGAGGTTCAGCATGAAAAAAATCCCTACATTTCATCCACTGTCCGAGAGTGGTCTTGGGAGGGACATATGAGGCACGTGCAATTCTCAGGTCTCTAATCCATTATATCTCAAAGTTCATGATAGCTAAGACTAACTAGATAAGTTAAACTAAAGTTGATATTAATAATAATAATAACGTGAGTTAATAACTCTTCAGTGTTTTCTATTTGCCAGAATCTTTAAAGACATTATCTCATTAAATTCTCATTTAATTTTAACAAGAATTTAATGCTAATTTCTCAACAACCCATTTTCTGGGTAAGAAAATTGAGATTTAGAAAAATTAACTTTCATAAGATCAAAGAGCTAGTAAGTAGAAAGTCAAGATTTAAGCCCATGTCTTTGTAGAGCCAGAGCACAAACTCTGAAACAGAAGGCTTTTCTGGGGTGATTGCAAGAAGGAAACACCAGCAAGGCCAAGGGATGAGGGCTTTCCAGATAATTAAGTGATAATTCAGGAGCCTCCTTGCCAGGGGCATCTGCAACACTCAGGTTACCCAGATACAGACCTAAGAGCAGTTTCTAAATCAGCTACAACTAAAAAGAAAAATCGATTGAAAAGCCTGTGTTTGGTAGAATAACTCTAGCAACACACCCAACATCAAAGACAGCCTAGATTAAAAGGAGACAAAGTTTAAAGAGCTTCTCAGACATACCAGCAGCCATCACAAAGTCGGTCAGGACACACTTCAAGGTGACTCCATTTATCACCCTTCTCAAGAGACCCTGGTGTAGACCTCCTAATATCATCATCTCCTCGGGACTATGGGTTCTCAGGTCACCACCTTTAATATGGGTCGTGACTGGGAGTTATTTGGAGTGTGTGACACCTTGTATCAGCTGGAACTAGGGGAAACCAGAAGAGACAGATATGGGTTCAAACAGCATTTTTCCAGCAGCTTTTCATCAATGTATATTCTCCACCTGTGTAGAGAATCTTCCTGATTTTTGACCAATGTATAGGAACTGGTCCAATCCATAAACCTCTTTTTAGGATCAAGATACCAGGATTGTAGGCAGGGATACAAGCCAATAATTTATACCAGTGAATAGACTAAGAATATTGTGTGCCAAGGTCTGAACTTGAACTAATGTGTCTCCATCTATGGAAATAAGGAGATGAGTAGAGATGAGCAACTATGTTGGGCTGGAACAAGGCAACAAGGTTCTGACACCTTTATGTAAAATTTTATGAACCAGCTCTACATTTAGTGTATATGAATGAAATATATCCAATTATTTCCATTTTCATATACAACATATTCCCCCTAAATTCAGCTAAATAGCTCTGTGAAGACAGAATTCTAATCTGATTCATCATTTTCTCCCTTACCTATTGAGTTCAACACCTGGCACATAAGAATTGACAAATGTTAGTGTTTCTAAATGCAAGCTATTGCCGACTTTTTTATTTATTGAACCAGAAACTGAAGTGTGGCAATCAACCTCACGTCTGAATCATATACAATCTAATCTACAGCAGTCTTTCTCCATGGTGCCATGAGTTGTTTGGACCAGTCTTAGGCCATCAATTTTAAGGCCGTAGTAAGAAGCCAAAATCAAATCCCTTCTGTTTATACAGTGGAAGTGAGAAATAGATTCAAGGGATTAGATTTGATAGACAGAGTGCCTGAAGAAATATGGACGGAGGTTTGTGACATTGTATAGGAGACAGAAATCAAGACTAGCCCCATGAAAAAGAAATGAAAAAAACCACATTGCTGTCTGAGGAGGCCTTACAAATAGCTATGAAAATAAGAGAAGTGAAAAGCAAAGGAGAAAAGGAAAGATATACCCACTTGAAGGCAGAGTTCCAAAGACTAGCAAGGAGAGATAAGAAAGCCTTCCTCAGTGATCAGTGCAAAGAAATAGAGGAAAGCAAGAGAATAGGAAAGACTAGAGACCTCTTCAAGACAATTAGACCAAGAGAACATTTCATGCAAAGATGGGAAAAATAAAGGACAAAAGTCATATGGACCTAACAGAAGCAGAGGATATTAAGAAGAGGTGGCAAGAATACACAGAAGAACTGTACAAAAAAAGAACTTCATGACCCTGATAATCATGATGGTGTGATCACTCACCTAGAGCCAGACATCCTGGAATGCAAAGTCAAATAGGCCTTAGGAAGCATCACTACAAACAAAGCTAGTGGAGGTAATGGAATTCCAGTTGAGCTATCTCAAATCCTAAAAGAAGATACTCTAAAAGTGCTGCACTCGATATGTCAGCAAATTTGTAAAATTCAGCAGTGGCCACAGGACTGGAAAAGGTCAGTTTTCATTTCAATCCCAAAGAAAGGCAATGCCAAAGATTGCTCAAACTACTACACAATTGCACTCATCTTACATGCTAGCAAAGTAATGCTCAAAATTCTCCAAGCCAGGCTTTAGCAATATATGAACTGTGAACTTCCAGATGATTAGGCTGGTTTTAGAAAAGGCAGAGGAATCAGAGATCAGATTGCCAACATCTGCTGGATCATCAAAAAAGCACAAGAGTTCCAGAAAAACATCTATTTCTGCTTCATTGACTATGCCAAGGCCTTTACCTGTGTGGATCATGACAGACTGTGGAAAATTCTGAAAGAGATGGGAATACCAGACCACCTGATCTGCCTCCTGAGAAATCTGTATGCAGGTCAAGAAGCAAGAGTTAGAAATGGATATGGGCTGTATATTGTCAGCCTGCTTATTTAACTTATATCCAGAGTATATCATGAGAAATGCTGGGTTGGATGAAGCACAAGCTGGAATCAAGATTTCCAGGAGAAATACCAATAACCTCAGATATGCAGATGATTCCACCCTTATGGCAGAAAAATGAAGAAGAACTGAAAAGCCTCTTGATGAAAGTGAAAGAGGAGAGTGAAAAAGTTGGCTTAAAGCTCAACACTCAGAAAACTAAGATCATGGCATCTGGTCCCATCATTTCATGATGAATAGATGGGGAAACAGTGGAAACAGGGACAGAGTTTATATTTGGGGGCTCCTAAATCACTGCAGGTGGTGACTACAGCCATGAAATTAAAAGATGTTTGCTTCTTAGAAGAAAATCTATGACCATCCTAGGCAGCATATTAAAAAGCAGAGACATTACTTTGCCAACAAAGGTCCATCTAGTCAAAGATGGTTTTCCCATAGTCATGCATGGATGTGAAAGTTGAACTATAAAGAAAGCTGAATGCCAAGGAATTGATGCTTTTGAACTATGGTGTTGGAGAAAACTCTTCAGAGTCCCTTGGACTGCAAGGAGATCCAACCAGTCCACCATAAAGGAAATCAGTCCTGAATATTCATTGGAAGGGCTGATGCTGAAGCTGAAACTCCAATACTTTGGCCACCTGATGTGAAGAACTGACTCATTTGAAAAGACCCTGATGCTGGAAAAGATTGAACGTGGGAGGAGAAGCGGACAACAGAAGATGAGATGGTTGGATGGCATCACCGACTCAACGGACATGAGTTTGAGTAAACTCCGGGAGTTGATGATAGGAAAGCCTGGCATGCTGCAGTCCATGGGGTCGCAAAGAGTCGGACATGACTGAACTGAACTGAACTGAACTGAAAGAAGCCAAGAAGCTATGATAAATAGCACTACCTCTTTTAACATGACTGGCTCCACTGATATTCTATACAATAAAAATTGAATTATTTTGGAAGTCATCTGCATCACACCTGAGAATGCTATTTCTAATGGACATAGTCTTCATGTGAATGGAGCCTTCTAAAGAGTCATAACACTTCAATGCCAAAAGCTTCATATGAACTATCTAGTCCAATTCCCTTATTTGACATATGTATATGCACAGGCCCAGAATAACAGAGGTCTTGCCTATGGTCACACATCTGGTGGAGACAGGACCAGGATGGGGACCAGAAGAGGCCCCGCCCAGACCCCCACTTATCTTCACTCTAACTCCTTTTCCTCCTTCAGCTCTCAAAGCCTGCACAGACCTCCGCCTCCATCTAAATTATATCTTCCTCCTACTCCCCTCATAGTACGCTATACATTTATACATTTGTTGTTAAGATTCTGTGTGGACTGTCTACTCTCCATCAGGACTATCCACTATCAGTAACTTGCCAGGCACAGAATAGTCAATACACGATTGTAGAATAAGTGATTATACCATACAGCCTTCATTTATTTACGTATCTATTTGTTTTACTTTTTCTACTTATCCCCCAAAATTGCCTTTTCTCTCCATCTAGAAATACTGATAAGAAAACCTTAAAGAATAAAAGATGAAACCAGGACACGGAAGCAACCCAGATGCCCATCAGCAGACGAATGGATGAGGAAGCTGTGGTACATATACACCATGGAATATTACTCAGTCATTAAAAAGAATTCATTTGAATCAGTTCTAATGAGATGGATGAAACTGGAGCCCATTATACAGAGCGAAGTAAGCCAGAAAGATAAAGACCATTACAGTATACTAACACATATATATGGAATTTAGAAAGATGGTAACGATAACCCTATATGCAAAACAGAAAAAGAGACTCAGATGTATAGAACAGACTTGTGGACTCTGGGAGAAGGCGAGGGTGGGATGTTTCAGGAGAACAGCATCGAAACATGTATATTATCTAGGGTGAAACGGATAACCAGCTCAGGTTGGGTACATTAGACAAGTGCTCGGGCCTGGTGCACTGGGAAACCCAGAGGGATCGGGTGGAGAGGGAGGTGGGAGGGGGGACTGGGATGGGGAGTACATGTAAATCCATGGCTAATTCATATCAATGTATAACAAAAACTACTGTAATGATGTAAAGTAATTAGCCTCCAACTAATAAAAATTAAAAAAAAAAGAATAAAAGAAAATAATTGAGAGCTTCTAGACATATTTGAAACATAAGTTTTATAAACTCCTTTCATGTCTCATTCCTTAAGAACTAAGATTCTATTTTCTTGATCATTTTGCACATTGCCTAGCACAGAGGAATGGCAAATAGTAGGAAATAAAAAGGCATTTATTGAATAAAAGAATGAAGAAATTAATAAGATATGTACACTGGACATATGGCCAAATATTGGTCATTATCTGAATGATAAGCTGAAATATCACACAGAATTTTATTTTATATATTTTCCAAGATGAGCCATTTGTGCCTTCTAAATGGAGCCTTATTCTGAGAAATAGGCAGGAGGTTGATGGCACAGCGTTTAAACCCAAAGTGAGTATTTGGTCTCTGTTATAAGAGGTTAGGAATCCTGTGCCCTCAAAAGTGAGCCTAAGCTGGGGTCACAGAGAGGACAAGAAGTACACCATCCCCTGCCTGCCAAGGGAGCAGGGACTCTTGAAGCCAGGCTGTCTCCCACTCTTTGTCTAAACCCAGCCAACGCTGCAGCCCACTGGCCAAGCAGCAGCTGACAGAACGCCACCCACTGCTTCAGTGGAGCCCCCGCACAGCCATGAGGGCAGCAGGGCCGCCCCCGCACAGTCAGGCAGGCCTGACCTCAATGCCTTCCAAACAGAAAGCACTTTTCCAAATTTCAGAGAGACCAACAGCAGCCACCCTTGTAGTAACTTTAGGTTAAGTCCACGAAAGCAAGGGTTAACATACAGTGCTGTGCCGTGAAAGCACCGCCTGTATTATGTTAAACCCCCTTTATATAAAAGGAAAAATCCAACTGTTGTGCAGAAAATCCCTACCCTTTCCGATCGATGCTTCCTACCACTAGGGCATCTAGTAATTTCTGATTCGGTCTCCTGTAGCCTTTACTTCAATGACAGGGCACAGCAGGCCAGGGGCAGGCACTGGCCAGGCTCTGAGTGGCAAACCCTCAGCCCTGCCAAGAGGTGTGAGTGTTGGGAGTCATGCATAAAGTGGAGGGGATGTCACCATGGGTCGCACTGGGACTCTTTTAAGCCATGCCCAGGTCCTCAATCATAGACTCAGAGTTCAAAGGGTTGTTAGGCTGTTGGTCACTGATCTCATCTCAAGGTGATAGCCACCTCTGGCCTTTGAGCAGACAGCAAGCCCACTGTCCATCCATCTTGGAGCAGCTTGACACTGGATTCTCTACCCATTTTACAGCCAGTGAACATTCCCTATTGATTTATTGATCCATGTCTGCCTGTGGAGGGAGCTCGGAAGAGACTCTGTGTGCACTCACAGCCTTCCGCATGGATTTTTTTTCCTCCTTTCTTTTCTCCTTTTTATCAAGGCATGTTAGCAGTCCAGGGTGCAGCAGGAATTAGAGCATGCAAGAGCACAATTTACCAGTTGTGAATGTGCCCAGCTCCCGTAAGTCAGTCAAGTTTGCTTGTTTTTCTTTCCTTTTCCCATTTTTTAAAAAAATTATGTCCCAAACTCTGAAATACCCATCCCTCACTCATTCTTATTCTTTCCTATGAGTTCCTCCTTTCCTCTACCTTACCTGAAATAGTTATTAAACCCAACATGGAACAAACAATGAGAAGGGAGTTAGGAAAACCAACAAACTCTTTTTCCCTTTTGTCTGTTTGCTGTCACATCCCATTACAGGCAAGCACCTTATTTCCAAAAACGAGAGTTCCTCCTCACTCTTGGTTTTTTAATAAGAAATATTCAATTAGCTTTAAATCATTTGTAATTCAATTCTGAGTCATTCTGATTGTACCAATTTCTCTTCTAGAAAAATAAAATCTTTCCAGCACACTCTTCCTTACTGGAATTTCATGAATGAGCATTGTGAAGTCATGAAATCTATGTGATTCTTAAGCTTTTTAATCAGCAGAGTAAGGTTAAGAAAGTGCCTATGAAGCAAATCCCTTTATGCAAGGGAGAGACAGAAAGCGCAAAATCCTTATAAACACTGCACACTACCAAGCATAAAGGGCAACAAAAGAAATCATTGGAACAAAGGTGTGTCTTATAAGCAGAGCACATGGCTATGCTTAGCAGTAATTACTTCCAAGCCATCTCAGATGGGATCTACAAATCATACCTCCAGATCCCACAGTACTGCACTGCCTTCGGAGCTTCCAGTGAAAGGAATCATTTATCTCGAGAGAGTAATTAGATGGAAAGATGACTATGGCATCTTATAAGTAAAATATTTTATTGATCTGGACACTGGATAAGCAGGACACATTTATTCACAAATATATTTTGTCAAAAAACAATTTTTTTTAAATAAATTTTTCTTGCAAAAGCAAAATTGCTTAAATATACACATTGGAAGGTAAGGCTCCTTTAAATGCCTGCTATCCAGCCTGAGAATTCTAGAAAACTTCTGAACATATATTGAGTGATTTCAGATGCCAGTAGCCCCATTTTAATTCTCCTCCCCCCAAAAAATCTCCCCATTTCACTTACAGCTACCAATTGCCCAAGAGATCTAACATGACCAATATAAGCTAGTTTCCTACGTTTCCATTGGCTTATTTAATCATACAGGTGCATTACAAAATTTTAATTATTTGTATTTAATCTTTTTAAAATTTAATTGAACTCAATATTCCAGTGATAATCAATGTAAGGAAAGACAAAAATAAATTAAAAATGCAAATCAAAACAAGTTACCATTTTTTACCTTCCAACTAGCAAAAAAAATTTAATAATAATTCATAAGAATTATGAATAATTGAAATATGAAATATGGCAAATAAATATTATATAGGTAGGGATTATGTAAAATGGTTGGTAAAACCATTTTAAAAAAGAATTCATCAGCATATATCAATAGTCTTTAGAATGAAAACATCCTTTTGATCTAAAGAGACAACTTTAGATAATGAAAACTACTTATGCTTGAAGAGGTTCATAGCAGGAATACATAAAAATAGCATAAAAAGAGGAAACTCTAAATTTTAAAAATATGGAATGTTTGAGTTGTAGGATAGTTACTCAAAGTAATGAACCACTTCAAAGCATGAATGACTGTGAAGAATAAGTAATAAAGAGAAATTTCTATACCTGAATATTAAGTGGAGAGGACTACCAAATATCACCAACCATATAACTATAACTAAGTAAATAGAAATAAGTGCAGAAAAAAAATAAACTGGAAAGAAATTCCCTAAATGCCAGAAATAATGATAGGTTGGCATTATAAATAATTATTTTCTCACCCAAATGTTCTTTCAACTTGCACATATAATATTTCCAACAAAAGTACACATAAAAACTTGCAAAAAGTGGGATGATAACTTGTCTTTGAAATCGTTTGGGATGGTTTTCAAACATGCAATGCAAGTTTCACATTTTGATTGACAATGTATGGAACATTGACACTGTAGGGAACTGGACTATTTGCTTTGGTAAAATGGTTTTGAAAGTAACTGGACTTTTTTCCCATAAGTAGTAGAAAGCTCTTCAGCAGTGAGCATCCAGCAAACCAACAGTAGCACATGGCTGACTAGGTGCCTTGAGATTGTGTAGTACTGTAGAAAAGACTTTCAGTCAAACATTCTGGATGCTAGACCCATTGCTGCTATCAACTAATCAAGAAAAATATCTCTGGGGGGGAGGAGCCAAGATGGCGGAGGAATAGGACGGGGAGACCACTTTCTCCCCTACAAATTCATCGAAAGAACATTTGAACGCTGAGCAAATTTCACAAAACAACTTCTGATCGTTAGCAGAGGACATCAGGCACCCAGAAAAGCAGCCCATTGTCTTCAAAGGGAGGTAGGACAAAATATAAAAGATAAAAATGGAGTCAAAAGAGCTACGGATGGAGACCCGTCCCGGGAAGGGAGTCTTAATAGAGGAAGTTTCCAATCACCAGGAAACCCTAGCACTGGCGGGACTGGGGGAAGTTTTCGGCAATCTAACTGGGAGGAAAAATTAAACAAGGCCCACAGATTACGTGCCTAGAAGCAACTCCCAGCAGAAAAGTACCCCAGACGCCCGTACCCGCCAGCAACAAGCGAGGGCGGAACGGAGAGGAGCGGGCGGCATTGCTTAGGGTAAGGAACGGCCCGAAGACCCTGAGAGCAATCGGAGGGAGCTTTTTTAAACTGTGGGATAGCAAGGGACAAAATTAACCGGCCCGAACATACTGCCGGCGGTTCGCAAAACAAAGGGACTGAGAAACTCCAGAGAAGAGCCGGCCCATCCCCTCTGGAGGTAGGAGGCAGGGGGTAGGGGAAAAGGGCAAACTCAGCCCCTGAGAAGCCACCCCTTCCCACACTGCAAACAGGCCCCCGGTTCCTATCTAAAGACTTCCTGAGACCCAACTGGCGGCGCGCGCTGGGGCCGCGGAGGGAAAAAGCGCGCCGTACCCGGGGAGAGTGCGCCCAAGCCTCTGGCTGCCTGGGCCGCTCAACGCGGAGGGAAAAGGCGCGCCGCATCCGGGCAGAGTACGCCCAAGCCCCTGGCTGCCTGAACCGCTGAGGCCGGGGAAGGCACAAAATGCAGGCGCAACCGAATCCGCGCTTTTGTGGAGTACCCGAAAACTGGAACCGCACTCAATGCAGGGCCGCTCCATATAGAGTGGCCGGGAGCCTGAGCAGTGTAGACGGGGAAAGCACTGACACCCATGAGCGGGGCAAACCCAGTGTGGCTGGAACACGGTGAGTGCTATCAACACAGAGTGGTTATCTGTCTGCAGCGCCCCGCCCTCCCCGTAGCAGGACTGAACTGAACTAGTGAACCTAAATAAGAGATCACCTCCGCCCGCCTGTGTGAGGGCAGAAATTAGACACTGAAGAGAGGGCAAAGAGAAGCCAAATAAACAAAGGGAACCGCTTCAGAAAGGACCGGTGCAACAGATTAAAATCCCTGAAGGTAACACCGACTACACTGGAAGGGGCCTATAGATATCGAGAAGTGTAAGCTGGAAAGAGGAGCTATCTGAAATTGAACTGAACCTACACTGACCGCAACAACTCCAGAGAAATTCCTAGATATATAAATATATATATGTATATATTTATTTTAATTTAAAAAAAAATTTTTTTTCTTCCCTTTTTTTTATTTTTTATTTTTTCTCTTTTATTTTCTTTTAAAATTCCCTATTACTCCCCCACTACTCCTCAACTTTCATTTTCATATATTTTTACAATTTTTTTAATTAGGGAAAAAAAATTTTTTTTCTTTTTTTTCTTTCTCTTGTTTTTCTCTCCTATTTCCTTTTAAAGTCCTCTAATACTCCTCTATTATTCCTTAATTTTCATTTTCATTTCACTATAACCTTGCCAAAAAAAAAAGAGAGAGAAACCCTATTTTTAAACCGAACTTCATATACATTTCTAAATTTTTTGTGTGTTTTTGTTTTTAAATATTGTATTTCAAAGAGTCTAACCTCTACACTAGATTTTTAATCTTTGTTTTTCAGTATGTGATATAAATTTTGGACATTTAAGAATCCAATATTCAGTTCCGATTTCTATTCAGGAGTGTGGTGATTACTCTCCCACTTTTGACTCTCTGTTTTCTACCTCAGAACACCTCTATTTCCTCCTTTCCCCTTCTCTTCCCAATCCAATTCTGTGAATCTTTGAGGGTGTCTGGGCTACGGAGAACACTTTGGGAACAGATAACTACGTATATCTGTCTCTCTCCTCTTGAGTCCCCTTTTTCTCCTCCTGCTCACCTCTATCTCCTTCCTCCCTCTCCTATTCTTCATGTAACTCTGTGAACCTCTCTGGTTGTCTCTCATAGTGGAGAATCTTTTCACCATTAACCTAGAAGTTTTATTATCAGTGCTGTATAGTTGGAGAAGTCTTGAGGCTATTGGAAGAATAAAACTGAAATCCAGAGGCAGGAGACTTAAGCCCAAAACCTGAGAACACCAGAAAACTCCTGACTACACGGAACATTAAGGAATAAGAGACCATCCAAAAGCCTCCATACCTACACCAAAACCAGCCACCACCCAAGAGCCAATAAACTCCAGTACAAGACATACCATGCAAATTCTTTAGCAACGCAGGAACATAGACCTGAGTGTCAACATACAGGCTGTCCAAAGTCACACCTAACACATAGACCTATCGCAAAACTCATTACTGGACACTCCATTGCACTCCAGAGAGAAGAAATCCAATTCCACCCACCAGAATGCTGACACAAGCTTCCCTAACCAGGAAACCTTGACAAACCAATCATTCAACCCCACCCACTGGGTGAAACCTCCACAATAAAAAGGAACCACAGACCACAAGAATACAGAAAGCCCACTCCAGACACAGCAGTCTAAACAAGGTGAAAAGGCAAGAGAAATACCCAACAGGTAAAGGAACATGAAAAAAGCCCACCAAGTCAAACAAAAGAGGAGGAAATAGGGAATCTACCTGAAAAAGAATTTCGAATAATGAAAACAAAAATGATCCAAAATCTTGAAAACAAAATGGAGTTACAAATAAATAGCCTGGAGACAAAGATTGAGAAGATGCAAGAAATGTTTAACAAGGACCTAGAAGAAATAAAAAAAAGAGTCAATTAAAAATTAATAATGAAATAAATGAGATCAAAAACACTCTGGAGGGAACCACGAGTAGAATAACAGAGACAGAAGATAGGATAAGTGAGGTAGAAGATAAAATGGTGGAAATAAATGAAGCAGAGAGGAAAAAAGAAAAAAGAATCAAAAGAAATGAGGACGACCTCAGGGACCTCTGGGACAATGTGAAACGCCCCAACATTCAAATCATAGGAGTCCCAGAAGAAGAAGACAAAAAGAAAGGCCATGAGAAGTTACTTGAGGAGATAATACCTGAAAACTTCCCTAAAATGGGGAAGGAAATAGCCACCCAAGTCCAAGAAACCCAGAGAGTCCCAAACAGGATAAACCCAAGGCAAAACACCCCAAGACACATATTAATCAAATTAACAAAGATCAAACACAAAGAACAAATATTAAAAGCAGCAAGGGAGAAACAACAAATAACACACAAAGGGATTCCCATAAGAATAACAGCTGATCTATCAATAGAAACCCTCCAGGCCAGAAGGGAATGGCAGGACATACTTAGAGTAAGGAAAGAGAATAACCTACAACCTAGATTACTCTACCCAGCAAGGATCTCATTCAGATATGAAGGAGAACTCAAAAGCTTTACAGACAAGCAAAAGCTGAGAGAATTCAGCACCACCAAACCAGCTCTTCAACAAATACTAAAGGATCTTCTCTAGACAGGAAACACAAAAAGGTGGTATAAACGTGAACCCCAAGCAACAAAATAAATGACAACGGGACCATACCTATCAATAATTACCTTAAATGTAAATGGGTTGAATGCCCCAACCAAAAGAGGCTGAATGGATACAAAAGCAAGACCCCTATATATGCTGTCTACAAGAGACCCACCTCAAAACAAGGGACACATACAGACTAAAAGTGAAGGGCTGGAAAAAAATATTCCACGCAAACGGAGACCAAAAGAAAGCAGGAGTTGCAATACTCACATCAGATAAAATAGACTTTCAAATAAAGGCTGTGAAAAGAGACAAAGATGGACACTACATAATGATCAAAGGATCAATCCAGGAAGAAGATATAACAATTCTAAATATATATGCACCCAACATAGGAGCACCGCAATATGTAAGGCAAACGCTAACAAGTATGAAAGAGGAAATTAATAGTAACACAATAATAGTAGGAGACTTTAATACTCCACTCACAACTATGGATAGATCAACTAAACAGAAAATGAACAAGGAAACACAAACTTTAAAGGACACAATGGACCAGCTAGACCTAATTGACATCTATAGGACGTTTCACCCCAAAACAATCAACTTCACCTTTTTCTCAAGTGCACACAGAACCTTCTCCAGAATAGATCACATCCTGGGCCATAAATCTAGTCTTGGTAAATTCAAAAAAATTGAAATCATTCCAGTCATCTTTTCTGACCATAGTGCAGTAAGATTAGATCTCAATTACAGAAAAAAATTATTAAAAATTCAAACATATGGAGGCTAAACAACACGCTTCTGAATAACCAACAAATCATAGAAGAAATCAAAAAAGAAATCAAAATATGCATAGAAATGAATGAAAATGAAAACACAACAACCCAAAACCTATGGGACACTGTAAAAGCAGTGCTAAGGGGAAGATTCATAGCATTACAGGCCTACCTCAAGAAACAAGAAAAAAGTCAAATAAATAACCTAACTCTACACCTACAGCAACTAGAGAAGGAAGCAATGAAGAACCCCAGGGTTAGTAGAAGGAAAGAAATCTTAAAAATTGGGGCAGAAATAAATGCAAAAGAAACTAAAGGAGCCCATTATACAGAGCGAAGTAAGCCAGAAAGATAAAGACCATTACAGTATACTAACACATATATATGGACTTTAGAAAGATGGTAATGATAACCCTATATGCAAAACAGAAAAAGAGACTCAGATGCATAGAACAGACTTGTGGACTCTGGGAGAAGGTGAGGGTGGGATGTTTCAAGAGAACAGCATTGAAACATGTATATTATCTAGGGTGAAACAGATCACCAGCCCAGGTTGGGTACATGAGACAAGTGCTCGGGCCTGGTGCACTGGGAAGACCCAGAGGGATCGGGTGGAGAGGGAGGTGGGAGGGGGGACTAGGATGGGGAATACATGTAAATCCATGGCTAATTCATTTCAATGTATAACAAAAACTACTGTAATGATGCAAAGTAATTAGCCTCCAACTAATTAAAAAAAAAGAGTAAAAAAATAAAATAAAATAAAAAGAAACTAAAGAGACCATAGCAAAAATCAACAAAGCTAAAAGCTGGTTTTTTGAAAAAATAAACAAAATTGACAAACCATTAGCAAGACCTATTAAGAAACAAAGGGAGAAGAACCAAATTAACAAAATTAGAAACGAAAATGGAGAGATCAAAACAGACAACACTGAAATACAAAGGATCATAAGAGACTACTACCAGCAGCTCTATGCCAATAAAGTGGACAACTTGGAAGAAACGGACAAGTTCTTAGAGAAGTATAACTTTCCAAAACTGAACCAGGAAGAAATAGAAATCTTAACAGAGCCATCACAATCAAGGAAATCGAAACTGTAATCAGAAATCTTCCAGCAAACAAAAGCCCAGGACCAGATGGCTTCACAGCTGAATTCTACAAAAAATTTAGAGAAGAGCTAACACCTATCTTACACAAACTCTTCCAGAAAATTGCAGAAGAAGGTAAACTTCCAAACTCATTCTATGAGGCCACCATCACCCTAATTCCAAAACCAGACAAAGATGCCACCAAAAAAGAAAACTACAGGACAATATCACTGATGAACATAGATGCAAAAATCCTCAACAAAATTCTAGCAAACAGAATCCAACAACATATTAAAAAAATCATACACCATGACCAAGTAGGCTTTATCCCAGGAATGCAAGGATTCTTTAATATCCACAAATCAATCAATGTAATACACCACATTAACAAATTGAAAGATAAAAACCATATGATTATCTCAATTGATGCAGAAAAAGCCTTTGACAAAATTCAACATCCATTTATGATTAAAACTCTCCAGAAAGCAGGCATAGAAGGAACATACCTCAACATAATAAAAGCTATATATGACAAACCCACAGCAAGCATCACCCTCAATGGTGAAAAATTGAAAGCATTTCCCCTGAAATCAGGAACAAGACAAGGGTGCCCACTCTCACCACTATTATTCAACATAGTTTTGGAAGTGTTGGCCACAGCAATCGGGGCAGAAAGAGAAGTTAAAGGAATCCAGATAGGAAAAGAAGAAATGAAACTCTCTCTGTTTGCAGATGACATGATCCTCTACATAGAAAACCCTAAAGACTCTACCAGAAAATTACTGGAGCTAATCAACGAATACAGTAAAGTTGCAGGATATAAAATTAACACACAGAAATCCCTTGCATTCCTATACACTAACAATGAGAAAACAGAAAGAGAAATTAAGGAAACAATACCATTCACCATTGCAACAAAAAGAATAAAATACTTAGGAGTATATCTACCTAAAGAAACAAAAGACGTATACATAGAAAACTATAAAACACTGATGAAAGAAATCAAAGAGGACACAAACAGATGGAGAAATATACCGTGTTCATGGATTGGAAGAATCAATATTGTCAAAATGGCTATACTACCCAAAGGAATCGATAGATTCAGTGCAATCCTTATCAAACTACCAACGGTATTTTTCACAGAACTAGAACAAATAATTTCACAATTTGTATGGAAATACAAAAAACCTCGAATAGCCAAAGTAACCTTGAGAAAGAAGAATGGAACTGGAGGAATCAACCTGCCTGACTTCAGACTATACTACAAAGCCACAGTCATCAAGACAGTATGGTACTGGCACAAAGACAGAAATATAGATCAATGGAACAGAATAGAAAGCCCAGAGATAAATCCACGAACCTATGGTCACCTTATCTTTGACAAAGGAGGCAAGGATATACAATGGAAAAAAGACAACCTCTTTAACAAGTGGTGCTGGGAAAACTGGTCAACCACCTGTAAAAGAATGAAACTAGAACACTTTCTAACACCATACACAAAAATAAACTCAAAATGGATTAAAGATCTAAATGTAAGACCAGAAACTATAAAACTCCTAGAGGAGAACATAGGCAAAACACTCTCCGACATAAATCACAGCAGGATCCTCTATGACCCACATCCCAGAATTTTAGAAACAAAAGCAAAAATAAACAAATGGGACCTAATGAAACTTAAAAGCTTTTGCACAACAAAGGAAACTATAAGCAAGGTGAAAAGACAGCCCTCAGATTGGGAGAAAATAATAGCAAACGAAGCAACAGACAAAGGATTAATCTCAAAAATATACAAGCAACTCCTCCAGCTCAACTCCAGAAAAATAAATGACCCATTCAAAAAATGGGCCAAAGAACTCAACAGACGTTTCTCCAAGGAAGACATACAGATGGCTAACAAACACATGAAAAGATGCTCAACATCACTCATTATCAGAGAAATGCAAATCAAAACCACAATGAGGTACCATTACACGCCAGTCAGGATGGCTGCTATCCAAAAGTCTACAAGCAATAAATGCTGGAGAGGGTGTGGAGAAAAGGGAACCCTCTTACACTGTTGGTGGGAATGCAAATTAGTACAGCCACTATGGAAAACAGTGTGGAGATTTCTTAAAAAGCTGGAAATAGAACTGCCATATGACCCAGCAATCCCACTTCTGGGCATACATACCAAGGAAACCAGATCTGAAAGAGACACGTGCACCCCAGTGTTCATCACAGCACTGTTTATAATAGCCAGACATGGAAGCAACCTAGATGCCCATCAGCAGATGAATGGATGAGGAAGCTGTGGTACATATACACCATGGAATATTACTCAGCCATTAAAAAGAATTCATTTGAATCAGTTCTAATGAGATGGATGAAACTGGAGCCCATTATACAGAGCGAAGTAAGCCAGAAAGATAAAGACCATTATAGTATACTAACACATATATATGGAATTTAGAAAGATGGTAACGATAACCCTATATGCAAAACAGAAAAAGAGACTCAGATGTATAGAACAGACTTGTGGACTCTGTGGGAGAAGGCAAGGGTGTGATGTTTCAAGAGAACATGTATATTATCTAGGGTGAAACATCACCAGCCCAGGTTGGATGCATGAGACAAGTGCTTGGGCCTGGTGCACTGGGAAGACCCAGAGGGATTGGGTGGAGAGGGAGGTGGGAGGGGGGACCGGGATGGGGAATACATGTAAATCCATGGCTAATTCATTTCAATATATGACAAAAACCAGTGCAATGTTGTAAAGTAATTAGCCTCCAACTAATAAAAATAAATGGAAAAAAAAAAGAAAAATATCTCTGAACTTCACATTTTAGTATCTTTTCCACCCAAATAGATAAAATAACTTTAATTGTTAAAATTTAAAAGTTACGGAAATTCCTTGATGGTCCAATGGTTAAGAATTCGAGCTTCCACTGCAGGAAGCACGGGTTCGATCCTTGGTCAGGGAACTAAGATTCCACATGCCACACAGCACAGTGGGGCCATAAAAATGAAGAGACAAAAAAAAAAAAAAATCGTTGCTATTGTTTTTGTTTAGTTGCTAAGGTATGGCCAACTCTTTTGCGACTCCATAGACTGTAGCCCACCAGGCTCCTCTCTCCATGGGATTTCCCAGGCAAGAATACAGGAGTGGGTTGCCATTTCCTTCTCCAGGGGATCTTCCTGATCCAGGGATCAAATCTGTGTCTCTGGAGTCTCCTGCATTGCAGGGAGATTCTTTACCACTGAGCCAGCAGGGAAGCCCCTAAAATAAAATTTAATAAAATAAAAGTTATGATGGGTCATTGGATAAAATGCCTGACATCAGGTAACATACCGGATATCTCAGGTTCCAGCTCTCACTTCTCCCTCTAGAATAATAATTATTTGATTTTTTTTTTCACTTTTCTTCTTGTTGGACTGGGTACTTTATTAAGTAGCCCCTCAGTTCTGTCATCTAGAATGGTGCCAGTGTAGATGTCACTCACCCCTGTGGCAGAATCGTTGTCCCGATTTCCACCACACACACCCAGACTGATGGTGAACCCACCTCCTTCAGAAGAAAGTGCTGACCAATGACAAAGGCTCCCAAGGGGGTGTGGGAGGAGGACAGGCTGAGTCAGTCCATTGACCTGCATATATCTGGAAATCAGGCTGCAAGAACAAACAAAAGTGAACTGTAAGCCCAGGTGTCCCAGCAAGAGAACAAAGGTTGAAACTAGGCATATCTTTAACATGATTAAGTCAACTGTTGGACAGAATCGTCTACCTAGTATTTTCTTATAATCATAGTCATCAGATTCAAGCATCACATGAACACACTGTCCACAAAAACAACCAAAAGTCCAAGTGAAGCCCATGCCAAGAACAAATATATTAATATCAATGCTTTACCCTGAACCCCCTTGAAGAGTCCAGATGGTAAAGTAGCTTGTAAGAGCTACAGCATCAAGTCTTGAACTGATTTCTTTATTCAGCTAGCATTGATCAAACTCCACAAACTGCTAAACAAAGAGGATGCAAAGAAGAACAGACACAATCCTGATCAAGTGTTTGCAGTCTACTGGAGATATCCAAATGTTACACACTTCACATCCTCTGCAGGATCTAGTGCTTTCAATGCAGTGCTGCACGTAAACTTCCAACAGCCCTATGAGGTCTTGATGGCATAGACTGCCAGACTGAGGAAAGGACACAATTAAGACTAAAAGAACTTCCTCTGTCCATGTTTGGGATAAGCAAATATACAAAAAGCAAGAGAAAATGGGCACAAATATGGCCATCCCACAATGTTGAAAGAGTATAAGAATTAGAATGAATAAATCACAGCATGCTTTTCTCTTATACAAAAGAGGAAAGAAATGCACTTGTATGTTCCCCAAAACAGTATTCCCTGAAAGTCTCATGTAAGAGTGCTAAAGAGAAGCAAAGTCCCTTGGGACCCTCAGTTCAGAAGGGAGGGTGGCTCACAATTCCTGTGAGAACTTCTTGTCCAACTCTTTTGGCTTCAGGGTTCCAGCACCATCAGGCCACCCAGGCTTGTGGTCCAAAGAACCTAAAGAGGAAGCTCCAGAGAAGTATTCTGAAGTTGACTCACTCAGCAGCAAATTTGGTGCTTATTTTTCTTGTCAAATAGTCTAGTGTTCACAAACCAGGAAACCATTTTCCCAAGAGGCAGAAAGCCCTCTGCCACCTTCATTCTGCTCAAACCCACTCCCTGTCCTGCAGCCTCAATCTTGCTGTCCTCGGGTAAAACCTACGAAAAAAAATCTCACAATGTCAAAGTTGGAATGGACTTGAGAAATCATTTGGTTCAGTCTTTCATGTTATAAGGAGACAACGGAAGCCCTCAAAGAGATCACACCTTGCCTACTAAGGCCACTCAACCAACCTCCACACATTTTGTGACATGAGCCAAAGTAGGCCTACCTACTCATACACATCTGTGCATCCATTCATACATGCTATCCCAGATCAAGCGGAATTAGCACACTTAGAAGTCACCTGTCTAGACTGTATATTTGGTATTTTCAGGACCACCTGTTCTAAAGATATATATAGTTTGTACTGCAAAGGAAATACAGTTGGGCATGTACTTCTCTTTCATCTCTGTATTGTGAATATGAACTTGAAGACAAAAAGCAAACAGTAATGTTACCTTAAAATTATTTCACCAATGTTGGTATTGATATTCTCCACTGATTAAAACTTACTTTTGACTTATTCATGGATTAATGTTGCTTGCTGAAGAAAATAAAGCAGAGTCCTAACCACCCAAGATGCTTGAGATGCAATACTTGCAGCTTTCAACATTGTACTGGTTACACAAGTTGACCATGATATAAAATCATTCAATCTTGCCACCTTGCTGCCAGACTTTTCCTGCATGCACAGATACACATACCTTCCAGCCCCCTCCATCCTGCCACTTGCTGATGCTATTTGCCAGGAAGTGAAGATGTCTGTGAGCTCCGAAAATTGGATCACAGGGACAGCTCCACCGTGGCCCCAGTCACGCTGACGGCAAGACTGATCAATCAATACCCTGTGTGACACTTTCAGAATTCATTGGAAATGATGCCCTTTTCAAATGACACCTACATTTTATCAGGGCAGCTCCAGTGGGGAGAAAAACACCACATCAATATATTTGGTTCCAGTAAACTTTGCTGGTTAGGACCAATAAGTCTGTATTCAACCTCCCTGCTCCTATCCCAGAGATTTTGAACAAAGGGGAGATACAATGTTAAGGCAGAATTGCAAGCTGATATTTTTTCTGAGCTCCTAAATCTCATGTATAGCATAGAAGATGGCCACATTTTCTTCCAATGCTATAGATCTTTAAAATTCTAGACTTGTTGTGGACTTCCAGCACACCAGGCTCGTAAAGAGAACATGGAAATTATCTTTCAGAATGAAAGTTTCAGAATGAAAATTGCCAGGCTGCCGTTCTAAATACTACTTTGAAAGAGTTGGCCCTTTACCTCTTCCTTAAGATGCTGGGGCGGGGACAGGGAGGAATGGGGAGCACAAAGGCAGTAGTTTGCTTTCTTTACAGTAAGTGTTCAGCTAACTAGAAGATTAGCAGTGCTGCCTAACCATACCAGATGGGAAACTCTGGTTTATCTGCTGAGTTCTAATGAGGTGACAGATTTTGCTCCTGCACATCCTAACATCAAGCATCCCATTCAGGTCTTCAGGAGGAGAAGTTTCAAAGGGCCTTGAGGGGCTAAGAATGAGGGAAGTGACTCTTGTGACATTGGAAGACTCAGAAGGAAAGGGTAAGAGAAGATAACATACAGAAATAAAATTCCCAGCTGCCACTATTTGAATAAAATTCCAGATAGTAGGAGTTAATAGCAGTTATTCTCAACTTGAGCATGCTCCAAGATGACCTGGAGGGCTTCTTCAAACACAAGTTGGCAGGCCCCCTCCACAGAGTTTTTGATTTAGTAGATTTGGGGTGGGGCCTCTGCCTTCACATTTTAACAAGCTTCCATGTGACACTATTGCTGCTGCTTCTTTGAGGACCACACTTCAAGGACTACTGGTTTAGAGCACCTTTAAGTTACTCACAAACCAAACAAACCCAGCTGTGGAAATAACACTTGAATTTTTTTTTATTTTATTGTGTTCATCAGGGTACATATGATAAAGCATCTCTTTAAAGGAACCAATTTCTCAAAATGTTGTGGGGGTTTTTGTTTGGTTTACTTTTATTTTTGTTTCTTGTTTTGTTCTTTCTACTCAATTCTAGGAAAGAACAAAGGTGGACTGTGAATTTTCTTCTCTGACAATGATAATTCTGCAGACATAACAGGCATGTGACTAGTCCTTGGCAGTTCAAGCTCCCCTTAAGGTTCAGGGAGTAATCACTGGGGCCTTTGGTATCCAGGTCAACTGAGTTAACCAGATACTGGTCAATCACAGGGCTTTGGGCTGTCACAATGAATGGGCAATCAATGGGCCATCCCATTCAGTTGTTGAAACACAAAATCTAATGGCAGGTCATTTCAGGACCTGGCTATCATGAAATTTGAGTGGGCTATCTTTAAATAGCCAAGTTTTCAAATATTAAGCAACTTTATTGGTCTCTCAGCAATTTTCTCCCTCAACCAACTAGGTTAACTATTAAGAACTACCAAAAAGTCCCAAAAATAAAACAATTAAGATAAACAATTGCCACCTTTGTAAACAGGAGTTCAGAAATATTTTATAAGGATTTTTTTAGGAAATCAAATGAAGGTAAATCTATATGCACACAGATATTAAAACTGAATATAGAGTAACCCTCTCTAGCCACAAGCATCCTTTATAAAGAATCCCAGTATCTGTGGATTTGCTTCTGAGCAGCTCTGCAGCAACTAAGGAGAAAGAATTCATTTTCAGTTACAACGTACGAGATTTATGCTTCCTTCCAACTGGGGATAATTAGAAGAAGAGAAAGTGGTATAGGGAATAGAAAAAAGGAGCACAAAAGACAGCAGAACATAGCAGTTTTTGCAATGTTTTTCTCTCTCTGAGGACATTGAGAGAAGGTAAAACCCAGCTCAGAACTGCACTCCTATGTCCATTAGAAGGAAGGAAGCAAAGATATGAGCATAGGGACCAAGCATGAAGCTAGTTGAGTGGAGAGAGGTTCTAAGTTTCTATGTCTCTATGTATTAGAGGAGGTGAGAAATACCTGGCCAGTGAGAATAAATAAGCTAAATAACATTTTCACTAATGCTCAGAGCTTGTTAGTTTCTCTCTGTGTCTGTCTCTCTCTTTCTACCGCTTCCATCTTTAACATCCAAGTCACTATGCATTCTTACATATAAGTAGAACCTGAGATGAGTCAGACAACTATCCTAAGCCACTATATCAAAAAAGACACTAAATATCTGGACAGTGGGGAAATCACAAAGAACAGATCAAGAGGAAGGAGCTGATTACAATATTTTTAAAAGGATTAAAACAATGCTAGAGGAAATCCTAAAATATTTTGCAGTAACCAAAGAGTTCCAAATAAAAATTAATTATGATACAACTTTTATAACCAACTAATAATGAGCAGTATGTTATTGTTCTCGTCACTTAGTGGGTTAACCTTACTGTTCTATTTTCATCTCAAAACAGTTAAAATGACTGTGTGTGTGTCCACTCACTTCCTCAGTTGCTCAAAATTTTTTTTCAGGTTTATTAGATACATCTAAGAGTGATACTGCTCATGCATTTATATTTTTTATTTCTTGCTTAAAATAGGCTTATTTCTCAAATTAGTGAGAAATTTCATGTGATTCAAATAATAAGAGTAAAGATTTTATGCTTAAATTGCTTAAAACTAAATTAAGATAATGTTTTAGACAGATAAAATATTCAGCATTTCTAGAAGGACAGTATCTAATGCAAAATAAATAAGCTGGCATATTTCAGTTTTAGTAGATGTACATTTTGGTCTGTTCTAAAGACCAAACTCTTTTATTTTTTATTTTATTATTTTTTTAGTGAGTCAATATTTTTATAGATTATACTCCATATAAAGTCCAACTCTTTTGCCTATAAGATCATCTGATTCTCAAAAAAAAAAAAAAAAAAGATCATCTAATTCTCAACCATGAATCCTCCTGTTCAGGGGCTTTCAATAACCTAATCCTTATGGATTTGGAAGCAACTCCTATGTTGTATATGCAAGTTAATAAGCTCTCACTGACTATTGGAGCTTTGCAGAGCACCTTTTGAGGCAGGAGGTAGAGGGACAGGAAAGACAGTAAGACATTTTTCTGGACCCTAAAGAGCTCACAATCTAGTGGTGAAGACTGATGAACAAACACCAAATTATAATTCTGTTAAGAAGTAAAGAAAAAGTGTCCAAAGTATTTTAGAAATGTTGTTTGTGTGAGACTGGCAAGGCAGAAGGTTCCAGAAATTTTCACAATGGACAACACGCTTAAACTGAACCTTGAAAAACAGACAAGACTTCCCCATGCTAGAAACAGGAGTAAGAGAAGGGAATATTCTAGTCTCATGAGTATTATGAAAACAAGGGATATGTTTTAGGAATCAGACCTTATACAAATGTAAGAGAAAAAGTCACGAAGCAGTCCACCTGATGCACTGGCAAGGGAGGACAAGCCAGAGCTTGAGGGAAAATGCAAGACACAGATCCAGCCAGCCACCAAAGTGAAACAGCAGAAGAAACAGCAGCAGAAGAAGAAGGAACTTATGGGCAGGACCAGAGAAAGCTACTTTCCCTTAAAGAGCTGACATCTCTGTGCATCCACAGTCAGGAGTCTGATAGTGAGCATGGGGACATTACTGGTCAGCAGGGCAGCAACTGGGAAGATGAGCTAGACACAGAATGGAGGACCAGCAGAACCCATAAGGCTTTGCCTCTGACCATGACTTGCTAATCTCTTACCACCCAAAGTTCATTCAAGATCTGCTTTTGAACTACTGTGATCAGGAGCCATACAAAGAAAGGAGTGCTAGGAAATATGGTTCTCAGATTAACCAAGCTGGTATAGCCTAGTCCCAAAGCAGTTAAGAAGGAAAACTGGAACTAGTGCTTTGAGACAAAGTAATTTGTCCTCTGATTTGAAGAAACTTGGGAGTTATTAAAAGTTTTAACAATAGATTGCACATCCAATTTCTCTTTATAAAATGTAATTTAAATGGATATATGCCATATATCATAAACGGGCAGTAGAGGGGGAGTGTTTTTACATCTCTATAAGTTTACTTATTTCCTCTCCCTGAATTGTGGTTCTTCTTGCCCATCTAGTGAAAAACTCTTTTTCTCACAAATTGCTCTCAAACACCACCACTTCTGTGAAGCCTTCCCTGACTTCCCACTCAGAACTCTTTATTTACACCTCTGAGTTCACACAACATCCTGTATATACTTCATATACTTCTATTAAAGCACTTTTCAGATTATACTATTAAGTTTCTGTTTTCATGTTTTGTTAATCATTGTTTTCCCAAGATCTGATTCCTAGTAAATATTCGATAGACATGGAGGGAACAAATGAGTGAATGTAACCCAGTGAGACATTAGTGCAATAGTCTAGGTTAAAGATCCAGAGGGTTTGGATTAGAAGAGTGGCAATGAGGAGGCAAAGAGTGAGGAATATTCAAACATCATTTTAAAAACAAAATGGCAAAAATTTTGTACCAACTGGTGAAAGATGTAGACAGTAGACTCTGATAAACACTATAAGTAAAATAAAAGGTAAAGCTGCAAAGGGGATCATGGTTAAATTTCACAAAGAGACAGAATTGCTATAACATTAAGAAAATTATATGCTCATGAAGCAAAGCTTTCATATAAGTTTTAGAATCAGCTTATTTCAACAAAAAAAGGCATTTTACTGTCATTGGAATTTTTATTTGGGATTGAATTAATAAGATCAGTTTAAGGATTATTAACATCCTTAAGAGGTGGCAAGAACACACAGAAGAACTATACATAAACGGCCTTAATGACTCAGGTAACTATGATGGTGTGGTCACTTGCCTAGAGCCACACATCCTAGAGTGTGAAATCAAGTAGGCCTTAGGAAGCATTACCACAAACAAAGTCAGTGGAGATGATGGAATTCCAGCTGAGTTATTTAAAATCTTAAAAGATGATGCTGTTCAACTGCTGCACTCAATATGTCAGCAAATTTGGAAAACTCAGCAATGGCCACAGGACTGGAAAAAGTCAGTTTTCATTCCAATCCTGAAAAAGGGCAATGCCAAAAAATATTCAAACTACCATACAACTGTACTCATTTCACCAGCTAGCAAAGTAATGTTAAAAATCCTTCAAACTAGGCTTCAACAGTACACGAACTGAGAACTTCCAGATGTACAAGCTGGGTTTAGAAAAGGAGGAGGAACCAGAGATCAAATTGCCAACATCCACTGGATCATAGAAAATGCAAGGGAGTTCCAGAAAAAGAAGCTGAAGATCTACTTCAGCTTCATCGAGTATGCTAAAGCCTTTGACTGTGTGGATCACAGAAAACTGTAGAAAATTCTTGAAAAAGATGGCCATACCAGACCACCTTACCTGCTTCCTAAGAAATCTGTATGCAGGTCAAGTAGCAACAGTTAGAACTGGACATGAAACAACGAACTGGTTCAAAATTGGGAAAGGAATACAAGGCGGCTGTATATTGTCACCCTGTTTATTTAACTTCTACACAGAGTGCATCATGTGAAATGAGGCACAAACTGGAATCAAGATTGCCAGGAGAAATATCAATAACCTCATACAAGCAAATAATACCACCCTAATGGCAGAAATGGAGAAGGCAATGACAACCCACTCCAGTACTCTTGCCTGGAAAATCCCATGGACGGAGAAGCCTGGTGGGCTGCAGTCCATGGGGTCGTGAAGAATTGGACATGACTGAGTGACTTCACTTTCACTTTTCACTTTCATGCATTGGAGAAGGAAATGGCAGCCCACTCCAGTGTTCTTGCCTGGAGAATCCCAGGGACGGCGGAGCCTGGTGGGCTGCCGTCTAAGGGGTCGCACAGAGTTGGACACGACTGAAACAACTTAGCAGCAGCAGCAATGGCAGAAAGCAAAGAGGAACTAAAGAGCCTCTTGATGAAAGTGAAAGAGGAGAGTGAGAAAGTTGTCTTAAAATTTAACATTCAAAAAATGAAGATCATGGCATCTGGGCCCATCACTTTATGGCAAATAGATGGGGAAAAATGGAAACAGTGACAGACTTTATTTTTGCGGGCTCCAAAGTCACTGTAGATGGTGAAATTTCACTGTAGCCATGAAATTAAAAGATCCCTACTCTTTGGGAGAAAAGCTATGATACACCTAGACAGCACATTAAAAAGCAGAGACATCACTTTGCTGACAAATTTCCATATGGTAAAAGCTATGGTTTTTCCAGTAGTCATGATGGATGTGAGAGCTGGACCATAAAGGAATGCCGAAGAATTTATGCTTTCGAATTGTGGTGCTGAAAAAGACTTTTGAGAGTCCCTTGGACACCAAGGAGATCAAACCAGTCAATTTCAAAAGAAATCAACCTTGAATATTCATTGGAAGGACTGATTCTGAAGCTGAAGCTCCAGTACTTTGGCCACCTGAGGCAAAGAGCTGAATCACTGAAAAAGACCCTGATGCTGGGAAAGATTGAGGGCAGGAGAAGAAGTGGGGGACAGAGGATGAGATGGTTGGATGGCATCACTGACTCAATGGACATGAGTTTGAGAAAACTCTGAGAGATAGAGGAGAACAGGGAAGGAACCCTGGCTTGTTGCAGGGGTCCCAGAGTTGGACATGACTTAGCGACTGAACAATAGCAACAATATTAAATTTTATCAGATGTAATTTTTGAACATATTGAGGTGATCACTTTTTATCACTTATTCTAAGTTAATGATTTTGATTTCAAATGCTAAACCAATCTTTCCTTTTTTTTTGTATACTTCTGTGTTTGGCTTGCTAATATTTTGATTGGGTCTGTTTTAAATTTCTATGAATCAGTGAGACAGGCCTTAAGAACAACTTTAAAAATATGTCAGGAATGACACATCGTTTGTGAAAGATTGGAGTTACTTTGTTACTAAATATTTGATATAATTTACTAACTAGCCATTGGGTCTAGACTTTTCTTTGTGGGAAGTCTTAATTATGAATTTAATTTTCTTAATAGTTAAAAGACTATCCAGATTTTTTCTCTATTCTGTGTCCTTTTAAATAAACCATACTTCTTTAACAATATATCTATTGCATCCAAATTTTCAAAAGCACTTCTATAAAGTTATTCATAATGGCTTCTTGTTATCACTTTATTATCTGTAGAATCTGAGATAGTCATTCTTTTATCTTTTATAGTAATATTCCCCCTATTTCCCTTTCTCTCTTTTTCCCTCCCTCCCTCCCTGCTTCTCTCCCTCCCTCTTTGCCTCTCTGCCTCACCAAGGACTTCTCAGTTTTATTAGCCTCTTCTAAAACCAAGTTTTGCCCATGTTGATTCTCTCCATTGTATGTTTGGGTTTTTGTTGTCTTCCTCTCCATTACTTTATATTCTTATCTTTTTTTATGTCCTTCCTACTGCTTTCTTTGATGTAATTTGCTGTTATTCCCAGCTTCTTAAGATGAATGCTTAACTCATTGATTATAGCCTCCCATCTTTTCTAACATATGTGCTTAAGGCTATAAATTTCCCCATAATCAAAGCATAGGCTATATCCCACAAGTTTTTGAGTATGTAAAACATTCAAAGTTATTCAGTGAAAATATTTTCAAATTTCCATTATGATTGCTTCTTTAACCCATGGGTTATTGCTTAGAAGCATATTTGTTAACTTTACAAATATTGGGGAATTTTCTAGCCTCATTTTTGTTATTGATTTCTAGCTCTGATCTTTTTTTCTTGTTTCACTCAGTGAGTTGATTTCAGTCCAGGACAAGTTTTTGTACTTCTATGTTTACTGTCCAAATAATTCATGAGTGCAGCCAGGTCACAGGTGAAATTCAACTTCTGAGTCACATTTCAAAGCTGACCCTGAGGCCAGTATATCTCCCTAGCTTGGAGTTGCCTTAATAAATGGTGACTCCCAATGTACAAGATTCTGTTGCTCAGAACAGAAACTATTTTCCCACTCTAACTCCACCCACAAATGATTTCCTGGCCCCAAAATCCAACATATAGGTGCTAGAATAGCACCCTAAGCAACCCCACAGGCAGCCATGTATCATCATCAGTGTAGATGGTGCCCCCTGGAGTTGTACGGGTGCTCTCTATGCATCCATCCACAGCCGCCTACTCTGCTGAGCCTCAACCAGAGGTGTTCATATTTCTTAGAATGCCAGCCGTTCTAGGTCAGAAACTATGTGTAGTCAGGGTTCCAGATCTATAGGTTTGTTACTCACACATATGGAGGGTTGACTATACTTCACCACTTTATATATGAGACTAGAGGTCTTTGAAATTTGGTACTTTCAGGAGTCCTAGAACCAATCTTCAGTGAGTACCAAGAGATGATTGTATACATACTGACCCTCGTGTCAGCTATGATATTTAGCTCAGTGCCTAGCATCTGTGTTCATAAAGTCTGTTGATGAAGTAAAAGATGAATATCCAGAAAGATGAAAGATAGAAAAAAATAAGAAATTCTATTTTCTCCTACAAAAACTGGAGCAGAAATTCAATGGAACTTAAAGACCAAGATAATTTTTAAATAGAGGTGGAATAAATACAAATTTAAACCAAGTTTCAAGTATCATAGAAAACCAGCATCTATGAAAAGGGTAATAACAGGATAGTCATTGTCTGAAATAATGAGAGTTTAAACCTATAAAAGCAAATATGTGAAGTAAAACTATTAAAACTAAGCTTTGGTTGAAAAAGCAGTTGGATTCAAATAAATTTAAAAATAAAACATTTGGGACTGCATCTCTGATTACACAAACAATTGTCTACCCAATTCAATAGGCTAAATATGAGCCTGCTTGTCTAAATTAGACTTTTTCCTAAACATTTTGACATGTTCTTTCACAGGAGGAAGTTTTGGGGGAAAAAAATTAGGTAGAACTGAGTTCAAACTCAAAAAGATTGAATTCGATAAATTTGGGTAAGTAGCCTCACTTCTCTGAGTTTTTGTCTTATCCTTGTAATAAAAGGTTATGTAGTCAGTATTTCCTTTAATATATTCTGGAGAGCCACAGTCCAACAAAATCTTAACAAAAAGTGTTTGATGGTCCAATAAGTTTAGAAAATGCTAGCCTAAATAAAGCTAATTTGCTGAAACATTTCTCAGCTGTTAATACATTGTGAATCTCCAAAACTGGGATACACTTACTATCCAGTGTTCTTTGAACTTAGACCATGAACCCGTTTTGCCCAAAGCATCCTGTAAGATTCCTGCACTGTGAAACTGAAGCCTAGCATGCAAGACTTTAAGCATGACCTCACTAGCATGGGATATGGTACAACTGTCCAGTGGTCAGCACATTCTTTGGTACTACCCTTCCTGGGGATTGGGATGAGGACTCACCTTTTCCAGTCCTGTGGCCACTGCTGGGTCTTCCAGATTTGCTGACATAATGAACACAAAACCTTGATGGCATCATCTTTTAGGGATTTGAGTAGTTCTGTTGGAATTCCATCACATCCACTAGCTTTATTAACAGCAGTGCTTCTTAAGGCCCACTTTGACTTTGCACTCCAGAATGTCTGGCTCTGGGTGACTAACCTCACCATCATAATAATCCAGTTCATTAAGATCTTTTTTATACAGTTCTCCCATGTATTCTTTCCATCTCTTCTTGATCTCTTCAGTGCCTACTAGGTTGAAAAGCAGAGGCTTTTTGTTTTCTTTTTTTTTAATTTATTTATTTTAATTGGAGGCTAATTACTTTACAATACTGTAGTGGTTTAAACACAGACATTACTCTGCTGACAAAGGTCCATATAGTCAAGGCTATGGCCTTCCCAGTGGTCACATACGGCTGAGAGAGCTGGACCATAAGGAAGGCAGAATGCCAAAGAATTGATGCCTTCAAACTGTGGTGCTGGGGAAGACTCCTGAAAGTCCCTTGGACAGCAAGGAGATCAAACCAGTCAATCTTAAGGGAGATCAACCCTGAATATTCACTGGAAGGGCTGATGCTGAAGCTGAAGCTCCAGTATTTTGGTCATCTAATGTGAACAGGTCACTTATTGGAAAAGTCTCTGATGCTGGGAAAGACTGATGGCAGAAGGAGAAGAGGGCATCAGAGGATGAGATGGCTGAATGGCATCACCCATGCTATGAACATGAAGTTGGGCAAACTTTAGGAGATGGTGAGGAACAGGGAGGCTTGGTGAGCTGCAGTACATGGTGTCACAAAGAGTCAGACATGACTGGGCAACTGAACAACAACTGTGAAACTAAGTTTACTTTACTTTCATTTTATTACACTACTAAGTTTACATGATTCTAAGTAAAGCCTCATGAAAAAGAAATGCAACAGCAGTTTCAAACTCTGAAGCTGAGAGATGAAATAGGTAGTCAGGTAGTTTCTCGTTATCCACACTAAAAACTTCTTTTAAGTATTCTCAGTTCTACCAAATGGGTGGCCACACTGGTCAACAAACAAGGAAATATACCTATGTCTACAAGTGAATTAGAAGTGCTCAAAGCAAGAAAATTAGAATTCTTACCCTATCAGAACCTCAGAAATTATCTTTAGAAAAGAATCATGGTCCTTTCTGAGGATATTTGACGAGATTCTGAGTAGGGCATCAGTGCTAATATTCCAAGGTTTTCAAAGTATGTGTATACATGCATACAAGCATGTGTATATGCACACACATTTGTGTGTTATAAGAGACGCTAATAGCTTTAAAAAGTGATTCCCAAACAAGTTTTGGAAACACTGAGATTAAACATAGTGAAGCAAATTTCTTTATCATTCTAAAGTACGTTGTAACTCTACAAGAGGTAAACATGACATGTGGTATTTATGTGACCATTAGACACTATAATATCTTGTAGAACTGATGTTTCACAGAACACACTTTGAGGTCCATTCCATAGAATTTGGGGTTTCTGTTAAGTGTAAATTCTGAGAATGGAAGAAGAAGATGTTTCTGAATCCAAGGATGAACAAATTAAAGATCTTAGAATAATGGTTAGCAGAAAAAAGTTTGGGACATTTAAAAGCAGATGTAAATTGTCATATATGAAGATATTCTATGAAGGGCAATTTGGCAAGGTATTCTACACATATATATGCACTTCTATTAAGTGGTTTTTACATATGGTTATAAATTTCAGCACTGTTTGAAAGAGCTAGAGATAAGAAAGAACCCATGTATATACATGATAGTTGCTAAATTATGGTACATACTTAGAATGAATTCTATGCAGCTGAAAAAGCTTGCTAAGATACAGGTTAATAAATGTGAAACTCTCAAAGACTGGACATGTCTTGCTAATTTTTAAGGACTTTAAATTTCTTTCAGTTTTTAAATTTTTTGTTAGAGTATAATTGCTTTACAATGTTATAGTGGATTTTGCTGTACAAGAAAGTAATTCAGCTATATGTATACATATAGTCTCTTTCTCTTGAACCTCCCTCCCATGCCCCATCCCACTCCTCTTTTCTAACTCAAGGATCTAGCATGAGTCTTGAAATATTGTGAGTATTTCACAAATATTCAATGAATAAAAAGTAAGCAAAATGACTGCATGGATGACAGTTCTAAAATCACAGCCCTCCATATCAATGAACTTATTTTCCAAATCTTTTCTTGGAACCCAGATGATTAATCATTCAAACAATTTATTGAGTACTCATTAATGAGTATACATTGGAAAGAGTATACATTACACTGAATATATAGCATACATTATACTACACATACAGATATCAGAGATAAATCAAATAAACAGATTCTGCCCTTCAAGAACTCAACTCTCTTGTAAATGAAGTTAATAGAAATAATTAGAGATTACAGAAAATAAAGCACAATGAGAATCTGAGAAAAGAAGCCATTACTCGATCTGTCCAATCATTACCAAATTTCTAAAATACAAATATACAATGAAATAATTAGGGAACTTTCTAAAGAAGCACCACCTTCTTGAAATGCTTTTGTCTACTCCTAAGTGACCTAGCCAGAGCCCCTATCATCCTGCACAAGAATTAGTGTCCAATTATCATAATGCTGCCCAGGGATCCAAAAGGGGGAAAAGAAGTCTAACTTTCAGTAGTATTCTATTGTAGTGTGACGGCTTTTATGTTAGCCAAATCACTTTCCGATCTTCTAATTTTTCTCCATTTTTTATCCCTTATCCCATCAACTCCTCCACAAAAACAAGCAACGGAATTGTTTTATGTTTATTGTCTCGGGGTAAATTTTATTAAAAGGGGTCTTCCTGACTCTCAACTCTAAAAACCTAAACTTTTAGAGAGCTGGAGAGGATTGTGGGCATGAAAAACAATGTTGGAGGGAAGTGGGATCTAAAGAGTGTGGGAGCTTCCAAGAGAGACCATCAAAGTTTTCCCCAGAGGAAGAGAAGGTAATTAAATCTAATGTTAGTCCTTGCTAGAACTATAGCCCTAACAAAGCTCAGGGAGAGAGAAGGGTGGGATCACAGTAAGTCCAAGTAGGCAGCACCTTAGGGAGCCTCAAAGAGATTTCTGTGCTCCAGAATAGCAAAAAAAAAAAAAAAAAGAATAGTAACAACACGCAGGAATAGCAAAGAGCTCCTAAGCTTGAAGGAGACATGAAAGGAAAAAAGAAAATCTCCTGAGCATCGAGTGATTCAACGTCAGTGGACTAGATGAAAAAATGGATATCTCAGCCAACAAATGTAATGAATAGTATTGAATTCCACAGGCAATCCTGCCATGCCCAGGTACCACATAACCATGTCCATGAAAAACCACATCACAAAACAAGGGAGGAGTATTATCTTTCTGCCAACCAGAAAAATGGAGGCTCAAAAAAGAAACTGAGTTATAGGGGGAAAAATGAAGAAAGTTGTGTGTGCACTTTGGTTGTGGATTATCATAGAATCTGGCTACAGCTAGCTATACATGCCTGAGGATTTCTGCAATAACTATGTCTCACATTCATGTTTCCCAAGTGGCACTAATGGTAAAGAAACCACTTGCCAATGCAGGAGACATAACAGAAACGGGTTTGATCCCTGGGTCAGGAAGATCTCCTGGAGGAGGAAATGGAAATCCACTCCAGTATTCTTGCCTGGAGAATCCCATGGACAGAAGAGTCTTGGCGGGCTACCGGTCCACAGGGTCACAAAGAGTCGGATACAACTAAAGCGACTTAGCACACACACGCATGCACGGATGCACATTCACCCAAAGACTCCAAATGTTCTGGTTTAAACTCACTCACAGAGGCCCCTCTGTGAATAGTCTCAGACATCACATAGGCCCTGATATGATGGCTTTGCTAAAGCTGATATGCTTTCACCAGGGGGATCTCCTCCTTCAGAACAGCTCAGACACAATGCACTGAGATCCAAAGCCACTCACTCTCCAAGAATGCGGTCATTAGAGCTATAACATCTGTCACCTTTGGGTGGTAATTAGAAAGGGGAAGTCAATAACAATAGTGCATAACACTACTTTACCAAGATTTAAACAAGTTGTAATATTGTTGAACATCTATTGATGAGTCCAAATGTGCCACAGGCTATTGAGCACAAGAAGGGCTTTGATGAGAGGCTTTTCATTATTAATTTGATGGGGTGAGGTTTATAGACATCACAGAATACATTTTCATTTGTTACACGAGACTCAGCCTCCCACAGCCATCAGATCTAATCAGTATCTTGTTGGGTCACAACCAAGGTAGGGGAGGATCTGGGTATGGGACTTGTAACCCCATGAATGGAAAAGAGCCAAGTCTTGATTTTCCTCAGCTTTCTTCCAAGTGTAGGAAATACTCAAGAAAAGCAACCTATGATCTTTGGTAAAAAAAAAAAATATCTGAGCGGAGAAACAAGAAACCTGGATTTTAGTTACTGCTAGTAACTAGTTCTATTCCTTAGATATAGACCTAATCTCACTTTACCTCTCTGGGCTGGAGATTTTTCATCTATAAATTGATAATCTTTTAAGGTGACTTTCAGGCACAATATTCTATGAATTTCCTCTCTTGGGGCATCTCTTTCAGTCTCATATTTTAAATAATCTAGGGGGGGGACAAAAAATAAATAAATAAATAAATAAATAATCTATACACTGGAACTTCCTGCCTATCTACATCCCCAACCTCTCTCCTGAACTCCAAACTTATATTTACAACTGCCCCCTTGACAAATTCACTTGGATGACATCTCAAACTTCACATATGTAAAACCAAACTTGCCTTCTTCCTAAAGCCTGCTTCTTCCCACTCTCCCCCAACTCTACCCCGACTTCTCATCACAGTAAATGGCAAGTACATTTAGTAGCATTCCTTTGAATCTGCTCCCTCTTATACTCCAGATCTAATCCTTTACCAGATTTTGTTGGTTCTGCCTTTGAAATATATCCATAATCTGATGCTCTCTGCCACAATCTCCTAGTCTAAATGTTCATTTTCTCTCAACCTAACTGGTGCTCATCCCTGGACTGTTCTCCACACATCAGCAAAAATGGTCATTCCTCTGTTCTTTCTTCAGATATCATTACAATTTGTTTCTCACTTCCTTCACGTCTTCAATCAAGAACACTCACTTATTAGCGAGGCCTTTCCTAACCATCCCATTAAAACTAGTATTTATATTAATTTTTTATGCTGTGTAACAATTACCACAAACTAGTGGCTTAGAACAACATGCACTAATTTTCTCACAGTTTCTGTGGGTCAGGAGTGTGGGAACAGCTTGTTCTCTCAAGACTGCAATCAAAGTTGGCTGGGCTAAATTCTCATCTGAAGGTTAAATTAGGAAAGAAATCACTTTGAAATTCATTCTCATTTTTGGCAGAATTCATTTCCTTGTGGCTCTATGGGTCTGTTTTCTTACTAACTGAAAGCTAGGGCCCGCTCTCAGCTCTGAGAGACTGTCCTCAAATTCTTGGCATGTGGTCCTTCCATAGGCAGTTCTTCTTCAAGGCCAGCTGGAGAACTAGAATCAGGTAAGACCAGGTTCCTCCTTTTAAGGGTTTTTACTGGTTAAGTCAATCCCATACAGGATAATTTTCCTTTTGATAACTTGAAATCAAC
This sequence comes from Odocoileus virginianus, assembly GCF_023699985.2. NCBI lineage: Eukaryota > Metazoa > Chordata > Mammalia > Artiodactyla > Cervidae > Odocoileus > Odocoileus virginianus. The sequence goes on from NC_069679.1 coordinate 45,843,258, forward strand.
TGATTTAGAACCTTAATTATTAATACATCTTTAAAATGTGTCCTCCTTTGCCACAGAACATAATCTAATTCTCCGAGTAGTATTCCAACATATTCACAGTTTCCATCACATTTAAGTTGGGGATGTGGAGGAGGGGTTGTTATACAGAATGTAACCAGGGGCAGGAATCTTGGGGACCATCTTATAATTCTGACTATCGCACCATTTCACCATAACCTTTATCCTATCTCTTTTTGTATCCTTTGCCCCTAATATGTGATTTGCTTCATCAGTTACTATTCTATTTCCCCTGAATAAATGGAACATTCCTGACAGCAAGAACTTTATATTGCTTGCTGTCATATCTCTGGCAACTAGAATAATATTAGACATATAATCTGAGCTCAATGAATATTTTGAATGAAAAAAATGAATGTATTAATTTAAACATAAATCACTTTTACCCTTTCTCATTCCTAGAAATCCAGTATATTATCTCCCATAGTTTGTTATTCCTCTAACAGACACTGGTCACATGCAAGTCAGTTTTAGTGAATATTTACTGAGCACTTACTCTTTACCAGCCACTTGAACACGCTATAGTTAATCCTCACAATAATCCTCTTTAAATCACACAATCTCTTCTGAGCCTGGCTGGTGGAAAATTGAATTTCAGGCATACTTTTGGGAGTCCTATATTCCTATAGTGGGTACTAAGTATTCATCTTTTCTCTCCTTCTTCTGTTTAGTAATAAAACTCAGTTTTAGCTGGGCACGTGGCCACCCAATTACAGAACCCGTAACTTGGTTTCTCTTGAAGCTAAGTATAGCCATAAACTAGGTTCAAGTCAATGTAGTATGAGAGTGATGAGCACAACTTCATCTCCATAAAAACAAGGCCTCTTGCACTGGACTTCTCTTTTTCCTTTTTTTAGGGGTGGATCATAGACATGGAGGTGAGTCAGCTTTAACACTCTGGGACAGGGTCCTTAACCTGGGGTTTATAAATATTCAAAGGGTCCATGGAAGGAATTCAGGGGGTCCAGGAATTTGGATGGAAATTTACATCTTTATTTTCAATAACCTTTAATTGAAATTCAGTATTTTCTTTAATTATGAATGTAGGCAACAAACCACAATAGCATTCACAGAATCTATGACCTTGTCACCATCATAAACCAGAGATACTTGCAAATTACACATTTATTCATATATCATGAAATAATATGCTTATCATATTACTGAGCATCAATTTGCACTTATCACTATTTTGAAACTAAAGTACTTACTGGCCACACCAGTACTTGTTAATAATGAATAAAGGAGCATATGCATTTGTGTATTACAAATTTGTCTTTTCTAATATCTTTATAGTTGCATTTTATTATAACTTACTTCCTTTATAATCCTTCTGTGTATTTTTTCATACATCTAAAATCATATTTTGAGATAAAGCTCACACATATTTCACAAAATTTCCCAAAAGGGCCATGGCATAAGATTTTAAAATCCTGTTCTAGGAGATGGTGAGGTAACAAAATGAAAGGAATATGGAATTATAAATGCCAACATATGATGGACCATAGAAAAAGCAAGAGAATTCCAGAAAAACATTTACTTCTGCTTCATTGACTATGCCAAAGCTGTTGACTATATGGATCACAACAAACTGTGGAAAATTCTCAGAGAGATGGGAATACCAGACCACCTTACCTGTCTCCTGAGAAACCTGTATTCGGGTCAAGAAGCAACAGAACCTAACATGGAAAAAAAGACTGGTTCAAAATTGGGAAAGGAGTACATCAAGGTTGTATCTTGTCACCCTGCTTATTTAATTTCTATGCAGAGTACATCGTGCAAAATGCCAGGCTGGATGAATCACAAGATGGAATCAAGATTGCCAGGAGAAATATCAATAACCTCAGATACGCAGATGATATGACCCTAATGGAAGAAAGGGAAGAGGAGCTAAAGAGTCTTTTGACAAAGGTAAAAGAGGAGAGTAAAAAAGTTGCCTTAAAACTCAACATTTCAAAAAATGAAGATCATGGCATCCAGTCCCATCACTTCATGGCAAATGGACAGGGAAAAAATGGAAACAGTGACAGACTTTATTTTCTTGGGCTCCAAAATCACTGTGGACTGTGACTGAAGCCATGAAATTAAAACCATAGTTTTGACTATATGGATCTTTGTTGACAAAGTGATGTCTCTGCTTTTTAACACACTATCTAGGTTTTTCATAGCTTTTCTTCCAAGGAGCAAGCATCTTTTAATTTCATGTCTGCAGTCACCATCCTAGTGTAGATGTGTTAGTTGCTCAGTCATGTCTAACTCTTGTGACCCCATGGACTGTAACCTGCCAGGCTCCTCTGTCCATGGAATTCTCCATGCAAAAATACTGGAGTGGGTTGCCATTCCCTTCTCCAGGGGAACTTCTCAACCCAGGGATCGAACCCAAGTATTTTCCAATGTAGGCAGATTCTTTACTGTCTGAGCCACGAGGGAAGCCTGTATAGTTCTTAGAAGACAATAACGGGCACTGGGACCTTTTAATGCCTGCTGGTCCTACAGCAACGGCTCTTAAGGTTTGGCCCATCCATCACCTCAGCCTTACTCACCAGAGGTCCCAGCAACTCCACTGAAAGGGAGCCTGTTCTTGACTTCAAGGAACTCACCAAACTCCACATTCTTCTTTGTCTCTAAAGGAATTCTCTAGAAACTATTCCTCCTCTTTAGTTTGGCCCACTTCTACCTCTATCTCCCATACCTCTCTGTAATAATCCAAAATAATTCTACTCAATGAGCTTAGGCTTTTGCAAACAAAATCCTAGCTGGGTACTGCCTGGAAACTTCACTTTTTGCCATATCTATCCCCCTTCACAAAATTTAAAGAGGCAGACAACACAAAAGCTAGACTGCCATCTTGTCATGGGGAAAGAAATACTTATACAGCAGTGAGGAAAAGATTATTATCTCAATATGATAACTGCAACAATCTGAATGCAGCTTCCAATAACTGCAACAACCCCTATGCAACAATCCGAACGCAGTTGATAACCACAACAATCCGAATGTAAGGTCTTAAAAAACTGATTTTGAGAAGTGATGACAGTAGAAAGTCAAAGGAGGGTAGAGAGGGGAAATAATTTATGGAGGTAATTGGTTAGATAAGGACAGATCATAGAAAAAGAGAAGCCAGTGTTGGCTGCAAGACTGAAGTTTAGGTAAGCAGAGAAGTATAAGTAAAAGAGAAACATAGTAAAGAAAACCATTCTGGGGAGGACAACAGCTTTTAGATAAGCTGAGCTTGAAAATCCAAGTGAAAATTCTCAAGAGGTATGGAATGAGAGCTCTGAGACTAGGATCTAGAGATATTGAAAGAGACTAAGAGAATGAAGGAGCTTCCTGAGGTAGATAATTAATAAGGGAAGAAGGAGAAGACCACCTCTGATCCTTGAGGAACACTTACACTTAGTGAACAGAAGAAACCATTCAAAGAGTCAGAAAAGAAATGATTAGAAAAGGAGGAATGAAGTTAGAATAGTGCAGTGCTATAGATAGCATGGACTTCAAGCAAAACACATAAAGAAACTAAGGAAAGAACTGAGCAAAGGCCAGTGGATTTTGCAATGAAAAGATGATTGCTTAGTAGACAGCTTACTAATAATAGGCATCCATATAAATGAGACAGTCTGAGGTGTAGATATTACCCGGGAACAAAAGCCAGAAGCCATCAAGATTCTTTTCAGAGCTATAGTGGAGCCAAAATCTTTCTTTTTTTCATGATTTCTGGCAAACTCACTGCAAAAAATATGTCTACTTGCTATTTACAATCATGAAATGTCCCTGTTTTGAAAAATATCTGCATCCAAAGGTATCATTCAAAGGCAAATGGGTTTAGAATTATTAAATGTATTCCATTGTATCAATATAATGAAGAATACTTATTTTCATCTCACTTATCATAAAACTACATGTATTACATATAGCAGCTTTTAATATATGTACATTTTCCCCCAAGCTGTTCAAATGAAGATATTTCCCTCCATGTTCATCCTATATTGAAGGAATAATGCCAGTCCTATTTAGGGCACTAGCTAGTGCTTACCTAAACCCTGCAAATGTTCACCCGCAATGGAATCAATAGATGGAATATAGAATTCATCTCACAGATGAATGACGCCTAATGGACCCTAGGTTTTAATTCCGAGACATGAGCCCAAATCGAAAAGCTAAAAGAAAAAGGAAAAAAAAATGAAAAAATAAGTTCCTAAGTCAGAAACAAATAAAAATATACATGTTTGGACAAAGGAAAAATTATGCAATTAACAATGCCCTCTCTGGTGAGCATGAATAAAACATTCACAGAAATTAAACAGTTTAAATATAGAGGTGCTGGATGCTGACACCACAAATAATGAAAGCTTTTACACTGATCCGTTATTTCCTTATTAAAAGTTTTGCAGCACTCAAGAAAGAACCATGATCAGAGAAATTGAAGATGCCTCTTTTCCCTACCATTAGCTCCAAAAGAAAAGAAAAGTAAAATGACAGACTTAGGTTATGCTCAACTTGCCTAACATCTGATCATCCAAAACATTCTCATGGCTTCATGTATTTTTCAAGTGCCCTCCAGATATCTGGCAGCATTTGGATGCAGGCTTCTGTTCAGTCTCCATGTTCTGTTTTCATTAAAATCAATTGTGTTGTAGCTGGCTATGGGATCAAACCCTCACCTGTAGGTGGCTCAGGGTAGGTTATGATCTGATACAAATTTCTGGAAGCTGAAATGAGGGAATCTTGTGATGTCCCTAATCACAGTGCCCATGGGGGTTATTGTACACTCTTCAACTGCCAGTCCCAAGCTCTCCTCTACCCTTTCAGCCACAGAAATACTTTCCTGAGGTTGGACCCACCAAGCATATACTTCCTCACCAACCCTTGGCCTCCATATGTCTTTGGACCAATCCTTCCCTCCAGTCTCCTGATAAAATGAGCCTCCCTTTCACCTATGGCAAATCCTCCCACCAGCTTCTACTTTTTCCTTTATTCATTCCTAAGAGATGATCATCATGGAATCAGTAATCCTCTTCAAGCATCTTCACTGGCTCCTTACCCTCTACTGCAAATATCCACTGGCTTCTTCCATTTTCATTTTGGGGAAGTAAACATCCTCCCCAATTTGCAGGGAGGACTCATTTACTAAAGTATATATCCAAATATTCTCATAGACTAAATATTTTCATAGACTCCTTTTCTTCTCTGTAAACCTTTTCTAATAAGTAATCTACCATGCATGAAAAGTATGATAAACATTAGCATTAACAGTTAGAAAATAAAAAGAAAACAATCTCATTCATAAAATCAAGAAAAATATTCAATATAAAGAAAAATTAACAAGAAAATGTCCTTAGGAAGAATATCACTACTGACAGACATTGTTTTAATAAATGGATATATGTTCTGCAGGGGAAAAATAATTAATTAAAAAATATCCTGCATTGATGGAAATTAAATTAGAAAAGGTGTACTGGAGTACGTTTTATGTTCAAAGAAATTTTAAAAGACTGACTATCTCTTTTGACTCAGCAATATCATTTCTTGGAATCTATTTGAAAGAATTACATATTAAAATATATGCACATCTCATATGTTCATGTGTATGTTTATTTATGATAGTGAAAAAAAACTGGACACACTCTAAAATTCCAATAAAGAGGAATAAGAAAATTTATGAAATATAATAAAATTTATGGCACATCTAAGGAATAAAATATTTGCTACTATTAAGACTCACGTTAACTAAGTATACAGGAAGTTCAGTTCAATTCAGTCAGTCAGTCATGCCTGATTCTTTGTGACTACATGGACAGCAGCACGCCAGGCTTTCCTGTGCATCACAACTCCCAGAGATTACTCAAACTCATATCCATTGAGTCAGTGATGCCATCCAACCATCTCATCCTCTGTCATACCCTTCTCCTCCTGCCCTCAATCTTTCCCAGCATCAGGGTCTTTTCCAATAAGTCAGTTCTTCACATCAGGTGGCCAAGGTATTACAGTTTCAGCTTCAGCATCAGTCCTTCCAATAAATATTCAGCACTGATTTCCTTTATGATGGATTGGTTGGATATCCTTACAGTCCAAGGGACTCTCAAGAGTTTTCTCCCACACCACAGTTCAAAAGCATCAATTCTTCAGCACTCAGCTTTCTTTATAGTCCAACTCTCACATGCATACATGACTACTGGAAAAACCATAGCTTTGACTAGATGGACCTTTGTTGGCAAAATAATGTCTCTGCTTTTTAATATGCTGCCTAGGTTGGTCATAGCTTTTCTTCCAAGGAGCAAGTGTCTTTTAATTTCATGGCTGCAGTCACCATCTGCAGTGATTTTGGAACCCAAAAAAATAAAGTCTCTCACTGTTTCCACTGTTTGCCCATCTATTTGCCATGAAGTGATGGGACCAGATGCCATGATCTTAGTTTTCTAAATGTTGAGTTTTAAGCCAACTTTTTCACTCTCCTCTTTCACTTTCATCAAGAGGCTCTTTAGTTCTTCCTCGCTTTCTGCCATAAGGGTGGTGTCATCTGCACATCTGAGGTTATTGATATTTCTCCCGGCAATCTTGATTCCAGTTTGTGCTTCATCCAGCCCGGCATTTCATATATGTATTCTGCGTATATGTTAAACAAGCAGGTGACAATATATAGCCTTGATGTACTCCTTTCCCTATTTGGAACCAGTCTGTTGTTCCATGTCCAGTTTTAACTGCTGCTTCTTAATGTGCATACAGATTTCTCAGAAGGTGGGTAAAGTGGTCTGGTATTCCCATCTCTTTAAGAATTTTCCACAGTCAAGAATGATCCACATAGTCAAAGGCTTTGACATAGTCAATAAAGTAGAAATAGATGTTTTCCTGGAATTCTCTTGCTTTTTCAATGATTCAGTGGATGTTGGCAATTTGATCTCTGATTTCTCTACCATTTCTAAATCCAGCTTGAACATCTGGAAGTTCATGGTTCATGTACTGCTGAAGCCTGACTTGGAGGATTCTGAGCATTATTTTGCTAGTGTGTGAGATGAGTGCAATTATGCAGTAGTTTGAATATTCTTTAGCATTACCTTTCTTTGGATTGGAATGAAAACTGACCTTTTCCAGTCCTGTGGCCACTGCTGAGTTTTCCAAATTTGCTGGCATATTGAATGCAGCACTTTCACAGCATTATCTTTTAGGATTTGAAATAGCTCAACTGGAATTCCATCACCTCCACTAGCTTTGTTCGTATTGATGCTTCCTAAGGCCACTTGACTTCACATTCCAGGATGTCTGGCTCTAGGTGAGTGATCACACCATCGTGATTATCTGGGTCATGAAGATCTTTTTTGTATAGTTTTTCTGTGTATTCTTGCCACTCTTCTTAATATTTTCTGCTTCTATTAGGTCCATACTATTTCTGTCCTTTATTGTGCCCATCTTTGCAAGAAATGTTCCCTAATCAAACTGATCACATGGACCACAGCCTTGTCTAAATCAAAGAAACCATGTGCCATGCTGTGTAGGGGCCACTGAAGACAGATGAGTCATGGTGGAGAGTTCTGACAAAACGTGGTCCACTGAAGAAGGGAATGGCAAACCACTTCAGTATTCTGGCCTTGAGAACGCCATGAACAGTATGAAAAGGCAAAAAGATAGGACACTGAAAGATGAACTCCTCAGGTCAGTAGGAGCCCAATATGCTCCTGGAGAACAGTGAAGAAATAACTCCAGGAAGAATGAAGGGATGGAGCCAAAGCAAAAACAACACCCAGTTGTGAATGCGACTGGTTTTGAACGTAAATTCTGATACTGTAAAGAACAATAGTGCATAGGAATGTGGAATGTTAGCCCATGAATCAAGGCAAATTGGAAGTGGTCAAACAGGAGATGGCAAGAGTGAACATCGACATTTTAGGAATCAGTGAACTAAAATGGACTGGAATGGGTGAATTTAACTCAGATGACCATTATATCTACTATTGTGGGCAAGAATCCCTTAGAAGAAATGGAGTAGTCCTCTTCATCAATAAAAGAGTCCAAAATGCAGTACTTGGATGCAATCTCAAAAATGACAGAATGATCTCTGTTCATTTCCAAGGCAAACCGTTCAATATCACAGTAATCCAAGTCTATGCCCCAAGCAGTAATGCTGAAGAAGCTGAAGTCGAATGGTTCTATGAAGACCTACAAAACCTTCTATAACTAACACCCAAAAAAGATGTCCTTTTCATTATAGGGGACTGGAATGCAAATGTAGGAAGTTAAGAAATACCTAGAGTAACAGGCAAATTTGGCCTTAGAGTACAGAATGAAGCAGGGCAAAGGCTAATAGAGTTTTGCCAAGAGAACACACTGGTCATAGAAAACATCCTCTTCCAACAACACAAGAGAAGACTCTACACATGTACATGACCAAAGGGTCAATGCCGAAATCAGACTGATTATATTCTTTGCAGCCAAAGATGGAAAAGCTGTATACAGTCAGCAAAAACAAGACCGAGAGCTGACTGTGGCTCAGATCAGGAACTTCTCACTGCCAAATTCAGACTTAAATTGAATAAAGTAGGGAAAACCACTAGACCATTCAGATATGACCTAAATCAAATCCCTTAACGATTATACAGTGGAAGTGAGAAACAGATTCAAGGGATTAGATCTGATAGACAGAGTGCCTGAAGAACTATGGACAGAAGTTTGTAATATTTTACAGGAGACAGGGATCCAGACCATCCCCCAAAAAAGAAATGCAAAAAGCAAAATGGCTGTTTGAGGAGGCCTTACAAATAGCTAAGAAAAGAAGAGAAGCAAAAAGCAAAGGAGAAAAGGAAAGATACACCCATTTGAATGCAGAGTTGCAAAGAATAGCAAAGAGAGATAAGAAAGCCTTCCTCAGTGATCAGTGCAAAGAAATAGAGGAAAACAATAGAATGGGAAAGACTAGCGATCTCTTCAAGAAAATTAGAGATACCAGGTATACAGGGAATCCCTGATGAGTTCACCTACATGAAACACTGTACAAAGTATTAGAAAAATGCAGGACAATATCTTAATAGAAACAGCCTCTGAGGAATGGATTTATAACAGATTTTTTTCTGTTTATGCTTTTCTAGATTTTTCAATTTGTGTAAAATGAGCATATTTATTTTAAAAATATAAAGTTAAGAAACTGGTAGAAAAATAAAAAGGAGGGGCAGAGGCACTCCCAAAACAGGAGAGCTTTGTGTTGGGTGCATGGTTTTGGCATCAAGCAAACCTGCTGTCAAAGCCTACTTCTGCCCTTCTCAGTTCTGTGACTCCAGGTAACAGTTGTCACCTTCTCTACCTCAGTTTCCTCCTTGGAATGGGAGGACAATAGTTCTAACCTACAGGGTGATCAGATGACTAAATTATACTATTCATCCCCTGCCTGCATATAGTAAGTCTTTAAATTAGGCTGTTATTACTACTAATTGTCTGATAACCCAGCTGCTGGAAAAGTCTCTTCCCTCCAAGGATCCCTTCCCTTCTCCCACTGCCAAATTCCCATGATTCCTTTTCTGGAATAAACTCTCCTAAAGGGCAGGAGAGCAGATTATCTTTACAGAAAGAAAAAGACAGATGCACTTCCCATACTGACAGGTAGGCTTCTGGGGTCTGAGTCAGTAAAAAGGACTGAAAAGGCAAACAAAGAAGCCTGAATTGCAAACCATTATTACCATTATTTCACATAGCTGCATGTGCCTGATCCTTCAAGGGAGAACCTAGAAACAGAATCTATTGTCAGCCTGGACAGGAATCCAGATTGACTGTGACTAAAACAGCCATAGACCCAACACTTTCATTTTTCAAAGGGAAAAGTAGTTCCCATTTATATGACCTACCCTTCCACCCTTCTAAGCGTTTATTCACATACCTCTCCTCCTAGGAGGAACCTTTACTCTCTACCTCATGTCATCATCATTTAAGGACCAACTCCAAACCACCATACCACAGCAATCCTTCACTGTCACCCCCTGGACTAGAACTTTCTTCACCTCTGTCTCCCTGTGGGGTCTACGGCCCCACCCTCAGGATCTGACTGACTTGCTGTTTTTGTCTATTAATGAGCTGTTCCTTACGGCCTGTGTCATCTCCCTACTGGATCAGAAGAAGTCCTCTTCACTATCTTGTTTTAACAGTGTGACGCACAAAACAGGTGTTCAGGAAGACTTTGAATGAATAAACTAGCTTCCTGTTCAGGCTGAGATTAATAAAACCTGTTTTGTGGGTAACATGCCTTTTCCTCAACTTCCCATTTACAGGAGAATACAGAAGTAAGTCACCTGCTCCTCCATTTTCCATTCCAACAAAGAATAAGGACACTGGTGCAGGTAGAATGTCCCTTCTTTTTTGTGACCTACAGCCCTGCAGTGGCTGCCTTGAATCAAAGCCGACTGTATGGATTTTTAGTTTTGAATCTGCACTACGTACAGTCTCATCTCTCAGAAACCAGATATTGATCCCTGTCTCGCTGGGTCTACACAAACTGGATTGCCTGAATCTGGGGATTGTCTTTGAAGGAACAAATTCAGTAAATTAAATAGAGTAGGTTTTCTCCCCCTACACTATGCCAGATAGCAAATTTGACTGTGTCTTTTTGCTTTTTATCTAGCTTTTCTGGTGATGCAAAATTCAACAATGCAGAATGGTTGTAAGGAAGCCCCTTTTTCATAGCTCATCAAAAAATGAGCCATAAAGGCATAATTTTGCTAAATTTGCCTTAGGCATAATTGTGCCCCAAGCAAGCTCATAATTGGGGGTATATACAACAGAAGAGGGCTTCCCTGGTGGCTCAGTGATAAAGAATCTGCCTGCAGTGAAGGAGATCAGGGTTCGATCCCTGGGTTGGGAAAATCCTCTGGAGGAGGACATGGCAACCCACTCCAGGATTTTTGCCTGGAGAATTCCATGGACAGAGGAGCCTGGAGAGCTACAGTCCGTGGGGTTGCACAGTCAGACACAACTGAAGCGACTTAGCAGCAGCAGCGTAACAGAAGAGTTAAAGAGAAAGAAGGACAATCCAGTGGTTGGATTCACAGAGGGGCAACAAACATCACAGATGTTGCCACCATGATAAGCAAGCCATAGTGCCTACAAATATCTTTTTGCACACTCAGGATTTGCCAGATGCAGGGAGTACGACAGACACAGTACCTATCCTCAAAGGCCTTCAGTCTAGTGGGAAAGTTGAACCTTAAAACAGTCACTATGACTATGATTAGGAGAGCCTAAGTGAAGTAAAAAAGAACTGTAGATTCTCAGCCAGACCTAGTCTAGCCTGGACAGTAGTCCTCAAGGACTTATCATTTAAACAGAATCCTTAAAGATGATTAGAAGTCAGCTAGGTTAACTGAGGCCAGAAGGTGGATGGGGGTTCAAAGGAAGAAAGATTATTCCTCAACAAGGAGCAGCATGTACCAGTGCCCTAGGATAAAAGAAAGCACAGTCTATTTAAGAAACTGAGAGGTATTCTCAGGAGTCAAATGATACAAAAACAAGGGAGAATTATTTTTCATTAAACCTGGGGGAAAAGAGGGAGATGAGCCATAAGAGTCAAGACTAGAAAGATAGATAATCTAGAGCCTAAGGGATCAGGTAAAGAGTCTAAACTTTTTCCTAAATGCAATTTGTGAGTTTTAGGTTTGTGGCTTTGGCTGCAGTAAAGAGAACTGTTTGGGAAGGGAAGGGTATAATTAGGAAAAGGACTTAGGAGACTGTTGGTGCAGTTCAGGCAAGAGACAGTGGTGGCCTGAGTGGCATAGTGATAGCAGACACAGAGAATGGACAGATTTGAGGAAGAGTTCTAAAGCAGAGTCATCCTCAGAATCATATTGCTTCTTCCTTTTATTGAGTCAACCTCCGAACTCATCCTCTCTCAGCCTCTTATATCCCACCGTTCACTAATACCCTGACAATACAAAAATGGAGAGAAAAGGTACCCTTCCTTTTGGCCATAAAACACTTGTGAGAAATTATCACATTTCCAGTGTCAATAGGAAAGAGGCCCTCTGACATGAAACATGCATACCCAAACTTCCATATCAAATTAACTAATGGAGACCCTTAGTCTTTTCAAATGAAAGAAATCAGTACCATCACAGCTACAAAGTACCAGAAGTGAGACTGAAAATTGTCTTCATTCCTCCAAACCCAGGGTTATGTCTGCTTGACCATCCAAAGGGAACATGGTGGTCAGCATTGGGCTGCCCTGAGGAGGTAGAAGGCTAACAGCCCTTCCCCTCTACTTCTATAAAGGCTTGGACCACTTCAGGACTAAAATGGATGTTGATCATGGATTCTTAAAAGGACTTGTAAAAGAAAAGAAGTAATACATTCCCTCCTGTATTGTCTCTTTCCCCTAGAAATCCTCTATGAAAGGTTTTTATTATCCAAGGTAGCTTTTTAGATGTCACTCCAGCCCTAAGTGTATTTGCATTAAGATGCAGCTTATTTCTTGTGTCTCCCAGAACCTTGCCCTCTTGCTATTAGTACATTTACAACCCCTCACACTCACAACAGAACAAGAGAAGTCAAAGTAGATGAAAGGGACCAGATCCATTTGCTCCTAACCAGGCCCCTTAAGAGCCTCTTAGAGGATCCCAGGTTACAAAAATGTTCATCTTTTCCATTCATGAATACCTTTTTGAAGGCAGAGATGGGTCTATAAAATGGGACAAGAATAAAGTCTGTTTTTCCCACTGCCCCTTCTAGATTCTTTTCTACAAAATATTTTTATCTACTGGTTAGGAGAATGTATATCATTTGTTCCCAAAAGTATTTTAAACATATACCTGTTTCCCCAGGGATTACAGGCTTTTGTAGTAATCAACCTACAAGGTGTAAACAGGAAAAGAATTTGATACTCTTGTTTTGAGGGACAGAGAGAAAACAAGGGCTTTATGGTCGCATCTCTACCAGCAGAGTTGCGTGTACTTTCACAGAAACTTTGCATTGACTTCAAAGGCTTTGCAGAGACAACTGCTGGTTTCCATGGCAACTATGTCTATGGCCTTTAGCTCTCCCCCTGCACATTGGTGACACAGGACAGAGGAAGGCCACATGTGATGGGTTCAGTTGTGCATAAGCTACAGTCTTGTTTATTCAAGAAAGACCACCATTTACCCCATACCTTGGGAGTTTAAGATGTTATTTCTAAAGCAGAAATAGACACACAAATGTATGGATACCAAGGGGGAAAGTGGGGATGGGATAAATTGGAAGATTGGAATTGACATATATACACTACTGATACTATGTATAAAACAGATAACTAATGAGAACCTGTTTTATAGCACAGGGAACTCTACTCAATGATCTGTGGTGACCTAAATGGGAAGAAGATCCAAAAAAAAAGAGAGGCTACATGTAAACATATAGCTGATTCACTTTGCTTTACAGTAGAAACTAACACAGTCTTGTAAAACAACTACTGTTGTTGTTATTTAATCCCTAAGTTGTCTCCAACTTTTGCAGCCCCATGGACTGTAACCTGCTAGACTCATCTGTCCTATACGCCAATAAAAACATTTTCTAAAAAGCTGTAAAATTTAGTGTACTTTATAACAAAACTAGTCTATGTAGGAACTTACGTTAAAGAAATAATTTAGAATGTGCACAAAGATTTTATTAAAAACATATTTGTTGCAGCATTAAACCTAAATGCTCAAGAAAAAAGAGTAAAATACATTCTGAAACATTTTTATATGTCAAAACAAAGCTCAGTTTTGGGAAAGCAAATTTCTTGTCAAAGAAAGATGCTCATGATATATTATTTCATGTGAATAAAAGTTGCAAAATAGTCTTATGGTATACTTCTATTTAACAGATAATAAATCCCTTTATGTGCGTTCATCTATGTGCAAGCATTTTTCTGCCAGTATATACTCAAAAATATGAAAAATTTTTTTTAAAAAGATGCTATGTAGTTGACATGAGCCATGTTCAAAGCATGAGGGCATATAAAAATACAGATCTACTGTAAGCTTGACTGGAGCCTTTATATGACTTGATCTGTTTCTCACATCAGAATGCATTTTTTGGTGCCTGGATACAAAATACATGAGGAGTGTTTAATTTCCCTTGATTTGTTTCCTTCTTTTTCTCAAAGTCCCTTTTTCATTTTTAGAATGAAGCAATAATGAAAAATACATGAAATATGAGGAAGAGAGTCCTAACTTGGAATTATCCTTCCAGTCATCCTAATTGAAATACTCTCTGAATTAGATAATTCTTCATGAAAAACAGCTTTATGAGAAACATAAAATAGATTCTGGGAAAATTATTCTCTCCCAAAGATTTGACTGTTGATTTCTGTCCTGGTCAAACAGAAAGAGCTACACAGAGGTGAAGCATAGACACTCCACCCAGCTCCATCATTTATGACTCCGAGGTCTTTGCAAGTTACTTAACATTTAAGTTCCAAGTTCTGTTCTGTAAACTGGAAATAACAACAACTTTCATAGGACTGCTGGGCTTAAGCTAGTGGGCATAAAGAGCTTAGCATTGTGCCTAAGCATTTCGCCTAATACATAGGTATTATTCATATTTATATTAACTATTATCTTACTTATTATATTTCAGTTCAGTACAGGAAGAATCTTAATATTCTTTCAGACTGGTATGATGAAATGTTAAAAGTTTTAAGTGTCATACCAATAACTCAGTTTTAAGGGACCCAATATTTTAAGACACCCTGTTGGTAAGTGAATGAAATATTTTTCCAAAATTCAATTCAAAAATATCATTTCAGTTAAATTTCCAGAATAATTCCTCAAAATCATATTTTACCTAAATGACCTAAATAATGACTCGCTATGCAAGACACTTTAAATATGTCAATGACATGCTAAAGTGTTGCTCTAAATTAGCATTTTTAAAAACTGGTCTCTTTGGACAAATTTTGGCAAAGCAATACCAGGACTTCTTCTAATCCTAGAGAAATTTTGACTATCCAGCCCTTGAAGTCCCCTTAGATTTCCTTTATGAATTCAAAAATATTTTAAAATTCCATAAAAGTAAATGAGAATCTGAATCAACAATTTCTTTTCTTAAAATATAAATCTGTTATTGAAAGAGAATCCCATAATCCCTCCCAAACACTATAAACTATCTTTTGCTAAATTCAATAACTGAGGAAATTTCACTGGATTAAATCTGAATACAAACTAAATAGCATAAGCTATGGCCTATCCTCTCTGGCTAGTTAAGATTGAACAGCTGGGCAGTCAAACCAGATTTATCATTAAATCACAAACCTTGTTTAAAGCAGTACCCACTACCAAGGCACTTTTTTGTGTTCATTTACTTGTTTAGAATTATCTGGACTTTGATTGATTTTCTTTGACCACCAAAACTGCCTTTCACTGCCTGCTGGAAATCCTATTCCTGCCAAGGTTCAGCTGATAGACATCATGCAAGCTCCACCTCAACTCTGTCTATTGGCTGTCCTAGAAGATCCTGGAGTCCTCTTTGCCCTGTGTCTGGAGTGCTTGGGTGTTCTGCTCTTGTTAGGAGTCTCACCACTTTTTTATCCATCAAAACGCAGTGAACTCAAAGATTTCGATAGAGACTATTTACAAGGGTGTGGACTGCTTAAGAGAAACCACAAGGAATTAGTAAAGCATCCAAGGGATGGACCATTAATAGATCAAGACCTTATGAAACAAGGAGAGGGGGCCATTTTCAGAACAGGAGTTGTATCTGTAGCTTAGAATGTCTCTCTGATAGGAGATGTGGATTTCAATAAAGAAAAACAAGGACTGTAAACATATAGCCTCAACAGAGGTAGAACAGTAACAATAACCCAACCTCTCCCTTTCTTATCCCACTTTCTCCACTCCAGTATCCTTATTCGCCAAAACCAACCAGAAACCATCGGGCAAGAGAATCAAATGGATGTAGTCCCTGGAGGCCAAACTTTTGGAGCAAAATTTAGGGTAAAGAAAGGTCACGAGTTGATCTGGAAACTTCAGCACAAACTTTTAGGATCTC
This sequence comes from Odocoileus virginianus, assembly GCF_023699985.2. Classification (NCBI taxonomy): domain Eukaryota; kingdom Metazoa; phylum Chordata; class Mammalia; order Artiodactyla; family Cervidae; genus Odocoileus; species Odocoileus virginianus. The sequence continues at coordinate 45,859,290 of NC_069679.1, forward strand.
CTCTGGCTGGCCACCTTCCCATGGGAACATAATGTGCAAGGAAGCCACTTTTTCAGAATTCATACCAATTTTGCAAGCATCTATAAGGCAGGTATAATAGGGCATGGGCTTTCCTGGTGACTCAAACAGTAAAGAATCTGCCTGCAATGTGCAAGACTTGGGTTCGATCCCTGGGTTGGGAAGATCCCCTGGAGGGCAAGGCAATCCACTCCAGGATTCTTGTCTGAAGAATCCCCATGGACAGAGAAGCCTGGTAGGCTACAGTCCATAGGGTCCCAAAGAGTCAGACACGACTGAGCAACTAAGCACAGAGTACAATAGGGCACAGTCACCTTGCCGCCACATCTGTGAAGAAGACTTTTGCTCATCTGGTGCCTGAAACAAGGCACAGAGACCCTGACAGTTAACTATTGCTTTAGTTAACCTACCTTCCTACTCTACATTCAGTTCAGTTCAGTTCAGTCACTTAGTCATGTTCGACTCTCTGCACCCCCCCGGACCACAGCACACCAGGCCTCCCTGTCCATCACCAACTCCTGGAGTTTACTCAAACTCATGTTCAATGAGTCAATGATGCCATCCAACCATCTCATCCTCTGTCGTCCCCTTCTCCTCCCACTTTCCCAGCATCAGAGTCTTTTCAAATGAGTCAGTTCTTCACATCAGGCAACCAAAGTATTGGAGTTTCAGCATCAGTCTTTCCAATTAATATTCAGAACTGATTTCCTTTAGGATTGACTGGTTGGATCTTCTTGGAGTCCAAAGGACTCTCAAGAGTTTTCTCCAACACCACAGTTCAAAACCATCAATTCTCCAGCACTCAGCTTTCTTTATAGTCCAACTCTCACATCCATACATGACTACTGGAAAAACCATAGCTTTGATTAGATGGACCATTGTTGGCAAAGTAATGTCTCTGCTTTTAACATGCCATCTAGGCTGGTGATAACTTTTCTTCCAAGGAGTAAGTGTCTTTTAACTTCATGGCTGCAGTCACCATCTGCAGTGATTTTGGAGTCCAAGAAATAAGGTCTGTCACTGTTTCCATTGCTTCTCCATCTATCTGCCATGAAGTGATGGGACCAGATGCCATGATCTTAGTTTTCTGAATGTTGAGTTTTAATCCAACTTTTTCACTCTCATCAAGAGGTTCTTTAGTTCTTTGCTTTCTGAGACATATTAGCATATACAAATGCATCAAAGCAGGAGAAATTATCTCATCTGCTAAGAGTTTAAGCAACTTTCTGGAGAGATCTCTCTACTTTCTGCCTCCCTAAGAAGTGTGGAGAGAATATTTATGTCTTCCAAGAAATTCTGAGTCAGTAGTCCAAAGCTTTATCTCATTACATATAGAAGTTTAGAAAGTATTTAGGAAAGCAATATACTTATGCTACTAGACCTGGGGAACATATATTGCAATTCAGAAGTAAATGTGGTAATATATTTAGAACAAAATGTAAAAAAAAAGAAAAAGGAAAATATAATAAAATTGTATATGAATCCCCCAGGGAACACTCAGGCCTTCTCTGTAGAGGACTGAGATCACTACACATAAGCAAAAACATTTCTAAGAAAACATAGGCGTTATTTCTATTTAGAGAGCCAAACTGACATGACCTTTTAGTTTCTTCCTAGGAACTAGATTTGAATGGCTTGTTCCAAACAATAGCAAGGAGAGATAAGAAAGCCTTCCTCAGTGATCAATGCAAAGAAATAGAGGAAAACAATAGAATGAGAAAGACTAGAAATCTCTTCAAGAAAATCAGAGATACCAAGGGAACATTTCATGCAAAAATGGGAAAAATAAAGGACAGAAATGGTATAGACCTAACAGAAGCAGAAAATATTAAGAAGAGGTGGCAAGAATACACAGAAGAACTGTGCAAAAAAGATCTTCATGACCCAGATGATCAGGATGGTGTGATCACTCACCTAGAGCCAGACATCTTGGAATGTGAAGTCAAATGGGCCTTAGGAAGCATCACTATAAACAAAGTTAGTGGAGGTGATGGAATTCCAGTTGAGCTATTTCAAATCCTAAAAGGTAATGCTGTGAAAGTGCTGCACTCAATATGTCAGCAAATTTGGAAAACTCAGCGGTGGCCACAAAACTGGAAAAGGGCAGTTTTCATTCCAATCCAAAAGAAAGGCAATGCCAAAGAATGCTCAAACTACCACACAATTGCACTCATCTCACACGCTAGTAAAGTAATGCTCAAAATTTTCCAAGCCAGGCTTCAACAATACATGAACCGTGAAGTTCCAGACATTCAAGCTGGTTTTAGAAAAGGCAGAGGAACCAGAGATCAAATTGCCAACATCGCTGGATCATTGAAAAAGCAAGAGAGTTCCAGAAAAACATCTATTTCTGCTTTATGACTATGCCAAAGCCTTTAAGTCTGTGGATCATGACAGACTGTGGAAAATTCTGAAAGTGATGGGAATACCAGACCATCTGACCTGCCTCTTGAGAAACCTGCATGCAGGTCAGGAACCAACAGTTAGAACTGGACATGGAACAACAGACTGGTTCCAAATAGGAAAAGGAGTACATCCAGGCTGTATATTGTCACCCTGCTTATTTAACTTATATGCAGATTACATCATGAGAAATGCTGGGCTGGAGGAAGCACAAGCTGGAATCAAGAAATATTGCTGGGAGAAATATCAATAACCTCAGATATGCAGATGACACCACCCTTATGGCAGAAAGTGAAGAAGAACTAAAGAGCCTCTTGATGAAAGTGAAAGAGGAGAGTGAAAAAGTTGGCTTAAAGCTCAACATTCAGAAAACTAAGATCATGGCATCTGGTCCCATCACTTCATGGCAAATAGATGTGGAAATAGTGACTGAGTCTATTTTGGGGGGCTCCAAAATCACTGCAGATGGTGACTGCAGCCATGAAATTAAAATACACTCCTTGGAAGGAAAGTTATCACCAACCTAAACAGCAAATTAAAAAGCAGAGACATTACTTTGTCAACAAAGATCCATCTCATCAAGGCGATGGTTCTTCTAGTAGTCATGAATGGATGTGAGAGTTGGACTATAAAGAAAGCTGAGTGATGAAGAATTGATGGTTTTGAACTGTGGTGCTGGAGAAGACTCTTGAGAGTCTCTTGGACTGCAAGGAGATCCAACCAGTCCATACTAAAGGAAATCAGTCCTGGATGTTCATTGGAAGGACTGATGTTGAAGCTGAAACTCCAATACTTTGGCCACCTGATGAGAAGAGCTGACTCATTTGAAAAGACCCTAATTCTGGGAAAGATTGAGGGCAGGAGGAGAAGGGGATTGCAGAGGATGAGATGGTTGGATGGCATCACTGACTCAATGGACATGAGTTTGGGTAAACTCCGGGTTTGGTGAGGGACAGGGAGGCCTGGCGTGCTGCAGCCATGGGTTGCAAAGAGTCAGACATGACTGAGCGACTGAACTGAACTTAATTTAGATCTAAGCCACTGGATATGTATAATCTGATTAACAGACAGGACTAGTCATGCCCCAGAAGTCCATTGTAGAGAGAAGCAATGGCTGCTCAAAAATAGTTCAAATTTATTTGTATCTAGCTCTAAACTCAGAACTCCCTTTCTCTCTCCATCCCACTGCCATCCCTCCCCAGACAGCTTCTTGGAGTATCTTTGCTTAATCCAGTGCCCTGGAAAGCATGAGACCTAAATTAAGTATTTGCAGGTATCTTCCCTAATTTTAAAAACTGCATTTGTTCCTGAAAAAGCAGCTCTATGAGATGTGGCCCAAAGAAAGACTAATTAGGGTTAAAAAGAGAGTGTATGTGTTAATGTAGACTCAACATGATAGGCCATATAAAATTTTTTTTCAATTTTAATTATGGCTAAATCATCATCACACTACTACCATGTAGAATGAGAAGATGTATCAGTCCTTTGAGCAATTTTGGTTTAGGTTATACAATGTTCATTGAAGAAAGTAGATCTACCATCTGTTCAGTTGTTCTTCAAGCATATGAACTGTTCTAAGTCAGCAACTCTCAATACATGCATGCTTGGCTCCTGCCAAAGCATATAACCATGAATGTCTAAAAACTAAACTTTTACAACAAGCACAATTATGAGACATTGCACTTATTTCTCTTTTTGCATTGTGTCACTTTCACTGAATTATAAGCCATCTTGCCATTAATCTAGTTCACTATTTTATTCTTGAGGTAAACCACACAATTAAAAAATTACCTTTCTTATCTTCTTAACCCACAGAATTGCTTTCACTGAAGCATGCTTTGCTTTTTGCTTAAATACACTGTGTAGGCAAGGATGTGGAGAAAAGGGAAGACTTATACACTGCTGACGGGAATATGAACCGGTGCAGCCACTATGGAAAACAGTATGAAAATTCTTCAAAAAATTAAAAATAAAACCACCATATGAACCAGAAATTCTACTTCTGTGTGTTTATCCAGAGAAAATTAAAACACTAATGTGAAAAGCTACATGCATTCCCATGTTCAGTACAGCATTATTTATAATAGCCAAGATATGCAAACAACCTAAGTATCCATTGATGGATAAATGGATAAAGAAAATGTGGTGTGTGTATATATATATAACAGAATATTACTCAGCCATTAAAAAGATTGAAATTTTGCCATCTGTGATGACATGGATGGACCTTAAGGGCCTTATGCTAAGTGAAATAAGTCAAACAAAGGCATATTGTACAACCTCACTTATATATGGAATCTTGAGAGAGAGAGAGAGAGAGAGAGAGAGAGAGAAAACAGTTTGGGGATTGCCAGAGACGAGAGGGTGGGAGTGGGGAGGTGAAATGAGTAAAGGAGGTCAAAAAGTACAAACTTCTAGTTATAAAATAAATAAGTCCTGGGGAGCATGGTGACTATGGTTAATAATACTGTATTGCATATTTGAAAGTTGCTAATAAGCCACCACTCATTGTGATGATCATTTTGCAATATATACAAATATTGAATCATTATGTTGTATACCTGAAATGAATATGTTATATGTCAATTACATTTCAATTCTAAAAGATACACCCAAAAGCAAGTTTATGAAATCTATTACTTTCTTCCAAAAAGTTGTTGAGGACATTATCTATTTAATCACTCTGTGACTCCTATATGTAGACAAGGACAAGAACTACCCTTGAGACATAAAGTAAGAAGCAGCTCTGCTACCACTGAGGAGCAAGTATGCTCCATCCTCCCCACTCTCAATACCTTCTCTCCATGGCCAATGGGAGCATGTGCCTAATGAGGTGTCTTTTTACCTTGGCTGCCAGGAAGCTTAGTACCAACCTTGTTGAGCAAGTATAATATTTATAAAGAACTCTAAGATCTCTATGTTTAAGCCCAAACTTTTATTTACACTTTATTTTCTATTATTTTCATGTATGAGGTAATTCTAATTAAATTTTATTGTATATATTTTATAAGTCACATAAAATCTCTGAAAAGTGAAATAAAAAGTAAGAAAGTCAGGAAAAATAAAAAACTAACCAATATTTATCAAACACACTTAGCATAAAGGCAAGTGTTATGAGCTTATACCAACAGAAGACTTGTCATTTTGATTCTCCACAGCCTGTTCACATAATCCTAAGAGTAAGCACCCTGATTCTGAATCATTATAGTTGTAAAGGCATAGGCTCGGTTTTATGGGCAGACAGCTTCATTCAGCCACATTTATTAAGCAAATGCTAAAGGCAGGTGCAAGTACTACAAAGAAGAAGAAGGAAATAAATGTTTCAGAACACAGATTCTGGAGTCAGTCTGCCTGAAGACAAAACCCTGAATCCACCACTAAGAAGCTCTGAGAGTTTGAGCAGGTTATTTAACCCCTCTGTGCTTCATTTTCTTCATCTGTATGATGGGCTTAAAAATAGTACTCTCAGTGTAAGAGTAAAGAGAGTTGACATTATAGAATGAAGTCTGGTGATAGCAGGTACTCTGTTAGCTACTATTATTACCAAGAACAAAACATGAAGACACAGATCTTGGCCCCAAGAATCTCAGGGTCTAGTAGGAAGACAGACATATAAATAGGTTTTTTTTTTTTTTTAAGAGCAGTAAGTGCTACACAAAGACAAGTACAAACTCTCTCAAGGTACAAAAGACAGTGCCATTGTTACTGTGTCTGACAACCAGCTCATTCAAAAACTGTGCACAGCTCTTTTATTTACATTCTTGTCATTTTCTATATGCAGGGTCCAAGAGAATTATCCAAGAGAATTCTCTTCCTCAAATTCCAATCTAACAACACGTAGTAGTTAATACTTCATTGACATTTAATCAAATTGCCCGTATGTAATAGCAACAATTATAGTATTTTGTCCCTGACATTTATGTTGCCTGAACACTATGCAGCTTAAATTGGCCCACAAGCCATAACTGTCTTCAACTACTGTCTTCAATTTTCCTGAGTTGAGAACAAAATTTCCACACCAGAGTACACTTTCTTTCACATGCAAACAAACCCACGCATCCAAGTACATGTGTACATAAAAAGAAAGCGTCTGGGTGCCAAAAATGAATCCACCCCTACCCAGTAAATCTGATATTATTATTTTTCATCATTTCAAACAACTGTGCAGCAATCAACCGGAATGCTCATATGGCAGCCCAGTCTGGTCATTAAGACAGATGTGATAATCAGACCAGCTGGGAGATATTCAGTTAGCTTGCTCATCTAGAGATGACAGTAATCTTCCATATCAAAAATTTTTGCAATGCCCAGATAGACTTTACTCTTTTAAACCACTATTCTTTTTTCAGGTCATTCATATAATTGGGATCTAATTATCAAGTTCACTTAAAGCATCACTTTTTGAAATGAGCACACAGGATGTGCAATCAAAACTTGGAATGTGCATGCTACATCTACTGAGACTCTCCTGTTAAATAATGCAGCTGGAAAGAGGCGCCACTGAGACAAGGCTTTTTGGCTCCTGTGTAAAGGGCTGAATTCTTACGGTGTTTAATTTCCCAATTCAGGATTCCAAAGTCTGTGCAGCAGCAGTGTCTAGTTAGCTGTGTCTTCATGTCCTGCAGGGTAGTGGGTGCAGCTGGACAGTGGCAGGCTGCTGGTTCGGTTTGATTGTGTAGCCCAGCCTGAAGAGCCTCCTGGGAGCAGCAGTGTTCTGCAAATTAAAGTCGGCCTGGCCTGAAGGTCAGCAGCCATCCCCCAGCAGTCACTGGTCGTCCCAGCCCGCTGCCCTTGAGAAATTGGTGTGCTGCAAAACATATTTGCTCAGATACAGAGAGAAAGCGATTCTTCACCTAATTACATCCATTTGGCTCTGAACAGATAGATCAGATCTCTTTGTGGGGGGAACAAAGCAGAAAAGAAAGGGATATTTATGTTTATTCATTTGCTAAAGTTCTCCAAAATTTCTGTAGGGAAGCTGTGTAGCTAAAATCAAATGATGAGTTTTATGCTGTATGAATTATACACACTATGTATAAACGAAAAGTAGGAGAAGGATGGGGAAAGTAGGGGTGCCTAGAGAGTATACACCCTGCTGTAGGGCTGTCTTAACGAAATGGCCGCAATGAGTTCCCATCTACAAATAGCTCCCAGACACAAATGCCTTCTCTCTACTCTGCCAAAATAACAACCATTCCCTATCATTCAATAGCCTCTCTGAGAGCTGCTATCCAGTCTTTCTCGGTTCTTTACAATGTCTTTAATCATTTGCAAAGAAAACTGACTTTTAGCCAGGCAATTCACATCTAAGCCATTTTGCTAAGGGTTAAATCAGTGGACAAAGCAGCCCAGAGGAATGTTCTGAAAGGACCTGCGCAGCAGTTTGAGAAACACACAACACCATCCTACTGAGGCAGGACCAACTGACCTCAAGACTATCTGGGTAAAACTGCAAAGTAGGTAACATTCTCTTTGGCCAAAGAGGCTTCTAAAGCCTTTTCCCCTATCCTCTTTCAGTTGGTTCAGTTCAGTTCAGTCACTCAGTCGAGTCCGACCCTTTGCGACCCCACGGACTGCAGCACACCTCCCTGCCCATCATCAACTCCCAGAGCTTACTCAAACTCATGTCCATCGAGTCAGTAATGCCATCCAACCATCTCATCCTCTGTTGTCCCCTTCTCCTCCTGCCTTCAATCTTTCCCAGCATCAGGGTCTTTTCCAAGAGTCAGTTCTTTGCATCAGGTGGCCGAAGTATTGGAGTTTCAGCTTCAGCATCAGTCCTTCCAATGAATATTCAGGACTGATTTCGTTTAGGATGGACTAGTTGGATCTCCTTACAGTCCAAGGGACTCTCAAGAGTTTTCTGCAACACTACAGTACAAAAGCATCAGTTCTTCAGTTCTCAGCTTTCTTTATAGTCCAACTCTCACATCCATACATGACTACTGGAAAAACCATAGCTTTGACAAGACGGACTTTTGTCAGCAAAGCAATGTCTCTGCTTTTTAATATTCGGTCTAGGTTCAGTTGGTATCCAGAATGAATACCCTCATTCTTTGTTTATTCCTTCCCCATCACAGTCCTCACAATCCTCACTCCTTCAATTTTGTCCTCTTATGTCATTCATTCACTATGAAATATATGAAAGTTCTCCTGGGCTTGGTTATAATTTAATTGGCATCAACACCAAAGAGATGAAAATGGATGGAATTTCAGCCCTTGATCAGGGAAGAGTTTAGGGTCATATGAGCCTTTCTAACATTCCTAAACACCCTACCCTATTGGAAATCATCACTTTTTCCGCTCTGCGCTATGCCCCCAGAATCACCTCCTCATGACTGTCTGTATGCACAGATATGCAGAGGGCTGACTTGGAAATTATCTTGAGCATAATATTTGGACTAGAAGCCCTGGAAAAATATGGCACTGGTGAAATAAGGTAGATAAAAGAGCTGGGAGTGAGAGACAACCTTCAACCTCAACTCCACCAAATTCATCTGAGAAATAAGGACATTCATTACTATCTCTTTAACACACAGCACTGTGCAGAAGGCAGTGAAAGGCTTTGTCTCATAAAGGCTCAGATTAAAGGGATTGTACAGTCTAAGAGAAAGAAATGGCAACCCACTCCAATATTCTTGCCTAGAGAATCCCATGGACAGAGAAGCCTGGAAGGCTACAGTCCACAGGGTCACAGAGTCAGACATGACTTAGCAACTAAACAACTAAACAACAGTTTAAGAACAAAGGGATACAAAGCCCTAATGTAGTGTTTAAAATATTATTACTGTCTTGGTTTCTGGTCTTTAAAGAGAGAGCCAAAGCTTTTCTGGTTATTTTATCTTAACTCGCAAGCAGTCCTAGATGAATTTTTCAATTATTTCCAAGATCATACCATTAGCTACAAGGTTAAGATTCAAATGGGGAGGGAAGGAAAAAAAAAAAGACATAAACTGGTGGTAAGAAATATAGACCCTTTTATCTTTAGAAAGTATTCTGTTTGCAAAACACACATTTCATTCCATTTAACAGTGAAAACAAACAGATGTAGGGAATGGTCTCTTCACTTTTAGTTCTGTATCACTCAGATGTTTACAGTCTGTCCAATCCTACCATCCTGACTTGGGCTAGACACTCTTGGGGTCCCCTTTATGAAGCGTGCTCTTGGTTAGACTGACCATGTGGAATGCCCTATTCTTGTTGAGTCCTAGCAAACCCTAAAAATGGAGGTCTGTGTTGGAAATTCATGAATTTGGCATTAAGATGAAAAAAAAATTTTATTCAAATAGCAAACCACAGTTATATTCAGAGCAGAAAACTCCATGATAAAAAAAAGAAAGAGTAAAAATGACAATGTGAAGGTGTGTTATGCATATCAATGCTTAATATATTTAGCTGAAGCATTAACCAATCTTTTCTGCCACGTTTTATTGGTGGATCCCTTCCTAGCTCAATCCAAAACTGTACTAAATTTTTAAAAAGAAAGCAAAGAAAAAGAGTGACTTCTTTGATTCTGACATTAAGTGTGGTGCAGGGATGGTTTTTCAGCCCCTAGATAGCTAAGGGCACTTCATAATAGAATCCAGCGCCTTTCACCCCTAAATCACTGATTTGAATCCAACCCAGGTCACTACTGACAGAATGTTATTACCTCTAGGTGTTGTCTGGTGGCCCATGTGGAATAAGCTGATGGTCTCTGTCCTGTTCCATGTGGACAACTGCCCATGTCACCTCGTTGTCAGTTTCGAACGAGAAGCCAAGGAGTTAATTGATGTGGAGCGCAAGCCCTCCTCGCTCTGCAAGGTGGTGCCCTGTGGATCGGAGTGGAGGGCAATGACTGCAATGTCTGAAGCTGGGCCCTGATCTCCCTCATCAGTTTCCAGGACATCAATCCGTCTAGTTATTCCACAACCATCTTTGCTAGGGACAAAGAATAAAAAACACGCTGGGGTTTTAGACAGGATTTGTTTCCATTTTTTTCTGGCATAAGAGTTTCCTTGCAATGAATGCTACTTATGTCAACTTTCATTTCACCATCTAATTAGAAGAACAGGAATTTGTAACACCAAAGCAAAATGCTATGAATATTCAGTTTGCAAATCAAATGTTACTGGATTGTGTTTTCTACTTGCTTTGATATAATAGATTTTTCTGCAGAATAAATGAATTTATTCCAAATTTAACCAGAGCCACAGGCACAGCACTAGGATTCCTAGTCAAGAAGACAAAGATACACATGTTTGAGAAAGGAAGGCCATTTAAACATACTCCATACTCTATGGTTGTATATATTACTACCAGGATGAAACTTTAGAGGTCATGTCATCCAGCCCGGCTTTATTTTCAATGAGAAAACTGATGCAAATATAAGCAAAGTGTCTTGTTTAAGGTCACAGAGTAAAAAACTAACATAACTAAAACCAATAAAGAAGTCTCCAAACTTATACTCAGTTGCTCTTTTACAAAAGCATTTATTTCATTTAACAGGAAATGAGCACTTCATTTACTGAGCACTTCCTGTGAGCCAGGCACTCTGCCTGGTCCTGTGGTGGTGGCAGCGGTAGCAGTGATGATGGAAGTGAGGGTTAGAGAAAAGAAGAAGAAAGAAACTCCCAGCTCAGCATACAGCACCAGAGCCTGGCATAGTGAGATGTCAATAACAAGAACAGATATATGAACCAAAGTACAAAAGAGCTTTTTTCTGTTAGGTTTTTCCAGATACAGACTGAGACAAAGATCTGAGCGTGAAAAGTTTATTTTGAAGGTGATGCAAGGAAGCGGTGGTAGAGGAGAGGGACAGTGAGAGAGCAGGGGAAGGAAGGCACACAAACTGTGTTGATAAGCAGGCTGCTACTGAGGGCGGCTGGGGCTCCACCTTACCAAGGATTTGTGAGCAGGAGTGAGAACACAACTCAGGGCAGACCCACTAAGAAGTGAGGAAGCTGGGGTATCTATCCACCAACTTTCATCCATCACTAGTTGAGGGCCATACAAGCAGGGTGTTCACCCCCTCGCACCTCTGACCTGCCTGCATGGCAACCAAGCATACTGCAGCCATGGGTAGCCCCCATACAGAGGGGCACCGGTCCTGGCAGCAGAAAGCCATCAGCCTTTTCAGAAACTATGAGTGAGGAGGGGGTGTGAGTGAGGCGTCGACGGCTTCTACTATAAGGATTTATGATCTTGTTAAGATTACATCTAATATTTGGAAGATAGTTGATAATACAGAACAAAGATGGTGGGTTCAGAGAAGAAATACAACATGAGAAGTGGTTGGTGTGTGTGCTCAATACAAGGGCAGGTATAGCAGAAGACATTGCTCCCAGAGTGCAAGGCCTGTTTGTTCTTCTGCTTCCCATTCACAACCAGCAACTCAACAAGCTCCATCCTCCTGCCTCTTCACCTCTCTGCTCTGCCGCCTCCTCCATAATGGCTGCTCCACAGAATTTCTTCCTTTTAACGCCCCTACCTGGTCCTTAACACCCTCTCTCCCATGCCCATCAAAGCAGCTCCCTTCATCATATTATCTCACCCTCGGAGGCCCCCAGCAAATGGAATTTCTCCCCCACATATCATCCTCCAAATATCTTTCTATTTTTCCATCTCTTCCTCAATATTCATGGTAATAAACTGCAATTTGTTTCTGAGTAATAATAGACAGCAGTTGCTCAAGAGATGCGATAAAATGTCACCACATTACTAAGTCAAGCTGACAGAGACGCTCATAGGACAACACACCAGACACTGAACTGAGAATTTCATAGCAACTTTCAGTCTAATTCCTGAAGAAAATTGCACAGACCCCCACAGCCCTCAGGAATCAGCAGAGTTCCAATGATGCTTGCTGTTAAAATTAGAGGGGAAAAAAAAAGCCCCTTGGAATTCTCATGCCGAAGCACTGTACAATTCCCAGAACCTTCCCCCAGCTGCAATTTCCCTCCAAGAAACTAGCTTATTAATGTACACAGTGTAGCTAGATTGCTCAAGTGCATAGCTGCGCAGCCACTGAGATAAGGTGGAGGGAGAGAAATCTGTCTCAGAAGATGTCAGGGGAAATGTGGAATCCTCTTCCATTTCCCTCTTGTGCAAACCATAAGGTTTTGGAGGGGAAAGGTCTACAGAAATGGTTACAAAATTTTTTTAAATTATTTTTTCTTGGTAGAGGGGGGAGTGGAGTCTGCATATGGTTAAGTGCCTATTGTGTATGAGAAGCTAAACCAGCTGCTAATATACAGTGCCTCATTTTATTCTAATAAAATTTTATGAATAATAATAAATCACAATATTTATTAAGGCAGTATTCTGGGCACTATGCTAACAACTTTAATATATTATCCTGCTCAATCCTCACACACCCTGTGAGCTAGGTACAATACTGTCTTCATCTTACTCATGTGTAGACTGAAGCTTTGAAATGTTTCATGAAGGAAGTGTAAGTGTTAGTTGCTCAGTCTTATCCAACTCTTTGTGACATAATGGACTATAGTCCACCATGCTCCTCTGTCCACGGAATCCTCCAGGAAAGAATACTGGAGTGGGTTGCCATGCCCTCCCTGGGGAGATTTTCCTGACCCAGGGATCGAACCACATCCTTGGAGATTCCAGAGATCCAAGATCTCCCGCATTGCAGGCAGATTCTTTACCTTCTGAGCCACCAGGGAAATGTTCTATAATCTGCCCCAAATCACAAAGTTTTTTTTTTGTTTTTTGTTTTTCCCCAATTATTTTTATTAGTTGGAGGCTAATTACTTTACAATATTGTAGTGGTTTTTGCCATACATTGATATGAATCAGCAATGGATTTACATGTGTTCCCATCCTGAACCCCCCTCCCCCCTCCCTCCCCATTCCATCCCTCTGGGTCATCCCAATGCACCAGCCCCGAGCACTTGTCTCATGCATCAAACCTGGACTGGCGATCTGTTTCACACTTGATAATATACATGTTTACCTGTAACCTCTGGATCTTGGACCCACACACCAGGTGTCTGACTCTATAAGCCATTCTCTTTCAACTGCACCACACTGTCATGATGCAGGAATCTTTCTTATATAGTGGCTCCAGTGTCATGAGTTCAGGGGGCAAAAGGCTAATTCATTTGAAAAGACCCTGATGCTGAGAAAGATTGAGGGCAAGAGGAGAAGGGGATGACAGAGGGTGAGATGGTTGGATGGCATCACTGACTCAATGGACATGGGTTTGTGTGGACTCTGGGAGTTGGTGATGGACAGGGAGGCCTGGTGTGCTGCGGTTCATGGGGTCATAAAAAGTCAGACACGACTGAGCGACTGAACTGAACTGATGGTTTCCTTCAGGGATGTCAACTTCAAAACGTTTGGGACAAGTATCCCAAAGTATTTGCTCATATATTAATCCATGGATTTGGTATTTATGAATACCCAGTGTTTTGAGACTATACAAATAGGAAGGTCACTTCTGGTCTTCACTGTCACTCCTGTAATCCCACTAGGGCCAAGAATCAATGAGAGGAAATAATTTCTTACACTTCTGCAAACCAGGCTGAGGTCCGCAGAATGAGAAGCTGTTTTCTGCCGGGTTCCCAATACTGGGTCTGAGTCAACAAGGCCTGGGAAATAAGAACAACATAAGAAGGTCCAAGATGCACATCCATCTCAGAAGAGACATAATCATCTGAGGGACAGAAGACTGCTTTATGTTGACCCGTAAGAAAGCCCTAATAATCTATAGAATTCACAAATGCCAGAAGGTAAAAAGGTAAGCAAACATTTAAGAAGGAATGATCCAAAAGGGCATTTGGGGGTCAAAAATTCCAACACAAAGCTTTCTGGTTCCTTACTAGACTCAACCAGAGTGGTCATTACCCTTGTTATTTGAACCATTCAATGGTTCATAATTTAATGCAGACCCCAAGTTATAATCTGGCTGGATCTCCAAGGACCTTAAGAAGTGGTTCAGAACTTACATTTCCCAGGAAAGCAACATTTTTAAGTGTAAGAACTTCCAAGGCAGCCCATGAAAGCCACATCAACCCATCATGTATTGTGCTTCCACTGGGATGACGAGAACATGCCTTCTGCAGATCCTTCCCTTAGAGCAGAGATGCACTAAGCTGATTCACAGGAAAAGGAGTTGGATGGGACTTGGGAGGTATGATTAGGAGCCTGGTGGTATACTAACCCAGAAGACTAACCCTGGACTGAGGATTCCCCAGCGGGTCTATCAGTAGCACCTCCTATAAAAGCAGATGCTGGAAGTAGAGGAGTGGATGAGGAGCAACTGACCTTAGCACATGGTGAAGAGACACCTGAGGGGCCATAGAAAGAGTTCTGAACTGGGAGACAAGTCATAGGATCTGGGTGACATCAGCTCTCATCCACAAATTGTAGGCAACAACTAATATCTCACCTACAAGCTGCTAAGAGGATTCATTGAGAAAGTGGAGCTGAAAGTGGCACAGTATGTTTCACTTGATATATGGCAAACACGTTTGTTAAGGGCATTCCCGCATTATAAAAGTATAACTTTATAATCACAATACTTTAGATTTGCAGAGAAATTCTCATTTCATAAAACAATTTGGAATATCTGAACTCCAAACCTTACAACAGTCTTAACGATGGGCATTAATATCATCCCCACTGTGCAAATGGGGAAACAGAACCTCAAGATGATTCAATGACTTACCCACAGATACACACAGAGAAAAGTGGCAGAATTCAGCCTTGGGCCCAGGGACTTCTGACTTTTTTCTGAGGGGATTAGATCATAGACTTCTTGGTTCACTACTCTTAGGGTCTAGGAACAGTGACATGTGACATCTCAGCATCAAAGTGAGGACAGGGTGGGCATTCACCATTCTCATGAGTTCCACAACTTGTATTCTGGAAAAATCAGATGTAAGAACAATGATACAGCATGCATGCTCAGTCATGTTCTAGTATTTGTGACCCCATGATAGGGCCCACGAGGCTCCTCTGTCCTTGGAGTTTCCCAGGCAAGAATACTGGAGAGGGTTGCCATTTCCTCCTTCCTCCTTCAGGGGCTCTTCCCAACTAGAGATCAAACCCACATCTCCTACATTGGCAGGCAGATTCTTTACCTCTGAGCCACCTGGGAAGCCCCTAAGAACAATGATAAAGTGGGACAAAGACACCTGCTAGAATCCAACCCAATTCCATACATGGGGATAAAACGACTAGTTTAGACATTCCCCCACTCCCCTTGCTGGCCTCCTGTTTGCTTCCAGGGACCACCCAGCTCACTATCTGAGCACCTACATTCCTTCTTTCCATTTTCCAGCAAGCTAAAGCTTCAGAAAGGGAGCCATTTGTGAGTTCAGCCCCTCCCTGCTTTCTGAATGTCAGCCAAGCCTGCCAAATTTCTCCAAGAGCAGACTCCCACTTTTTCCAGTGCTCTTCTGATCATGCCACAAGGTAGATGTGGTTAGGAGGGAGTCAGGGATAAGCAGGGCCTGTGGTAATCATTCCAGTCCACATTACACAGCATGGCCACTGCCTATAGTCACGCACACATCTTAAAAGCCAAGGCTCTTTTTTATCTGTTGACCTTTCCTTTCCTATCAGCCTTGGACCATTACCACACCTAGCCACACATTTACGGAAGAGAGAAGCAGGAATCTCTTTTGTCTGTTTGCTTTATCAAACCGCAGTCACAAAAAGTCCACTCAGAACAAAGATGTTCTCTGTACCCTTCACCTGGCATGTGGCCCTGGCAAGAAAAAAAAATGTATTTAATGATGAGATAGGAAGAAATAGAGCCAAAAAGGTATAGCCCCTTAGATGAATACGACGCCACTTCCCTTTCCAGCTCTTTCCCACAGCTGTCTTGTAACAATTGACAACATGTACAAAGGGGAAAAATTATTTCTGGGGCTAAACATTAAAACAAACGCAGCCCAGAGCTAGTTAATTCTTCGAATGAGACAAACATAAATGGTGCGTGGTTGTGCAATAAGGTGTAAAAGAGGAAGTGAGATGCATTAGAACCAAGAGTGCATAATGTATTATCAACAGCTCTGTGGCTTTGATGGGTGAAGGCTTTTATACCGACGCTGTATTGATAGGTATTTCAACCAGCAGTAAAAAACCGTTCTTGACATTCATCTATAGGGAAAAATATCCATGTACTCTTGGCCGTAGGACCAATTAGTCTGTGAAAGCAGCAGGGAGGGGGGACAGAATATAAATGCAGGATGCATCCGCACTTGATTACTCTAATGAAATGTCCATTGATTCCTATAGATTAATGTGAGAAGAACAGCAGCTGCAGAGTGGCTAACACCTCTAGGTCAGCAGCTGTGTGGAGGGGTAGGGTGCGTGTGCATGTGTGAACACCCCCATGAGTCTTGTGCACAGAGAAGGGAGAAATTAAAAGAGAGGATCGTGTGTGTGTGTGTGTGTGTGTGTGTGTGTGTGTGTCAGAGTGAGACTGATTATGCTGGACAGAATCAAGGAAAGGAAGAGTCTGGCTTCTTCAGCCATTCAAGACTGCCTGTATCCAGCAGTGGACAATAGGAATCCAGCTCAGCCACTTGCAGGGGCCAAGGCTGAGCACTCCATTTCCCTTTCCTCTCCCCTCTCTCCACCCACATTTGACTTTGCTGTGAGGGGGACAAAGAGCTCACAGGTCACCTAGTTTGGTTCAATTAATTTCATACAGCCTTTAGCCACAGAGAGCAAATGTGGAGCTCACAGATGGCTCTCTGTCCCCTCACTGGTGCCTATTCTTCTTCACTCCCACCCAACACTGACATTGACTTGCCCATGCTAATGTTGTGCCTTGGGGTCAATGTGCCAAACTAAGTGAAACACTTGCCAAACTTAAAGGATGCATGCCCCAGCTCATGTAATTACTGGGGAACTGTTCTCTCCCTCTTGGAACTGGCATAAACTTAAATTCTCCATCTCAAGAACAAGAATGTTTAAAGGATGCTCCCTTCACTGTCAAGTAAACAGCTCTCCTATGGCTACAAGGTCTTCCTTTAGAAAATGCTACCAACTCAGTTCTGCAAAGAAGGCCCGGGATCTACTCAGGGTTTTACCTAAAGCCTCTCCTTGTAGCACGCACAAAAATTATTTACATCCGAATTCGAATTAGCTAGCATATATTTGGTCCACCTGGTTCACAGTAATTTCTACTTAGAGAAAAGGAAGTAGCAGAATATCTAGGAGCCAGAAGAACCCCATGCATGCATGCATGTAGTGGCTGCAGAGGTGTGCTGCCTCTGCAAAAAAAAAAAAAAAAAACAAGTTCTCTGCATCTGCCCAAGTAAGAGCTCAGAGGTTCCTGGGGACTGGCGGTATGGTCTGCTAAAGCACAAAGAGAGGAAATCTAACAAGAAGCAGCAAGCCCTAGAAATATTTTCACACTCAGAAAGAAACTTCTGCTTCATCAAAAGAACTCAGCACCCAACAAACATGAACCTCACCTGAGCTCAAAGAGAAAGGAAATGTTAGCTTCAGTGTTCAAGTCTACCTCCTTTTCACTTTCTCTGAGGATCCTAATGGCTAATCAGAACATGCTGATTACTCCTAGTTCTGTTTCTCTGAATCACTATTTGTTACAGCTCAGCAAGAAAAGGACCCTTCACTAGAGAGTCAAGAAAATAGATGAGAAGATCAGAATGCACTTTTAATACTGCTAGTTAAGTACTTAGCATGTGTACTTTATAGCAAAATACATTATTCAGCACCCATGTATTTGTTTAGCTCATTATCATTAACCTGGTTTTAGATATGGTTAGAGACAGAAACCTGAACTGGAATTTTATGGAGATAAGTGGCTGCCAAAATCTGTGTGTGCCAAATCTGATAGATAGATAGATACCTAATTTTATCTGTAATAGGCTATATTCTCCTGATTGCTCTCCAGCTAAGACTTTCTAGTTCTCCAACTCTCTCACCTGCCGGCACCATATGAGTCTGTGTTTTAAGGACTATAGGCCCAACGCTCTTTTTTTATTGAGAAGCTGCAGAACTCTAACCGGTAGTTCAATAAATTGTATTACATCCCCCTCACACTGAATGCCCTACACACTTTGGCTTTCCATGTGTAATTGCAAGCTGTTATTAGCCCTGAGCTGTGTCCGTTACTGGCCACACTCTTGCTGAGCGGTCAATTTTTTCCCCTGCCATTTCCTTTGCTCACACCATGCTGACCACGTTGGCCAGAGGCGGCCCGAGGTTTATAGTGCAGCATTGATTTTTCTTTTCTCTCAATACTGACAGAATCATAGATCCAAGGCAAATAAAGAAATGCATTCTGGGGTGATGAAATGTCTTTCATTCAGGCCGGATTGAATCAAAGCCCATCACAGAAATGTAGGGCTCTGAAATGCTAGGGAGGCTCATGCCTCAAATTGTGGAAAAATAAATTTTATGTTTTCTGCACTTTCCTTGGGATTCGTAAATCACTGGGGACTTGGACAATCCAGCCAGTGACCAACTTGGGCAATGGGGCCATTGTAAACCAAGAGCAGCTATTACCACATTCATTAATTGGGGCATTGCTTGTAATTCTGCTAGAAGTATAGTCATTTATTAGCTTAAGTAACACCGGGAGTCTTCCAAAGAACTGTCCTACTGTAAAAATATTGACTAAGGCTCAGCCTTTGCTAAGAAATGCAAGATAGCAATTCACAGAGATGTGTGAAATTCCAGCACACTGTCTGTTACCAAGGGACAGCAGTGACTGACTGCAATAAATTGAGGAAATCTTCACTCAAACAAATAACTCGAGTTAACACCTGGTGAAATGTAAATATGACCTTCACTAATTAATTTGATGATATTCATACCTTGTTTGTAGACATTAATCCAAGTTTGATCTTTGGAACACATAAGAGTACATGTTCACAGATACAGTGGGATATTTGATGGAAAATCCCTTAGAGTGGGAAGTCTAGACACTTAGATTTTCATCCTCATTCTTCCATTAACAATAAACCATTAGCTCCAAACACATTACCACATTGCTCTGGTTTTGATGGTTCAGTGGGATAATGTATGTGAAGTATCTGACACAGAACTCGGCATATGTCATCTTGTGCAACACGAGTGGCTGAGCACTTATGTTGGAGAGGCACCCAGGTAGGCACTACGGACACAGCAGTAATCAACTGGCTGGTTCCCACCTTTGTGGAGAATACAGCCTGGTGCACATTGAACAATAGCCAGTGCTCAAGATGACTGCTATGTTATGATTATTGTTACTAGTTCTGGTAGTATGGAAGGGTTGGGGTTTAGAAATGGAAGGCCTAGGCTGAATTTAGTTCCTTTCCAGCTCTCAGACTCTTTAATCCATGATCAATAATAACTATCTGTGTATGTATGTTTGCATGTGTATCTGATTATATGTATAATTAGTATGCAATAGAGGTTTACAGTTAAGTAGCTATGTCTGCCAAACAGCTCATCCATGTCATCTAAAGCTGGGAACCATTCAAAACTCAAATATATTTATTTGTTTTCAATTTGACCTAATTCCAAAAAATAATTTGAAATACTGTATAATTTTAAATGTATATTTAAGCATCCTGGAAAGCACAAGAAAATAACTTGCATTGTTTTTGTCTGAAACATCAAATTTAGGTCCCCAAAACCTGAGAATATTACAAGTGCAGCCAATAAGTTTGACTTATTATAGGTATAAAAAGATACTAAGTAGTACAAGGGCATCTCTTTAATCTCTGGTGATCTTAAAGACTAGACACCTCTCTACCTCTATGATATCTGAGTTTCTAGGAAAGAGAAACTTTCTCTTATTTTTCATTCATCCCAAGTTCTTGTCACATTATAGGTGCTTAATGAATGTCAGTCAGCCAATCAATTAGCACCCCAATCAGAGAGTCAGCTCTGCTCCAGGCCCTTCCATAAGCAATCTGTGAAGGCATCTGTTTTCCTTTGTGAATGAGCACAGCTAAAAGCCAGGTAGTCATGACACATTTTGGTTTACAGTGCTCAAGGGTGTCTGTAATTTAAATTCAAAGGAACTTTGAAAGACATGATTGCAGAAACCCATGAGAGGGAAGTAACCTGGTATCTTATCAGAAATGAGTCAGAAATACCTGGTATCTTATCCCTGTACCAACTGGGAGAGGAGAAGGAAGGGAGACTTAGCTTCTCAGTGATCCTCTGCCCTAAATGGTCCTCCAGGAAGGAAGGCCTCTTCATTTTGTTTGTTTGACTTTTTACCAATCTCCAGAGAATATTTCTTTACTGTTTATTGACTCTTTAGTTGGTTTTGAATGGCCCTTTCCATTTTTCTGCATTCGGGCAGTGACCAGTCACCTTTTGAACTTCTGTTTAACTTTCGGCATATGACATAATTCCAATGACTAAGCCAGAATTTTAAACTTAAATGGAAATACTTATAAAATGCTAATACATATACGATGCACTCCTGCTGTTTTTTAGAAAAAGGGTTTAGTCAACTTGTAAAAGCCATTACTCACATAAGGAACATATATCAATTTAGATTGTTTTTAATTCCAGAGTCTGAGTCTTGCATTTATGTAAATTGGGTATTGTAATTACTTGGGGTATGAAATATTTTGCTCAGTTCTACCTTTGCCCTGAGGAATCTGCATTCAATGAGCATCTTCTAAGCATCCACAACATACCAGGTATAGGGTCTCTGCCTTCCTGGAGACACTTATAAAAACAAATGCAAACAGTCAAGATTCAGCTTCCAGGGTCCATGATAGAGGATGTGCCTGATGCTATGGAATGAGGCTAAAGGATAGTTTGCATTTCCAGTATGAGGCATAGGCCAGAAAACTCTTACCAGGCATTTCTGGGCTTAGTTTTGAAAGATGCATAAGGGCAAAGCAAGTTGAAGCCAAAAAAGCTGCATATGCAAAGGCCTCTGGGAATCAAGGATATGGGTTCCTAAATTTCCAGAGAGACATTCTCTTGGATTCACTCCCTAGGTTATCTCTAAACTCTTCAGAGGAATATTTAAAAAATGTTACAGTGCTGGGAGAGGGATTCCTGCAAGCCCAGCAAAGGGAGCAGAGAATGGAAGGGAAAGGAGAAAAAAGGCCACACACCTTGTGTTTTCTCCCCAGTTCAACACAGCTCACACACAGGGAGTCACACATCCATAGTCCAGAATCTCAGTCTCACACACTCAGCGTTGCTCCACAGGCTTTTGGGATTTTGAGCATAGCCTAATGGGATATCTGGAAAGACAAGGCCGAACAGAAACTGCTCATGCTGACTTGGGCTCAAGGTTGGTACGGCAAAGCTCAACCTCTGCCTCAGTGGTTGGAGGTGGGAATGAGGTGGTGATTAGGCAGAGGGAGAGCAAGTCAGCTTTGGTGAGGAGAAAAAGGCAGCCCCAGAGTCAGCCTGAGGCCAAGAGAACAAAGAAAATCACCCTGAAAACTCACCCAGCCCTCTCCCAGGAGGCAGTCTGACAGTGCACGTTTATCATTCACCTTAATTCAAATCAATTCTGATTTGCAGGAACATCAGCTGTTTGAAGAGATAGGTGACTTCGCCAATACATTCCTGCTTATCTTTCTAACTGACTAAATTAGTAAATTTAATAACAACAACAACAAACAAACAAAAAAAAAACTTCAGGGGTTTGATGAGGAAAAATGTTTGGATGGAATCATGTAGATCAAAAAAGGTTGATTGAAATGTTCCTTGTGTAAGGCCACACATACATAACATTTTCTGACTTCATAGGAAACTTCAAGTCATTAAAGTGAAATGTGCCAAGCATATTGGGTGCCAAAATGTGATATATCAAAAGTAAAGAAAAGGAATATTATCAATATTACTACAACTTAAATCTTAGCACAAGATATCAATTCTTTAGTTGTACAGCATAACTCTTATACTGTTTACTTTTAGAGACCTTCAGAAGAATTTCCCAGATGCTATCCAGCATCTGGAAGGGTAGACATACTCAGGTTTGATGGATTTCTTATGAATTCTAGGTCTCAATAATCTCCCGAGGATCTAAGAGGATCATTTAAGAAAAGAGCATTTGGTACCTTTCTCTGGAATGGACAAATCCACCCACAGTTGTGAAAACAAGCTTTGAGGGACAGACCAGTGTGGAAATGAAACATTCCCAACACCTAAAACAGTGCCTGGCACATCGGAACTACTCAATAAATATCTGTCAAGTGATGAATGGGCAAATGAAGGAACAAAAGCCCTCTTCTGGTAAACTCATACATCGCCAACATAGCACACTAGATAGAGCCCTGCAGACCATGTGATGTTTCCTCTGCCTAGAACACTCTTTTCCCAGATTTCCACTTGCCTGGCTCCTCATTATTTAGGTTTCTACCAATTATCACCTCCTCAGAGTGGTCCCCCCTGATTACAGTATCAGAGGGAAAATACCATCCTACTAGCAGTTACCAGCTTATCTCATTCTTCTGTATTAACGTCTTTGGAGTAATTGTTACTCATAAAATACATTAGTATAATGTATTAGTTTTCTATGACTGCTGTCATAGTCTTAGTGACGTAAAACTATACAAATTTATTATTTTATAGTTCTATAGTTCAGAAATCTGACACAGATCTCACTGATTAAAATCGAGATGTCATCAGGGCTGTATTCCTTTCTAGGGACTCTAAGGGAGAAGCTACTTCCTCACAAATTACAGCTTCTAGAGCCCACCCACAATTCCTTGAAGCATAGCCCATTCCTCCAACTTCAAAGCCAACAACGTTCCAGGTCTCTGACCATTTTTCCAAAGTTCCATCTTCTGACCACAGCCAGCAAACATTTCCCACTTTTAAGAACCTCTATGATTGGATAATAGAGGCTAATCTCTCCAGACAGATGACAGAATCTGAACATTTATCTGGCATTCAAAAAACATAGCTACTTCACACATTTCTACCACTGGGTAAGTCACTGGTAAAAATTTTTATTTTTAATTGAGGTATAAATCACCATATGATTCACTTTTAAAGTGTACACTTTAATGATATTTAGTATATTTGCATTAGTATTTAGTACACATCTAGTACAACCAAACCCCTATTTAATTTCATACCATTTTGCTACTCCAATATGAAATTGCATACCTATTAGTAGTCATTTCCAAGTCTCCACCTTCACCACAGCCCCTGGCAGTCACTAATCTATCTACTTTCTGTCTCTATGGATTTGCCTATTCTGGGTATTTCATATAAATGGAACATTCAATGATTGGACTATTATGTCTGTATTCATTCACTTTAGAGCAATTTTGTCAAAGTTCATCCATTTTGAAGCATGTATCACTGATTCTTCCTTTTTTGTTGCTCAGTATTATTCCACTGTATAGATATACCACATTTTATTTATCCATTCACCCATTGACGGTCATTTGGGTTACTTCCACTTTTAGGCTATTATGTGTAACACTGCCAAGAACAAGCATGTACCAGTTTTTTTGTTGTTGTTGTTGTAAAGTTACATTTTCAATTATTTTGGGTGCATGCCTAGAAGTGAAATTTCTGAGTCACATGGCAACTCTGTTTCACAGAATTTTGTTAAGTTTATCTGTAAAATGTGGTGAACAGTCCCTCTAACCTATGAATTTCAGGAAAATGTTATGAGGATCAAACAAAAAAGTAAACTAAAAGCATTCCATAAACTCTAAATTACTAAAAAGCTCTAAGTATTATTCACATTTCAAAAGCACAATGCCCATCTTAAACATAGTAGCTGCTTTATAAAGATGTGTGTGCTATTTTGTGTAATTAACAAATAAGAAGAAAAAATAGATCATTAATCCTGCATTGTACCAATCAAGCAGAAGCAAGTTACTCAGTAGATATCATGAGTCTGCATCTTTTTTCCTAAAGCAGAAGAATAAATAAACATCTTCATGAAATAAAACAAAACTGACTCAACGTCTTTAAAGGGTTTCTATACTGGCAATCTTGGCTTCCCGGGTGACTCAGTGGTATAGAATCCACCTGCCAATGCAGGAGATGTGGGTTTAACCCCTGGGTCAAGAAGATCCCCTGGAGAAGGAAATGGCAACCCACTCCAGTATTCTTGCCTGGGAAATCCCATGGACAGAGGAGCCTGGCGGGCTACAATTCATGAGGTTGCAAAACAGTCAAGACATGATTTAGCAACTATACAACAACATACTGGCAATGTGTTTCTCCAGACAGGCTCTGGAAAGAATGGCCTGTGCATACAACAGTGGCGTCCACTAGGGACGTGTGGTATTTGGGAAAGCTGCTCCACTTCAGCTCTCTTTAAAAAGACCTCTGCCAAGTCTCATTATTTTTCAGGAGTTAAAGGCGGACTCACACCCCTCCCTGAAAACTCCGAGGAAGCAGCAGTATTTTTTTAATAAACTGCAAATTGGCATCCATTCATAGCTGACATGTTGCTACCATTTCAACAGTGTGTTCATTCAGGTGTTCTGTCTGAATTGAGACTTTTAGGCACTAATAATAATTAACTACTTTCTTAGCAATGAAAAAAGTCTTAAATGCCTATTTACTTAATGGTCCCCTAGGGTGTCTTTGTTTTGAATGGGATAAAAAAAAAAATCTTAGCTGCAAAATAAGCAGGTGATTCTAATCAATAAAGCCAGAGGACTATATTGATTACAAGAACTCCATTCTTTAGTCATTAACCCTGTGAATTCTCTACCAAAGCTGGGTAGGACTATTTCTACCTCTTAGAACATAGAAAGGCTCATTGAGAAACTGGAATCTCATTTCACTTTCATGTCTCCCACTAAGCCTACAGGGCCATTTTTAGAGAGCCCATTCCACAGGCTGCACATGTAGGAAGATTACTTTCATGACTGTCTCTCAGTAGAATTGTGTTTAAAGAATATTTGGTGTTTTCTTCCCATTGGTAGTGATGGATTTGATGACAAAGCATTAAGCCTAGCCTGGGAATTCTTCTGTAGGGGCAGGAAGTTTCCTTTCCTCTTGGTGATTGCCAACATTTCTGTGTTTCAAAGAGAGTGTGGAGATGAGACACAGTTTTGATTGTATTAGTGAAAAACAGCAATTAATGTGATCCATGGAATGTACAACAGGCTAAATCAGGCTGGAACTCCTGACTTGTGCAAAGTGTATGTTCACTAGTGTATGTTGTAAGTGAGCCAAGCATAATTTCCAATCATTGCTTTTCTCTGGACTCCCATAGTACCTCATGACAAAGGAAGGCACACTGTAGACATTCCACACCAAGAATCAGGGGCTGCAGGTGCAAGTTGTGACTCTCTGACTACACCAGCCAAGCTATTTCATCCTTCAGGGCCTGTTTATTCACCTATAAAATTATATGTTTAGAGTGCTTCTCAATTTTCACCTGGAAATCTGGTTAAAATGCAGTTTCTGATTCAGTGGGTCTAAAGGAAAGCTCAAAATTGTACTCAGGCAAAGCTGAAGCTGTGGCTCACAGAAACACTTTGAGAAGCAGAGACCAAATGATACCTGAGGTTTGTTGTTTGTTGCTCTTTAGCCACTAAGTGCTATGTCATGTTTAACTCTTTCGCGACCCCATGGACTGTAACCCACCAGGCTCCTCTGTCCATGGGATTTCCCAGGAAGGAATACCCAGGAGTGAGTTGCCATTTCCTTCTCCAGGGGATCTTCCCAAGCCAGGGATCAAACCCACATCTCCTGCACTGCAGGCAGATTCTTTATGGCTGAGCAACTGGGGAAGCCCATACCTGAGGTTACCTTAGTCTAATACCATGGCTTTATGATCTGCACGTTTCTGGCGGCATCTATAAATATGTCTACCTTCTGCTGTAGATATCTATGTAAATCCCATTGGCTGCACAATGTTTGGCATAAAATAGGTGCCCAGTAAATATTTGCTAGTGGATGAATGAATAAGGAGACCAATTGATATCTCTTTTTATTCTAAGAACATTAGATTTAGACTCAGAGAGCTAGAAGGATGGTTTGACATAATCCAATATAACACTCTCATTTTATCTGGAAGTCTAACATTCAAATTACTCAGGACTATACGGCCAGTTACTCCAGAGAATATATTAAAAAATTTAATTCCAGTTAAACTATAATATGGAAACCTATGTTGCTTCTACCCAAAAGAAGGTGACAGCAAGTTTTAAAGAGGAAATGAGGTTGATAGAGTCATTTATGCTCTCAGTTCCCTCCTGTTTTAAAAGACAAACTGCTTGAGGGAGGAACTTAGAAAATGTTTAGAGGCAAATTTACAGAATAGTAAATTAGTTTCTAGAGATCACTAAATTTCCAGACTGTTATCATGTAGCTTCAGCAAAGAGACAACCTTCCCATCCTTCAATCCTCTGTTTATTTTCTTTCATCTCAGGCTTATGGACGTGGTACTTATCTACTACTTGATAAAGAATTTGGTAAATTCCTATCTACCATGTACAAAAATTACTGCTACAGTAAAAATTAAAATAATTATGTTATTACTCATTCAGCAAAATTTACAGATGTACAGAGTATATGAAAGGAAGCTTATATTAAGAAGAGCTATAAGTAAGGATAGATCATAGATAGCTTGATCTGTCCACAGAAAGAGGGGAGTGGTGGCAGGGTTTTAAGAACTGGAGCATCATGCTTAGCTCTGGGCTCTCAGGAGAGAACTCTTGCAGGATGAACAGAGAAGAAACAAGGCAAGAGGGTATGAGCTCAAAGGGGAGGCTGCTGCAGAAACTCTGCTGAGAGATATGAGAACCTGAGTTTAGCTAACACTAGTTTGGAGAGAACTTCTGCAATCGTAATTATCTTTCCATTTGTGTAACAGAAATTACACAAAAGATTTGAGGCTATGTCCTATGAAGACACAGCAATATGATATGGTGTATGGGATGGTAAAAAAATCCAGGCCAGAAATAAAATATAAATAAGAGTAGGAAGAAAGACCAAAGTCAGGAAGTAGATACCAACATACAAGCTGTAAGGACATACACAGTTGTTACAGGCTGAATCTCAAATTTTTCTCTGAGCATCCAGGAAACCAAAGGGAAAAGGAGGCACGGGTGATTCTTATTGTCCAAACAGACCAAAAACATAAATTATGTAAAAACAGTTCCTTAAAAGAAACAAAGCCTTGGGGACTCAGCCAGGAGTGGCCAAGAAGGCAGAGTAGGAAAACCCTGAGCTTACCTTCTGCAACAGGCACACCAAAATTACAAATATTTATAGAACAACTATTGAATGATACATACCTGAAGACTGGTAGAAAGGAAAACTAAAGATATAAAGATACATCTTTCTAAACTAAAGATATAAAGAGAGAACCACAATGAGATAAGCAGGAAGGGCAAAGATGTGGTATAATCAAGAACCATACCCAGGTGAGCAACCCACAAATAGGATGATAATTACAATTGCAGAGATTCTCTCCAAGCAGTAAAAGGTCTGAGCCCCCACATTAGGTTCCCCAGCATGGGAGTCATACACCAGGAAGATGAGCCCCTAAAACATTTGACTTTGAAGGCCAGCAGCACTTACTTTTTGGAGAGTCAGAGTGCTGTATGAAATAGATACTTCAGTCCTAAAGGGCACACACAAAATCTCACCCACTTTGAGACCCACTCTGTAGAAGCAGTAATTTGAAAGGAGCCTGGGTCAGACCTGTCTGCTGATGTTGGAGAGATTCCCAGAGAGGCAAGAAGCAATTGGAGCTCATCCTGGGGACATAGACACTAGCTGCAGCCATTTAGGGAATAGTCTACCATAGGACACTGGTGCTGTCAGGCATCATTTCTTAATCCTCCCTCTAGCTTATCAGCAACAGGACCTAGCACCATCCACCAGCCTACCAGCACCAGTACAGGGAAACCTCAAGCCAAGTAATAGGCCAGCTTTCTTTGGACCCTCTAAGTACTCAGCCACCCTAGAACCCAGCCTTCTCTAGTAGAGGGACCAGAACCTGGCCCCAGCTATCAAAGGGCCAACAAGTCTAGACCCCAGAGCCCTGCAGCCAATGACCTCAGGACTTGGCTTTGCCCACTGGTGAGACAGGACTAGCCCCAGGACTCCCTGGGCCCTGGCCTCGCCCACTAACAGGCCAACATGAGCTCTGAGACCCCCAGATTCCCCACAGTCAGAGATCCCAGGACCTCACTCCACCCACCAACAAATATACAACAGCCCTGGGACTCTCTTGCCCCAGCTCCACTCACCAGTGGGCCAACACCATCTCTGGGACCCACAGGAACCAACACCTAGGGACCTCAGAACCCAACTCCACCACTAGTGATCCAGCACCAGTAGAGGAGTCCCTATGCCCCCGGCCCACCCACCAGCACGCCAACACCAGCTCTGAGACACCCTGAGCCCCTCAGCCAGCTCCCCCAGGATCTGACCTCACTCACCAGCAGGCAAAAACCAGCTTCAGGACATAACCAGGCCTAATGGCCAGCCATGTCATGAACTAGCCCTATCCACCAGGAGGTCAACACTAAATCTGGGACCCCCTAATACCACAACCACCCAACCCAAACCCAGCTCCCATTGGCGTGTCAGCACAAGCACTAGGAGTTCCTGGGGCTCCACAGCCAATGGTCTCATGGCTCAGTCCCTCCCACCAGTGGCTGGCAGCCTCCCCACAAGGTAGAGCCTAGCAACCAAAAAGACTGTTGTCCAACTATGCCTAACAGTCTTCCAAGAGTAGTCATCCCACTCAACAGAAAGGCCCAGGAAGGAGTACTAGGAGGTACCCCTAGACCATATAGCTCTGGTGACCAGAGGAAGGGTGCTGCTGGAATGCATAGGCTGCTTCCCTCATAAGGCTACTACTGCTCCAAGATCCAGAAATGTAACCAACCTTCCAAATACATATAAATAAAAACTGAATTAGGCACAGTGATGTGACAGAGGAGTATGTTATAAATGAAGAAACAAAATAAAACCCCAGAAGAAATAAGTGAAGTGGAAATAAAGAGTTCAAAGTAACAATCATAAAGATGCTCAAAGAACTCAGGAGAAGAATGTACAAACACAGTGATAACTTTAACAAACAGTTACAAAATATAAAAATTAAAATCATATTAAGCATATTTTCTGACCACAATGCTAAGAAACTAGAAATCAACAAGAAAAAAACACAAACATATGGAAGCTAAACAATATTCTACTAAACAACAAATATTGGGTTAGTCAAAAAGTTTGTTCAGGTTTTTCCACAAGATCCTTCATAAAACCCAAATGAACTTTTTGGCCAACCCAATGGCTCACTGAAGAAATGAAAGAGGAAGTTGTATGTGGATAAAATAGAAACAAAAACACAACAATCCAAAAATCTATGAGATGCTGCAAAAGTAGTTCTAAGAGAGAAGTTTATAGCAATACAAACATCTCAGGAAGCAAGACAATTTCAAATAAGCAACCTAAACTTTTGCTTTAAAGAACTAGAAAAGGAAGAACAAACAAAATTCAAAATTGTTAGAAGGAAAGAAATCATAAATATCAGAGCAGAAATAAATGAAATAGAAACTAAAAAAGCAATAGAAAAATTCAATGAAAAGTTGATTCTTTGAAAAGGTAAGAAAAATTGATAAACCTTTACCCAGA
Organism: Odocoileus virginianus; assembly: GCF_023699985.2. Lineage (NCBI taxonomy): Eukaryota > Metazoa > Chordata > Mammalia > Artiodactyla > Cervidae > Odocoileus > Odocoileus virginianus. The sequence goes on from NC_069679.1 coordinate 45,889,233, forward strand.
TTCATCAAGATAAACAGAGGAGAGAGAAGGAACTCAAAGGTCAAAAGGAAAGGGGCACGACAGGTAGAAGGGAAGTAGAAGCAGGTTAATTTGGTTCATCTCAGAAGAGTAAAAGGCTTAGGTGAAAGAGGAGTAGGCTTCAGATTCAGAGCCGTGATGTGACTCCTTGCTCTACAACTCATTGGGTTGGCCGAAAGATTCCTTTGGTGTTTTCCACAACATGGCTCTAGTGGTGCTTTGTTGTCTTTAACTTTATTTGAAAAAATTTTGTTAGACTGTATTATGAAAGCTCTTACCAATGTGCATTTAAAAAAAAGAAAAAAATTATCCAGACTTGCCTGGTGATCCAGTGGTTAAGAATCTGCCTGCCAGTGCAGGGGACATGGGCTCAATCTCTGATGCAGGAAGATTCCACAGCCGAAAGGCAATTAAGCACACCCGTGAGCCACAGCTACAGAAGTCCATCTGCCCTAGAGCCCATGTTCCACAACAAGGTAAGCCATGCAATGAGAAGCCTTCAGTGATGATTAGCCCCCAGCAACTAGCGAAAACCAGCACACAGCAAGGAAGACCCAGTGCAGCCAAAAATAAATAATCTTTTTAAACTTATCAAAACTGGTGAATTTTTGAGTATCCATTTTAATATTGAAGATAGAAGAAAAAAGCATTTTCAGCATATTATGCTTTATTATTTCAGGAAAAGTAAAAACACAACTGAAATGCAAAAAAAAAAAAAAAAAAAAACAGATTTGTGCAGTATATGGAGAAGTGTTGTGATGGATCAAACATGTCAAAAGTGGTTTGCAAAGTTTTGTGCTAGAGATTCCTCACTGGACAATACTCCATGATTGAAGTTGACAGCAATCAAATCAAGACATTAATTGAGAACAATCAATGCTATGCCATGCGGAAGATAGCCAATATTCTCAAAATACCTGATCAAGTATTGAAAATCATTTGCACCAGCTTGGTTAAGTTAATCGCTTTGATGTTTGGGTTCCACATAAGTTAAACAAGAAAAATCTTCTTGACCATATTTCCACATGGGATTCTCTACTGAAACATAACAGAAATGTTCTGCTTTTTAAGACAAATGACAGGTGATGAAAAGTGGATGCTGTACAATAATGTGGAATGGAAGAGATCATGGGTTAAGCAAAATGAATCACCACCAACCACACCAAATGCCAGTCTTCACCCAAAGAAGGAGACGTTGTATATATGGTGAGATTAGAACAGAGTCCTTCATTATGAGCTCTTTCCAGAAAACCAAACAATTCATTCCAACAAGTACTGCTCCCAATTAGGCCAACTGAAAGCAGCCCTTAATAAAAAGTATCCAGTATTAGTCAACAGAAAACATAATCTTTCATCAGAATAACACAAGACACATGTTTCTTTCATGACCAGGCAAAAACTGTTATAGCTTGGCTGGGAAGTTGCAACTCATCCACCATATTGAGCAGACATTGCAACTTCTGATTATCATTTATTTCAGTCTTTACAAAATTCTCTTAATGGGAAAAAATTTCAACTCTCCTGGAAGACTATAAAAGGTACCTGTAACAGTTCTTTGCTAAAAAAGGAAAAGTTTTGGGAAGATGGAATTACAATGTTGCCTGAATAATGGCAGAAGGCAGTGGAACAAAATGGTGAATATGTTGTTCGATAAAGTTCTTGGTGCAAATGAAAAAATGTGTATTTTATTTTTACTTAAAAACAGAAGTAACTTTTTGGCCAATTGAATATAAGCATAGAGACCTTGTTAACGCAGTGCCACACCAATAGTTAAGATGGAAAAGAAAATCTGATTGACTCACCTTAGAGATCTTAACCAAGTGGCTGCCTTTTCTTGATTCTAGATTCTGTTCAAACTCCTGACAATTAATCTGAATTATTTTTTTTGTTTGTTTGTTTTTGTTATTATTGTTCTCTAACCACTTGAAAATGGGCCATTAGGACAGACCCAGTGGCTATAATCACTTTAGCTCTCTTGATTGGTCCATTTCTAGGGGGTGGTTAATTATCTTAGTTTTAAATAGGGGTTGGCCTTGTTTAAGAGGCTTCCCTGGTTGTTCAGATGGTAAAGAATCTACTTGCAATGTAGGAGACCCAAGTTCAATCCCTGGGTTGGGAAGAGCCCCTGGAGAAGGGAATGGCTACCCATGCCAATATTCTTCCCTGGAGAATTCCATCAACAGAGGAAGCCTGGCAGGCTACAATCCATGGGGTCACAAAGAACACAAGAACATGTATCTGCTCTTTTTCAAAGCATCTGAATTTAGAAAAGCAGATGGTTTTTGGGGGGGCTTTTTGTATTTAGAAAAGCAAATATGGTGCCCATATCTTTATTCCAAGATACCTTGGCTTTGTTTTCTTGGAGGTCTTCATAAAAGTTCTTTTAAATTCCTAATAGGAATGTTAATTTATCACTGTCTTTTTAATCATTTCCTACTTACTTAAAGAAGGAAGAGGAGAAAAGGGGGAAAGAAAGAAAAGGAAAAGGGGGCAAGAAATAAAGAAGAGGAGGAGGAAAGAGGAAGAATAGAATGAGATAAATGTCTCCAAAGTATTTCAAAGGCAAAGACACAAGGAAAATCAAGACACTTTCAAAGCAAGAGTATGGACAGGCTATTTTCACCAAGGAAAGATGTTTTGCCAAGCTTTCATGAAAAGGAGAGAATGGACATCTTTAAAGGAAATCAGCCAGAAATGCAATACTACTGATTTCTGTGATTTGACTGGCTTTAACTTACAGATGTGGTTACCCACATGACCATTTTATTCTTCAACCTGACTCATCTGTCTACCATGCTCAATATGAAATACTGCCTGGGCCTGATGCTAGTGGTCCATCTGTGAATGGTAGCCTCTTGTAAACACAATCAAACAACAAACCAATTCATGAAACTAGTGTCTCAGATCTCCCAATCAACCTCACTCACAAAACCAAATAAGTTAACATCAAAACTTTTTTTTAATTCCTATATGCCACTGAGAATGTCTTCTTTCCTTAACACTTATATCACTCCCTAATGAGTATCAGAGTTCCTTTATCCAGGTAATATATGTGTGTCTGTGTGTGTTGTGCGTGTTAGTGGCCCAGTCACATCCAACTCTTTGCAAACCCACAGACTGTAGCCCACCAGGCTCTTCTGTCCATGGAATTCTCCAGGCAAGAATACTGGAGTGGGTATCATTCTTCCAGGGGATCTTCCTGACCCAGGAATCAAACTTGGGTCTCTTGCATTGTAGGTTGATTCTTTACTGTCTGAGCCACCAGGGAAGCCCCTTTTCAGGTAATAACAGGTATTAAACAAGGAGGAAAGACTGTCTCTGATGGAACCATAAGAATGTGAGCCTGATGTGGGCAAAGATTTTGTCTGCTTTGCCAACTGCTCAACCTTTAGTGCTTCAAACAGTATCTAGTACTCCATAAGCATTTGATAAATATATGCTGAATGAATGAACAAATGTTGAATAAGAACACAATGCCTGATTTTGGAGGGTGTTGCTTTTATGAAAACATACATGAATGTCTATAGGAGTGTTTCTAGAACCACAGAATGTTAGAGTTGGAAAAGAGCTTACAGGTCTTCCAGTCTAGTCTGAGATTTAGGAAATACTAATAATGATGACAGTAGCAGGAGTAAGTAGTAGTAGTAAATATTTGCTGAGTACAGCAAAGTTATGTGACTTCCTGGAAGTCACATAGTGAATCTGAACAAAGCTAAAGTGCCACTCTGGCCTCCTGACTCTCAAGTTTTTTACTCCACTGCCCCACACAGTTTCCAGGAAATTAACACATTCATGTCCAGATTTCTAGTTTGACCTAGAGGCTCACAATGCTGAATGGTCTCAGGAGGAAATGGGCAGAAAATCCTAAATTTGATTCTAGACACTGAGCATCATGGAGAGGAGAGCTAGAAAATTCCATGGGAAAAGGGGATGAGGATGAAAAAAGTTGTCCCTGAAAAATACAGTTGGCTATCCATTTCACTGGAAAATATTGAGAAACAAAATTCCAGGAAGTTTCAAAAAGCAAAAACTTGTATTTGCTGTGCACTGGCAACTATTTACATATATTTACACTGCATTTACCATGTACTTACATTTTATTCAGTCAGGATCAGTTCAGCTCAGTTGCTCAGTCATGTCCAACTCCTTGTAACCCCATGGACTGCAGTACACCAGGCTTCCCTGTACATCACCAACTCCCAGAGCTTACTCAAACTCATGTCCATCGAGTTGGTGATGCCATCCAATCATCTCATCCTGTCGTCCCCTTTCTCCTCCTGCCTTCAATCTTTCCCAGCATCAGGGTCTTTTCAAATGAGTCTATTCTTCACATCAGGAGGCCAAAGTATTGGAGTTTCAGCTTCAACATCAGTCCTTCCAATGAATATTCAGCACTTATTTCCTTTAGGATGGACTGGTTGGATCTCCTTGCAGTCCAAGGGACTCTCAAGAGTCTTCTCTAACACCACATTTCAAAAGCATCAATTTTTCGGCACTCAGCTTTCTTACGGTCCAACTCTCACATCCATACACGACTATTGGAAAAACCACAGGTTTGACTAGACAGACCTTTCTTAGCAAAGTAATATCTCTGCTTTTTAAAATTCTGTCTAGTTTTGTCATAGCTTTTCTTCCAAGGAGCAAGTGTCTTTTAATTTCATGGCTTCAGTGATTTTGGAGCCCAAGAAAATAATGTCTGTCACTGTATTACAGATGATGTAACATATACAGGAGGATATGCATGGACTATATGCAAATACTACCTCATTTTATAAAAGGAACATGAGCACCCCTAGATTTTAATATCTGCAGGGGCAGGAGTGGGGGTGTCCTGAGGGGAGAGGGAGATGTCCTGGAACCAATCCCTCATGGATATCAAGAAATGACTGGATAAGTACTGCCACCCATTCTGTACCCTGAAAGGTCCAGAATAATAACCCCCATCTCTTGTTCACTGTGTTAACAATTTTACAGTAGTTTTACAGCCATTCTTCACTGAAGGTCACAAAGCAGCATCCTGTTGCTCAAAACCACTCCAGAGACATGCTTTATATAGGTCCACCAATTGATATACTGATCCCTATTAGGGACTTTGGTTCATTCCTAAAAAACTGACTGAGAAGTGAAAAGCCATTAAGTTTACATTTTTTTTCCATTCATTTGAACAGAAAAATTCTAATGTGTTCCATTCTAAATTAATAAACACAAACTATTTTCTCAGGTTAAAAAAAAAGGTATAGCAATTGAACAATAAAAACTGTATAGGTAATAAAACAACAATTTAAAAGTGAATAAATACAGTTTGCACATAAAACATAATGTGAATGTGATGAAGGTTTATTGTGCTCATTTCTCCTCTTCTTTCTGTATCATTTTCTTCATCAATTTTTCAACCTTTTGGGGGCACGTGGTTATCCTGCACTCAAACTGCACTTGAAAATAAAGTTATAACACAAAAAAACACCCTCCGGGCAAAATAAAAGCTAAATAAGAGAGCACTTCAAAATGTGGAAATAGCACACACATGCAATTGCTGGTGAGTTATAAGAAAGTGCTACCTCTTTATCCCTCGCACTTGGCATTTGTACACAAAGCAAAACATCTGGGGTTCATTCAAACATGGTGAGCAATTCAAACTCACTCCATATGATAATCTCTGACCTGAAACTACTGTATCAAATAATGGATCAGCAAGTGTTTTTGCCTAAAACAGTATAATAAACTATTTCTTCTTATAATGCTTTTGTGTAGTGTATACATGGGAGAAAAAGTCACAATACACCAAAAAACAGAGGAGATCAAAAGATGGCATAATTTTTCAAAACCCATTAGGGTAAAAAAGCCTTTAAGTGAGCAATAGCAATCATTCTATGTCTGTATATTAAAACTAGACTCAGTTGGAAACATTTAAAATTAAGACTATCTCACAAAAATTCAAAATTTTGGCTTCCCTTGAGAAATTAGAAGACCTGAGCTCACTGGTCTCAACATTCTCACACAGCAACAATAAGCAGGAGTAGTGGCCACTTGGAGGGCTACACACAGTTCCATACAACACAGACCACCTGGCCCACTTTACTCATTTATATCCCTTCCTTGCCTGGGCTCTGTAGAAAACTTCAGTCTGGAGATCCTATTTATTTGCCCATTTATTGCAACACTCCTGCATGTGCAGGCTACCTTACCACGTAAACTGCTTTCCATTGGGAAACTTGGACTCCAATAACTGAGTACTTCCAGAACAGATTACCTGCAGGGCACCATGCCTAAGTAAGAGAAAACTGGGCAGTTCAGGGGGCAGCTGTGATAACAGGTCACTGCCTGGGCCAGGTGAACATGGAAGATTTAGAGTCTGAAAGCTCTGAACGCCCTCTGCTTTTGTCATCACTCCATAGTCTGTACTATAGATATTTCTATGCATGCCTTTTCTCCCCTATTAAACTCTCAGTTTCTCTTCTATGTGTCACACGCACACACACACACACACACAGAGAGAGAGAGAGAGAGAGAGAGAGAGAGAGAGAGAACTGCTCTAGTACAGTGCTTTAGGTTCAAGGTGGAAGTAGGGTAATTCTATCATTAACTCTTCTTCCCTTGGTGTTCCTTTCAGAAGTTGTAACATAGAAGGAATAATTAAACAGAAAACAAAGTACAGTATTCCAAAGTTGCAGTAAAGTATGCAGAGAATCCCTCAAATTACTGCTCATTGGTTAGGGATGTCAGGACTGGAGAAAGATCCAACCTCTCTGCTGGCACAAAAGCACTTCCCACACAGGAGAAGGAAGTTCAGATTTCTGCCTCAAAAGCATTTGCCTCTCCCAGGTAAAACATGGCCCAACGAAAACCTTAGAGCGATCTTCTGTCTTATAAGCTCCTTCTCCCTGGGACAGAATCTAGGTATTAGAAAAAAGAAGGGTGGAAGTACCCCTCCCCAATGATATGTACTCAAGAAATATGACTAATACTAATATTAGTTTAAGCAGGCCAGGAATCATCATTCCCATTAGAAACTGAGACTCTAACATGTCTGGTGGTGTGCTCAAGCTTGAAAATATAGAATTGGTCTAAAATCTATTAATAGGTATTTTGATTCAAATCCTCCATCCAGAGCACATTACTAAGTGGTGCCACTTCTATAAGATCTGTCTAAGAGATCTGGACTATCTGACTAAATGTGTTAGGAAGTCATATGTAGAGAGCCTAGAGAAAGATACACTTTTCTCTATCAACCTCTGACTCCTGCATTTCCCAAGTGTATAGTGCTCTTTCCTTTTGAAGAACAGCTTCTGGAATCATAGTTAAGTCATCAAAAAAATGATTCTTAACTTTGACGACGCTTTGGATTTCCCAGGGGATCTTTAACACACACTGATGCTATGGTCCCTCCCCTAGAGATTCTGATTTAATCAGCGAGGCATTGGAGTTTTCAAAGCTACCAGGTAATTCTAATCTGGAGATAGCATTGAGCACCATAGTTGCAAACTCCCCATGAAACTGAACCTGGGCCTTTTACTGAGAGAAGTCCTAGCTTTGCTGGGGGCAGAGAGAGCTAATGTCCCTTTTCTACCATGCGGGCCACATAGGGAACTTGGACCTGAATTCTGTTCCTGGATGCTAAAACTTCACTTGCCAAATCCAAAGACTCTACTACTATTAATAATAATCATTACTGTTAGAAAGCACTGACTTTGTGCCAGACACTGTGCTAGATGCTTTGTATACATTATCTCATTTAAACTTCAGCAGCACCTGTGATTCAGGCACCATTATTTTCTCCCCCATTTCCCAAATAAAGGCTCAGACAGTTTACATAATTGAGGCAAATTTACCCAGCTCAAAGAGACAGAACTGGATTTCATCACAGTCTGACCCCAAAGCCTGAGCTCTTAGTCATGCAACATCATCCAACCTATAATTTTCCAGCAGGCCACAGATGATTTTATTTCTACAAAACAGATAATACAGTTTCAATACTGTTAGCAAAAATAGACTTATGTTGAAGAGTGGTTAAGAGCAAGAGCTCTGGATCCAGGCAGTCCCTTACAAACTGGGTGACTTTGGGCAAGGCAACTGACCTTCATCATTCTCAATACTGGAGCAGGTAGCTGTTCCCTTATTCAGGGGATCTTCCCAAGCCAGGGATCGAACCCAGGTCTCCCACACTGCAGGGAGATTCTTTACCAGCTGAGCCACCAGGGAAGCCCAAGAATACTGCAGTGGGTAGCCTATCCCTTCTCCAGTGGATGTTCCTGACCCAGGAACTGAACCAGGGTCTCCTGAATTGCAGGCAGATTCTTTACCAGCTGAGTTACCAGGGAAGCCTAATTTTTCCCAAAGAGGGCTAATAATAGCACCTAGACTATAGAGTTGTTGTGATGAATAAACGACATTAGCAGACAGAGCACACAGCACAGTGCTTGACTCACAGTGTTTAATAAGCAGCATATTAAGTTTATTTTTGTCATCATAATAATTACTCCTGTGCAACGGTGAGGAAGACAGATGAGTCCTTGGACCTTGTGTACACAGGTGAGCATGTGTTTAGCTCCCGCTCTTTTCTGTGACACTGAACAACCCACTGAGTTTCAAAAGGCATCTGAAGTTTGATACTAAATATAAACCTCTGAATATGTATACAGAGCAGGACAAGTACCAAGGAGAACTCTTTTTTCTGATGGCTCAGGATTCTGCCATCACATTTGTACATACCCTGCAGTATCAAAAAGCATCAAGCCAAGGGAACTAATTTTATTCTCTTACTAAAACAGAGAGTCGAGATCTTGGAAAAAAAGTTTACTTTGGAGGAATTTATAATCCAGATCAGACAGCTGTTCAAGATACAGAGACCATCAAATGAGGTTCAATACTCATAAGAATAAATGAAGCTGGTATTATAACTCTGTGATAATCAGAAGTAAAAATATTCTCAGGAAGGAGAAAAGAAGGTAATGTGTTGTTTGAAATTCTAGGGATTGGGGATACCTATCTAGAAGACATACATTTAGCACACTGATGTGGACAAGCAGGCACTTCATAAATGTTTTATTATCATTGTAATTAGAATCCAGAACTACTTACTTATAGTTTAACCTCCTAAATTATTTTTGAAGCCCTTTCTCCAAAGGCTCCAAAGGCTTTTATTATAATCTCACCTCAGGGTATAATTTCATGTCTGAAAAGAACATGGAGAAGGATAAGAAGATGCTCTGAATAACCAGAAAATTCAAGAACCCATATATTCTACCTGGGATTCTCTGACCTGGTGGTTTTAAATTGGATGTTGAACAAGCTTCATTCTCTATGGTCTGTCAGCTGTGCTCCCAGTTTGCTACTCAATCAATACAAGCATGTAGATATGTGTCTGCAAGTTAGGGTACTTTGCATTTCAGGGGAAAAGAGACAAGAGGTCTTCACAATGTCTCTAATCCAATTACAGGAGCCCGCAGAAAAGCACGGAAAGGTTGGAAGAAGCCCACAGTGGGCGAAGATTCCAGAATGACTTTATTGGTGGTCTTGAAGGGCTGGGCTAATATACCTCAGTGAGCCATTAAAGGTGAAAGGGGAAGAAAGAGAGTGATAAAGATGCATCTGAGTCCCAGATGTACTCTTCACAAAAAACTCGCTTTTTTCCGTATGGACAATACCCAACTGTTGTTCATTTTGAAGTAATGATAAAAGCTATTGAAGCAGATAGGACCCTTACCTGAAATACCATTAACAAAAACTCTTAACCAGAGGTGGGCAAGGGCTTCTGACCACACATTTATCTTTTCAGCTAAGTGCATATTTTCAGTAAACAATACTGTTCAAGGATTATCTTCAAAAACAAATATATACATTCTGCCCTTAAGCTAAATACATGGCACATGTTCACCTATATGGCAAATGTGGTGTTATACATGCATGTTCAGTTATGCCTGACTCTTTGCGACCCCATGGACTATAGCCTGCCAGGCTCCTCTGTCCATGGGAATCTCCAGGCAAGAAGACTGGAGTGGGTTGCCATGCCCTCCTCCAGGGGATCTTCCCGACAAGACCACATGTGAAGCATAACTCTTTTTCAAAGTCTGGCCTTTCTGAAAATCTGTAGGTAGAATCTATCCATGTATGGAGAAATATTCTTATTCAGGGTACAAATAAAAACAAGGTAACTATAATACTTCCACTGGACTGAAAAGTCAGCAAGTTCTTTAATGAAATGAATTCTTACTTTAATGCTTTTAATAACTATTGAAAGTGAAAGTGTTAGTCACTCAGTCATGTCTGACTCTTTGCAACCCCATAGACTGTAGCCTGCCAGACTCCTCTGTCCATGGAATTCTCCAGGCAAGAATACTAGAATGGGTAACCATTCCCTTCTCCAGGTGATCTTCCCAACCCAGGGACTGAACCTGGTCTCCTGCATTACAGGCAGTTTCTTTACTATCTGAGCCACCAGGGAACTGGCTTTTAATTAGATATTAATAGATCGTGTTTTAACAAAGTTGGATTTCAACTTCTCAGCCAGCTTCCTCTCTTCTTCAAGCCTTTGTCAAGGAAGAGGCATTGTTTCTCCTATGCCCTTTCTCTTACAACAAAGGACTCCAGAAGTTTATCCAAAGCCACAAGTCAAAGAATTATTCATGGACTGGCTTAAAGCTCTAAGATCCTTGAGAACAGTACCCCCCAGTCAATGAGATTATCCAAGAAGTCCATGACAGAATATGTCTTAGTCCATTTGGGCTAACAGATGAAACAAAATATAACAAAATATCATAGGCTGAGTAGCTTTTAAACAACAGGAATTTATTTCTCACAGTTCTGCAAGTTGGGAAGTCCAAGAACAAGATGCTAGAGGATTTAGTGTCTCTTGAGAGCTTGTTCCTTGGTTCATAGATAGCTGTCTTTCTGCTGTGTCCTTACATGATGGAAGAGGTAAAGGAGCTCTCTAGAGTCTCTTTATAAGAGCACTAATCTTTTTCCACCCTCATGACCTAATCACCTCCCAAAAGTCCCACCTCCAAATATAAACTGGAGATTAGGTTTCAACATATGAATTTGGGATACACAAAATTCAGTCTATAGCAGAAAAAAATAAAAGAAAACTAGAATCAGAATTAAAGATGTCTGAGATCTGGTCCCAGATGCTTTCTGACCTTGGTCATCACTTCCCATAAAATCAGTAAGTGGGACTGAGGTCTCTTTGAGGACTTAAGTGAGACAATTATAGGAGCTAAAACCAATGCCGAGGTGGGGAAAAGGGCTTATAGATCAACAGCATACCCAAAACAGAGCTACAAAGTGGTGAGGAAGCTGAAAAAACATATTTACTAATTCTGACTTCAGAAGCACAAGGGACTCAGAAGATCTGAGCTTCAGTCTTTGTATCCAAGGTAATCAAAGAAATGGGGTGTTATTTTCTATTATTGAAGCTTATTGAAGATCTCTTTAAATAAATTAAAGATCTCTTTAAAATAAATTATTGAAGATCTCTATAAAATAAAGAGATTATGACTGCTTTATTAAAAGTGCTTGGAACTTATTTTTGGAACCAGTCTTCATTTCATGGTCCTGAGTTTATACTAAAGCTTGATTAGATCAATGATTTCTTTTGCTGTTGACAGGGCCCCAGTTCCTTTTCAGAACCCAACCACAATATCAAGATACAACCTCAGAAGTCGAGCTTCTAAAAATGAAGATAATATATTTCCTTATAAACCAGCCTTACCTCTAGCCCCAGGATCAACTCCACAATAGTTCTAGGGCTTTCAGGTCTTATAAACAGCCAGCCAACAACAGAACTCATGTTCAACCATCCAACAGAAGCACCAAAGAATCTCAGCCGACCCTTGGATCCTGACGATCTTCATATATTCATTATGGCAAATATTAAGTGCCTATAATGAGTAAATCACTGTGAAGAACAAAAATATTAAGAATCTGGTCCTTTTTGCAATGATTTTATGACTCACTGGGAAAGAGATTAAATTTAAGCTGAAATATTTTATAATTGAGGCACAAAATGCTATGATACTGGCGGTCACAGGTAGAGGGATGGAGAGGCCCCTCAAGAGGGGCTGCATTCTCACCAGTCTACCTGAGCCTCTTAATGCTCCCCTATCCTTGATCTATCTTGAACACTATTGATCTCTGGGACCAAGTTATTGCCTGATATTAGATAATCCTTAGACCTAGCAGGTAAGATAGGCCTTGGTCACTGCACAAGAGAGTCCTGGGGATTTTGATCAACTGGGCAACGATGTCACATTGTCAATTGGCCTGCAATTGAACAAATGGGGCAATTACTGACCTGGAATACCAGGAAAAGCTTCCCATCTTCTTGATCTAGCTCTTGAAAAAATAAAAACAATTTTAATGACTGTATTGGGTTGGCCAAAAAGTTTGTTCTGTTTTTTCCATAAGATATTATAGAAAACCCAAACAAACATTTTGGCCAACCCAATGTATCTGTTGCAGTTCAGAGAAAAGGAGGGGAAACAAAACATCCTGGGCAAAAAAAAAAAAAAAGAGATGGTAATATGAAAGGCACAAGAATGGATACATGTATTCTCAAAAGGGACATATTAAATGTATGCCAATGGAGAATACAGAGGTGGATCACCAAGTTTCAGCAGGCTTTGGGACTCCTTTGCCCAACTGGCATATTCATGGATATTAAGTTTCCTATCACAGTGTTCAGTCAGTCAGTTCAGTCGCTCAGTCATGTCCAACTCTGTGACCCAATGGACTGCAGCATGCTAGGATTCCCAGTCCATCACCAATTCCCGGAGTTTGTTCAAACTCATGTCCATTGAGTCAGTGATGCCAACCAACCATCTCAACCTCTGTTATCCCCTTCCCCTCTTGCCTTCAAACTTTCCCACAGTGTAGACATATATATAATAGGTAAGGAAAACAAAAATTCATGAATTGGACTTCCCTGGTGGTCCAATGGCTAAGAATCCACCTGCCAATGCAGGGGACACAGGTTTGATCCCTTATCTGAGAAGACTCCACATGCTGTGGAGCGACTAAGCCCATCCATGAGCCACAACTACTGAAACCTGTGCACTAAGAGCCTGTGCTCTGCAACAGGAGAAGCCACCACTATGAGAAGTCCATGCACCACCACAACTAGAGAAAGTCTGCATGCAGCAATGAAGACCCAGCACAGCCAAACCCAATAAATAAATAAATAAAATTTTATTAAAAACTCATGGGTTAATTTGATTTCCTCAGCCATTGGGATGTATCACCTGAATGCTGTGGTCCTAAAATACAAGAGACTCATAATCTGTTAAAATAAATTTAGAAGATAGAACTTTTGATTACTTATACATACAATGAAAAGATATTGATTAAACCATCCTTGAATAATATCTCTTTATTATCATATGTGAAGACCAAATTTAACTGATGAGTGACAGCAGAAAGAACCCAAAAAAGCACTACAAATAAGACTTCTATAATCTCAAGAACAGATCCTTGTCAGGTTTTAGGGGTGGAGGCAAAAGGGCAGCCAGCACCTACTTTCCATCAACTCTTGTGCATTGATGCTGAGAAAGGCTCGTCACGTCTGAGACCTTACACTCCAGCTCAGTCTGCTTAGGTGGGATGGTGAGGTTGGGTACATTGCCACTGCCAGGTACTTCCTGCGCCCACCTCCAAGGCCTCTTCAATCGCTTACAGCACTTAGTCAGCCATGTGGCCTGGCTGCTACAAAAGCCACCAGCTATGGAAGAACTGAATAGTCATTTACTGGATCCAAGCAGAGAATGAGAAAGGAAGACAGAATTGGGGTAACTTCTTTTCATATGTAGCTCTGTCAGGTATGAATGGCAGAGAGATGAAGTAACTTTCTCTTTACAAACCTGTTTTCTATCCTGGTTTTATTTATTTCCACACCTTCCAAGCTATCCCTGGGGGTTTCATTCTTCATCAACCACCCAACTTGGTGTGCAGTGCATAAGGAAAATTTTCAGAAGTACTATTTGTTACCTGACATTTTCTACTGAAATGATTTTTTAAAAGTATAAAAAACACAATAAAAAGAAGGTAAACCTTCTGCAGATGCTGCTGGTATATGAAGACTAAGGCTAATGTGACATTCCACTTTGCTTTCAGTGACTTCCACCCCTAAAATTAACTGCGCAGAGGGGTTAATCCAACAATAATTTGTCAACAGTCTTCTCAGTGCCCACTTACCCATATTCAAAGAGAACCCAGACCAAAAGAAAGGCAGAATGCATTCCAGCATCCCTGGAATTCAAACTTTCTTATGCTAAATTCTATGCAACAGATGTACCCTTCTATTGATGTTATCTTGGGATCTACTGAATTATTTTGAATTCTCTGAACCTATATAGTCAAAACTACTCAATTAATTCAACAAATATCTATTAAGTACTGCTGTATATCAGGCACTGTTCTAGATGCTTGGAATACGGCAGTTAATGAGAGAGAAAAAAAGCCATGTTCTTATCAAGCTTTCCTCTATTGGCGGAGGCTATACAAGGAAGGAAAGAAGGGAGAAGAGGGAGGAAGGGGTATTCCCCTAGATCATGTAGTGCCTTGTGGACCAACTGTCAAATCTCAACTCTAATCTTGAGGAAGCCATTGCAGGGTTTTGCACAGAGATGTAGCATCACTGAACTTACACTCTGGAAAGAGAATTCTGGCAGCTGGGTAGAAAGCAATGCGTAATGAGCATAACTGTCTCAACAGCAACTTCCAAGTCTCCCAGTGGATCAGACCTGAGCCAGGAGCGCTCTTGCCTCTCTCGGCTCTCATCCCAGTGGCATTTCTCTCTTTGTTTCATAAAATCGTTTTAAAATATTCACTATGCAGCTTTAGAGAAGCATTTGATCTCTTAATGCACTTCCCCCTCAAAGTTACTGTTCAGAGATGAGCAAGCAAAACTTAAGAGATGCCAGTTCTGCTAACAGACACTTCTCACCACACACATCATTCTGTAGTTACCCAGGCAAGAAGTGACCCAACCTCTTTGGATAGAGCCTAAATTACACTAGGTACTACTCTGAGCATGCGGACCCCATTCCAAGTAAATTTTTTGAAAGGAAAACAAAAGAAAGAACTGTTAAATCACAAAAGCTATTCCTGGTCCTAACTACCACCAACTCATTCTATGTCTTTGGGAAAGTTTCAATGTCCTCACAAAAAAGTAAGGCAATCAGGCCCATTTGTCTTCATCCCACCCACACTTAATGAACAGGTTTCATGGTCCAGCCCCTTATCAGAAGTCCTAAACATAAAAAGATAAGATTTAGTCCTTGCTCTCAAGAAGCTTTCAATAAATTGGGAGAGATGGCTCTGATGATTATATATAATGTATGATAATTACAATAATAAAGATGAGAAAAAAAGTTCTGGAGTGTGTAAAAACTAAAGACATGCTTAAATATCTTTGTAGCTCTAGCACTCAATGACTTCTGAATCTACTCCAGGGAATCTGTCACTCAATGACCTTAGGAAAGCCTGTCCATAGATAGCAATAGCCCAACTTTGGCTCACTGAAGTCAGTTCTTCAGTGCAATGTTCACTTCATTCTTAGCAGCCTATAGAAAAGAGTCATCAAGAAAATCAGCCCTTTTTGCTAAACTTAGAAAAATCAGCAGTCAGCCCAATCTTTAAAAATATACACCTCTAAATAATTATCTTTTGAAACTTGGTAAAGTGCTTCAAAGTGGCTTTTCTGAGGGTGGGGTTGGGGGGAGGGGTATGGAATGTGGACCTCGGCTTAGCAGTTGGAGGAGAGGGAATCCCTTGGAGGTGAAGGGTTGGGACATCAGTGGCTCCTCCATCTGACTGCCACCAATCGCTGGAACCACACCTTAACAAATTCCTTCACTATCCCCCTGACTGATGACTAGCCCAGTGTGAAGCATAGATGAACTCTGACCTGGGCAGCTTTCTTCATTTTCTCAAATAGTTATTCTCCCAAAAAATGTACACAGTAGTCTGTATATGTTCATCTCCACAAGGTATGTTTACAAGAAATCTCCCTGTCCTTCAGTAGCTATTCTTGAGCCAAACTCAGTCCCTGATTTTCTGATATCCTAAGAACTCCTTAAGGCTTCAGGGAGCAACCAGGACTCTCTGCCCAAGCATTGCTCTGCCCCCGTGGACCAGCAGCAGCACACACTACCTCAGTTCCCACTTCATGCTGATTTTAGTGTAATTCTCAGTCTACAAATTAGTTGTCACGAAGTTAGTTCACATATAAACACACACACACAAATATCCACTTGAACCCAAGCATTTGGTGAATGAATTTTACTAAAAATTTGGAGTTAGGGTCAGGGAATAGTTGACATCAGAGAATTTATAACTTTCCAGTCATTCTCTCATAGCCTTCATTCAGTTTTCCTCTCCTTCTCACTCTTCCTTATCTACCCAGTACAGCAAGCAGGATATTCCTCTCTTCTCATGCAGAACAGACATGCTCACCTTCAGGGCCTCTCTAGGAGGTCCCTTATTTTACCTTTCATCAAAGCATTTCCCTCAGACATATGTGACACCTTTCCTAAGAAGAATTCTGGTTAATAAAATGTTTACTTATTGCATAAAGAACTATGCAAATAAAGAAGACGAGACAGATGTCACCCAGACCAGTGTTGTTGGAAAACTACAACAGAAGGGAATGTATGGAAATTCTAAAGGTTAACTAATAACTAAGTACAACCCAGTCTCAAGTATTTGATGTCATTTAACATAATCTTATTCTTTTAACAGTTATGTATTGAATGTCAACCATGTACAAGGCATTATATATAAAATGTATGATACTTTTTTCATTTATATGATACTTTTAAAAAGAATGCTTAACTGAACTCCATATTTACTCAAAGAAGATGGATAAAGAATACTAAAATATCTTAGAGTTACAAGTAATATGCTAAAAAAAAATATTAGTGGAACTTTGCTAAGGTGCTTGTATAATTCACTTGAGTGCAGGCACACAGAGGTTAAACAGGAATTCATCTCCACGAAATTCCTAAGCAACTGTGAGAAATTGCCATGCAATACTTCTTGTCCCTTTTAAAGTCAAGAAAATCTATAAAATCCTTCATCCCTAGTCCTTGAAGAGATTCACCAACAACTATTCATTAACACTGAGGGAAACTCACACTTTTCACAATCATTTGAGTTTTATAGTTAGCAATTAAGCACATAAATGGTTTGGAGTCTAAGAATGTAGTTTACAAGTCTACAAGCCGTGTAGCATAAGTCAAAATTGAGATACCAAGTGAACACTTCATGTAAAGATGAGAAAAATAAAGGACAGAAATGGTATGGACCTAACGGAAGCTGAAGATATTAAGAAGAACTATAAAAAAAGAACTATACAAAAAAGATCTTCACGACCCAGATAACCATGATGGTGTGATCACTCACCCAGAGCCAGACATCCTGGAAAGCGAAGTCAAGTGGGCCTTAGGAAGCATCACTACAAACAAAGCTAGTGGAGGTGACGGAATTCCAGTTGAGCTATTTCAAATCCTGAAAGATGATGTTGTGAAAGTGCTGTACTCAATATGCCAGCAAATTTGGAAAACTCAGCAGTGGCCACAGGCCTGGAAAAGGTCAGTTTTCATTCCAATCCCAAAGAAAGGCAATGCCAAAGAAAGCTCAAACTACCTCACAATGGCACTCATCTCACACACTAGCAAAGTAATACACAAAATTCTCCAAGCAAAGCTTCAACAGTATGTGAACCGAGTTCCAGATGTTCAAGCTGGATTTACAAAAGGCAGAGGAACCAGAGATCCAATTGCCAACATCCGCTGGATCATTGAAAAAGCAAGAGAGTTCCAGAAAAACATCTCAGTTCAGGTCAGTTCAGTTCAGTCACTCAGTCGTGTCCGACTCTTTGAGATCCATGAACTGCAGCATGCCAGGCTTCCTGTCCATTACTAACTCCCAGAGATCACCCAAACCCATGTTCATTGAGTCGGTGATGCCATCCAACCATCTTATCCTCTGTTGTCCCCTTCTCCTCCTGCCCTCTATCTTTCCCAGCATCAGGGTCTTTTCCAATGAGTCAGCTCTTTGCATCAGGTGGCCAAAGTATTGGAGTTCCAGCTTCAACATCAGTCCTTCCTGTGAACACTCAGGACTGATCTCCTTTAGGGTGGACTGGTTGCATCTCCTTGCAGTCCAAGGGACTCTCAAGAGTCTTCTCCAACACCACAGTTCAAAAGCATCAATTCTTCGGCGCTCAGCTTTCTTTATAGTCCAACTCTCACATCCGTACATGGCTACTGGAAAAACCATAGCCTTGACTAGACGGACCTTTGTTGACAAAGCGATGTCTCTGCTTTTTAATATGCTGTCTAGTTTCATCATAACTTTCCTTCCAAGGATTAAGCGTCTTTTAATTTCATGGTTGCAGTCACCATCTGCAGTGATTTTGGAGCCCAGAAAAATAAAGTCAGCCACTGTTTCCACTGTTTCCCCATCTATTTGCCATGAAGTGACGGGACTGGATGCCATGATCTTAGTTTTCTGAATGTTGAGCTTTAAGCCAACTTTTTCACTCTCTTTTCACTTTTTTCAAGAGGCTCTCTAGTTCTTCACTTTCTGCCATAAGGATGGTGTCATCTGCAAATCTGAGGTTATTGATATTTCTTCCAGCAATCTTGATTCCACCTTGTGCTTCATGCAGCCCAACATTTCTCATGCTGTAGTCTGCATATAAGTTAAATAAGCAGGGTGACAATATACAGCCTTGACATACTCCTTTTCCTATTTGGAGCCAGTCTGTTTTTCCATGTCCAGTTCTAACTGTTGCTTCCTGACCTGCATACAGGTTTCTCAAGAGGCAGGTCAGGTGGTCTGGTATTCCCATCTCTTTCAGAATTTTCCATAGTTTATTGTGATCCACTCTACTTATGCTTTATTGACTATGCCAAAGCCTTTGACTGTTGGATCACAGTCCATGCTGTGGAAAATTCTTCAAGAGATGGGAATACTAGACCACCTGATCTGACTCTTGAGAAATCTGTATGCAGGTCAAGAAGCAACAGTTAGAACTCGACATGGAACAACAGATTGGTTCCAAATCAGGAAAGGAGTACATCAAGGCTGTATATTGTCACCCTGCTTATTTAGCTTATGTGCAGAATACATCATGAAAAATGCTGGGCTGGATGAAACTAGCTGGAATCAAGAATGCAGGGATAAATATGAATAACCTCAGATACGCAGATGACACCACCCTTATGGCAGAAAGTGAAGAACTAATGAGCCTCTTGATGAAAGTGAAAGAGGAGAGTGAAAAAGTTGACTTAAAGCTCAACATTCAGAAAACTAAGATCATGGCATCTGGTCCCATCACTTCATGTCAAATGGGGATGGGGAAACAGCAGAAACAGTGAGAGATTTTATTTTGGGGGGCTTCAAAATCACTGCAGATGGTGATTGCAGCCATGAAATTAAAAGAAGCTTGCTCTTGGAAGAAAAGTTATGACCAACTTAAACAGCATATTAAAAAGCAGAGACATTACTTTGTCAACAAAGGTCTATCTAATCAAAGCTATGGTTTTTCCAACACTGGAGAATTGCTGCTTTTGAACTGTGGTGTTGGAGAAGACTCCTGAGAGTCCCTTGGACGGCAAGGAGATCCAACCAGTCCATCCTAAAGGATATCAGTCCTGAATATTCATTGGAAGGACTGATGCTGAAGCTGAAACTCCAATACTTTGGCCACCTGATGCGAAGAACTGACTCATTGGAAAAGACCCTGATGCTGGGTAAGATTGAAGGCAGGAGAAAAAGAGCATGACAGAGGATGAGATGGTTGGATGGCATCATCAACTCAATGGACAGGAGTTTGAGTAAACTCTGGGAGTTGGTGATGGATAGGGAAGCCTGGCATGCTGCAGTCCATGGGGTCGCAAAGAGTTGGACATGACTGAGTGACTGTACTTAACTGAACTAGAGACTAAACGGAGTAATTACCAACGTAGATACTAAGTGTTCTCCGTCAGTGGTGTGCTAGTTCTGACATAAGAAGTGACTAGTCTAACAAGAAATGGGGTGTGGCTAAAGTCATCTGGATCAGGGCAAGGCCAGGGTGAACCTGAGACATTAAGATATGTAAACATAAGAACAAATGCTAGACTAAAGAGAAGTTCCCTGGATACTCCTGTCTAAAAACTTCACCAATACCTTGGTGAGATGATATGAGAATTAACACCAAAACAAACTGAAAGTTTATCTGTACTTGGCGTTTATCATTCCGTGTATGTGCACATGGAATAGGAGCTTTCTCACTATTACAATAATCCCATGGTTGATTAGCTAATTGAAAGAACTGGTGCAGACGGAAATAACAATAGTGATAGATTCATACCTGAAACTTTGTTACTTAATCTTAAAACATATGCATATATTCATTTGTTAATCGTCTGAAGTAGCACCCAGGTCTGAGTGTGGTTTCTCCAATCAGAGTTCTGTAAAGTCTTGCTTATATACACTATGCACATAATACCTTGACTTTAACTTTCAGTTTCCATTTCTTTAAAGTAGAATGATAACTTAAAGGTACTTACAAGGCATCTGATTCGTAGGTTTTTCCAGTTTATTTCAATTACATACAGTCATCTCACCCATATGTTATACAACAGATAACTTGATGTTATCAAGCCTTTCCAAAGTATTCAGACTAGTTTTAAAAGAAACAATTCCTTTTCCTTTTTGCATTCACTTCATAGATTTATATAATATTTCATTAAATTAAGTAATTACAATAATAAGTACAAGTGGCATAAACAGGATTAGGAGCAAACAACTGCCTCTTTTATAAAATTTGGGATTTTAGTGATACTCAAGAACTAGGTATTGTTATTTTTTAATCTTTGGCAGCATGTGGGATCTTAGTTCCCTAACCAAGGATTGAACCCACGCCCTCTGCATTGAAAGGTGGATTCTTAACCACTGGACTTCCAGGGAAGTCCCAATAATTATTAATATCACTAGATAATCACTAACTCGCCTAGTGTGAGTGCCCTGAGTGCCAGCCTACTGGCTGCAGCAGTTCAAGGTCCTAGGCTTGGGCTCAGTCAGCATGTTTCCCAGAGGGCTTTGAAGCCAGTTAAGGGGAGGTCAGATAAGAGAGATCTATGGTATATGCTTGTATTTATACACATATATTCAAAGTCAAAATAATCCCCAATGTTTGAGTTTTCCACTCCTTCTCCCTTCAACTCAAGAAGAATGCCTTCTCGTTCCCTTCTGGACTGAACTTTATGTACACAGAAGTAAAGGTCATAGGATATTCTAGCATGCCCTCTCTGTAGCTTCTAAAGAACTGGGTACATAAAATAATGAGGCAAGAAATGCAATGAGAATAGTTTAGATACTGAAGGAGCAGTGATAGAACCAGTTTTCAGCTCAGTGCAATAGTATATCTCACACAGCCTCTGGCCTCTAATATCACATCTATCTACAAGTACTGAAATCATTTATATATCCATGTTTATTGACTGAGGCTTAGTGTAAAATAAAGGGAGTGTTAATTTTCTCTGCATAATAAATAACCAAGTTCTTCTTTTCTGATTTCCTGGAGCATCATAAGAGCCAGAAGGCTGAGTACCCTGAACCTGGGAAAATAGGAGAGAGGCGATTACGTGGCCTGGAATGAAAAATTATCTAGCAGCAATCAGGGAACAAAAGGAAAGCTGGTCAAGGAAAGATTCTCAGCTATGGAGAAGACCCAGAAACTTCAGGTCAATTATGCTCACCACATTTATTTAGCACAGTTATTTATCTGTGCAATGATGAAATACTCCTCAGGCTCCCCAAAACCTCCCATCAAAGGCTATGACTTGTAATACCTTTTATTGTTGGTGTTTTGGTGTGACACTTCTGTTTCCTGCTTAGAGTAATGTGGGCCTGACAGAAAACAGAAGCTTCAGGATGCAAAACACTGGATGGGAACAGAGTCAAGTAGACGCAAGAATTTGAAGCAAGAGGTGACAGAAGCTCTCTCCCTTGGGAGAGCCCTAAGGACATGAGATGCTGTTTGAGACAGCGTAGGGGCTTCCCTGGTAGCTCAGATGGTAAAGAATTCACCTGCAATGCAGGAGACCTGGGTCCAATCCCTGGGTTGGGAAGATCCCCTGGAGAAGGGAACAGCTACCCACTCCAATATTCTGGCCTGGAGAATTCCATGGACTGTATAGTCCATGGGGTAGCAAAGAGTCAGACACAACTGAGTGACTTTCACTTCGCAAGCTGACTGTGCTACAAGAAGTTTACAGTCTTATCAATGAAATTGTATGTGTCCACATGAAATAGGGACGTCCCTGGTGGTCTAATGGTTAAGACTCTGCATTCCAATGCAGAGACAGGTTTGATCCCTGGTCGGGGAACTAAGATCCCATATGCCATGGAGCAACTAAGCCCACATACTCTGGAGCCCATGAGCTGTATCTAGAGAAGCCAGTGCACTGCACAGTCAAAAATATTAAAAAAAGAAAGAAACAGTAACATAAGAGAGGATATTGTGTACTAATTTGAAAGGCAAATTGCTCTTGTTGTGGAAGTTACATACTAAAGCAGATGGCAGTACTGACTGAAAAGTATTTAGTAGGTTAGAAAAGAAAGAATAAGCTTCACTTTCATGATGTCCTTACCAGAAACTACTGTTTACAATTAAAGAGAACAGCACTGAAAAAGCGGGATACTTCCTCAGACACTGTCCCTACCATTGTTATCACTCTAAAAGAGGCGTGATATGCATAGATAATTGCTACTGTGACAAATTTGGATACATTTTCCATATTGACTTTTGCTGTAAAAGTTTACCAATATTTGAAATGTACATACATAAAGAATAGGAAGTATTCCAATGAATGAAGAAGGTGCAATTCCCTGGGCCCAAGAGGTACATGGTCATTACTCATATTCTTTGGATCCTACAATGCACGTGCTGACAGGAAGTACACTTCCTTTGTCACTGTCCACTCTCTCTGCAGTGGCCCATGGTGGCCCTTTCCATGGTCCTATGGCTTCAGTGTCCAGGAGGGCAGAGATCCATGTAAAATGGCTCTATACAGATCCTGCCTGACACGGTCCAGAAATACATCTGAAAACATCTGTGAAATGAATAGTTCTCAAGCTTCACAAATTTCTTATAAGATAAAAATTTAAACACTCTATTCTGCACATGTGTATTGACAAAGAATAAAATGAGAAAGTCAAAGGAAGTTTCCAGTGCAGGTCCTTGGGTAAGTCTGCCCACTTCATCGTTGTCACACACTTCAAGTAATTATTACTTACTGCAGGAAAGGAAAATGGTTTTCTCAAACCATTTTCCCCCACCCATCTGCTGTCAGAAAGGTCATTATGATGGAAGACTTGTCTACAGAACTTCACAAGACCAAACAAAACACGGCACTACTACCAAAGGCAACTGTGCATTCACGTAACAGAATATGAAGTCCCTGTTCGCCATCCCAGTAATATGCCTTAGGTTATTTTACACACGTTTGTGAGATGGAGTGAGAGATATACTGTATAGACACGTGCTGTGTCCTTCACATACATGCACACATTTGATTTTAAATGAAAAGGTCTAAAAGTCATGTTTTAGCCCATATTTCCCTGTTCCCTTCACGGTCCTGGTTTTGAATTCTACCTTCAACATGCTGTGTTTATCATTCTTAAAAGATAGGGAATATAGAGCTGACAATAACACTAAGTCATTTGAAGCATGCATTTTAAGTTACAGACAAAATAGAGGCTCTGGTTTATTATGCTGAAGCTATAAAGCCACAAATACAAAATACGGCTAGCAGTCACTTTACTTTATCCTTCTTTTAACAACTTACTAACAGTGTGTAAATATAAAAGGAAACTTTGATTTTTCCATCAGAGCTCTCTGAAATGGATACTAGAGTGCATTTAACATTGTGACCAGAAATATTGAAATTTGACAGCCGAGAGGTTAAAGGTCTCAAATTTATACATCGAGGTGTTTGTTCCTGTCATCGTCCCAGCAGCTTGCTCAGAATAACCCCTTTTGCTTACTGAACCTTTGAGAAACAGAGAACATTAAGTAATACATCTTGGCATATGTCCTGGGGTTCTAATTGCATCAGGAAGCAAGCCATCCTAAGCTCACTGAAAGAATTCTAGGAATAGTAAAGACTATCTGTGCAACCTTGGTATTTAAATATATTGGGTAGAAAAAGCTCCTATTGTTCAGGCCCCCACTCTAAACAAGTTAGTCTAAAATTCTGAACTTTGTGCTTAGTTTTCTACATACCTCTCATCTGACATGTCATTCTGCCAAAATTATATTTGCTGAAAACATAGAAAAATGACTGCTCAAATTCTTCCTGAAAATGTGGGAATATCACCTTTGACTCAAGCAAAAATTATCTTCAGCACAAGCATTTCCTTCCATTTTACCTCCCATTTCAGTGCTTACTTCCCCTTTTAGGTAAGTAACAGCCCATCCTCCACTCCCACTCCCCAGGTACCCAGATTGACCTGTCCTACCCACTGCCCATTCAAACTAGCCAGTTGATCAGAACACAAACTGTTACTATCAAGAAGATTTGGATCCACCTCAACATCTTGCTCCTTCAAATGTATAAATCCAGTAGCCAATTTGCAAAATCGATAGCAATAATTTCTCCAAATAGAACAGTAATAAGCCATAATAAGAGTTCATATTAAAGGAAGAAGGAGATGACTGTCACAATAGCTCACATGTTTTAAGTATTTATCTAGCCTTCTTATAGTCACATGTATTAATTCATTTAATCTTTCCAACAATTCCATTAGTCTTATGCCACTTTATTGCCTCCTCTCCCCTTTTTCTTACAGTAAAAACAAAATGGCCAAGGTTCTTCTTTCAAAATGGCCTTAAGATAAAGATTATGGGTAGTCTTTAGGCTTACCCATAAGAGAAGGATAGGACTGACTCCCACTGCAAAATACATAGCTTCTATTAATACATTATGAATCTTCAAGATCACTAGTATATCATTGAAGCTAGAATGGTAAATACTGGAATACCAAGATTCTGCCACAACCCATTCTTAATAAAATATATTTTAGTAAGTAGTAATATGCTATCCCTCCCAGGGATATTTGTCATCTAGTAATATCTTAAACTAAAGGGATTAATAGTCAAAGACTGAACATCAGAAATGACCTTCCTGCAAAACAAAAGAAGAAAGAGATTTTTGCATCCTTTCAAATTATGCTAAGCCAAATAACTATTTTTCCATCCATATACAAGGACTTATCTGGTTGAAATATGATAAAACAGGCAGGCCACATTCAACACTGCAGGACCCCTGCTTCCAGGTTTTTCAGAGGGAAAAGGACATAAAAACTATAATTCCATTAGGAAATGGAACTTAATTATTTGTTTTTCACACATTGATGATACTTGTGAATTGCTCCCTTAAAGCTTTGCTGATAAGAAAAAGCTTGAAACATTCCCTTCAAACTTGAGCCTGCATTAGAATGATCTGGAGGGACTGTTAAAACACAGATTTCTGGGCCCCAAATCAGAGTTTCTGATTAACAAGTTCTCAAGTAATGCTGATCCTGCTGATACAGGAACCATACTCGGAGAAGTAATACTTCTTGCCAGGGAAGGGAAAGCAGGTGCTGAGTTTCCCCAGGTAGTTTTGGGATAGATGAGGGAGCTAATAGAAGTATTTCTCTGTCAGTGACTGTCAGAGTAGCTCTCAGCATCAAATAGGTACTGAGCTCTTATAATGTTCCAAACACTATGCAAGGCATTGAGGAAGACATAGTGAGGGAGCCAGACACCAGTGCATTGTGCTCAAAGAGGTGAGCAAATGAGGCTGAAACTGAGATCTGAAGGATAGATGGGAGTCAGTGCAACCAAATAGTCTGGGGAAGAGCTTTCCACCAGGAAAATGTCAGACTGACTGACACTGTAGAGTCAGTGTGGCTGACTCTACTTGCCCAGTGAGGCTTCCTGGGCAAGCCTCACCAGGAAGGCTGAGCTGGAGGCTCCCAAGGATGCGGACAGTCAGATCAGCTTCAAGACAGGGGGAGAACTCTACTGCTTTCTGCTGCTCAGAAAGGACCTTCGTCAGGATCCTCAAGGTTGGGTGGAGGGAGCAGTGTACACAGACACACACACCTCAAAAACTACACAAAGCAGAGGAGGTAGATGAAAATGATCGATTTGGCTAAGCCCAGACCAAGATGGTCAGTTTATTTCCATCCAAAGAAACTGACACTGATATGAACTCCCCCAACCCTAAGCAGAAGCATAGAGGGAAAAGGCTGGGGCGGGGGGCGGGGGGTGGAAATGCTACAAACAAAAAGGGATTTTATGTGTCTGCCATGAAACACCTGCATAAAAGAGAAAAGGCAAGAAAATCTATTTTACACCTCAAATCTAAAGATTTTACATTCCCTTCAAGTTTTTATATTAGGGACCAGACAAGGCGTTTTACACATGAAGCCCACTCTTTATAGCTCTGATAGAATAAATGTGAGAGAAAAAAAATCAGGCTAGACAAGTTACCCGATTGCCCCTTCCTCATATTTTGTGAAAATTATCTTTTCTGAGACTCAGAATAGCCTCAAACTCTGCATGATTTACTAGGAAGGCTTTAGAAGCCAAAGCTTTTGTAGACCATTCAGCCATGGCATATGGGCTCAAGATTTTCATGGCTCATCTTCAGGTAGATTTATCACCTCTCACAGTCAGAAAAACACAGCTATGCTATGTGAAGTTTCGAATGACCCGGGATCACTCTTTTGCCCCAATTACATCCCCTAAAATTTGAATTAAACTGCACAAACTGTTTCAGAAGCCACGAAACCTGTTTCCTAGCTCCCATCTAAGAACAACAAGCCAACAAGCTAACATCAACTGTTTCCGATTCTTGGCAGGAAAGCTCATCTGCTAGATCCTAGCATCCCCTCCCAAAGAGGTACATTCTCTGCTAATGCCCACATATCATTTGTAATGATATATGTGTGATATGTAATGAGTAATGCATTTCCCTCAAGCTTTAAAACTTGTTATTAAGGCACCTATAACACATTTTAAGCAGCTTGGAAGCAAGCCTCTCTCTAATGAATATTAAATCTCTTGGGTGAATGAAGTTCTCCTGCCCCCTCTGCAGACAAAGTAAGAAAATAAGCCATTTTTTTTCCTTGGCTACTAATGAATCTCTAACTGCTGATTTGTTTCCACTTTCAGTCTAGCATAAACAAAAAGGCCTGCAGCCCCCTTTTGTGGTTGCCTGAGCTCACCAACCACCATGCAAAGGCAGCAATTTTTCATTATTGATAAAATGTAATGTCATAATGTCATGGCCTTTCAGGTCATCATCTTGGTAAGTCAGCAATGACATTATCACGCTTTATAATGATAACAAATGGCCATAATGTTTGCATGTAATTTTCATTGGCTCCTTCAGAATTCTAATTTGACCCCATCAACAGATAGAACTCAATAGCAACTTCAAATGTCTACTTCCTTAGATCTGCTCAAGGCTAATAGCAAAATCTGCATGAATCAAAGATACAAGGGCCATTCCCCACCCCACACTCTTTGACTAAATGTTTTACTTTTAGAAAGATTTTTCGCAGAATGTATTTGCACTGTTGAATTTGGGCATGTAAATGCATTAAGTACATCTACTTGCTATTCTTTCATGAACTCTCACTAACCCCTTTCTGTCCTGTTCTTGCCTGTACTTCTCTAATCTGTCTAGTGATTTCTGAGTGCTGTGTCCTGCCTGTTTCACAGTAATCATAGAACACTAATTGGTCTAAATGATAAGAATCATTCATGGGGCACTTATTTCCATATATTAGCCTTCTGACTCCTCTCCTCACTCAGAAAATGGAAACGCTTCATTATCTAAACCCAGAACTAAACCCAGTAATCTTTCTTTCTTTTTTTTTTTTTGAAGTACAGTTGATTTGATTCACAATGTCATGTTAGTTTCATGTGTACAGCATGGTGATTCATTTATATACATTTATAAATATTCCTTTTCAGTTTCTTTTCCCTTATAAGTTATTATAAAATGTTGAGTATAGTTCCCTATGCTATACAGTAGGCCCTTGTTGGTTATTTATTTTATATATAATAGCATCATATGTTAATCCCAGTCTCCTAATTTATCCCTCCCCCCTCCCCCCTTTCCCCTTCTGTAACCATAAGTTTGCTTTCTATGTCTGTTAGTGTGTTTACGTTCTGTAAATAAGCTCTTTCGTATCATTTTTTACGTGCCACATACAAGTGATACATGATATTTGTCTTTGTCTGACTTCTTTTACTATGATAATCTCTAGGTCTATCCACGTTGCTACAAATGGCATTATTTCATTCTTTCTATGGTTGAATAATATTCCACTGTGTATATGTACCACATCTTGGCTTCCCTGGTAGCTCAGTGGTAAAGAATTCTCTTGCCAATGCGGGAGACACAGGTTCAATCCCTGATCTGGGAAGATCCCTTGGAGAAGGACATGTCAACCCACTCCAATATTCTTGCCTGGACATCCCCATGAACAGAGGAGCCTGGCATGCTACAGTCCATGGGGTTGCAAAGAGTCAGACATGACTTAGTAACTGAACACACACACACTACATCTTTAACCATTCCTCTGTTGATAGACTTTTAGGTCACTTCCACATTCTGGCGATTGTAAATTGTGCTGCTATGAACACTGGAGTGCACGTATCTTTTGGAATTATGGTTTTCGGCAGATATATGCCCAGGGATTGCAGGATCATTTGGTAGTTCTTTTTTTAGTTTAAGGAAACTCAATACTGTTCTTCTTAATGGCTGCACCAATTTACATTCTCACAAACAATGTAGGATGGTTCTTTTTTCTCCATACCCTCTTCAGCATTTATTGTTTGCAGATTTTTTTTATGACAGCCATTCTAACTGGTGTGAGGTGATACCTCACTGTAGTTTCGATTTGCATTTCTCTAAATAGATGGGGAAACAGTGGAAACAATGGCTGACTTTATTTTTTTGGTCTCCAAAATCACTGCAGATGGTGATTGCAGCCATGAAATTAAAAGACGCTTACTCCTTGGAAGCAAAGTTATGACCAACCTAGATAGCATATTTAAAAGCAGAGACATTATTTGGCCAACAAAGGTCTGTCTAGTCAAGGCTATGGTTTTTCCAGTGGTCAGGTATGGATGTGAGAGTTGGACTGTGAAGAAAGCTGAGCACCAAAGAATTGATGCTTTTGAACTGTGGTGTTGGAGAAGACTCCTGAGAGTCCCTTGGACTGCAAGGAGATCCAGGCAGTCCACCCTAAAGGAGATCAGTCCTGGGTGTTCACTGGAAGGACTGATGCTGAAGCTGAAACTCCAGTACTTTGGCCACCTCATGTGAAGAGCTGACTCACTGGAAAAGACCCTGATGCTGGGAGGGAGTGGGGGCAGGAGGAGAAAGGGACAACAGAGGATGAGATGGCTGGACGGCACCACCAACTCGATGGACATGAGTTTGAGTGATCTCCGGGAGTTGGTGATGAACAGGGATGCCTGGCATGCTGCAATTCATGGGGTCACAAAGAGTCGGACACGACTGAGAGACTGAACTGAATTGAAACCCAGTATTCTTTAGAAAGCCTTTTTTTAAATTCATTGACAACAAAGAGTAAAAAAGAGAGACAGAGAGTAGAGATTCTCTACTAGAAAAGATTCACACTCCAGTCCTAAATAAACTAAGTCTAAAGTATACTTGGTAGATCTCCAGAAATACTTTACAACTTATATAACACTTCATGAAGAGGGAGGGGAAGGAGATGACAAAGAGAACAGTCATTCACTGAACTCTGGGCTAGGATATGCCTACCTGTATCATCTTATCTAAATTCACAACTCTCAAAAGATAAGAATCATTCTCTGCTTCTAACAGAGGAGAAAACTGAAGTTCAGGAAGTTTAAACAGTTAAGGAGTCAGTCAGACTTAGCAGTTCTAATGTCAAAAAAAAAAAATCTATATATATTTCTCGACCCAGGTATTGAACTAATGTCTCCTATGTCTCCTGCGTTGGCAGGAAGGTTCCTTACCTTTAGTGCTACCTGGGAAGCCTGGGAAGTTCCCATACTAACGTCATTATATACTCTTTACATGGCTTTATTGTCTTACTTAAAGGGCTTCTGATCTACAAATCTGATAAAACTACCTAATTTGGCCACATTTTCAATGACAATAGTGAAATCTACTGAATAATGTGGAAAGAACATCAATGAAGAATCACACAGATACATTGAAAGCATTAACTCAATTATATGTGCCTGCTCTGAGAATATGGTACCAATAACACTAAATGGATGTAATAATGGCAAATTGAAGAGTTTATGAAACTAAAATATATTCATATCTCTTGATTCTCTGAATGTATGATTTTATTTGAGCTGGCTGGATGATCTGATTCTTTCTTCTATAGTGGAATACATGTTTTGTGGAATTTAGTGCATTTAAGGAAAGTGACTTCTAAAAGCAATGCACCAGTATTCGGGGAAAGATTAGCTCTCCATCTGAGGAGCAAGCCAGACAAATGTCAGGAACTCATAAACACTGAAGCCTTCTGGAAATGTTGCAGGGAGGAGGCCAATTCCAACTCCATGTTGGAACTGTTTCTGTGACATGCTTTTCGCTGCTTTTGTTATTATAATCATACACAATGGTTTGCCTCAGAGAATCCTGTCCCTCTGCCTGACTGTTAAAGTGCCTTTGTTCAGAACCCTGTCCACCTGTGGATGGCAAGAAGGAAGAAATTAACATATACCCTGCCTGAAGCTTGCCATTCTAGGAGATGTTTCCAACATTAATGGCCTTTTTTACTTTGCTTCCTCACCTCCCCTTATCTCTGATATGTAAAAGAACCTGGCATCCAGACCCCATAAGACGGTTATTTTGAGGCGCTAGCCTGCGTCTCCTCGGTCTGCCAGCTTCCTCAACACCTCATCTCTTGGATTCATCGGCCTATCGTGTGGCAAGCGGTGTGCTCAGTACTCGGTACCAGAAATGAAATGCTGCTACGGGGATGTAGAGGAAAGACTTTCAGGAGTGAATTTAACAAGCTATTTAATTAGCTGTGTTAATCCAACAAATTATAAGCACATGTTGGAGAGGATGGAGAAGAGGAAAGACTTCCTTTCACTCCTCTTTATTCATTCAACATAGCCTGGGGTTTCCTCTCTATTCATTCAATTGTTCATTCATTCAACGTGCATTACTGAGCACCTCTTCTGAGCCAACATTTTATGCCAAGCACCGAGGATACAACAGTGAAGAAGGCGCCCATGGAAATGCTCTCACCTGTGAACCTGTGGAATACACACTCATGTAGATGAGCTTGTCATTGAACAAGGGATGGCATGATAAACTACCTCACTAACACTGATATAAGTGAAGGCCAGTTGTGAGGATGGAAAGTTAGGAGGACCAATCCTATGGAGGTAAGGAAGACCTCTCTAAGGATGAGATGTTTATTTCGTTTGTTTTCTAGAGTTGGGGAGGTATTCTTTTTTTAATTTTTATTGGAGTATAGTATAGGCTCTCACTAGTTACTCTACTTTATACATAGTATCAATAGTGTATATATGGCAATCCAAACTGCCCAATCCATCCACCCCTACCCACTTGGTATCCATACATTTTTTTCTACATGTGTGTCTCTATTTCTGCTTTGTAAATAAGATTGTCTATAACAATTTTTTCAGATTCTACATATATACCTTAATTTTTTTATTTCAAAATATCTACAAAGTTTTAATTTTCCATTATACAAATTTTTCAAAATTCAGACATTATTCAAATGTAAGCAAAAGTCCTTATACAAACAGAATACACACAAAGATCAAAAATATACATATTCTCTCAGCAAACTTTGTTACATAAATAAGAAAAGTATATACACATATATACCTTAATATTGACTATTTGCTTTTCTTTCTGACTTACTTTACTCTGTATGACAGTCTCTAGGTCCATCTAAATCTCTACAAATGACCCAATTTCATTCCTTCTTATGGCTGAATAATAGTCCATTGTATACATGTGCATGCATGCTAAGTTGCTCCAGTCATGTCTGGCTCTTTGCAACGCTATGGACTGTAGCCCGCCAGGCTCCTCTGTCCATGGAATTCTCCAGGCAAGAATACTCGAGTGGGTTGCCATGCCTGCCTCCAAGGGATCTTCCTGACCCAGGGATGGAACCCATGTCGCTTACATCTCCTGCACTGGCAGGCAGGTTTTGTACCACTAGCACCACCTGGGAAGCCCTGGATATATGCACCACATCTTCTTTATCCAGTCCTCTACTGAAGAACATTTAGGTTGTTTCCATGTCCTGTAAACAGTGGTGCAATGAACACTGGGGTGTGTGTATCTTTTTGAATTACATTTTTTTCTGGATATATAGGATTAGATTTTAAATTTAGATTTGAAGCATGAGTGAGTAGGACTCACAAGACAAAACACTAGGAAACCAAGGGAATTTTCCATTCTTGTGTCCCTCCTTTAGCTCCTTCCTGCTTGGTTTCCCTTGCTTTATTAGCCACATTCCACATTCCATAATGACTTACCTGGTCTAACACATTGAGATTTGGAGAACTGTAGATAATAAGACTTTGCCAGGTTAGAGGCAGCCTTACTGATATGCCTGATGATTTTCTGCCAAGTCTGATTCTATCACAGCTAACCTGGCAGTTGCTACACTGATCATCCCTCCTCTCCTTTCTTCCCTCTGTGTACAACTCCTCACACTGAGTCAGACACACCCTCTGCACACTGAGCCACACAAAACTCCACATTCCTTTATTTCTGGGTCCTCTCCTTTTACCATTTTTCTGTACTTAGATATTGCTATGAACTGACTTGTATCCCCTCAAAATTCATAAGATGAAATCCTACCCCCTAGTGTGGCCAATTTGGAGATATGGCCTTTAAGGAGGTAATTAATGTTAAATGAGGTCAAAAGGCAAAAAATATGACACTGAAAGATGTACTCCCCAGGTCGGCAGGTGCCCAATATGCTACTGGAGAAGAGTGGAAAAATAACTACAGAAACAATGAAGAGATGGAGCCTAAGCAAAACAATGCCCAGTTGTAGATGTGTCTGGTGATGGAAGTAAAGTCTGATGCTATAAAGAACAATATTGCATAGGAATGTGGAATGTTAGGTCCATGAATCAAGGCAAATTGAAAGTGCTCAAACAGGAGATGGCAAGAGTGAACATTGACATTTTAGGAATCAGTGAACTAAAATGGACTGGAATGGGCGAATTTAACTCAGATGACAATTATATCTACTACTGTGGGCAAGAATCCCTTAGAAGAAATGGAGTAGTCCTCTTAGTCAGCAAAAGAGTACAAAATGCAGTACTTAGGTACAATCTCAAAATGAGAGGAGGATCTCTGTTCATTTCCAAGGCAAACAATTCAATATCACAGTAATCCAAGTTTATACCCCAAACGGTAATGCTGAAAACCATTGAATGGTTCCATGAAGACCTACAAGACCTTCTAAAACTAACACCCAAAAAAGATGTCCTTTTCATTACAGGGTACTGGAATGCAAAAGTAGGAAGTCAAGAGATACCTGGAGTAATAGGCAAATTTGGCCTTGGAGTATAAAATGAAGCAGGGCAAAGGCTAACAGAGTTTGGTCAAGAGAATACACTGGTCATAGCAAACACCTTCTTCCAACAACACAAGCAATGGCTCTACACATGGACAAAACCAGATAGTCAATACTGAAATCAGATTGATTATATTATTTGCAGCCAAAGATGGAGAAGCTCTATACAGTCAGCAAAAACAAGACTGGGAGTTGACTGTGGCTCAGATCACCAACTACTTACTGCCAAATTCAGACTTAAATTGAAGAAAGTAGGGAAAACCACTAGACCATTCAGGTAAGACCTAAATCAAATCCCTTACAATTATATAGTAGAAGTGACAAATAGATTCAGGGGACTAATTCTGATAGACAGAGTGCCTGAAGAACTATGGATGGACGTTCATGACATTATACAGGAGGCAGTGATCAAGACCATCCCCAAGAAAAAGAATGCAAAAAGGCAAAATAGTTGTCTAAGGAGGCCTTACAAATAGCTGAGAAAAGAAGAGGAGCTAAAGGCAAAGGAGAAAAGGGAAGATATACCCATTTGAATGCAGAATTCCAAAGAATAGCCAGGAGAGATAAGAAAGCCTTCCTCGGTGATTGGTGCAAAGAAATAGAGGAAAGCAAGACAATGGGAAAGACTAGAGATCTCTTCAAGAAGATTAGAGATACCAAGGGAACATTTCATGCAAAGATGGGAAAAATAAAGGACAGAAATGGTATGGACCTAACAGAGGCAGAAGATATTAAGAAGATGTGGCAAGAATGCATAGAAGAACTACACAAAAAAGATCTTCATGACCCAGATAATCAGGATGGTGTGATCACTCACCTAGACTCAGACATCCTGGAATGTGAAGTCAAGTGGGCCTTAGAAGCTTCACTACAAACAAAGCTAGTGGAGGTGATGGAATTCCAGTGGAGCTATTTCAAATCCTAAAAGATGATGCTGTGAAAGTGCTGCACTCAATATGCCAGCAAATTTGGAAAACTCAGCATTAGCCACAAAACTGGAAAAGGTCAGTTTTCATTCCAACCCCAAAGAAAGGCAATGCCAAAGAAAGCTCAAACTACTGCACAACAGCACTTATCTCACATGCTAGCAAAGTAATGCTCAAAATTCTCCAAGCCAGGCTTCAACAGTACGTGAACCGTGAACTTCCAGATGTTCAAGCTGGATTTAGAAAAGGCAGAGGAACCAGAGATCCAATTGCCAATATCCGCTGGATCATCAAAAAAGCAAGAGAGTTCCAGAAAAACATCTATTTCTGCTTTATTGACTATGTCAAATCCTTTGACTGTGTGGATCACAGTCCACACTGTGGAAAATTCTTCAAGAGATGGGAATACTAGACCATCTGATCTGCCTCTTCAGAAATCTGTATGAAGGTCAAGAAGCAACAGTTAGAACTCGACACAGAACAACAGATTGGTTCCAAATCAGGAAAGGAGTACATCAAGGTTGTATATTGTCACCCTGCTTATGTAGCTTATGCACAGAATACATCACGAGAAATGCTGGGTTGGATGAAGCACAAGCTGGAATCAAGATTGCCCAGAGAAATATCAATAACCTCAGATACGCAGATGACACCACCCTTATGGCAGAAAGTGAAGAAGAACTAAAGAGCCTCTTGATGAAAGTGAAAGAGGAGAGTGAAAAAGTTGACTTAAAACTCAACATTTAGAAAACTAAGATCGTGGTATCCAGTCCCATCACTTCATGGAAAATAGATAGGGAAACAGTGAGAGACTTTATTTTGGGGGGCTTCAAAATCACTGCAGATGGTGACTGAAGCCATGAAATTAAAAGAAGCTTAATCCTTGGAAGAAAAGTTATGACCAACCTAGATGGCATATTAAAAAGCAGAGACATTACTGTGTCAACAAAGGTCTGTCTAGTCAAAGCTATGGTTTTTCCAGTAGTCATGTATGCATGTGAGAGTTGGATTATAAAGAAAGCTGAGCACCGAAGAATGGATGCTTTTGAACTGTGATGTTGGAGAAGACTCTTGAGAGTCCCCTGGACTGCAAGGAGATCCAACCAGTCCATCCTAAAGGAAATCAGTCCTGAATATTTATTGGAAGAACTGATGCTGAAGCTGAAACTCCAATACTTTGGCCACCTGATGCAAAGAATTGATTCACTGGAAAAGACCCTCATGCTGGGAAACTCAATAGACATGAGTTTGAGTAAACTCTGGGAGTTGGTGATGAATAGGGAGGCCTGGCATGCTGCAGTCCATGGGGCTGAGGTCCAACTTAACTGAGGACATAAGAGTAAGGTGTTAACCCCAACAGTACTGGTATCCTTAAGAGAAGAGGAAGGGTTGCCAGAAAGCTCTCTCTTTCTCCCTGTATAAATTTATAGAGTAAAGACCATATGAGGATACAGTGAGATGGCAACCATCTGCAAGCTAGGAAGAGAGCCCTCACCAGAAACCAACCTTGGCAGCATCTTGATCTTGGACTTCAAGCCTCCAGAACTGTGATAAAATTAATTTCTGGTGTATAAGCCTCCCAGTCTGCAGTATTATGTCAAGGCAGTCCACAATCTAATACAGATGTGAATACAGAAATCTTCAGGGTATAACACACATAAGTAGCATGCATGTGGCTGTCGATGAGTGTTACAAAGTAACTGCACAACTTGTGCTCCTAGCTCTGGCACTTGGGAAGAGGAAGTGTCATGATTACAGGGAAAATATAACTGTGGGGATTGTCCAGGTAGAAAGGCTATGAGCTTGCAAAAGCACCACTGCATCATTGCAGGTAAATGACAATAATTTCACATGTCTGTTTTAAAACCTAGTTTTTTAAGTTATCTTCACCATATTCTTTAATTATGTATTACAAGCAGCAACTACAGAGCCTTCCTAAAAGAATTTTGGAATGGTTTCTATCAGAAAGAGCAGGCAGCCATCTAGTTATTACGAGCAAACTCCTTGACTAAAGACCAAGATAATAAATCCATTGTTTTCCATTAAGAGATTGATCTGGAGAGGAGAAAAGTTTAAAGAAAAGCAAAGACTTTGATAAGGCTTTTGAGGTTTGGTAAACCAAATCTCATGGAACTTTCTGTTCTTGGTGGCCATACCAAATATAACTTTTCCCTTATTCAATGGTAGGAACCCTAGAGGAAAAGGATCCAAACTTTCCAAGTGGATCCATAATTCTAAGAAGAAAATGGGATTCTTCTCTTTGATTAACTTGGAAGCAGACAGAATGCTTTACTTAGGATTACGTAGCCATCTTACAGGACTTATGACATTGAGTAACCTACAGGAAAAAGGCATTGTATCAGTGGGTTATACCCACTAATACTGTATAACAGACCACCCTAAAACTAAGTGATAGTCAATAATAAACACTTATTTCTCACTCATGAATCAGTGGGATAGGTGCAGTTTGGCTGATCTAAGTTGGACTAGACTGCAGGTTGAGATCATGTCTGCCCCACCTGTCTCTCATCCTCCTTGGCCTAGCAGCTACACAGCAATATTATTCTCATGGAAAAATGCAGAAGCACAAGAAGGGAAGTACAACTCCAAAAGGACATCTTAACCCTTTTCTTTAAGCCTTGATCAAAGCAAATCATATAACCAGGCCCCAGATCAAAGTACAAGGAAGTACACTCCATCCATGAGGCCAAAACAAGGCCAAAGCCCAACATCAATAGGGTGACAAAATATACTCTTCCCATGGTGGGAGAGGGAGAAAGAGAAGGTGAATATTTGCTTGTGTGCTCAGTCACTTCAGTCATGTCCGACTCTTTGCAGCCCCATGAACTACAGCCCATCAGGCTTTTCTGTCCATAGAATTTTCCAGGCAAGGATACTGGAGTTGGTTGCCATGCCCACCTCCAGGGGAGCCTCCCAACCCAGGAATCAAACCTGCATCTCCTGCATTGCAGGCAGAGGTCACTTACCCAAAGTGTAGAGCTAGGATTTGAATCCAAGCCTATATTTTTCCAAATTTCACATTCTTTTCACTCATCTGCTATCTTCCAGGTAATAGAAGAAAGAATTTAAGGGAACAATGGAGTTTACCCAAAACTCCCCCCAAAATTCTCAGCTATCAAGCCCCTGTGCTCAGCTGCTCAGCTGTGTCCAACTCTTTGGGACACCCATGGACTGGAATCAAACTGGTTCGTCTGTCCATGTAAGTTTCCAGGAAAGAATACTAGAGTGGATTGCCATTTCCTTCTCCAGGGGATCTTCCCAACCCAGGGATCAAACCTGCGTCTCTTGTGTCTCCTGCATTGGCACGTGGATTCTTTACCACTGTACCATTTGGGAATCCAGCCCCCATTGCCTCCTTTTATCGTATGATTCTTTTCCCTCTATCCATTTGTTCTGTTGGTGCTCTGAGGCCCATTCGATGAACCAGGCACCCTCCAGGCTCAGGGTCTTGGCTCGGCTGTTTTCTCTGCCCTGAAATACTCTCCACAAAGATGTCCACCTGGTTCATGCTTATCTCCCCTTCGGGCCTTTGCTCAAATACCACCTTCACTGTGAGACTCTCAGACCATGCCAGATAAAACTGCATGTTCCCCAGGCCCCGTTACAACCTCTACCCCTAATCCTTCTCCTCTTTCCTTATTTCCACTTGTAACCATCTGACATACTATATATTCTTACTTCTTTATCTTCTGACTCCCTCACTAGAGTGAAGGCTCCATCAAGGCAGGAATTGTTGCCTGTTTGGTTCACTGCTCTGTCCCCAGCAGAATGCTTAGTACATAGTGGCCCTTCAAAAATACATATTCACCCATTATTCTTCTGCATATTAAAGGTCCAAAAAGAAATTGGCAAAATCGAGGGTGGTGAAGGAGATGAAGAGGCGGGAAGCTGTGACTACTCAGCATGTACTATCTTTTCTTTTCTTCACTCTGTCACACTGTAGCATTGTCCTTGGTCTGACTCAGCCCCAAGATCCTCCCACCTGTACAGGCATCGACCCAGCCCTCTCCCCTGAGCCATCCTATAACCGTTCTGTGTTCCTTCCTTCCCCCACATTCTCCCCTGCGACCTGAACATGTTCTGTTTCACCCTCTCAGAAAGAAGTTATTGTTTTGTTCACTTTCAGTGCATTAAGTCACAGTCCCAATGATTCTTCATACCAAAATGTGGTATTTTCTGGGGTTATACTTAAAGGATGGCCCCTAGAGACAAGAACTTATCCTACTAGGATAAATCTCTAATGCTTAGAGACTGGGGCCTGTAGACCAAGATATATGCCTGAGACACCATCAGCCACAGTCCCTCTGGAGAAAAGCAGCACATCTGCCATACGAGAGCATTCATTCTGTCACAGAAACGAGACCACTCAAATAGACAACAGGGTCGCTGATCTCTGTGATGTGACCATACAGAGACAACTAGAGTACTATGCCCTCAAACTGTAATGCCATTAGAATGTTTCTGAGCATAGACATGTTCTGAAATATGGTTGGGGGATTATCAGGGGATGTATAAGTTCATCCTTATCTTTTCTACTTTCCATTTACCATAGATAATTAGGAATTGACTAAATCAGATGGACAATGAATAGGCCAGTAATTTATTTCTAAGAAAATTAAATCAACTGCTTATACTCCTCTCATTCCCCATCCTTCCTTTATACTAATAGTTAAAATGTAACTTACATATGTATACATATACATATGTGTGTGTGTGTGTGTATATATATATATATATATATATATATATATATCCTCTTCGTGGATCACAGGCTTGTCATGGTGAACAGGTTTGCATAACTCAATTAAGTTATGAGCCATGCCAAGCAGGGCCACCCAACAGACTGGTCATGGTGAAGAGTTCTGACAAAATGTGGTCCACTGGAAGACGAAATTGAAAATCACTCCAGTAATTCTTACTGCAAGACCACAAACAGTATGAAACATTAAAAAGATATGACACCAGAAAATGAGTGCCCCCCGAAGGTCAGAAGGTGTCCAATATGCTACTGGGGAAGAATGGAGGGCAACCATTAATAACTCTAGAAAGAAGTGGCTGGGCCAAAGCAGGAATGACACACACTTATGGATGTATCTGGTAGTGACAGTGAAGTCCAATGCTGTAAAGACCAATATTGCATAGGAATGTGGAATGTTAGGTCCATGAATCAAGGTAAATTGAAAGTGCTCAAACAAGAGATGGCAAGAGTGAACATTGACATTTTAGGAATCAGTGAACTAAAATGGACTGGAATGAGCGAATTTAACTCAGATGACCATTATAGCTACTACTGTAGACAAGACTCCCTTAGAAGAAATAGGGTAGCTCTCATAGTCAACAAAAGACTCCAAAATGCAGTACTTGGGTGCAATCTCAAAAATGACAGAATGATCTTGGTACATTTCCAAGGCAAATCATCCAATATCACAGTAATCCAAGTCTATGCCTCAACAACTAATGCCGAAGAAGCTAAACTTGAATGGTTCCATGAAGACCTACAATACCTTCTAGAATTAACACCAAAAAAATGCCCTTTACATCATAGGGGACTGGAATGCAAAAGTAGAGTGTCAAGAGATAGCTGGAGTAACAGGCAAGTTTGGCCTTTGAGTGCAAAATGAAGCAGGACAAAGACTAATAGTTTTATCAAGAAAACACACTGGTCATAGCAAATACCCTTTTCCAACAACACAAGAGATGACTCTACACATGGACATCACCAAAAGGTCAATACTGAAATCAGATTGATTATATTCTTTGCAGCTGAAGATGGAGAAGCTATACAGTTAACAAAAACAAGACCTGGAGCTGACTGTGGCTCAGATGATGAATTCTTATTGCAAAATTCAGGCTTAAATTGAAGCAAGGAGAGAAAACCTAAATCAGGTATGACCTAATTTAGGTCATTTGGATATGGCTTAAATCAAATCCCTCATGATTATACACTGGAAGTGATGAATAGATTCAAGAGATTAGATCCGGTAGAGAGTGCCTGAACAACTAGGGATGGAGGTTCATAACACTGTACAGGAGGCAGTGACCAAAACCAACCCAAAGAAAAAGAAATGCAAGAAGATAAAGTGGTTGTCTGAGGAGGCTTTACAAATAGCTGAGGAAAGAAGAGAAGTTAAAGGCAAGGGAGAAATGGAAAGATATATCCAATGGAATCCAGAGTTCCAGAGAATAGCAGGGAGAGATAAGAAGACCCTCTTAAATAAACAATGCAAAGGAACAGAGGAAAACAACAGAAGAGAAAAGAGTAGAGATCTCCTCAAGAAAATTGGAGGTATCAAGGGAACATTTCATGCAAGAATGGGCACGATAAAGGACAGAAATGGTAAGGACCTAACAGATGCAAAAGAGATTAGGTACATGTGGCAAAGGAGCCCAGTCTTGTGCTCTGTGAAGACCTAGAGGTATGGGATAAGGGGAGGAGAGGGAAGCTAGGGGGGTAGGGGATGTATATATAATTATAGCTGATTTGAGTTGTCCCTTATTGGAAGGACTGATGCTGAGGCTGAAACTCCAGTACTTTGGCCACCTCATGCAATGAGTTGACTCATTGGAAAAAGCCCTGATGCTGGGAGGGATTGGGGGCAGGAGGAGAAGGGGACGACAGAGGATGAGTTGGTTGGATGGCATCACCAACTTGATGGACATGGGTTTGAGTAAACTCCGGGAGTTGATGATGGACAGGGAGGCATGGCATGCTGCGATTCATGGGGTCGCAAAGAGTCGGACACAACTGAGCGACTGAACTGAACTGAACTGAACTGATGGAAGAAACTAACACAATGTTGGAAAATTTTTTAAATATATATTTAAATTTTAAAAAGAGAAGAAAAAGAACAGGTGGCAAGAATACACAGAACTATACTATACAAAAAAAGAGGTCTTAATGACCCAGATAACCATGATGGTGTGGTCACATCACCTAGAGCCAGACATCCTGGAGTATGAAATCAAGTGGGCCTTAGGAAGCATTAATACAGTGGAGGTGGTGGAATTTCAGCTGAGCTATTTCAAATCCTAAAAGATAATGCTGTTAAAGTGCTGCACTCAATATGTCAGCAAATTTGGAAAACTCGGCAATGACCACAGAACTGGAAAAGGTCAGTTTCCATTCCAATCCCAAAGAAGGACAGTGCCAAAGAACATTCAAACTACTGTACAATTGTTCTCTTTTCACATGCTAGCAAGGTAATGCTCAAAATCCTTCGCGCCAGGCTTCAGCAGTATATGAACTGAGAACTTTCAGATGTACTTCCTAAATGCAACTTCTCACCACCAGAGATAAGATGGCAGAGTAGAAGGACTTGAGATCACTTCCTCTCATGAAAACTCCAAACTCAGTTAACTGATGAATGACCATCAACAAAGAAGACTGAAACTTGCCAAAAAAAAAAGGTATTCTACATCCAAAGATAAAGAAGAAGCCACAATAAGAAGGTGGGAGGGGCATTTTCATGATATAATCAAATCTCATACACACTGGGTGAGTGACCCATAAATGGGAAAATAATTAAATCACAGAGATTCTTCCACCAGTGAGTTCTGAGTCCCACATCAGGCACCCCAACCTGAGGGTCTGACATTGGAAGTAGGAGCCCCAGAGCATTTGGCTTTGAAGGCCAGTGGGGCTTGAGTGCAAGAGCTCCACAGGACCAGGTGAAACAAAGACTTCACTCTTGGTGGGTGCAGACAATGTTTCTCATGCACTGGAACCCAAGACAA
Source organism: Odocoileus virginianus (assembly GCF_023699985.2). NCBI lineage: Eukaryota > Metazoa > Chordata > Mammalia > Artiodactyla > Cervidae > Odocoileus > Odocoileus virginianus. The sequence goes on from NC_069679.1 coordinate 45,931,571, forward strand.
AGCAGAGATTCCATAAGACATGAGTCAGACCTACCTCCATGCCTTAATGGGTCTCCTGGGAAGGCAGGGATCAGCTATGGCGTACAGTGGGGAAAAGACACTGGTGGCAGATGCTCCAGGGAATATTCATTGACATGAGCTCTCCCAGAGGTCACTATTATAGCACCAAGACCTGGCCCCACCCAACAGCCTGCAGGCTCCAATGCTGGGACACCTTAGGTCAAATAACCAACAAGATGGAAACAGAGCCATATCCATCATCAGACAGGCTGTCTAAAGTTGTCCTGAGGACACAGCATCTTTAAATATACCCTAGACATGGCTCTGCTCACCAGAGGGACAAGACCCAATTCCATCCATTGGTGGGCAGATACCAGTCCCTTCCCCTAGGAAGCATGTACAAGCCCCTTGACCAACCTCACCCACAAGGGTGGCATACACCAGAAGCAAGAGGAGCTATACACTTGCAGCATGAGAAACAGAGACCGCACCAAAAAAAAAAAAAAAAAAAGTTAGACAAAATGAGATTGCAGAGAAATATGTCCCAGATAAAGGCACAAGATAAAACTCCATAAGAACAACTAAGGTGATGTGGAAATAGGCAATCTCCCTGAAAAAGAATTTAGAGTAATGATAGATAAAGATGGTCCAAGTTCTTGAAAAAAAAATGGAGGAACATATTGAGAAGATACAAGAAGTGTTTAACAAAGAGCTAGAAGATTTAAAGAACAAACAATAATGATGAACAATATGATAACTGAAATGAAAAATACATTAGAAGGAATGAACAGCAAAATAAATGAGGGAGAAGAATGAGTAAGTGAGCTGAAAGACAGATTAATGGAAATCACTACTGTGGAACAGAATAACAACAACAACAAAAACAATGAAAAGAAATAAGGACAGCCTAAGAGACTGGTCTGTGTGTGTATGCGTGTATATGTGTGTGCATGCATGCACATGTGCTCAGTTGCTAAGTCATGTCCAACTCTTTGTCACCTCATGGACTGTAGTCTGCCAGGCTCCTCTGTCCATAGGATTATCTAGGCAAGAATACTGGAGTAGGTTGCCATTCCTTCTCCAAGAGAACTTCCTGACCCAGGAATCAAACCCTCATCTCCTGCATCTCCTGCATTGTCAGGTGGGTTCATTACCACTGAGCCATCTGGAAAGCCCATGAGACCTCTGGGACAACATTAAACACACCAACACTCACATTATAGGATCCCAGAAGAAGAAGAAAGAGAGAAAAGGCCTGAGAAATATTTGAAAATATAATAGTCAAAAACTTCCCTAACATGGGAAAGGAAATATTCACTGAAATCCAAGAAGTGCAGAGAGTCCCCATACAGGATAAACCCAAGGAGGAACATTACAAGATCAATGTTAATCAAATTGACTAAACTTAAAGACAAAAAGAAAATACTAAAAACAATGAGGAAAAAGCATCAAATAATACACAAGGAAATTCCCATTAGCTAATTTTCAGCAGAAACTCTGCAGGCCATGAAGGAGTGACATGCTATATTTACACTGTTGAAAGGGAAAAACCTAGAACCAAGAACACTCTACCCAATAAGTCTCTCAGAGAGATTTGACAGAGAAATCAAAATATCTACAAACAAGCAAAAGCTAAGAGAATTCAGCACCACCAAACCAGCTTCATAACAAAAGCTAAAGGATTCTCTAGGCAGAAAAGAAAAAGCCACAACTGGAAACAAGAAAATTATAAACGGTAAAGCTCACCAGTAAAGGCAAACATACAGTAAACTGAGAAAATTATCCACACCAAACATGATATCAAAGACAGCAATCATGATAAGAGGAGAGTACAAATGCATGATATCGGAAATGCATTTGAAATCAAGAGACACAGCAACTTATCTTATACATATATAAGACTTATATATGATAAGACAACTTATCTTATACTTAAGACAAGACAACTTATACATATATAGACTTTTGTACCAAAACCTCATGGTAACTAGCAAACTGAATCCAACAATACATTAAAAGGATCATACATGATGATCAAGTGGGATTTACCCCAGGTACACAAGGATTTTCCAGTATCTGCAAATGAATCAGTGTGGTACACCATTTTAACAAGCAGAATTTAAAAAAAACCATCTGATCATCTCAATAAGTACAGAAAAAGCTTCTTACAAGATTCAACAATCATTTATGATAAAATCTCTTCAGAATATAACCACAGAAGGAAGTTACATCAACATATTAAACGCCCTATATAACAAACCTATAGCTCACACCATATTCAATGGTGAAAAGCTGAAAGCATCTCCTCTAAGACTGACTGGGAACAAGACAAGGACATCTACTCCTGCCACTTTCACTCAACATAGTTTTCAAAGTCCTAACCACAGCAATCAGAAAAGAAAAAGAAATAAAAGGAGTCAAAATTGGAAAAGAAGTAGTAAAAGTGTCACCAATTATAGATGACATGATACTACACATAGAAAACTCTAAAGATCCTGCCAGAAAACTACTAGAGCTCATCAATGAATTAGGTAAGACTCTTGAGAGCCCCTTGGACTGCAAGGAGATCCAACCAGTCCATTCTGAAGGAAATCAATGCTGAATATTCATTGGAAGGACTGATACTGAAGCTGAAACTCCAATACTTTGGCCACCTCATGCAAAGAGTTGACTCATTGGAAAAGACCCTGATGCTGGGAGGGATTGGGGGCAGGAGGAGAAGGGGACGACAGAGGATGAGATGGCTGGATGGCCTCACCGACACAATGGACATGAGTTTGTGTAAACTCCGGGAGTTGGTGATGGATGGGGGGCCTGGCGTGCTGCGATTCACAGGGTCACAAAGAGTCAGACATGACTGAGCGACTGAACTGAACTGAACTGAAGGATACAAAATTAATACACAGAAATCTTTCACTGTTCTATATACTAACAATGAAAGATAAGAAAGAGAAATTAAGAAAACAATTCGACCTACCAATGCATCAAAAAGAATAAAATATTTAGGAATCACTTCAGTTCAGTTCAGTCACTCAGTCATGTCCAACTCTTTGCGACCCCATGGACTGGAGCATGCCAGGCCTCTCTGTCCATCACCAACTCCCAGAGTTTACTCAAACTGACGTCCATCGAGTAGGTTATGCCATCCAACAATCTCATCCTCTGTTGTCCCCTTCTCCTCCTGCCTTCGATCTTTTCCAGCATCAGGGTCTTTTCCAGTGGGTCAGTTCTTTGCATCAGGTGGCCAAGTATTGGAGTTTCAGCTTCAACATCAGTTCTTCCAATGAATATTCAGTGATGATTTCCTTTAAGAAGGACTGCTTGGATCTCCTTGCAGTCCAAGGGACTCTAAAGAGTCTTCTCCAACACCACACTTCAAAAGCATCAATTCTTCAGCACTCAGCTTTCTTTATAGTTCAACTTTCACATCCATACATGACTACTGGAAAAACCATAGCTTTGAACAGACAGACCTTTGTTGACAAAGTAATGTCTCTGCTTTTTAATATGCTGTCTAGGTTGATCATAACTTTTCTTCCAAGGAGTAAGTGTCTTCTAATTTCATGGCTGCAGTCACCATCTGCAGTGATTTTGGAGCCCCCCGCCCCCCGAAAAAAAGTCTCTCACTGTTTCCATTGTTTCCCCATCTATTAGTCATGAAGTGATGGGACCAGATGCCATGATCTTAGTTTTCTCAATGTTGAGTTTTAAGCCAAATTTTTACTCTCTTCTTTCACTTTCATCAAGAGGCTCTTTAATTCTTCACTTTCTGCCATAAGGCTGGTGTCATCTGCGTATCTGAGGTTATTGATGTTTCTCCCGGCAATCTTGATTCCAGCTTGTGCTTCATCCAGCACAGCGTTTCTCATGATGTACTCTGCATATAAGTTAAATAAGCAGGGTGACAATATACAGCCTGGACGTACTCTTTTCCCTATTTGGAACCAGTCTGTTGTTTTATGTCCAGTTCTAACTGTTGCTTCCTGACCTGCATACAGATTTCTCAAGAGGCAGGTCAGGTGGACTAGTATTCCCATCTCTTTAAGAATTTTCCATCTCTTTAAGAATTCTGTTGTGATCCACACAGTCAAAGGCTTTGGCATAATCAATAAAGCAGAAATAGATGTTTTTTCTGGAACTCTCTTGATTTTTGATGATCCAGCGGATATTGGCAATTGGATCTCTGGTTCCTCTGCCTTTTCTAAATCCAGCTTGAACATCTGGAAGTTCTCTGTTCACATACTGTTGAAGCCTGGCTTGGAGAATTTTGAGCATTACTTTGTTAGAGTGTGAGATGAGTGCAATTGTGCAGTAGTTTGAGCACTCCTTGGCATTGCCTTTCTTTGGGATTGGAATGAAAACTGACCTTTTCCAGTTTTGTGGCCACTGCTGAGTTTTCCAAATTTGCTGGCATATTGAGTGCAGCACTTTCACAGCATCATCTTTTAGGACTTGGAATAGCTCCACTGGAATTCCATCACCTCCACAAGCTTTGTTCGCAGGGATAGTTCCTAAGGCCCACTTGACTTCGTATTGCAGGATGTCTGGCTCTGGCTTCATACCATTGTGATTATCTGGGTCATGAAGATCTTTCTTGGATAGTTCTTCTATGTATTCTCACCACCTCTTCTTAATATCTTCTGCTTCTGTTAGGTTCATAACATTTCTGTCCTCTATTGAGCCCATCTTTGCTTGAAATGTTCCCTTGGTATCTCTAATTTTCTTGGAGAGATCTCTAGTCTTTCCCATTCTCTTGCTTTCCTCTATTTCTTTGCACCGATCACTGAGGAGGGTTTTCTTATCTCTCCTTGCTATTCTTTGGAACTCTGCATTCAAATGGGTATATCTTCCCTTTTCTCCTTTGCTTTTCAGTTCTCTTCTTTTCACAGCTATTTGTAAGACCTCCTCAGACAGCCACTTTGCTTTTTTACATTTCTTTTTCTTGGCGATGGTCTTGATCCCTGTCTCCTGTAAAATTTCACAAACCTCCATCCATAGTTCATCAGGCACTCTTTCTATCAGATATAATCCCTTGAATCTATTTCTCACTGCCACTGTATAGTTGTAAGGGATTTGATTTAGGTGTTACCTGAATGGTCTAGTGGTTTTCCCTACTTTCTTCAATTTAAGTCTGAATTTGGCAATAAGGAGTTGGTGATCTGAGCCACAGTCAGCTCCCGGTCTTGTTTTTGCTGACTGCATAGAGCTTCTCCATCTTGAGCTGCAAAGAATATAATCAATCCTATATTTAGAATATAATCAACTCCTATATTTAGGAATAAACCTACCTGATAAGGCAAAAGACCTGTACTTCAAAAACTGTAAGATGTGATGAAAGAAACCAACGGCAACACAAAAAGATGGAAAAATCCACCATGTTCTTTGATTGGAAGAATTAATATTATCAACAGCACTATACTACCCAAGGCAACCTACAGATTCAATGCAATCCCTATCAAAGTACCAATGGCATTTTTCACAGAACTAGAAACTAAATTTTTGTTAGTATGTATGGAAACATAAAAGACACTGAGTAGCCAAAGCAATGCTGTGAAAGAAAAACAGTGCTGGAGGAATCAGGCTCCCAGACTTCAAACTATGCTACAAAGCTACCAAAATCAAAACAGTTTGGTACTGGCACAAAACAGAAATACAGATCAATGAAACAGGATAGAAATCCCAGAGAAAAACCCATACATCTATGGTGAATTAATCTACAATAAAAGAGTTAAGAAAATACAGTGAAGAAAAGGCAATCTCTTCAATAAATGGCATGGAAAAACTGCACAGCTACATGTAAAAATATGAAGTTAGAGCATTCTTTAACACCACAAACAAAAGTAAATTCAAAAGGGACTAAAGACCTAAATATAAGACTGAAACTTTTAGAGGAAAACAGGCAGAACACTGACATTAATCACAGCAACATCTTTTTCAATCTGTCTTCTAGAGTAATGGAAATAAAAACAAAAATTAAAAAATGAGACCAAACTAAACTCAAAAGCTTCTGCACAGTCCAGGAAATCATAAACAAAATGAAAAGGCAACCCACAGGATAGGAGAAAATATTTGCAAAAGACATGACCAACAAAGGATGAATCTCCAAAACTTACAAACCACTCATGTGGCTTGATACCAAACAAACAAACAAACAACCCAATCAAAAACTGGCCAGAAAACCTAAGTAGACATTTCTCCAAAGAAGACATACAGGTGGCCAAGACGCACATGAAAAGATGCACAACATCACTAATTATTAGGAAAATATAAATCAAAACAATGAGATATAACCTTACACCAGTCAGAATGGCCATCAACAAAAAGTCTACAAACAATAAATGCTGGAGAGGGTATGGAGAAAGAGAATGCTCTTACACTGTTGGTGGGAATGCAAATTGGTACAGACACAATGGAGATTCCTTAAGAAAGCAAAGATAAGAAATTTATCTTTATATATATAACAGAAACTTTTAATTTCTATTTTAAGAAACTTTAGTTTCTATTTTAAGACACTAAAAATAGAGCTACCATATGAGGGCTTCCCTGGTGGCTAAGACAGTAAAGAATCTGCCTGCAATACAGGAGACCCAGGTTCAATCCCTGGGTTGAGAAGATCCCCTGGAGAAGGGAATGGCAGCCCACTTCAGTATTCCTGCCTGGAGAATTCCACAGACAGACGATGGGGTTCCAAAGAGTTGGACACAACTGAGTAGTCACTTTTCTTGTTTCACTTTTCTTTCATGACCCATTAGTCCCACTCCTGGGCATATATCTGGAGAAAAACAAGGTTCGAAAGGATACATGCACCCCAATATTCATTGCAGTACTGTTTAAAATAGCCAAGATATGGAAGCAACCCAAATGTTCATTGACAGATGAATGGATAAAGAAGATGTGGCTCTTGGAATATTATTAAGCCATTTAAAAAGGTGAAATAATGCCATTTGCAGCAATATGGATGGACCTTGAGATTCCCTTACAAACAAGGAAATCAGACAAAGGCAAATATCATGTGATATCCCTTATATGTATCATTTTTTAAATGCTACAAATGAACTTATTTACAAAAGAGAAATAGACTCATAGAGAACAAGTTTCTGGTTACCAGCAGGAAGTGCAGGCAGGAGGGATTAGTGACAGAAAGTGTTAGTCATTCAGTCATGTCCAACTCTTTGTGACTCCATGGACTGTAGGCCTCCAGGCTTCTCTGTCCATGGGATTCTCCTGGCAAAAATACTGGAGTGGTCTGCCATTCCCTTCTCTAGAGGATCTTCCCAATACAGGGACTGAACCCAGGTCTCCTGCACTGCAGGCAGATTCTTTACTATCTGAGCCACCAGGAGGGACAGATTGAAAGTTTGGGACTGACAAGTACTCATTGCTATATTTTAAATAGATAAACAAGGAACTACCGGATAGCACAGGGAACTCTGTTCAATACTCTTTAATGACCTAATGGAAAAAAAAAATTTGAAAAGGAATAGAAAACATGCATATGTATAACTGAATCACTTTGCTGTACACGTGACAGTAATGCAATATTATTAATCAACTATACTCCAATGTAAAAAGTATGCAAATATATATAACTATTATTTGCATCAGTGAGGGAAAAAATCTAATATTTCTTATATATAAAGAGTTCCTGCAAATCAATAAGAAAAGTATAAGTACACTATTTTTTAAAAAGGTAAAATCATGAATAGTCAATGACCAAAAAAAGAAAATACAAAATCATGAATAAGCATGGGAACAAATGTTTAAGCTCACCATGATATATATGTATATAATAAGATAATGGGCTCTGCCTATCAATTTTCCAAAGCATTTTTATCCTCATACTCAGTGTTGAAGGATACAGTAAAGTAAACATGTTTATACAATGCTACTGGAAAGCCAGTATCATCTTTCTGGAGGGCAACTGGTGATTTATACGTATTCTTATTTTTTAAATAAATTTATCTTTAGTAATTTGTCCTAAGAAAATTATCAGAGATTAATACAAATATTTACTTACAGTGATGTTTTTTCTCTTAAAAGCTTTTTGGAAACACTCTAAATGCTTAATAATAAAGAAAGGCTAAGTAAATGACAGTCAACCAGTAAAATACTGTGCAATCACGGAAATTATTTAATTGTGGCAGATTGTACTTCCCTAAAATGACTACAACAATATGTCTGGTCACCTGTGCTCCTCCAGAGCTTGTCATTTCCCACTGTGGTAGTTTGTATAACAGCCCCCAAAGATTTCCATGTCTAATTTCTGATACTTGTGAACATGTTAACTTATATGATAAAAGTTAACTTTGAAGACATGATTAAGCTAAAGATCTTGAGATAGAGAGATAATCCTAAATTATACAGGTGAGCCCAGTGTAATCACAAGGGTCTTATAAGAGGAAGACAGAGGATCAGATTCAGAAGAAGAAACTGGAATAACAGAGCAGAAGGTCATAGCCCAGAGAAATTTGAAGACACTAGACTTCTGGTCTAGCATGAGAGCCAAGGAATGTGGGCAGCCTCTGGAAGACAGACAAAGCAAGGAAATGGATTCTCCCCTGGAGCCTCCTAGGTGTGTGGCCCTGCCAATACCTTGATTTTGGCCAAATGAAACCCATTTCAGACTTCTGACTTCCGAAACCATAAGATAAATCTATACTGTTCTGAATTTGCCTCAGCAGTGATAGGAAACTAACAAATTATTCAAGAAGTCTGTGTGTCAAGGGGAAAGCTTTTGTGGGCTTTTGCATTGGTGTTTATGACTGTGTTAGTGAATAACATGTGGCAGAAGTCATAAAACAGGAGCTGGTTTCAGCCAGGCCTTTCTCTATGGAAATGCATTCATGGGGCCTTGAGCCACCACATAAGGAGCATGGCTACCCCAAGGGCCATCATGTAAGAGTGATACATTTGAGACTGGGAGAAATGCCCAGGAAAACCAGCTGTTTCAGCCTCCAGCTGTTTGAGCCTTTCTAATCAGGCACTAAACGTGAGTAAGCAAAGCTCAAATAATGAGCTCAAGCCATCACCTGACCTCACCTGCATGAAAGACTCTGAGCAAGACCTGCTTAGCTGAGCCTAGTCAACTTCCAGAACCATGAGGAAAGGAATAATATCCCTCTGTTTTTTTACACCATTAGATTTTAAGCAGTTTATTACACATGAGTAAGTAACTAATACATTAATGATGAAGGGACATGTTCCAAACATAATCTTAAGTGAAAAATTAGTCCATAGGTTATATGTGTGTATGTGTACAGAGAAAAAATTGGGAGTCACCAAAACATGCAGCATATTTTACATGTTATTTATTTGTATGTTATTTATTTATATGTTATTATGGTGTGCTAGGTGAGGAAATCCTTTATATTTTTCTGTATTTCCAAAATCTATACAATAAACTCACATTACTTTGTAATCAGGGAAAAATATATTTAAACTCTTCAGACACCGTTACTTCTAAACATATCATAACTGCAAGAAACACATGAGTGTATCCTGTTTGGGAGCACATACACACAGGCACATATGTGCATATTGAAGATAAAATAAAGAGAACAGGGGTAGGGGCCACTCAGTTAATCTGAGTGAGAACATGAACCTTTAAATCCTACTTTTATTCCTCCCTTTCCCACAGTAGAGATGGCAGCAGCAAGTACCTTATAATATGGGGTCAAATGCCTAATCCTTTTAGCCACTCCCAACTCAACTGTAATTGACTGATGCAACTGGGTTTGGATTTTTTTCTGTGACACAGATAAAAGATTATCTATAGCTCCTCCTGGAAGGAGGAAAGTAAGCCATCTCTTTGAAAATCAACTCTTTCTCTGAGCACAGAGTCTAAAATCTACCCGTTTCTGCAGTTTCCCATCAGCACCTCTGAAAGATGGGCACCTGGAGAAGAGTCAGGGGAAAAATTAGAGAGTGAAAAGGAGGTGGAGATATTTGGTCCCAGGATTCTATTGTATCCCGCTTAATTTTAATGATACCCCTGGGGGTGGAGTTAACAATCCCCGTTTTACAGATGAGACATTTAATATCAGAAAGATTAAGTGATTTACCCAAGTCAAGAGCTAATAAGTGACAGAACTGACTTTTAATACAAAGCTTCTTATCATGGCAAGATAATACTCACTTTCTCTTTGCCTCAGTTTCCTAGTTTCCATTTTCAGAGTTGCAGTGAAAATTACATTTTTGAACATACATATCCTATAATATTGGGCTTCCCTGGTGGCTCAGCTGGTAAAGAACCCACCTTCCAATGCAGGAGTCACAAGAGGCACAGGTTCAGTCCCTGGGTTGGGAAGATCTCCTGGAGAAGGAAATGGCAACCTGCTCCAGTATTCTTGCCTGGAAAATTCCACAGACAGAGGAGCCTGGCGGGGCTATAATCCATGGGGTCACAAAGAGTTGGACATGACTGAGTGTGCACACACACACACACACACACACACATATCCTATAATATTACATGAGACAACCCCTACCACTTGAGAACACCCTATCACCAGTATAAGCCGCCATTTTAAATTGTATGACTCAAAACCACATCAGAAAGCACAAGGACGCACTTGAAATACACAACTATCCCCCTTCCAGAAATCCTGAACTCCATAGCTCAATTTCAGGTTGGGGCAGCAACCTACCCAGCAGTGGTAAAGCCAGATCTGGATCCCACCCACCTCAAACACACATTTTCCTTGCTCTTTTTCAAATGGCACAATAGCTCTCACACCATCCAAGGACTATCATTAAAAGTCAGCTGCAATCTGAATGTGTCGATTCTGGTGGCACTGACAAGTGAGCTGGGAGGCAGGGAGCCTCCCCCTGCACAAACCGGTCAGTTCTATAAAATAAATGAGGAGGGAAATGGTGTTGGGGTGGGATCTGCCTTCTAAATGCATTGAAAACCGAGGCTTCTGTCTTTTGGCATTTCCTAAAAGGCCTCTTGAGCTTTCCTTGGCAAGTCTCAAGATTGAGGGTACTTTTAGCTATTTAAACCTTCTTCTTCTAACAGGGGTCAAAGGGCTAGAAAGATCTTCTCAAAAGGATGGAGAAGGAATCATTAAAAGGGAGGAGAGGGAAAGTGACAGAAGGTCAGCCTTTTTTTTCCTAATGGGTGCATCCCTGAGAGTCAGACTCAGTGACCATGTGCTGCACACAGGCACCTAGCTTCTGAAACCTGCAGCAATTCACACTTTTCCGAGCAGGGAACCCAGAATAAGCCCAAAGGAGCAGACTGTAGGATGGTGTGGAGGTGAAAACAGTCACAATAGAAACCTGACTGTGATAAGTTAATTGCAATGATTACATTAGCTTGAAACAACAGTGTATCAATAAGCTAGAGAAGACAAATGCTTGAAATCTTTATGTGTTTTGAGTCGACCCATAAAGCTTATTTCCTTCTAATATAAATTTATCCTAAAAATATTGCTTATTGCACTACACAAAGCTTCATCTAAGGACTGGTTCGGAATTACAACTCACCTTTACATGCAACACAAGCACACAAATGGTGAAGGTTTTCACTGATTTTTAGTCAACAAGCAATAAACTGCATTTGCACCCACACACCTATTGCTAACACCCCATCTGGTAACATTTCCACGTTTCAAGAAAAGAAATCAATAGCAATAATCCGTGAGGGACTCATAGGGTGTATATTTTTTTTATCACATTGCCATTTGAAGAAAAAATTTTTCCCTATCTACTTAGAGCAAAAGATTTTTCTTTTCTATGAAAATTGCTACATTATTATTAGGGGGAAAGGACCTCAAAGGGAAAGTGACATTAATCAATTAAAACAAATGTAAGAAAATCTAAACACACGTTTTTAACAATAGAGGTTCTACTTGAACAATGTAAACGATATCAGTGCACAAGCTGAAAAACCTCCAATCAACCTACAAAATTCAAAACTCCATTTTTACTCTGTTTCTAAGAAAAGGATGGTTAAAAAACATGTTGATGTAACTTAAGAAAGCCTTCCTGCTTTCAACTTGCAGTTCAGGGAGAAGACACGATGCCCGAACAAATGCTGGAATTTAGAACTATGTCATTGCTGATTTTCTGTGCAAGAAGGAAATATGATTCTTTGTTACTGCTCTTATTTATTGCAGACCTTGTCTGGAATCTGGTATTGAAGCTGTGCTTGATGAGTTGCCGCCTTGAACTTTCCCACTGATCAATGCCGGCACTGCTGCTGCATGAAAGAATAGCTTTCCCAAGAAGCCACTATCACATGGGAAACCTAGCATGCTTTTTTTTTTTTTTAATGGGCCAGAGTCTTATATGCTTGAGCTTCAGACCATGTCCTCCTCTCCTTACCGCCCCCACCCCAAAAAAACAGCAAATGGTGACTGACCATTTGAAAATTGCAATGTTATAACAGAAAGAGGTAAGGTCAAATGCAGAAATCCTCCTTTCTGCAAAATGAACAGACACCATGGGATGAAAACGTGCAGGAGAAAGGAAGGCTAATATGAAGCAAGAGGACAGGAATCATATTTCTTCTCAGCGTGGTGACAAATAAAAAGTTGCCTTTATTTTTCCGTGCAAATAAACTTTACTTTAGGAATTGTGGCAGCAGGTTGGACTCCCATAAAATAGGTTTTATCTACTGTGGTGACAACCTAAGGCAGGGAGGGTTGAGAGGCAGGGTAACTGCCATCTTTCCATTATTTTTGTCAATATTTTTGTTATTTTGTGGCAAGATTGCAGGGGAAGTCTAGACAAATGCTATTAAGAATGAGGGCCAAGAGAAAGGGTTTAATCCAATTCTTCGGCAGTTCAGGTGGAAAGCCTGTGTCACTAGATTTAGGCAAGAAGACTGAATCTTCAGACACATCCAGATCAGTCTCTATGTGAAAACCCCAGACTATCCACAGGTTCTGCATTTTAGAGGCTTCCCTAAATGGGATACTTGTGATAGAAACATCCATTGGGAAGAAAATAACCTTTGAGAAATCAACTTAGAAAAAGAAGTACAGCAAACCATCAGCAGCTGTTGGAAGCCAGTGCCTTTTGGATGGTCCCAACCAATAAACAAAAGCCATGAGAAATCAGGACAAGCCATTAACCTCTATGTAGTTTAAGAAATGAAACAAGAACCAGATATGAGCTTTAGTGAATTAACTTACTACCTTCATTGTCTATCTTCCTGAGTCTTTCCTGGCAATAAGTATTTTAAATACTTACCAACCCTATGGTGACTCAGTTACATGCTACTTTTAATCTTTTCTCCCTCCTCAGACACTCTTAACACTTTCTACCTCCTAGGACCATGATACACCATCCACTCTAGACTCCAGTTGCTCAGTCTGTCTTTCCTTCCTTGTACTGTCTGTGGTTTCATCTCTGTGTTTCACAAATGGTAGAAACTCAAATGTTTGTTGAATGATTGATTGATTGAGTATATGAGGGCCTCATCCCTAAGTATTATGTTGAAAAATCACAGCACAAAAGCTTCTCTGGCCCTGAAGATGATGTACTCTGGCTCCTTTCTAAACTCTGGCAGGACAAAATCAAGTCATAAAGAGTAGGAGACACTGTCATCCAGGCACACCTTTAACCATGCAGAAACATGGATCCATTAATGAAGACACAAAGAGTGATACTCACTTCTTCCCTCCACTCTCATGACCCTAGCACTCTGCTCTGAAAAGCAGTCATTCAGGCTTAGATGTGACTGTGCCTCCACACCCTCTCCTGACCACCCTCTACGAGCCCTAGGTCCTAGAAGCAAAGGGTCTATGAAACCAGTATAGGGAGAGATTAAGTCAGTAGGCAAATGGTGCCCTGGACAAGACGGACAGCAACACACAAAAAGCAGGCAAGATATGTGCCCTTCTTTCATACCCACTTCAGGAATACAGTGCACTCTCAGTCCACATCAATCAAGGACTGACCCAATATCAATCATCTACAGTTTAGTATAAATAAGTTCCCATGTCCTGGAACTGCTGGTGGTCAACCCCAGATGCTATCTTCTTCAGCCTATGTTGCATGCCTGTGTGCTAAGTTGCTTCAGTCATGTCCTACTCGTTGCGACCCTATGGACTGTAGCCCACTAGACTACTCTGTCTATGGGATTCTCCAGGCAAGAATACTGGAGTAGGATGCCATGCCCTCCTCCAGGGGATCTTCCTGACCCAAGGATTGAACCCAAGTCTCTTATGTCTCCTGCATTGGCAGGTGGGGTTCTTTACCACTAGTGCCACTATGATATGCTACTTTAATAGTAGCTACATTTGTAAGACATGTTCCATAACCAGGTTGTTGGCACTTCTAAACTGTTCTCTCAGTCAAATCTATTACCTTAAGACATAAAATTACTATTCTTATCATCCCCATTTTACAGATAAGGAAACTAAAGCACAAAGAGTCTAAGTAGCTTTCCCAGCTAGTAAGCAGCTAAGATAAGATTTCAATCCAGGCAATCTGGCTCCAAAGTTTAAGGCCTTAACTGCTCTATTTGCTGTAAGCTGCTCCTTACCCAAGAGCACTTAAGCAATGGACTCTATTCAGGAATCAGGAGATCATAAGGGGTATGTGTAGACGCAAAGCCTTTGTTTTCTCATCCATCAAGTGGCGATAATAAAAAGTGCCCTACTCATAAAGTCATTCTGAGGAATAAATTAAATAATATGTGTAACCCTCATCCCAGTTCCTGGCACATAGCAGGGTCTCTAAAACTGGCACGTGGTTAGCCATTATCTTTATTATTATTATCTTGAAGCTAGTGAGTGATGGAGTCAGCTTTCTCCAGCTTCAAAGTTTAGAGAATTATAAAAGGAAAAAAAGAAATACTTCAAAAATTAATTTAACTATTTAGAAATTAGCTTTCTTCCTAATAATAGATAATTTCCCAATGCCTAAATTATTTAACACATCACAGTAATTTGGTGGTCTTACTTTTTAATCCTAAACTGTGTTCCTGTTGACTTAATGGGCTTATAGCTTGTGGCTCAGCAGAAAGATCATCTACATTTTGAGAATTTGAAGATAGGATGATAATTATTCCCTAAGTCTGGGCTAAATTTAAAACTAATGTTGGAGGCTTATGGTTTGAACATTATGTGAGTTTGGTCCTAAGCCAACAAATCATTAAACCATGGAGCTTAACCAGAGGAATTTCAAGAGGTCACACAGCCATCACTCTATATCCAGAGAGACAGAAGCCCACTTTACTTCACTTAGCAACTTGGCATCTTCTGAAAAAAGAAAGTATTATACTGCAGTTAAGTATCTTCTTCAGCACAGTTAAAAAGATAAATAGAAACTGTGCTTCTTAAAAAATTATTATATATAAATTAAACTTTTTCAAATTCAGTCCTTATGTCACTAAAAGTCTTACATTTTTCTGGTCATTCTTCTATTATGTTTTCCCAAAGCCAAGAAGCAATCAATCGTGCAATGGATTTAGTATACTGTCACCACTATCCCCTCTTATTTCAGTGAGAAATTCAAGAGTGCCTAACACAGTATTGGGCACACAGCACATGATCACCAAATAGGTGATAAAGGGTACAGCCCATTCAAGGTCCACTTTTGAGGATAATTTCCTCTTCTCATTTGAGTTAAAATAAGGTATATCCACAGCAAGCTGATTATGGGTCACTGAAACCCTTCTACATGGCAATTAAACATTTAAAAGCAGTCACCATGATGGAGAAGGAAATGGCAACCCACTCCAGTACTCTTGCCTGGAAAATTCCATGAACTGAGAAGCCGGGTAGGCTACAGTCCATGGGGTCGCAAAGAGTTGGACACAACTGAGTGATTTCACTTTCACTTTCACCATGATCTTGACCTTTGTTTTACAGTTACATTAAGTCATCCATTCCTAAGAAGTTTATCCTCTATTTGAATCTCCATTCCATACCTTTTGCAAGGCTACCATGTCATACAACTCCAAGGGCACCATAAACATCATGGTCTATATAGTTAGACCCACAGAGTGATGTTCAATGTATAGCCTGTACAGCTGCACACAATAACTTCTTATAACTCAGGGTTTTAGCTAAGAGTCAACCCTTTTGTGAGAAGGGCCTGGTTGCATTTCTCTACCTGGACAGGAAGGAGAGAATTTGTTCTTGGCAAAATTCCTAATAGACATGAAAAAGTGAAAAGTAAGTCTTGTTCCCTGCAGAGAATTCCAGCAAATCTCAAAGAGGTGCTAATAATAGAAACCATGAGTTTGAAACTCTGGTGTGTGAGCTTCAAGATCTATTCATGGTTCTAATACTCTGGCTGGGAAGCCTTCTCCTGAGACCTTGGTTCAGGAGACAGCACTTATGATCCTGAAAACACAAAAGGACGCTTCTTCAAAGCCCAAAGTGTGTATCTTTCTGTTGGAGAATATGCCAAGCCAACAACCCTCCCTCTTCCCTTTAACTTCACTCTATCATATAGTCAAATGCAAATTTTACTTACATCCTCAAATATGCTTAGACCATCAACACTAATTAACTTAAAAGATTCTCAGTTTTTCAAGTCCTTTAATTTTGTAATTGCAAATGTCTTAAACCAGCAACTCTCTTTGTTAAAGCACACTGTCTAGAACATAAGAATTTCCAGTTGAATTAGGTGTCAATCTCTCCTGAAGGTCTAATGTAGGTACAATGTTCTAACTATAAATTAAACCAAAAAGAAGATTTTGATTTTTAGAAATCTCCTACTTTAATGTACAGGATGACCATTTGTTACTACTTAAGTTGAGGTTCTTAAAAGTCATTTTACATCCAAATGTGTCACTGACTTTTCTAAGTATCTTAGTATCACTTAACCATGAAATTTAAACATCCTAGATAGATTATTGAGTTCAGTGACTTGTCTTCACTCAAGTAATTATCTTGTATAGATGAGATCACCTACCTCTCGGTAAGTAGTGATTTCTCTAGAAGTGAAGACATTGAGTGTAAGGCTGTGCTTCCAGAATCTGAATGGAAAGGCAGCCAAAGCTGATATGACATGGAAGAAAAACAGAATATCAGAAACGATTGGGCTCTTGTTTAAAAGGTAAAATAAATTTAATCATGTCTGATTTTGACATACAAGAGTCCACAGAAATGGAAAGATTGTAGGCACAGGAAGGAGGATAATCACTAAGGTATAGGGGATAGGACCCAGAACAGTGGTGAGATTAGTCTTTCACAGAATGAGAAATGTTTTCTTTGTCTGCTGTTTGTTGTGTTGAAGGGGAGAAGCTGAAGGAGTTCCAAAGTTCATCTCCATTTCCTCTGACCATAACATTATCCCAAGTCAGACCACCATAAAGTGGAAGAACTTCTTGGGTTTAACTTACCCTCGGATACCATCTTGATGTTTACACTGTATCTTACATTAACCAGCAGAGTATATTCCCTTCTTCCACAATCAGGCATTAGTATTTATATATATAATTTTTACTTAACCGCTCATAGCATGTCAAAAATTTTTATGTTCTCTGCTTCTAAGTTTTAAGAGAAATTTGAAATTCATTAGTATTTTTAATTGCTGCTATTTCCAAATACATGTGAATATTTTTTCAAGCAGAAAGATTGCAGTGAGATGATTCAAAGCAGTAACCACATATATGTGGTTTTTAAAACTTTTAAACCAGAACAAAACCAGAATTTCAGAATAGTCTCTATCATTTCCCTGAAACTATTTCCTTGAAAGTCCCTATTCACTTATTTCTTAACCCAAGTCTTAACCTTTTTCCAGGCAGGTAATTTTTAAATTCAACTCCACAAGCATTACTCAAACATAAACTGGTGTGCAAAAATCTAGCTGAATCCATTGTGAGAGGCAGTGAATAAGACACAGCCGAAGGCTTCAAGTCATTTAAAGTAAAAGGCCAACACACATACACACACACACACACACACCTCTAACTATAATGTAATTTAATATGTGCTAGGCAACCCACTCCAGTATTCCTGCCTGGAGAATTCCATGGACAGAGAAGCCTGGCGACGGGCTACATTCCATGGGGTCACAAAGAGTTGGACACGAATAAGTGACTAATACACACACAAAGAGTACAAACAAGGGGCTTGGACTTGGGGAACCAAGGGGAAACAACTGAGTCTGCCCAAAGATCAGGAAAACCACACAGGAGAGACTCCCCTGGACCTCGACATATGAATAGGAGTCTCAGAGGTCAGCTGTTGTGCAGCCCTAATGGCACTGTCTCTTTTACCATCAACTCTTCCTCCTTTCTAAGGGTGGGTCTCCCCACTGTGTCCCAACCCCAAGTATGTCCTCAGTTCTTCATTCTTCTCCAATTAGACTTCTTCCCTCTGTCAGCTCATCTCTTCTCTTTGCTTTCAATTATTAGTGTTCTGATGATGATGATGATGATGATGATGCCACCGCCGCCGCTGCTGCTGCTGATGCTCTACCAAACTCGCCCCCAAGGTCTTTCCCCCTGCATAGGACATTTCTATTTGCAAGATGCTCCATCACTCAGAACTCAACAGTCTCAGAACTGACCCCACTCTCATGGACATCACAGGTCTTCTGGCCCTCTTCCTGGATAAACATGCCTTTCAAGATCACTGTAGCCCATAAGGACCTCTCCGTTTTCCAAAGTCTATCATCTTCCTATACCTGCACAGTTTAAACTTTTACTGCATATTATCTGCAACTGTTTTACCAGCTCACATCATTCCTTTCCAACTAAAGTGAAAGTTTCTTCAGTTAAGAACTATATCAAGAGGGAGGAGCCAAGATGGCGGAGGAATAGGACGGAGAGACCACTTTCTCTCCTACAAATTCATCGAAAGAACATTTGAATGCTGAGCAAATTTCACAAAAGAACTTCTGATCGCTAGCAGAGGACATCAGGCGCCCAGAAAAGCAGCCCATTGTCTTCGAAGGGAGGTAGGACAAAATATAAACGACAATAAGGGAGTCGAAAGAGCTACGGACGGAGACCCGTCCCGGGAAGGGAGTCTTAATAGAGGAAGTTTCCAATCACCAGGAAACCCTCTCACTGGCGGGACTGGGGGAAGTTTTCGGCACTGTAACTGGGAGGAAAAATTAAACAAGGCCCACAGATTACGTGCCTAAAAGCAACTCCCAGCAGAAAAGTACCCCAGACGCCCGTACCCGCCAGCAACAAGCGGGGCGGAACGGAGAGGAGCGGGCGGCATTGCTTGGGGTGAGGTCCGGCCCGAAGACCCTGAGAGCAATCGGAGGGAGCTTTTTTAAACTGTGGGATAGCAAGGGACAAAATTAACCGGCCCGAACACACTGCCTGCGGTTCGCAAAACAAAGGGACTGAGAATCTCCAGAGAAGAGCCGGCCCATCCCCGCTGGAGGTAGGAGGCAGGGGGGGAGGGGAAAAGGGCAAACTCAGCCCCTGAGAAGCCACCCCCTCCCACACTGCAAACAGGCCTCCGGGTTCTAGCTAAAGACTCCCTGAGACCCGACTGGCGGTGCGTGCTGGGGCCGCGGAGGGAAAAAGCGCGCCGTACCCGGGGAGAGAGGGCGCCCAAACCTCTGGCTGCCTGGGCCGCTCGCCGCGGAGGGAAAAGGCGCGCCGCACCTAGGGAGAATACGCCCAAGCCTCTGGCTGCCTGGGCCACTCGCCGCGGAGAGAAAAGGCGTGCTGCACCCGGGAGAGTACACCCAAGCCTCTGGCTGCCTGAACTGCTCAGGCCGGGGAAGGCACAAAACGCAGGAGCAACCGAATCTGCGCTTTTGTGGAGTACCCGAAAACTGGAACCGCACTCAACGCAGGGCCCGCTCCATATAGAGCAGCCGGGAGCCTGAGCAGTGTAGACGGTGAAAGCACAGACACCCGTGAGCGGGGCAAACCCAGTGTGGCCGGAACACGGTGAGCGCTATCCACACAGAGCGGTATCTGTCTGCAGCGCCCCGCCCTCCCCGTAGCAGGACTGAACTGAACTAGAGAACCTAAATAAGAGATCACCTCCGCCCGCCTGTGTCAGGGCGGAAATTAGACACCAAAGAGACAGCAAACAGAAGCCAAATAAACAAAGGGAACCGCTTCAGAAAGGACCGGTGCAACAGATTAAAATCACTGAAGGTAACACCGGCTACACGGGAAGGGTCCTACAGATATCGAGAAGTGTAAGCTGGAAAGAGGAGCTATCTGAAATTGAACTGAACCTACGCTGACCGCAACAACCTCAGAGAAATTCCTAGATATATATGTACATTTTTTTTTTAATTTAAAAAAAAAAAAAAATTTTTTTTCTTTCCCTTTCTTTTTTTTTTTTTAATTTTTTATTTTTTCTCTTTCATTTTCTTTTATAATTCCCTATTACTCCCCCATTGCTCCTCAACTTTCATTTTCATATATTTTTACGATTTTTTTATTTGGGAAAAAAAAAATTTTTTTTTTTCTTTTCTTTTTTTCTTTTTCTTGTTTTTCTCTCCTATTTCCTTTTAGAGTCCTCTAATACTCCTCTATTATTCCTTAACTTTCATTTTCATTTCACTATAGCCACAAAAAAAAAAAAATGAGAGAGAGAAACCCTATTTTTAAACTGAACTTCATATACAGTTCTAAATTTTTTTGTGTTTTTGTTTTTAAATATTGTATTTCAAAGAGTCTAACCTCTACACTATATTTTCAATCTTTGTTATTCTCCCTCAGAACACCTCTACTTCCTCCATTCCCCTTCTCTTCCCAATCCAACTCTGTGAATCTTTGTGGGTGTCTGGGCTACAGAGAACACTTTGGGAACAGATAACTGCGTAGATCTGTCTCTCTCCTCTTGAGTCCCCTTTTTCTCCTCCTGCTCACCTCTATCTCCTTCCTCCCTCTCCTATTCTTCATGTAACTCTGTGAACCTCTCTGGTTGTCTCTCACGGTGGAGAATCTTTTCACCATTAACCTAGAAGTTTTATTATCAGTACTGTATAGTTGGAGAAGCCTTGAGACTATTAGAAGAATAAAACTGAAATCCAGAGGCAGGAGAATTGAGCCCAAATCCTGAGAAAACCAGAAAACTCCTGACCACACGGAACATTAAGGAATAAGAGACCATCCAAAAGCTTCCATACCTACACCAAAACCAACCACCACCCAAGAGCCAATAAGCTCCAGTACAAGACATACCACGCAAATTCTTTAGCAACGCAGGAACATAGACCTGAGTGTCAACATACAGGCTCTCCAAAGTCACACCTAACACAGAGACCCATCGCAAAGCTCATTACTGGACACTCCATTGCACTCCAGAGAGAAGAAATCCAATTCCACGCACCAGAACGCTGACACAAGCTTCCCTAACCAGGAAACCTTGACAAACCAATCGTCCAACCCCACCCACTGGGTGAAACCTCCATAATAAAAAGGAACCTCAAACCACAAGAATACAGAAAGCCCACTCCAGACACAGCAATCTAAACATGATGAAAAGGCAGAGAAATACCCAACAGCTAAAGGAACATGAAAAAAGCCCACCAAGTCAAACAAAAGAGGAGGAAATAGGGAATCTACCTGAAAAAGAATTTAGAATAATGATAATAAAAATGATCCAAAATCTTGAAAACAAAATGGAGTTACAAATAAATAGCCTGGAGACAAAGATTGAGAAGATGCAAGAAATGTTTAACAAGGACCTAGAAGAAATAAAAAAAAATCAATTAAAAATTAATAATGAAATAAATGAGATCAAAAACACTCTGGAGGGAACCATGAGTAGAATAACAGAGACAGAAGATAGGATAAGTGACTTAGAAGATAAAATGGTGGAAATAAATGAAGCAGAGAGGAAAAAAGAAAAAAGAATCAAAAAAAATGAGGACAACCTCAGGGACCTCTGGGACTATGTGAAACGCCCCAACATTCGAATCATAGGAGTCCCAGAAGAAGAAGACAAAAAGAAAGGCCATGAGAAGATACTCGAGGAGATAATTGCTGAAAACTTCCCTAAAATGGGGAAGGAAATAGCCAACCAAGTTCAAGAAACCCAGAGAGTCCCAAACAGGATAAACCCAAGGTGAAACACCCCAAGACACATATTAATCAAATTAACAAAGATCAAACACAAAGAACAAATATTAAAAGCAGCAAGGGAGAAACAACAAATAACACACAAAGGGATTCCCATAAGGATAACAGCTGATCTATCAATAGAAACCCTTCAGGCCAGAAGGGAATGGCAGGACATACTTAAAGTAATGAAAGAGAATAACCTACAACCTAGATTACTCTACCCAGCAAGGATCTCATTCAGATATGAAGGAGAACTCAAAAGCTTTACAGACAAGCAAAAGCTGAGAGAATTCACCACCACCAAACCAGCTCTTCAACAAATACTAAAGGATCTTCTCTAGACAAGAAACGCAGAAAGGTGGTATAAAAGTGAACCCCAAACAACAAAATAAATGGCAACGGGACCATACCTATCAATAATTACCTTAAATGTAAATGGGTTGAATGCCCCAACCAAAAGACAAAGGCTGGCTGAATGGATACAAAAGCAAGACCCCTATATATGCTGTCTACAAGAGACCCACCTCAAAGCAAGGGACACATACAGACTAAAAGTGAAGGGCTGGAAAAAAATATTCCACGCAAACGGAGACCAAAAGAAAGCAGGTGTCGCAATACTCATATCAGATAAAATAGACTTTCAAATTAAGTCTGTGAAAAGAGACAAAGATGGACACTACATAATGATCAAAGGATCAATCCAAGAAGAAGATATAACAATTATAAATATATATGCACCCAACATAGGAGCACCGCAATATGTAAGGCAAACGCTAACGAGTATGAAAGAGGAAATTAATAGTAACACAATAATAGTAGGAGACTTTAATACCCCACTCACAACTATGGATAGATCAACTAAACAGAAAATGAACAAGGAAACACAAACTTTAACGGACACAATGGACCAGCTAGACCTAATTGACATCTATAGGACGTTTCACCCCAAAACAATCAACTTCACCTTTTTCTCAAGTGCACACGGAACCTTCTCCAGAATAGATCACATCCTGGGCCATAAATCTAGTCTTGGTAAATTCAAAAAGATTGAAATCATTCCAGTCATCTTTTCTGACCACAGTGCAGTAAGATTAGATCTCAATTACAGGAAAAAAATTATTAAAAATTCAAACATATGGAGGCTAAACAACACGCTTCTGAATAACCAACAAATCAGAGAAGAAATAAAAGAAGAAATCAAAATATGCATAGAAATGAATGAAAATGATAACACAACAACCCAAAACCTATGGGACACTGTAAAAGCAGTGCTAAGGGGAAGATTCATAGCATTACAGGCCTACCTCAAGAAACAAGAAAAAAGTCAAATAAATAACCTAACTCTACACCTAAAGCAACTAGAGGAAGAAGAAATGAAGAACCCCAGGGTTAGTAGAAGGAAAGAAATCTTAAAAATTAGGGCAGAAATAAATGCAAAAGAAACTAAAGAGACCATAGCAAAAATTAACAAAGCTAAAAGCTGGTTTTTTGAAAAAATTAACAAAATTGACAAACCATTAGCAAGACCTATTAAGAAACAAAGGGAGAAGAACCAAATTAACAAAATTAGAAATGAAAATGGAGAGATCACAACAGACAACACTGAAATACAAAGGATCATAAGAGACTACTACCAGCAGCTCTATGCCAATAAAATGGACAACTTGGAAGAAATGGACAAGTTCTTAGAGAAGTATAACTTTCCAAAACTGAACCAGGAAGAAATAGAAGATCTTAACAAAATGATCACAAGCAAGGAAATCGAAACTGTAATCAGAAATCTTCCAGCAAACAAAAGCCCAGGACCAGATGGCTTCACAGCTGAATTCTACCAAAAATTTAGAGAAGAGCTAACACCTATCTTACTCAAACTCTTCCAGAAAATTGCAGAAGAAGGTAGACTTCCAAACTCATTCTATGAGGCCACCATCACCCTAATTCCAAAACCAGACAAAGATGCCACAAAAAAAGAAAACTACAGGCCAATATCACTGATGAACATAGATGCAAAAATCCTTAACAAAATTCTAGCAAACAGAATCCAACAACATATTAAAAAAATCATTCATCATGACCAAGTGGGCTTTATCCCAGGAATGCAAGGATTCTTTAATATCCGCAAATCAATCAATGTAATACACCACATTAACAAATTGAAAGATAAAAACCATATGATTATCTCAATAGATGCAGAAAAAGCCTTTGACAAAATTCAACACCCATTTATGATTAAAACTCTCCAGAAAGCAGGAATAGAAGGAACATACCTCAACATAATAAAAGCTATATATGACAAACCCACAGCAAGCATCACCCTCAATGGTGAAAAATTGAAAGCATTTCCCCTGAAATCAGGAACAAGACAAGGGTGCCCACTCTCACCACTACTATTCAACATAGTTTTGGAAGTTTTGGCCACAGCAATCAGGGCAGAAAAAGAAGTAAAAGGAATCCAGATAGGAAAAGAAGAAGTGAAACTCTCTCTGTTTGCAGATGACATGATCCTCTACATAGAAAACCCTAAAGACTCTACCAGAAAAATACTAGAGCTAATCAACGAATACAGTCAAGTTGCAGGACATAAAATTAACACACAGAAATCTCTTGCATTCCTATACACTAACAATGAGAAAACAGAAAGAGAAATTAAGGAAACAATACCATTCACCATTGCAACAAAAAGAATAAAATACTTAGGGGTATATCTACCTAAAGAAACAAAAGACCTATACATAGAAAACTATAAAACACTGATGAAAGAAATCAAAGAGGACACAAGCAGATGGAGAAATATACCATGTTCATGGATTGGAAGAATCAATATTGTCAAAATGGCTATTCTACCCAAAGTAATCTATAGATTCAATGCAATCCCTATCAAACTACCAACAGTATTTTTCACAGAACTAGAACAAATAATTTCACAGTTTGTATGGAAATACAAAAAACCTCGAATAGCCAAAGTAATCCTGAGAAAGAAGAATGGAACTGGAGGAATCAATCTGCCTGACTTCAGACTCTACTACAAAGCCACAGTCATCAAGACAGTATGGTACTGGCACAAAGACAGAAATATAGATCAATGGAACAGAATAGAAAGCCCAGAGATAAGTCCACGAACCTATGGTCACCTTATCTTCGACAAAGGAGGCAAGGATATACAATGGAAAAAAGATAACCTCTTTAACAAGTGGTGCTGGGAAAACTGGTCAACCACCTGTAAAAGAATGAAACTAGAACACTTTCTAACACCATACACAAAAATAAACTCAAAATGGATTAAAGATCTAAATGTAAGACCAGAAACTATAAAACTCCTAGAGGAGAACATAGGCAAAACACTCTCCGACATAAATCACAGCAGGATCCTCTATGACCCACATCCCAGAATTTCAGAAATAAAAGCAAAAATAAACAAATGGGACCTAATGAAACTTAAAAGCTTTTGCACAACAAAGGAAACTATAAGCAAGGTGAAAAGACAGCCCTCAGATTGGGAGAAAATAATAGCAAATGAAGCAACAGACAAAGGATTAATCTCAAAAATATACAAGCAACTCCTCCAGCTCAACTCCAGAAAAATAAATGACCCAATCAAAAAATGGGCCAAAGAACTAAACAGACATTTCTCCAAGGAAGACATACAGATGGCTAACAAACACATGAAAAGATGCTCAACATCACTCATTATCAGAGAAATGCAAATCAAAACCACAATGAGGTACCATTATACGCCAGTCAGGATGGCTGCTATCCAAAAGTCTACAAGCAATAAATGCTGGAGAGGGTGTGGAGAAAAGGGAACCCTCTTACACTGTTGGTGGGAATGCAAATTAGTACAGCCACTATGGAAAACAGTGTGGAGATTTCTTAAAAAGCTGGAAATAGAACTGCCATATGACCCAGCAATCCCACTTCTGGGCATACACACCAAGGAAACCAGATCTGAAAGAGCCACATGCACCCCAATGTTCATCGCAGCACTGTTTATAATAGCCAGGACATGGAAGCAACCCAGATGCCCATCAGCAGACGAATGGATGAGGAAGCCTGTGGTACATATACACCATGGAATATTACTCAGCCATTAAAAAGAATTCATTTGAATCAGTTCTAATGAGATGGATGAAACTGGAGCCCATTCTACAGAGCGAAGTAAGCCAGAAAGATAAAGACCAATACAGTATACTAACACATATATATGGACTTTAGAAAGATGGTAACGATAACCCTATATGCAAAACAGAAAAAGAGACTCAGATGTATGGAACAGACTTGTGGACTCTGGGAGAAGGCGAGGGTGGGATGTTTCAGGAGAACAGCATTGAAACATGTATATTATCTAGGGTGAAACGGATAACCAGCTCAGGTTGGGTACATGAGACAAGTGCTCGGGCCTGGTGCACTGGGAAGACCCAGAGGGATTGGGTGGAGAGGGAGGTGGGAGGGGGGACTGGGATGGGGAATACATGTAAATCCATGGCTAATTCATTTCAATGTATAACAAAAACTACTGTAATGATGTAAAGTATTTAGCCTCCAACTAATAAAAATTAAAAAAAAAATAAAAAAAAATAAAAAGAAAACCTTATGGATAGAAAAAATAAAAAAAGAACTATATCAACTGCTTCTCCAGAGAAATTTTTCATTCCTCTCATAATCTACCCATTTCCTTAGGGCTTAATCAGAGAAAACAGATCCACACCATCTGAGCTCCCCATTGGCACCCTGTGCTCATGGCAGACATCATTAACTAGACACAAAATTAAAATTTGTCTCAGTTCTTTTCAATATGACATTTCAGGCAACCATTCCCAATCCAATAGAAATATCTCTCAGGTTAAAATCTACCACCTAATATATGCAGAGTACATCATGAGAAACTCTGGGCTGGAAGAAGCACAAGCTGGAATCAAGATTGCCGGGAGAAATATCAATAACCTCAGATATGCAGATGATACCACCCTTAAGTGAAGTGGCAGAAAGTGAAGAGGAACTAAAAAGCCTCTTGATGAAAGTGAAAGAGGAGAGTGAAAAAGTTGGCTTAAAGCTTAACCATTCAGAAAACTAAGATCATGGCATCTGGTCCCATAACCTCATGGCAAATAGATGGGGAGACAGTAGAAACAGTGTCAGACTTTATTTTGGGGGGCTCCAAAATCACTGCAGATGGTGACTGCAGCCATGAAACTAAAAGACGCTTACCCCTTGGAAGGAAAGTTATGACCAACTTTCCTAGGTAGCATATTAAAAAGCAGAGACATTAATTTGCCAACAAAGGTCCATCTGGTCAAGGCTATGGTTTTCCCAGTGGTCATGTATGGATGTGAGAGTTGGACTGTGAAGAAAGCTGAGCACCAAAGAATTGATGCTTTTGATCTGTGGTGTTGGAGAAGACTCTTGAGAGCACCTTGGACTGCAAGGAGATCCAACCAGTCCATCCTAAAGGAGATCAGTCCTGGGTGTTCATTGGAAGGACTGATGCTGAAACTGAAATTCCAGTACTTTGGCCACGAAGAGTTGACTCATTGGAAGAGACCCTGATGTTGGGAGAGATTGGGGGCAGAAGGAGAAGGGGATGACAGAAGATGAGATGGCTGGATGGCATCACCGACTCGATGGGCATGAGTTTGAATATACTGAGGCCTGGCGTGCTGCGATTCATGGGGTTGCAAAGAGTTGGACACGACTGAGTGACTGAACTAACTAATATCTTCATAGAGACACAGACTTGCTGCTTAATCCTTATTTGCTGATTGGTTGGATTTTGGCCTACTTAACAAGGTGGCCCACAGAACTCTTAAAAGCAATTCAATAGCAACTGTAACTAACCAGTGTTAGGTGTAGGCTCTATAAAAGAGGGTGTGACATTTCATTGATAATATGTGCTGAATTCCAACTTCTACTTAAGATGTAGAAAGCTGGAAATAACATTGCCTCCATCCTTACAATGAGGGAGAAGATAGATAATATTCAAAATCAAAATCATAATTTTTCTTGAGCCCACATGAGATCTGAGGTTGTTGGGTAAATACTTAGCCTGAAATCTAAGGAAAAACAAGGACACAGGGAAGAACAGGACACAAGCACTAATTTGCCTAGAACAGACAAAGACCACCATACAAGCTGGTAAGGAAAATTCAGCTAAAACTTTTAACCAATTGCTAAATGCTGAGAGTGGGCTGGCATGAGATCATAGAATCCCTGGAAGCCACCCACAGACACAGAGAAAATTCATCATTCATAAGTTCTTTACAGACCTTAGTGGGTACTCACAGAAAAGACTGAAAATAGAGTGAGAGGTTAGAGAAAATCATCCTCAGTGCCCCAGGACTGGTAAAGGAGAACAGTTGGCACTGCAAGAAAGGCACAAAGTCCTGCCCAAAGTCTACCCCAAAGGGAACAAAAACTTTACAGTCTAGTGGAAAGAGTAACAAGCCCTTTCACCCTCAGAGCACAGGTGAAGAAGACCTATTGCAGCTGGAATAAAGAGGTAAAACACCCTCTGTCTCTAGTGGAGAGACAGGGAAACATGACAGGCTACTAGATAAACATAACAAACCATTAGAGATCCTTAAACTTGGGAAGGTATAAACTATTGAGAAGGCCCTACCATCAAGAACCAGGAGCACAGAGCCTGCCAAAGACTGAAGTGAAATCATGAAAACAGAACATTCCTCATCCCACCTTTCCAACAACAGGCTAGTAAGAATCAAGAAGCAAGTAGCAGCAGGGAAACAAGAGCATGAAAAAGAAAGTCTCTGAAGTGCAGACTTAATAGCTTAAAACTGAAAATGAAGCAAAAGCATTGAGGGAAAAAACCAAGAAGCTTAACCCCAATCTAAGTCTAAATTCATTAGAATTTGAAGGCTATGGTATTCTGAGGGTAACCATAGCAATGACAAAATTCTAATTAATTCCTGACCACATTCATACACACAAATACACACACATACATCCCCTACACAAAAATTTACACAGACACACAAATACACACACACACAAAGGGCCTAGAAAATAAAAGAGGTATCCCATTTTGACTGTACATATATTAACTTCAATCTCTAATGGCCTACACTAGATGTCCAACTTTCAGCCAAAAATTATGAGACACATAAATAAAATACACTTGAGAGAAAAAGCAACCAACAGAACCATACTCAGATATAACCTGAATGCTGGAACTTTCAAACAAGTGGTGCTGGGAAAACTGGTCAACCACATGCAAAAGAATGAAACTAGGATGCTTTTTAATACCATACACAAAAATAAACTCAAAATGGATTAAAGATCTAAATTTAAGACCAGAACTATAAAACTCTTAGAGGAAAACATAGGCAGAACACTCTCTGACATAAATCACAGCAAAATCCTCTACGACCCACCTCCCAGAGTAATGGAAATAAAAACAAAAACAAACAAATGGGACCTAATTAAACTTAAAAGCTTTTGCACGACGAAGGAAACTATAAGCAAGGTGAAGAGACAGCTTTCAGAATGGGAGAAAATAATAGCAAACGAAACAACTAACAAAGAACTAATCTCCAAAATATACAAGCAGCTCCTGTGGCTCAATGCCAGAAAAACGGACAACCCAATCAAAAAACAGGCCAAAGAACTAAACAGACATTTCTCCAAAGAAGATATACAGATGGCTAATAAACACATGAAAAGATGCTCAACATCACTCATTATTAGAGAAATGCAAGTCAAAATCACAATGATGTATCATCTCACGCTGGTCACAATGGCCATCATCAAAAAATCTACAAATAATAAATGCTGGAGAAGGCATGGAGAAAAGGGAACATTTTTGCACTGTTGGTGGGAATGAAAACTGGCACAGCCACTATGGAGAACAGTGTGGAGATTCCTTAAAAAACTGGGAACAGAATTGCCATATGACCCATCAATGCCAATGCTGGGCATACACCCAGAGGAAACCAGAACTGAAAGAGACGCATGTACCCCAGTGTTCACTGCAGCACTATTTACAATAGCTAGGACATGGAAGCAACTTAGATGTCCATCAGCAGCCAAATGGATAAGGAAGTTGTGGTACATATACACAATGGAATACTACTCAGCTATAAAAATGAACACATTTGAGTCAGTTCTAATGAGGTGGATGATACTGGAGCCTATTATACAGAGTGAAGTAAGTCAGAAAGAGAAACACAAATACTGTATATTAATGCATATATATGGAATTTAGAAAGGCAGTAACAATCCTATATGCAGGGCAGCAAAAGAGACACAGACGTAAAGAGCAGACTTTTGAACTCTGTGGGAAGAGTCCAACAGACTCTTCTCTCTGTGGGAGAAGGCAAGGGTGGGATTATTTGAGAGAATAGCACTGAAACATGTGTTACCAAATGTAAAATAGTTGACCAGTGCAAGTTCAATGCATGAAGCAGGTAACCCAAAACGGGTGCTCTGGGACAACCCAGAGGGATGGGGTGGGAAGGGAGGTGGGAGGGGGATTCAAGATGGGGGACACATGTGCACCCATGACTGATTCATGTTGATGTATGGCAAAAACCATAACAATATTGTAAAGAAATTATCCTCCAATTAAAATTAATTAATTACTTAAAAATAAAATGTGTGACACAGTTTACCATATCAACAGATTAAAGAAGAAAAAACATGATCATCTCAATAGTTGCAGAAAATCCCTTTGACAAAATCCAACATTCATTCTTGATTTAAAAAGAAAAAAGACTCAGAAAATCAGGAACAAAAGAGAATATCTACAACCTGACAAAGAGCATCTACTAAAAACCTATAGCTAAGAGCCAAAGAAACCTTGGGTCTACCCTAAAAGAGCCCATGACACTAAAACAAATGCCAAGCTCCCCAAAATGGACTAACAGAAAAGACACTACATAAACCCCTCAGGCCCAAGGAGGGTGTGCTCAACTGCAGTCAAGGAGCAACATAGAACAAACAACTGCCCAGGGAGTGAGTTTCCCAGGGAGCAACTAACAAGAAATTCCTCCTGGAGAGCAGAATCAAGAGTTTAAGAAAGGAGTGTCTCCAACTGCCAAGACAAAGATATCACTACCACCACCGATCAGTAACTGCTTTGTTCCAATTCTCCTCTTTTCAAAATTCCAAAATTTCTAATGTGAGGATCCTCTCTTGCAAGCCATTAAGAAGAATATTTTACTAAAAAAAAAAAAAACTACAGCTTATACCATATTTAATGGTGAATGACTAAATGCTTTTCCCTTAAGATTGAGAACAAAGCAGTTGTCAACTCTTTCCACTCATATTCTTTTTTTTTTTTTCTGGTTTTCTTTCTTATTTGTTTGTTGTTGGCTGGACTGAGTCTTTGTTGCTGCTCGAGGGCTTTCTCTAGTTGTGGAGAAGGAGCACTACTCTCTGGTGGTGGTGCATGGGCTTCATTGCAGATACTTTTTCCACTCATATTCAACATCATAGTGGAAGTTTCTAACTACTGCAATAAAACAATATGTGTGTGTACATATATATATATATATATATATATATATATATATATATATATATAATTAAGAGAAGAAGTAAAACTCTCTTCTTATAGGTGACATATTGTCTATGGAGAAAAATCCAAGAGAATCTGCCCAAAACCTACCATAACTCCACTGTGTATGCATTAGAATGACCAAAATCTGAAACACAGACAATGCCAAATGTCATCCAATGATCACATGGAGCAATAGGAACTCTCATTCATTGTTTATGGGAATGCAGAATAAACAGCCACTTTGGAAGATAGTTTGGCAGTTTCTTATAAAATTAAACACATATTTATCATATGATCCAACAATTGTGTTCCTTGGTATTTACCCAAAGGAGTTGAAAACTTAGGTCCCCACAAAAACCTGCACACAGATGTTTACAGCAGCTTTATTCATAATTGCCAAAACTTAGAAGCAACCAAGATGTCTTTTAGTAGGTAAATGAATAAATTAAATGTGATAGGTCCAGACATTAAAATATTATCTAGCACTAAAAAGAAGTGAGTTATCAAACCAAGAAAAGACATGGAGGAAACTTAAATGTGTGTAACCAAATGAAAGAAGCCAATCCGAAAAGGCTACATATTATATGAATCCAACTATACGACATTCTGGAAAAGGTAAAACTATGAAGACGGTAAAATGATCAGTGGTTTCCAGGGCCTGACACAAGGGAAGGATAAGCAGGTGAAGAACAGAGGACTTTAAGGTAGTGCACCTATTCTGTATGATATTATAATGGTGGATACATGTCACTGTACATTTGTCCAAATCTATAGAATGTGCAATACCAAGAATGATCCCTAATGTAAACTATAGACTTTGGGTGATAATTAGGTGTTAATGTAGGCTCAACCATTGTAACAAACCTACCACTCTGGTGAGGATGTTGATAATAAGGAAGGTTATGCATATGCAGGAGGCAGGTGATATCATAAGAAACTTCTATTATTTCCTCTCAATTTTGCTATAAGGTAAAACTGTGCTAAAAAAAATAAAAGTCTATTTTTTAAAGCACCTATAACAGTAAAGTGATTTAAGCAAGATTAGTCACACAAAAATACTGTACTACTATATAATAGCAATGAACTATTGAAAACTGAAATTTTTTAAATACTACATCTAAAATACCACAAAAAAGTAAAATACTAAGCACTAAGTCTAACAAAATTTGTGCTAGATCTGTAGACTGAAAACTGTTGAGAGAAATAAAAAGAAATTAAATAAGGAGATATTATATTTGTGAGTTTGACAGTCTCAATGTTGTTAAGACATTGATTCTCCTCAAATTTATCTATAGACTCAATACAAGTCCAATAAAATTCTCAGAAGGATATTTTGTAAAAATTCTACAAGCTGATTTTAAATTTTAAATGGAAAGGCAATAAAACAAAGTAATCTTGAAAAGAAAAGAATAATGTTGGAAGACTCTGCCTGATTTCAAGATATACTAATAAGATAAAGTCATCTAGGTAGTATGGGACTGACAGAAGGATAAACAGATCAATGGCACAGAATAGAGAATCTACATATATAGAGCCAATTGACTATGAACAAAGATTCAAATGCAACTCAGTGGAGAAAATATAGTCTTTTGACAAATGATGTTAGATCATTTGGGCCATGCAGTTGGTAAAAAAAACCCGCCTGCCAATGCAGGAGATGCAAGAGATGTGGGTTCAATCCCTGGGTTGGAAAGATCCCCTAGAGAAGGAAATGGCAACGTAGTCCAGTATTCTTGCCTGGAAAATTCCACAGACAGAGATGCCTGTCAGGCTATACAGTCTATGGGGTTGCAAAGAGTGGGACACCCACACACACACTGAGCACGCAAACACACACACATGCAAAAATGTAAACTTCAATTTGCAGTTCTACCACATATAAAAAATTAACCCAAAATGAATCAGATCTAATTGTGAAATTTAAAACTGTAAAACTTCTAGAACAAAACAAAAGAGAATATATTTATGACCTTGGGTTAGGCAGAGATTTCTTATTCACCACAAAAGAAAGCACAATCCACAAAAAAAGATTGGTAAATGGAAGATTTTAAAAATTAAGAAATTTGGCTCTTTAAAAAACAGTTATAAGAATGAACATAAAAGCCACTGTCTTTTAAAAATTACTTGGAAATCTCATATCTGATATTAAAAGATTTCAAAACAATGATAAGGAGAAAAACAAACAACTGATTAAAAATGAGCAAGATTTAGGTAGCACCTGACCAAAGATATATGGATGACAATAAGCACATTAAAAGTTCAACATCATTAATCATTAGTAAAGTGAAAATTAAAATCACAATAAGATACCATAATATGCCTATCAGAACAGCCAAAAAAAATTTTTAACTAATAATGTCATGTGCTAATTCAGTTCAGTTCAGTCACTCAGTCGTGTCCAACTCTCTGCAACCCCATGGACTACAGCACAACAGGCCTCCCTGTCCACCACCAACTCCCGGAGCCTACTTAAACTCAAGTCCATCTCGTTGGTGATGCCATCCAACCATCTCATCCTCTGTCATTCCCTTCTCCCACTTTCAATCTTTCCCAGCATCAGGGTCTTTTCCAATCAGCCAGTTCTTTGCATCAGGTTGCCAAAGTATTGGAGTTTCAGCTTCAGCATCAGTGAATGATGAATATTCCAATGAATATTCAACAATGATTTCCTTTAGGATGAACTGGTTGGATCTCCTTGCAGTCCAAGGGACTCTCAAGAGTCTTCTCCAACACCACAGTTCAAACGCATCAATTTTTCGGCACTCAGCTTTCTTTATTATCCAACTCTCACATTCATACATGACTAAGGGAAAAACAATAGCTTTGTCTAGACAAACCTTTGTTGGCAAAGTAATGTCTCTGCTTTTTAATAGCCTGTCTAGGTTGGTCATAGCTTTTCTTCCAAGGAGCAAGTGTTGTTTTCTGGGTTTTTTTTTCCCCATTTATTTTTATTAGTTGGAGGCTAATTACTTTACATCATTGCAGTGGTTTTTGTCATACATTGAAATGAATTAGCCATGGATTTACATGTATTCCCCATCCCGGTCCCCCCTCCCACCTCCCTCTCCACCCGATCCCTCTGGGTCTTCCCAGTGCACCAGGCCCGAGCACTTGTCTCATGCACCCAACCTGGGCTGGTGATCTTTTAATTTCATGGCTGCAGTCACTATCTGCAGTGATTTCGGAGCCCAGAAAAATAGTCTCTCACTGTTTCCATCGTTTCCCCACCTATCTGCCATGAAGTGATGGGACCAGATGCCATGATCTTAGTTTTCTGAATGTTGAGTTTTAAGCCAACTTTTTCACTCTCCTCTTTCACTTTCACCAAGAAGCTCTTTAGTTCTTCACTTTCTGCCATAAAGGTGGTGCCATCTGCATATCTAAGGTTATTGATATTTCTCCCAGCAATCTTGATTCCAGCTTGTGCTTCATCCAGCCTGGCATTTTGCATGATGTACTTCTGCAAATAAGTTAAATAAGAGATAATTAAGGTGACAATATACAGCCTTGACGTACTTCTTTCCTGGTTTGGAACCAGTCTGTTGTTCCATGTCCAGTTCTAACTGTTGCTTCTTGACCTGCACACAGATTTCTTAGGAGGCAGGTCAGATGGTCTGGTATTCCCATCTCTTTCAGAATTTTCCAGTTTGTTGTGATCCAAACAGTTAAAGGTTTTGGCATAGTCAATAAAGCAAAAGTAGATGTTTTCCTGGAGTTCTCTTGCTTTTTCAGTGATCCAGCAGATGTTGGCAATTTGATCTCTGGTTCCTCTGCCTTTTCTAAATCCAGCTTGAACATCTGGAAGTTCACGGCTCACATTTTGCTGAAGCCTGGCTTGGAGAATTTTGAGCATTACTTTGCTAGCATGTGAGATGAGTACAATTGTGTGGTAGTTTGAGCATTTTTTGGCATTGCCTTTCTTTGGGACTGGAATGAAAACTGACCTTTTCCAGTTTTGTGGCCACTGCTGAGTTTTCCAAATTTGCTGGCATATTAAATGCAGCACTCTCACAGCATCATCTTTTAGGATTTAAAAAGCTCAACTGGAATTCCATCATCTCCACTAGCTTTGTTCATAGTGATGCTTCCTAAGGCCCACTTGACTTTGCATTCCAGGGTGTCTGGCTCTAGGTGAGTGATCACACCATCATGGTTATTTGGGTCATGAAAATCTTTTTTGTATAATTCTTCTGTCAATTATTGCCACCTCTTCTTAATATCTTCTGCTTCTTTTAGGATTCAGAATAACTTCCACTTTTATACCTTGCTGGTGGGCGTGCAAAATGGTACAACCACTTTGGAAAACAAATAGTCTCTTATAAAGTTAAATATATCTTACTACAGGACACAGCAGTCACAGTACATTTCATTTATCCATGTTAAATGAAAATGTATATTCACAGAAAAACTTGCACTTGAATCGCTATAGCAGTTTTAATTATAATCTCTACAAACTGAAAATTTAACTTCTAAATGGATAGACAAACTGATATATCATATAAAGCAATATTACACAACAATATAAAGGGAAGAACTACTGATACACTTGGCAGCATGAGTGACTCTCAAATGCAATATGCTAAATGAAGGAAGGCTACCTACCTATATAATTCCATTTATGTGATATTCCTGAAAAGGCAAAACCATAGAGTCAAAAACAGCCTGGAGTTGGGAAGTGGATTTGACTATAAAGAGGCATAAGGAAAATTTTTGGAATGATGGAACTATTTTATATCTTGATTGTAGCATGACTTAAGCATTAGGCAAAACTTGTAGAACAACACATTTCTGGTTTTCACTGTTTGTAAATTATACCTTAATTTAAAAAGTGTGCTGGGTGTTTATAATAGCCAGGACATGGAAGCAACCTAGATGCCCATCAGCAGATGAATGGATAAGGAAGCTGTGGTACATATACACCATGGAATATTACTCAGCCTTTAAAAAGAATTCATTTGAATCAGTTCTAATGAGATGGATGAAACTGGAGCCCATTATACAGAGTGAAGTAAGCCAGAAAGATAAAGAACATTACAGCATACTAACACATATATATGGAATTTAGAAAGATGGTAATGATAACCCTATATGCAAAACAGAAAAAGAGACACAGATGTATACAACAGACTTTTGGACTCTGTGGGAGAAGGCGAAGGTGGGATGTTTCAAGAGAACAGCATCAAAACATGTATATTATCTAGGGTGAAACAGATCACCAGCCCAGGCTGGATGCATGAGACAGGTGCTCAGGCTTGGTGCACTGGGAAGACTCAGAGGGACTGGGTAGAGAGGGAGGTGGGAGGGGGGATCGGGATGGGGAATACATGTAAATCCATGGCTGATTCATATCAATGTATGACAAAACCCACTGCAATGTTGTGAAGTAATTAGCCTCCAACTAATAAAAATAAATGAAAAAAAAGTGTGCTGGGAAGAACATAAGTTTGTGATCATAGATTTGAAGTTCCCACAACATTCTCTGTTGCCATGTATTAGGTTGAATAGAACTGTATGCATAGATAGCTCCCAAGTCCATCTAAAATCAATTAATAATCAAGGTCTTGATACCCATATCATACTTCTTTTTGAGGACACCTTTGATCAAGTAGCCCTTTACAACTAGTATCATAAAAGAAATAGAGGCATCCATCTCTGCCTCTTCTCCTAGCAGGAATAGAGGGAGGAAGTGAGGGAGGATGAAAGACCGAAATTAATATATACATAACTGACACAGCATGCCTGTAGACAGTTTTTTGGCCACTAGGCATCTATGAATTTATGCTAACCTTAAACTTTGTGCAACATGTGAAAATGAAAAAAGCTCAGTCATGTTCGACAGTCTATGATCCCATGGACTGTGGTCCACCAGGGTCCTCTGCCCATAGAATTCTCCAGGCAAGAATACTAGAGTAGGTAGCCATTCCCTTCTCCAGGGGATTTCCTGACCCAGGGATCAAACCCAGGTCTCCTGCATTGCAGGCAAATTCTTAACCATCTGAGCCATCACAGCACCTGGCAAAATCCCTGTTAGTTTTGGTAATCCCTAATTTACTAAGCCAAGCAAACAGCCATGTCAATGAGGGATTTACTCTAGGCAGCCAAGGCACCATGCATTAGAATCAATAAACATGAAAACATACATAATGCATTCTTTGTAACCTAAGTGATTCTAAATGGGGAATCTTTAAAGCTTAGCAAATTTCAAAAGTATCCCAAGTCATATTTACTTGCCTCATCAGTTGGAGGAATAAGTACAAATTGCTTTTATGCTAAGGATAGGTTATATTCATCATTTTGACTTCAGAAATTTGCCCAAGACTTTGATGTTTCCCTGGATTCACTAAGAACAATAAAACTTTGCTAGTTTACAAATTTCACGTACAACACTTATTCTTTTTTTTTCATTTATATTTATTAGTTGGAGGCTAATTACTTTACAATACTGTAGTGGTTTTTGCCATACATTGACATGAATCAGCCATGGATTTACATGTGTTCCCCATCCCGATCCTCCTTCCCCATCCCATCCCTCTGGGTCTTCCCAGTGCACCAGCCCTGAGTACTTGTCTCATGCATCCAACACTTATTCTTATAACTTGAAACAACTTTTTAAGGGCCCACAAGCAAATAGCACTGTGGAACTAATCAGCTACTATTCCTGCACTAAATATTACAGTCTCAATAGCCTCCATTTACATGGAGAAACAGCACACAACAGAACAATGGAAAACTGCAAAGAATAATTAAATTACTAATTCAATATCTTCTTATACAGGAGTATTACGTGACAAATATTGGAGTATAGTTCAGGAGCCTTGACAAATTCAGAAGGCTTTGTCAATGCTGTGAAAGTATCTGCCTGTTGACCAAACTGGATTACTGGGTATTTGATAAAGGAGGCAGCAAGATAGCTGAGAGGAAGATGAAATGAGGGGTCAAGAGAAGAAGAAATTATAAAGACAGTAGTGTCCAGTTAAGGTAATTATTTTAAAGAAATTTTATTTTGAAGATGAGAAATTGTTAACAGTTTTTGGATCAAGTTAATAGTGCTGATCACCACTATATGATTAAAATGGTGCAAGAGGAAAATTACTCTGCAAGAGTGTATTGGACAGATAATAAAGGGCAAGGGCCAGAGGCAAGGAGATTAGTCTACAGATCAAACAGAAGAGATGGAGGCAGAGCTCTGAAGAAAGAGCAGATGGAGCAGAAGATGACAAAAAGTGGAAGGTGTTGAGATCTTCTGCACAACATAGTACCTGTAGGGTATTATAGCTATGAACTAACAGTAGGGTATATACACTTTGCTTCCCAGGTGGAGCTGTGGTAAAGAATCCTCCTGTCAATGCAGGAGATGCAAGAGATGTGAGTTTCATCCCTGGGTGGAGAAGATCCCCTGGAGAAGGAAATGGCACTCCACTCTAGTATTCTTGCCTGGAAAATTCCATGGACAGAGGAGCCTGGAGGGCTACAGTCAATGGGGTCACAGAGAGTCGGACATGACTGAACACACACTGCACTGCACTGCACTGCATGTGCAAATTAAAATATGTTAAGAAGACAAATTTCATGTTAAGTGTTCTTACCAAAACATACACATAAACACACACAAGAACACAAAACATAAGCTAATATTTGGAGGTGATGAATATATTTAGTACTTTGGTTGTGGCTGTGGTATCACAGATATACATATATGTCCAAACTCATTAAGATGTATATATTAAATGTGTGCAATTTTTTTATATCAATTACATATCAATAAACCTTAAAAAAGGACTACATCCAAGTAAAATAAAACATTACTCTTAAAAAAGTAGAGTGTTCTTCAAAGAAATCTGCACGTTTTGCTAAAAAGGAAAACAAGATGAATCCAGGGCACAAACTAAAGGAACCTCATATGTCAATATATGGCAAAACAAATACAATATTGTAAAAACTGGGGAAAAAAAAGGAACCTTCATGATCATGAAAATTATGGTAACACTGAACATGCTTGTGAGATGAGACTTCAGAAAACAAAGAAATTGCAGAGAGCTGAGATTGCTAAAATTGGAAAAAGATCAGAAGGGAGGTTAGAGAGATTACAACTATTTCCTTTAATGCAAACTTGGTAGAGTATATTTTTGTAAAATAAAAAGATGAAAAATTGAAATAACCTCCCCAAGCAAGGGACTGCCTAAGTCATGTGTTTCCAAACTCTTTTTCTGGGCTCAGAATCTTTGTTCAAAGGACGTCCTACATGAATATGCAAACAATTACTGTGAATGCTCTGACTAAAGGCGAGGGTAGGGGTCTCAAGCTCCACCTCGTGAATGCTCTCCTCCCATCCTAGTGGTAGCTCTTGGAGAGTCTGTATGATCTCAAGAGGTCTCTAAAGCAGAGTTTAAAACGACTCTAAGTCACCCCAAAGAGATGTTTCCTTGTGTGCTTTTGTAAAATATTTCTGAGAATGCTGCTCAAATTTACCCACACAGTAAATATTCTTAAAACACTGCCTCCTCAAACACAAGTCTGGACTTACCATCAACAGAAATCCAATGTACAGTAGGAAAGTGAACATCAATGTACTACCACCATATCGAATGTATGTGGATATTTAGTCATATTTGATTATACCATTTTTAAAGAAATAAAACATCACAGAAACAGTTGGAAATCCCTTTCTCCTCCTTCCCAATCCTTTCCTTCTTCTGCCTTTCCTATCCGAGATAACCACCATTCAGAGCTGGTGTTTATTCCTGCATTAGCAACTTTCTTCTTTTATTCTACATGCATACATCTTTAAACCCATGGTGTTATTTTCTATGTTTCTATAATGTCTGCATTAATACTATATTCAACCTTCTGAGCCTCGATTTTTTCACCCAGGATGATGTTTTCAAGACTTTTTCCGAGCCTTATATCTGGTTTGCTTTTTTTTGTTTTTCATTTATTTTAATTAGTTGGAGGCTAATTACTTCACAACATTGCAGTGGATTTTGTCATACATTGACATGAATCAGCCATGGAGTTACATGTATTCCCCATCCCGATCACCCCTCCCACCTCCCTCTCCACCCGATCCCTCTGGGTCTTCCCAGTGCGCCAGGCCCGAGCACTTGTCTCATGCATCCCACCTGGGCTGGTGATCTGTTTCACTATAGATAATATACAGGCTGTTCTCTCGAAACATCCCACCCTCGCCTTCTCCCATAGAGTCCAAAAGTCTGTTCTGTACATCTGTGTCTCTTTTTCTGTTTCGCATATAGGGTTATCATTACCACCTTTCTAAATTCCATATATATGTGTTAGTATGCTGTAATGGTCTTTATCTTTCTGGCTTACTTCACTCTGTATAATGGGCTCCAGTTTCATCCATCTCATTAGAACTGGTTCAAATGAATTCTTTATAATGGCTGAGTAATATTCCATGGTGTATATGTACCACAGCTTCCTTATCCATTCATCTGCTGATGGGCATCTAGGTTGCTTCCATGTCCTGGCTATTATAAACAGTGCTGTGATGAACATTGGGGTGCACGTGTCTCTTTCAAATCTGGTTTCCTTGGTGTGTGTGCCCAGAAGTGGGATTGCTGGGTCACGTGGAAGTTCTATTTCCAGTTTTTAAGGAATCTCCACACTGTTTTCCATAGCGGCTGTACTAATTTGCATTCCCACCAACAGTGTAAGAGGGTTCCCTTTTCTCCACACCCTCTCCAGCATTTATTGCTTGTAGGCTTTTGGATAGCAGCCATCCTGACTGGCATGTCATGGTACCTCATTGTGGTTTTGATTTGCATTTCTCTGATAATGAGTGATGTTGAGCATCTTTTCATGTGTTTGTCAGCCATCTGTATGTCTTCTTTGGAGAAATGTCTGTTGAGTTCTTTGGCCCATTTTTTGATTGGGTCATTTATTTTTCTGGAGTTGAGCTGGAGGAGTTGCTTGTATATTTTTGAGATTAATCCTTTGTCTGTTGCTTCATTTGCTATTATTTTCTCCCAATCTGAGGGCTGTCTTTTCACCTTGCTTATAGTTTCCTTTGTTGTGCAAAAGCTTTTAAGTTTCATTAGGTCCCATTTGTTTATTTTTGCTTTTATTTCCAATATTCTGGGAGGTGGGTCATAGAGGATCCTGCTGTGATTCATGTTGGAGAGTGTTTTGCCCATGTTCTCCTCTAGGAGTTTTATAGTTTCTGGTCTTACATTTAGATCTTTAATCCATTTTGAGTTTATTTTTGTGTATGGTGTTAGAAAGTGTTCTAGTTTCATTCTTTTACAGGTAGTTGACCAGTTTTCCCAGCACCACTTGTTAAAGAGGTTGTCTTTTTTC
Source organism: Odocoileus virginianus (assembly GCF_023699985.2). Classification (NCBI taxonomy): domain Eukaryota; kingdom Metazoa; phylum Chordata; class Mammalia; order Artiodactyla; family Cervidae; genus Odocoileus; species Odocoileus virginianus. The sequence goes on from NC_069679.1 coordinate 45,973,354, forward strand.
CATTGTATATCCTTGCCTCCTTTGTCGAAGATAAGGTGTCCATAGGTTCGTGGATTTATCTCTGGGCTTTCTATTCTTTTTCATTGATCTATATTTCTGTCTTTGTGCCAGTACCATACTGTCTTGATGACTGTGGCTTTGTAGTAGAGTCTGAAGTCAGGCAGGTTGATTCCTCCAGTTCCATTCTTCTTTCTCAAGATTACTTTAGCTATTCGAGGTGTTTTGTATTTCCATACAAACTGTGAAATTATTTGTTCTAGTTCTGTGAAAAATACCGTTGGTAGCTTGATAGGGATTGCATTGAATCTATAGATGGCTTTGGGTAGAATAGCCATTTTGACAATATTGATTCTTCCAATCCATGAACACGGTATGTTTCTCCATCTGTTTGTGTCCTCTTTGATTTCTTTCATCAGTGTTTTATAGTTTTCTATGTATAGGTCTTTTGTTTCTTTAGGTAGATATACTCCTAAGTATTTTATTCTTTTTGTTGCAATGGTGAATGGTATTGTTTCCTTAATTTCTCTTTCTGTTTTCTCATTGTTAGTGTATAGGAATGCAAGGGATTTCTGTGTGTTAATTTTATATCTTGCCACTTTACTATAGTCGTTGATTAGCTCTAGTAATTTTCTGGTAGAGTCTTTAGGGTTTTCTATGTAGAGGATCATGTCATCTGCAAACAGTGAGAGTTTCACTTCTTCTTTTCCTTTCTGGATTCCTTTTACTTCTTTTTCTGCTCTGATTGCTGTGGCCAAAACTTCCAACACTATGTTGAATAGTAGTGGTGAGAGGGGGCACCCTTGTCTTGTTCCTGATTTCAGGGGAAGTGCTTTCAATTTTTCACCATTGAGGGTGATGCTTGCTGTGGGTTTGTCATATATAGCTTTTATTATGTTGAGGTATGTTCCTTCTATGCCTGCTTTCTGGAGAGTTTTAATCATAAATGAGTGTTGAATTTTGTCAAAGGCTTTCTCTGCATCTATTGAGATAATCATATGGTTTTTATCTTTCAATTTGTTAATGTGGTGTATTACATTGATTGATTTGCAGATATTAAAGAATCCTTGCATTCCTGGGATAAAGCCCACTTGGTCATGGTGTATGATTTTTTTAATATGTTGTTGGATTCTGTTTGCTAGAATTTTGTTAAGGATTTTTGCATCTATGTTCATCAGTGATATTGTCCTGTAGTTTTCTTTTTTTGTGGCATCTTTGTCTGGTTTTGGAATTAGGGTGATGGTGGCCTCATAGAATGAGTTTGGAAGTTTACCTTCTTCTGCAATTTTCTGGAAGAGTTTGAGTAAGATAGGTGTTAGCTCTTCTCTAAATTTTTGGTAGAATTCAGCTGTGAAGCCATCTGGTCCTGGGCTTTTGTTTGCTGGAAGATTTCTGACTACAGTTTCGATTTCCTTGCTTGTGATGGCTCTGTTAAGATCTTCTTTTCTTCCTGGTTCAGTTTTGGAAAGTTATACTTTTCTAAGAATTTGTCCATTTCATCCAAGTTGTCCATTTTATTGGCATAGAGCTGCTGGTAGTAGTCTCTTATGATCCTTTGTATTTCAGTGTTGTCTGTTGTGATCTCTCCATTTTCATTTCTAATTTTGTTAATTTGGTTCTTCTTTGTTTCTTAATAGGTCTTGCTAATGGTTTGTCAATTTTGTTTATCTTTTCAAAAAACCAGCTTTTAGCTTTGTTGATTTTTGCTATGGTCTCTTTAGTTTCTTTTGCATTTGTTTCTGCCCTAATTTTTAAGATTTCTTTCCTTCTACTAACCCTGGGGTTCTTCATTTCTTCCTTCTCTAATTGCTTTAGGTGTAGAGTTAGGTTATTTATTTGACTTTTTTCTTGTTTCTTGATGTAAGCCTGTAATGCTATGAACCTTCCCCTTAGCACTGCTTTTCCAGTGTCCCATAGGTTTTGGGTTGTTGTGTTTTCATTTTCATTCAGTTCTATGCATATTTTGATTTCTTTTTTTATTTCTTCTCTGATTTGTTGGTTATTCAGAAGCGTGTTATTTAGCCTCCATATGCTTGAATTTTTAACAATTTTTTTTTCCTGTAATTGAGATCTAATCTTACTGAACTGTGGTCAGAAAAGATGACTGGAATGATTTCAATTTTTTTGAATTTTCCAAGACTAGATTTATGGCCCAGGATGTGATGATCTATTCTGGAGAAGGTTCCGTGTGCACTTGAGAAAAAGGTGAAGTTGATTGTTTTGGGGTGAAATGTCCTATAGATATCAATTAGGTCTAGCTGGTCCATTGTGTCATTTAAGGTTTGTGTTTCCTTGTTAATTTTCTGTTTAGTTGATCTATCCATAGTTGTGAGCGGGGTATTAAAGTCTCCCACTATTATTGTGTTACTATTAATTTCCTCTTTCATACTCGTTAGCATTTGCCATACATATTGCGGTTCTCCTATGTTGGGTGCATATATATTTATAATTGTTATATCTTCTTCTCGGATTGATCCTTTGATCATTACGTAGTGTCCTTCTTTGTCTCTTTTCACAGCCTTTATTTGAAAGTCGATTTTATCTGATATGAGTATTGCGACTCCTGCTTTCTTTTGGTCTCCGTTTCCGTGAAATATTTTTTTCCAGCCCTTCACTTTTAGTCTGTATGTGTGTCTTGTTTTGAGGTGGGTCTCTTCTAGACAGCATATATAGGGGTCTTGTTTTTGTATCCATTCAGCCAGCCTTTGTCTTTTGGTTGGGGCATTCAACCCATTTACATTTAAGGTAATTATTGATAGGTGTGGTCCCGTTGCCATTTACTTTGTTGTTTGGGGTTCACGTTTATACAACCTTTCTGCATTTCCTGTCTAGAGAAGATCCTTTAGCATTTATTGAAGAGCTGGTTTGGTGGTGCTGAATTCTCTCAGCTTTTGCTTGTCTGTAAAGCTTTTGAATTCTCCTTCATATCTGAATGAGATCCTTGCTGGGTACAGTAATCTAGGTTGTAGGTTATTCTCTTTCATTACTCTAAGTATGTCCCGCCATTCCCTCTGGCCTGGAGGGTTTCTATTGATAGATCAGCTGTTATCCTTATGGGAATCCCTTTGTGTGTTATTTGTTGTTTCTCCCTTGCTGCTTTTAATATTTGTTCTTTGTGTTTGATCTTTGTTAATTTGATTAATATGTGTCTTGGGGTATTTCGTCTTGGGTTTATCCTGTTTGGGACTCTCTGGGTTTCTTGGACTTGGGTGGCTATTTCCTTCCCCATTTTAGGGAAGTTTTCAGCTATTATCTCCTCGAGTATTTTCTCATGGCCTTTCTTTTTGTCTTCTTCTTCTGGGACTCCTATGATTCGAATGTTGGGGCATTTCACAATGTCCCAGAGGTCCCTGAGGTTGTCCTCATTTCTTTTGATCCTTTTTTCTTTTTTTCCTCTCTGCTTCATTTATTTCCACCATTTTATCTTCTACCTCACTTATCCTATCTTCTGTCTCCGTTATTCTACTCTTGGTTCCCTCCAGAGTGTTTTTGATCTCATTTATTGCATTATTCATTTTTAATTGACTCTTTTTTATTTCTTCTTGGTCTTTATTAAACATTTCTTGCATCTTCTCAATCTTTGTCTCCAGGCTATTTATCTGTAACTCCATTTTGTTTTCAAGATTTTGGATCATTTTTACTATCATTATTCTAAATTCTTTTTCAGGTAGATTCCCTATCTCCTCCTCTTTTGTTTGACTTGGTGGGCATTTTTCATGTTCCTTTACCTGTTGGGTATTTCTCTGTCTTTCATCTTGTTTAGATTGCTGTGTCTGGAGTGGGCTTTCTGTATTCTGGAGGTCTGTGGTTCCTTTTTATTGTGGAGGTTTTACCCAGTGGGTGGGGTTGGACGATTGGTTTGTCAAGGTTTCCTGGTTAGGGAAGCTTGCGTCGGTTTTCTGGTGCGTGGAACTAGATTTCTTCTCTCTGGAGTGCAATGGAGTGCCCCGTAATGAGTTTTGAGATGGGTCTATGTGTTAGGTGTGACCTTGGGCAGCCTGTATGTTGACGTTCAGGGCTATGTTCCTGCGTTGCTGGAGAATTTGCGTGGTATGTCTTGCTGTAAAACTTATTGGCTCTTGGGCGGTGATTGGTTTCAGTGTAGGTATGGAGGCTTTTGGATGGTCTCTTATTACTTAATGTTCCATGTAGTCAGCAGTTTTCTGGTGTTCTCAGGTTTTGGGCTTAAGTCTCCTGCCTCTGAATTTCAGTTTTATTCTTCCTGTAGTCTCAAGACTTCTCCAACTATACAGCACTGATAATAAAACTTTTGGGTTAATGGTGAAAAGATTCTCCACAGTGAGGGACACCCAGAGAGGTTCACAGAGTTACATGAAGAAGAGGAGAGGGAGGAGGGAGATAGAGACGAGCAGGAGGAGAAAAAGGGGGATTCAAGAGGAGAGAGACAGATCTACGCAGTTGTCTGTTCCCAGAGTGTTCTCTGTAGCCCAAACACCCACAAAGATTCACAGAATTGGACTGGGAAGAGAAGTGGAAAGGAGGAAATAGAGGTGTTCTGAGGTAGAAAATGGAGAGTCAAGATTGGGAGAGAGTAATCAACACACTCCTGAATAAAAATGGGAACTGAATATTGGATTCTTAAATGTCCACAACTTATATCATATACTCAAAAACAAAAATTAAAAATCTAGAGTAGAGGTTAGACTCTTAAAAATACAATATTAAAAACAAAAACAAAAACACACAAAAAATTTAGAAATATATATGAAGTTCGGTTTAAAAATAGGGCTTCTCTTTTTTTTTTTTTTGCAAGGTTATAGTGTAATGAAAATGAAAATTAAGGAGCAGTAGAGGAGTAATAGAGGACTTTAAAAGGAAATAAGAGAAAAAGAAAAATAGAAAAAAAAAAAAGAGAAAAAGGGAAAAAAAACAAGATAAAATATTTTTCCTAATTAAAAAAAATCATAAAAATCTATGAAAATGAAAGTTAAGGAGTAATGGGGGAGTAATAGGGAATTTTAAAAGAAAATAAAAGAGAAAAAAGAAAAAAAATTTTTTTAATTAAAAAAAAAGTAAAAATATATCTAGGAATTTCTCTGGAGCTGTTGCGGTCAGTGTGGTTTCGGTTAAGTTTCAGATAGCTCCTTGTTCCAGCTTACACTTCTCGATATCTACAGGCCCCTTCCGGTGTAGTCGGTGTTATCGACAGGGATTTTAATCTGTTGCACCGGTCCCTTCTGAAGCGGTTCCCTTTGTTTATTTGGCTTCTGTTTGCCGGTCTCTTCAGTGCCTAATTTCTGCCCTGACACAGGCGGGCGGAGGTGGTCTCTTATTCAGATTGCTAGTTCCGTCGTGCTGCGGGGAGGGACTGGCGCTGTTTTCCCCCGTCTACGCTGCTCAGGCTCCCGGCTGTTCTATATGGTGCATGCCCTGCACTGCGCGCGGTTCCAGCCCTCCGGTGTTCCACAAAAGCGAGGAACAAAAAGCAGCGCCTGTGTTTTGTGCCTTCCCCGACCTAGCGCTTCAGGCAGCCAGGAGCTTGACGGGCGCACTCTTGACGGGCGCACTCTCCCCGGGTGCGGCATGCCTTCTCCCCTCCGTGGTCCCAGTCTCAGTTTCCACCCGCACCAGTCGGGTGCTTCCCACCCCCCCCCCCGCCCCGCCCGCGTCCCCAGCCCCAGCCCCCGCCCGCACCGGTTGGGTGCCTGCGCCCTGTGTCTCTCCGCGACCCTCCCGGCGGATGTCGACCATCCAGAATCTCAGGAAGTCTTTGGTGAGAAACTGGAGGCCTGTTTGCAGTGCCGTAGAGGATGCTGTCCTTGGGGCCAAGCCTGCCCCTTTCCCCTCCCCCCTGCCTCCTGCCTTCGGGGATGGGCCAGTCCGCAGCCTGCGAGCTCTTCTCTGGACTTGCTCGGACCCTTTGTTCTGCGGACGGCCAGCAGTGTGTTCGGGCAGTTAATTTTCTCTCTCTCTTGCTATCCCACAGTTTAAGTTGGTAACTCGCAAAAGCTCCCTCTGATTGTCCTCAGGGCACTCAGGCCCGGTCCTTACCCTAAGCAATGCCACCCGCTTCTCTCCGTTCCGCCCCCACTTGCTGGTCTGGTTTGCTTATTTTAAGAGCTAAATATTCTATTGTCTAAATATCCTACATTTATTAACTTCCCTACTGTGGACATTTAGTTTGCTTCCAATTTTTCACTATTACAAAAAAATGTTATAATGACCAATCTGTATTTGTCATACTGTGTGCACATTTTTCAAGACATTTTCTTAGGATATAACTGAAGTGGAATTACTGAGCATACACAAACAATCTTGATCTTTTTAGCCTCAGCTCAGTTATCACATGCTTTGAGAGAAGTCACCTGACCTGGTTGAGCAGAGTTAAGAGCTTTCCCTTCTCTCATTCCAAAAGATGTTGCAAACATCTCTATCATGTCCTGTACTCACCGTAAGGGTATAAGTGTCTGTCTGTGTGCCTGTCCCCCCCAAGTGAGCCATGATCACCCGGAGGGCAGGAATCCTATGCCTAGTACACAGTAGGTTCTTAATTAGTGCCTGCTGAATAAAATCTGAAGTTAACTGACCCCCCCAAAAAGTGTTGTACATATATACAATGGAATATTACCTGGCCATAAAAAAGAACAAAATAATGCCATTTGCAGCATCAGAGATGAACCTAGAGATTGTCATATCTAGAGATTATCATACAAGTGAAGTAAGCCAGACAAGAGAAAGACAGATAAATAATACTGCTTATGTGTGGAATAAAAAAAAAGGTGGTACAAATGAACTTATTTACAAAACAGAAATAGAGTCACACATGCAGAAAACAAACTTACAGTTACCAGTGAGGAAACAGGGGTGGGAGGGATAAATTGGGAGATTGGGATAGACATATTACACCGCTATATATAAAATAGCTATTAGGACCTACTGTATAGCACAGGGAACTCTACTCAATACTCTGTAATGACCTATATGGAAAAAGAACCTAAAAAAGAGTGGCTATGTACATATGTATCTAAACTGATTCATTTTGCTCTACAGCAGAAACTAACACATTATTAATCAACTATACTCCAATAAAAATTATTTTAAAAAGAAGTCCCTTGAATGTGTCTGAAGTTATGGGAATGGCAGTATAAACTCCAGGAAACGGCCCAGATTCCACCCAGGGAGCTGTACATAAGCCCAGAAAGAAAGAACGTGACACGACTAGTGGCTTAGTCGTGTCCAACTCTGTGCGACCCCATGGACGGAGGAGCCTCCATTCATAGGAATCACCAGGCAAAAATACTTGAGTGAATTACCGTCTCCTTCTCCAGACATATGCCCAGGAAAGGGCCCAAATCAAGAATTTCAAAGGAAAGGGATTGTACAAAATCTGAGGAAAATATGGAAATGAATCCAGGTCACTTCTGGTCATATTGCAAACCCAATACCTTAGAGGACCTCATTATAGGTAAAAAAAAAAAAAAAAAAAAAAAATTAAGTACTAAAAGTAATAAAGACATTAGTCCAAAGCAAAAAAACCAAGGTATAAGGTCAAAAGTAATAAACAGAGGAAGGACCAATTGCTAAGGCTAATAAAAATACTGAAGTATTATAGGTATTTAAATGTCAAATTTCTTTTGCCTTAAAAGCATATATTTTTCAGATGTGTGGCTTCATGAGTAAACCCACACTCCCAGATCTTCTTAGCAGGCATGTGGACTGGAGTATCCTTATTTGATGACATCTAGCATAATGATAATTGTGAACAACTTTTGACCCATCAATACTACTGCTAGAATTTGTCCTGTAAATAAATATGTTTATAAAATCATTAAACAATTACAGTGGTAAAGCTGTAGACAGCCTAAATGCTCAACAACAGAGGAATACATAAATTATCCAACATCCACTGAATGGCATACTGTATGGTCATTAAAAATAAGTTAGTTACACCTGGAAAGAAGTCACACAATGTGTTGTGAAAATATGCTGTACTAAATCATAAAAGCAAGGAATAAGGCAATATAAATAAATATGATTCCATTTTATAAAAATGTATACACATGCTTAAAACTCAACATTCAGAAAACTACAATCACGGCATCTGGTCCCATCACTTCATGGCAAATTGATGGGGAAACAAAGGAAACAGTGAGAGACTTTATCTTGGGGGGCTCCAAAATCACTGCAGATGGTGACCACAGCCATGAAATTAAAAGACACTTGCTCCTTGGAAGAAAAGCTATGACCAACCTAGACATCATATTAAAAAGCAGAGATTCAGTTCAGCTCAGTTCAATCGCTCAGTCATGTCTGACTCTTTGCAACCCCATGAACTGCAGCACGCCAGGCTTCCCTGTCCATCACCAACTCCCAGAGTCCACCCAAACCCATGTCCATCGAGTTGATGATGCCATCCAACCATCTCATATTCTCTCATGCCCTTCTCCTCCTGCCCTCAATCTTTCCCAGCATCAGGGTTTTTTCCAATGAGTCAACTCTTTGCATCAGGTGGCCAAAGTATTGGAGTTTCAGCTTCAACATAAGTCCTTCCAATGAACACCCAGGACTGATCTCCTTTAGGATGGACTGGTTGGATCTCCTTGCAGTCCAAGGGACTCTCGAGAGTCTTCTCCAACACCACAATTCAAAAGCATCAATTCTATGGTGCTCAGCTTTCTTTATAGTCCAACTCTCACATCCATACATGACCACTAGAAAAACCATACCCTTGACTAGATGGACCTTTGTCAACAAAGTAATGTCTCTGCTTTTTAATATGCTATCTAGGTTGGTCATAACTTTCCTTCCAAGGAGTAAGTGTCTTTTAATTTCACGGCTGCAATCACCATCTGCAGTGATTTTGGAGCCCAGAAAAACAAAGTCAGTGACTGTCTCCACTGTCTCATCTATTTGCCATGAAGTGATGGAACTGGATGCCATGATCTTAGTTTCCTGAATGTTGAATTTTAAGCCAACTTTTTCACTCTCCTCTTTCACTTTCATCATGAGGCTCTTTAGTTCTTCTTCACTTTCTGCCATAATGGTGGTGTCATCTGCATATCTAAGGTAATTGATATTACTCCCAGCAATCTTGATTCCAGCTTGTGCTTCCTCCAGCTCAGCGTTTCTAATGATGTACTCTGCATATAAGTTAAATAAGCAAGGTGACAATATACAGCCTTGACATACTCCTTTTCCTATTTGGAACCAGTCTGTTGCTCCATGTCCAGTTCTAACTGTTGCTTCCTGACCTGCATATAGGTTTCTCAAGACATAGATCAGGTGGTCTAGTATTCACATCTCTTTCAGAATCCTCCACAGTTTATTGTGATCCACATAGTCAAAGGCTTTGGCAGAGTCAATAAAGCAGAAATAGATGTTTTTCTGGAACTCTCTTGATTTTTTGATGATCTGATGGATGTTGGCAATTTGATCACTGGTTCATCTGTCTTTTCTAAATCCAGCTTGAACATCTGGAAGTTCACAGTTCACATACTGTAGAAGCCTGGCTTGGAGAATTTTGAGCATTACTTTACTAGTGTGTGAGATGAGTGCAACTGTGCAGTAGTTTGAGCATTCCTTGGCATTGCCTTTCTTTGGGATTGGAATGAAAACTGACCTTTTCCTGTCCTGTGGCCACTGCTGAGTTTTCCAAATTTGCTGGCATATTGAGTGCAGCACTTTCACATGATCATCTTTTCAGATTTAAAATAGCTCAACTGGAATTCCATCACCTCCACTAGCTTTGTTCATAGTGATGCTTCCTAAGGCCCACTTGACTTCACATTCCAGGATGTCTGGCTCTAGGTGAGTGATCACACTATCGTGATTATCTGGGTCATGAAGATCTTTTTTGTACAGTTCTTCTGTGTATTCTTGCCACCTCTTCTTAATATCTTCTGCCTCTGTTAGGTCCACACCACTTCTGTCTTTTATTGAGCCATCTTTGCATGAAATGTTCCCTTGGTATCTCTAATTCTCTTGAAGAGACCTCTAGTCTTTCCTGTTCTATTGTTTTCCTCTATTTCTTTGCATTGATCACTGAAGAATGCAATATCTTGGCATTTGGATTGGATATATCACTTATCTCTCCTTGCCAGTCTTTGGAACTCTGCATTCAAATGGGTATATCTTTCCTTTTCTCCTTTGCTTTTCACTTCTCTTCTTTTCACAGCTATTTTTAAGGCCTCCTCAGACAGCCATTTTGCTTTTTTACATTTCTTTTTCTTGGGGATGGTACTTTGCCCCAAAGGTCCATATAGTCAAAGCTGTGGTTTTTCCAGTAGTCATGTATGGATGTAAGAGTTGAACTATAAAGAGAACTGAGCACTGAAGAATTGATGCATTTAATTTGTGATGTTGGAGAAGACTCTTGAGAGTCCCTTGGACTGCAAGGAGATCCAACCCAGTCCATCCTAAAGGAAATCAGTGCTGAATATTCATTGGAAGGACTGATGCTGAAGCTGAAACTCCAATACTTTGGCCACCTGATGTGAAGAACTGACTCATTGGAAAAGACCCTGATGCTGGGAAAGATTGAAGGCGAGAGGAGAAGGGGATCACAGAGGATGAGATGGTTGGATGGCATCACTGACTCAATGGACATGAATTTGAGTAGACTCTGGGAGTTGGTGATGGACAGGGAGGCCTGGCATGCTGCAGTCCATAGCATTGCAAAGAGTTGGACATGACTGAGCAACTGAACTGAACTGATATACATGCTGAAAAAGAAACTGTGAACTATCAGAAAAATAATAATAATAAAACCATTTTGTTTTGCAGGTTTGTTACATAAAGATTTCAAATAAAATATTTCTGATAAAAAAAAAGAAAATCAACAATTTGGGTTTTGAAAAGTAGAGGGGGAGTAGAATTAGCTTTCACTACTTATTTATGCCTTTTGGTATTATTTAAATTTATATTTATGTGTTGTGTTATCTTTATTTTTATATTTGTAAATATTTTAAAAATGAATTACTTGGGGTAGGTTGTGATGTTAATCTATCTTAACATTATGATTGCTTTTACATCCCAAGAAGAGAATAAGGTGAACAATAATGTAACCCTCTCATAGCCCACAAGGAATGCTGCAGTCTAAGCTACTTGTCCAGACCCTGACTCATTTCCTAGCCTCCACATTGAATTAATACAGCACATCCCAACAAGGAACGATAAGAAAGTGAGCTATCCTTTGCTCAAAGACACTGAGTTTCTCTGCATTTGAATAAGCTCTGAGAATTCTCTGCAGCTTTTCCAGGCTAATCAGAACTCTCCTCAACTCAGGTATCACTTCAATTCATTTTTTAAAATCAACACTAATGGACAAAATACAAGGCAATTAAGTTCAGGACTACATTTCTTTAATATTTAGGTAACCAACTTAGTACAAACAACAGTTGCTGTCTTTTGACTATTTGAATTCGCATCCATTCAAGCTGGGGTGACAGACTTGGGTTTTATCTTGTGTACAAATAGAACAAAGCCCATTTAACTCTAATCAAATGTCCTCCTAAGAGCTCCCTCTCCCTCTTCTCTTGTGTACAAGCCCATCCTAGCAGGGGTTGATGTATCCCTATGGGATTTAGTGCAATATTTTGTCATTCTGATTGAAATGTGTGCTGTCTGGTCCCTATAGTTTAATTTAGAACAATTAAGGTTCAGGGTACATGAGCTGGCAAAGCACATTACAAACAATGGCTGCAGAATAAACTACAAATCAATCCACACTAAATCACCCTAAAAATCCCTGCCAGTGCTGCAGAACTATCCCCATTCCAGCTCTTCCTCCTCTCCCCCTCCACCTTCACCACAATAAGGAAATCTCCATTGTTCAGTTTAGTAATGATTTTGCAGAAGCATTCATCCTTCCAAACGTAAAACTTCACAATCTTGGGCTGGGGTCAAGGGCAGATAAGAGAAAGATGCTGAAACAGGTGTAGCTCAATTCATAATTATTTTGTCCCACAAACAGGGAATATATTTTCTGTTTCCCAACTCTGATATTGACACATTATGGAAACATGTCACCATTCCAGGCCGACTTAACTTATAGGAAATATTTGCTCTTTGGTTCATCTTCTTGTTTATTTTCACTCCTGACTGACTCCTTTCTTCCACCCTACTATAGACATCTACCCCATAAAGCTACTTGGTCAAAGAGAATAAACTACCCCATAAAGGAATCTTATACAACCTAAAAATATTCTATAAACTCACCTTCTGCATCTGCTATTATTTTATAAATGGAAGAGGGCAACGATAAGCAGTTCTTCCTGTTGTTCCCTCCCGGTGAGCACACTGCAGGACTGGTACAGACCACATTTCCAAATGCCAAGGAAGTTATAAAGGTACATCACATGGCATCAAAATTTTAAATGTGTACAACCTTCCACCTAGCAATTCTACTATTATATTTTTTCCCAATAGAACCCTTTCCTCAAAAAGGGAAGATAGGTATGTGAACATTTCTTGGAATGTTGTAAAGTGAAAAAATTATAACCAACTCAAATTTCCACCAAGAGGGCAATAAATACAATCCTGTGATAGAAAGTCTGCAGCCCTTAAAGAGAAATGTACATCTATATGAACTGTTTCAGAAAAATTATCTTAAAATACAGCTAAGTTTAAAAATTACTTGTAGAATAGGTTGAATAGTATGAACCCATTTTTGTAAAATGCACATATGTTAGTATATGTAAGTTTAAAATCAGGGACAATAGATACAAAATCCATAATAATTGATATCCCTGGGGTGGAATTTCAAGGGAATTTTTTTGTTTATTTTGGTATTAATTTTTTACAAGAAACATATTACTTTTCTAATCAGCAAATATATACTTATATAAATATGAATATATATTAGTAAAGTCTCATTTCTCTATCCATTCACCCTTCAACAGTTATTAAAAACCTGTTGAGGGAATATATGTATACTCATAGCTGAATCACACTGTTGTACAGCAGAAACCAACACAACATTCTAAAGCAATTATCCTCCAATGAAAAATTTTAAAAATAATAAAAGTTTTTAAAAAACCTGTTGACCTGCTAGGTATCACTGTGGCAGGTTCTGAGAATATAACAAGACTTCGTAGAGGTTAAAGAAGTAGATGGGAAACACCACTCTTAAGTATATCCCCTTTAGAGCCCAGAATCTTGGATTGGCTTGCCAGTCAAGCAAGATAAAGAATGCAAATAATGACCCTGATCAATTCAAGTTCTTTGTCTTCCCCTAAATTACTTACTATGGATACACATAATGATGACAGCTGTCACTCCACAACTCAGGGGCTGGTCACTTAAGATCCCTCAAGCCTCTGGATGCTCAAATCTTCTTGGGGCTCACTAACAGTAGAACTATATTCATTAGCATTTATTCAGCACCTATTATGCATTCAGCACCTATTCAGCATGTTAGACACTGCACCAAATCCTATACTCACATTATCTCATGTCATCCTCAAAGCAGCCTTACCAAATAGTTACCATCACATATAGTCTCTCTTTTTACTTAATGTAAATGACTGGAGATATCTGCCATGGTCATCCAACTAACACATAGCAGAACCAAGTAATGCATACAGCCCAAATCTCCAAACCGTTATGACAATGCTGAGCATACAGCAGGTGCTCACACCAGAAGTGGTCACTGCAATAGCTGGTAGTTCTAGTACTATTTGCTAAGCTGTCAGCCTGTGAAAGGAAACTGATGAAGCAAGGGAAAAACAAAACATAATTATGAGATTTTGGAAAGTCCATGCCAGTATCCTGTCAAATTCATGATTTATGAAAAGTGTTAATGAAGTATAAACAATTCCAGATGGGTCATTCAATCAAGCTCTTGATGGTGCACTTTCACTGTTTGGAATCCAGTAGCTACTGAATAGAATACTAATTTCTTACGGGAGAAAACTTCAGACTGAATTATGTTGTAATTATGAACTCAGGAAGAGGGCTGGCATATAAGCTTGTCTATGTGCTGAGCATGTGTGTTGGCTACAAGACCAATACTATTTCATCAAGCCCTCATTGAATGCAGGATGCTCTGAATGCAAGTACAAACTTGATTACAGGATTTGAAATGTGAACTTACCTCACTATCAGTTTCCTTCCAGCAAATGAGGACACTGGAGCTGCCTACCTCAAAGTGTGACAATGTGTGGAAGCCAAGGCAACAGGCAATTTTTGCTGGTCTCCTGCTCTTAAACCTCAAGGTTCAACTTCCCCCCAATTTCATTCAGTGAATAATCACCAAGCACCTATCATATGACAGAAACTATGTTTCAACACAAAGTCAAAAATGTACATCTCTACCCTTAAGTAGTTCAAAATCTGGTCATGAAGTTCAGTTCTAACAAGGAGTCTACAGATAGTTTCCTAGAGAGTACACATTTAGCACACCACTCCCTTCTGGAGAATCATTAAAGGCTGCCTATCTATGCCCAGATTTCAAATATAAAATCTAACCCAAAGCATGACCTCTCTCCTTGAACAGTTCAGATCAGTGGCTCAGTCATGTCTGACTCTTTGCAACCCCACAGACTGCAGCATGCCAGGCTTCCCTGTCCATCACCAACTCCCCGAGTTCACTCAAACTCACGTCCATAGAGTCAGTGGTGCCATCAAACCATCTCATCCTTTATCATCCCCTCCTCCTCCTCCCTTCAGTCTTTCCCAGCATCAGGGTCTTTCAGAATGAGTAAGTTCTTCGCATCAGGTGGCCAAAGTATTGGAATTTCAGCTTCAGCATCAGTCCTTCCAATAAATATTCAGCACTGATTTCCTTTAGGATGGACTGGTTCGATCTCCTTGCAGTCTAAGGGACCATAAAAAGTCTTCCCCACCCAAAACCTGTGGACACTGGAAAAGCAGTGCTAAGGGGAAGGTTCATAGCATTACAGGCTTACATCAAGAAACAAGAAAGAAGTCAAATAAATAACCTAACTCTACACCTAAAGCAATTAGAGAAGGAAGAAATGAAGAACCCCAGGGTTAGTAGAAGGAAAGAAATCTTAAAAATTAGGGCAGAAACAAATGCAAAAGAAACTAAAGAGACCATAGCAAAAATCAACAAAGCTAAAAGCTGGTTTTTTGAAAAGATAAACAAAATTGCCAAACCATCAGCAAGACCTATTAAGAAACAAAGAAGAACCAAATTAACAAAATTAGAAATGAAAATGGAGAGATCACAACAGACAACACTGAAATACAAAGGATCATAAGAGACTACTACCAGCAGCTCTATGCCAATAAAATGGACAACTTGGATGAAATGGACAAATTCTTAGAAAAGTATAACTTTCCAAAACTGAACCAGGAAGAAAAGAAGATCTTAACAGAGCCATCACAAGCAAGGAAATCGAAACTGTAGTCAGAAATCTTCCAGCAAACAAAAGCCCAGGACCAGATGGCTTCACAGCTGAATTCTACCAAAAATTTAGAGAAGAGCTAACACCTATCTTACTCAAACTCTTCCAGAAAATTGCAGAAGAAGGTAAACTTCCAAACTCATTCTATGAGGCCACCATCACCCTAATTCCAAAACCAGACAAAGATGCCACAAAAAAAGAAAACTACAGGACAATATCACTGATGAACATAGATGCAAAAATCCTTAACAAAATTCTAGCAAACAGAATCCAACAACATATTAAAAAAATCATACACCATGACCAAGTGGGCTTTATCCCAGGAATGCAAGGATTCTTTAATATCTGCAAATCAATCAATGTAATACACCACATTAACAAATTGAAAGATAAAAACCATATGATTATCTCAATAGATGCAGAGAAAGCCTTTGACAAAATTCAACACTCATTTATGATTAAAACTCTCCAGAAAGCAGGCATAGAAGGAACATACCTCAACATAATAAAAGCTATATATGACAAACCCACAGCAAGCATCACCCTCAATGGTGAAAAATTGAAAGCACTTCCCCTGAAATCAGGAACAAGACAAGGGTGCCCCCTCTCACCACTACTATTCAACATAGTGTTGGAAGTTTTGGCCACAGCAATCAGAGCAGAAAAAGAAGTAAAAGGAATCCAGAAAGGAAAAGAAGAAGTGAAACTCTCGCTGTTTGCAGATGACATGATCCTCTACATAGAAAACCCTAAAGACTCTACCAGAAAATTACTAGAGCTAATCAACGACTATAGTAAAGTGGCAAGATATAAAATTAACACACAGAAATCCCTTGCATTCCTATACACTAACAATGAGAAAACAGAAAGAGAAATTAAGGAAACAATACCATTCACCATTGCAACAAAAAGAATAAAATACTTAGGAGTATATCTACCTAAAGAAACAAAAGACCTATACATAGAAAACTATAAAACACTGATGAAAGAAATCAAAGAGGACACAAACAGATGGAGAAACATACCGTGTTCATGGATTGGAAGAATCAATATTGTCAAAATGGCTATTCTACCCAAAGCCATCTATAGATTCAGTGCAATCCCTATCAAGCTACCAACGGTATTTTTCACAGAACTAGAACAAATAATTTCACAGTTTGTATGGAAATACAAAACACCTCGAATAGCTAAAGTAATCTTGAGAAAGAAGAATGGAACTGGAGGAATCAACCTGCCTGACTTCAGACTCTACTACAAAGCCACAGTCATCAAGACAGTATGGTACTGGCACAAAGACAGAAATATAGATCAATGAAAAAGAATAGAAAGCCCAGAGATAAATCCACGAACCTATGGACACCTTATCTTCGACAAAGGAGGCAAGGATATACAATGGAAAAAAGACAACCTCTTTAACAAGTGGTGCTGGGAAAACTGGTCAACTACCTGTAAAAGAATGAAACTAGAACACTTTCTAACACCATACACAAAAATAAACTCAAAATGGATTAAAGATCTAAATGTAAGACCAGAAACTATAAAACTCCTAGAGGAGAACATGGGCAAAACACTCTCCAACATGAATCACAGCAGGATCCTCTATGACCCACCTCCCAGAATATTGGAAATAAAAGCAAAAATAAACAAATGGGACCTAATGAAACTTAAAAGCTTTTGCACAACAAAGGAAACTATAAGCAAGGTGAAAAGACAGCCCTCAGATTGGGAGAAAATAATAGCAAATGAAGCAACAGACAAAGGATTAATCTCAAAAATATACAAGCAACTCCTCCAGCTCAACTCCAGAAAAATAAATGACCCAATCAAAAAATGGGCCAAAGAACTCAACAGACATTTCTCCAAAGAAGACATACAGATGGCTGACAAACACATGAAAAGATGCTCAACATCACTCATTATCAGAGAAATGCAAATCAAAACCACAATGAGGTACCATGACATGCCAGTCAGGATGGCTGCTATCCAAAAGCCTACAAGCAATAAATGCTGGAGAGGGTGTGGAGAAAAGGGAACCCTCTTACACTGTTGGTGGGAATGCAAATTAGTACAGCCGCTATGGAAAACAGTGTGGAGATTCCTTAAAAACTGGAAATAGAACTTCCACGTGACCCAGCAATCCCACTTCTGGGCATACACACCAAGGAAACCAGATTTGAAAGAGACACGTGCACCCCAATGTTCATCACAGCACTGTTTATAATAGCCAGGACATGGAAGCAACCTAGATGCCCATCAGCAGATGAATGGATAAGGAAGCTGTGGTACATATACACCATGGAATATTACTCAGCCATTATAAAGAATTCATTTGAACCAGTTCTAATGAGATGGATGAAACTGGAGCCCATTATACAGAGTGAAGTAAGCCAGAAAGATAAAGACCATTACAGCATACTAACACATATATATGGAATTTAGAAAGGTGGTAATGATAACCCTATATGCGAAACAGAAAAAGAGACACAGATGTACAGAACAGACTTTTGGACTCTGTGGGAGAAGGCGAGGGTGGGATGTTTCGAGAGAACAGCCTGTATATTATCTATAGTGAAACAGATCACCAGCCCAGGTGGGATGCATGAGACAAGTGCTCGGGCCTGGCGCACTGGGAAGACCCAGAGGGATCGGGTGGAGAGGGAGGTGGGAGGGGTGATCGGGATGGGGAATACATGTAACTCCATGGCTGATTCATGTCAATGTATGACAAAATCCACTGCAATGTTGTGAAGTAATTAGCCTCCAACTAATAAAAATAAAAAATAAAAAAATAAAAAAGAGTCTTCCCCAAAACCACAGTTCAAACGCATCAATTCTTCGGTGCTCAGCTTTCTTTATAGTCCAACTCTCATATCCATACATGACTACTGGAAAAATCACAGCTACTAGGTGGACCTATTTTGGCAAAGTAATGTCTCTGCTTTTTAATATGCTGTCTAGGTTGGTCATAGCTTTTCTTCCAAGGAGCAAGTGTCTTTTAGTTTCATGGCTGCAGTCACTATCTGCAGTGATTTTGGAGGCCCCCACCAAAAAAAAGTCTCTCACTTTCCACTGTTTCCCCATCTATTTGCCAGGAAGTGATGGGACCACATGCCATGATCTTACTTTTCTGAATGTTGAGCTTTAAGCCAACTTTTTCACCCTTCTCTTTCATTTTCATCAAGAGGTTCTTTAGTTCATCTTTGCTTTCTGCCATAAGGGTGGTATCATCTGCATATCTGAGGTTATTGGTTTCTCCCGAGAATCTTGATTCCAGCTTATATTTCATCCAGCCCAGAATTTCTCATGATGTACTCTGCTTATAAGTTAAGTAAGCAGGGTGACAATATACAGCCTTGATGTATTCCTTTCCCGATTTGGAACCAGTCTGTTGTTCCATGTCCAGTTCTAACTGTTACTTCTTGCCTGCAAACAAATTTCTCAGGGGGCAGGTCAGATGGTCTGGTATTCCCATCTCTTTGAGAATTTACCACAGTTTGTGTGATCCACACAGTCAGAGACTTTGGCGTAGTCAATAAAGCAGAAGTAGATGTTTTTCTGGAACTCTCTTGCTTTTTCAGTGATCCAGCAGATGTTGGCAATTTGATCTCTGGTACCTCTGCCTTTTCTAAATCCAGCTTGAACATCTGGAAGTTTACAGTTCACATACTGTTGAAGCCTGGTTTGGAGAATTTTGAGCATTACCTTCCTAGTGTGTGAGATAAGTGCAACTGTGTGGTAGTTTGAGCATTCTTTGGCATTGCCTTTCCTTAGGATTGGAATGAAAACAGACTTTTTCCAGGCCTGTGGCCACTGCTGAGTTTTCCAAATTTGCTGACATATTGAGTGCAGCACTTTCACATGATCATCTTTTCAGATTTAAAATAGCTCAACTGGAATTCCATCACCTCCACTAGCTTTGTTCATAGTGATGCTTCCTAAGGCCCACTTGACTTCACATTCCAGGATGTCTGGCTCTAGGTGAGTGATCACACCATCATGATTATCTGGGTCATGAAGATCTTTTTTGTACAGTTCCTCTGTGTGTTCTTGCCACCTCTTCTTAATATCTTCTACTTCTGTTAGGTCTCTACCATTCCTGTCCTTTATTGAGCCCATCTTTGCATGAAATGTTCCCTTGGTATCTCTAATTTTCTTGAAGAGATCTCTAGTCTTTCCCATTCTATTTTTCTCCTCTATTTCTTTGCACTGATCACTGAAGAAGGCTTTCTTATCTCTCCTTGCTAGTCTTTAGAACTCTGCATTCAAATGGGTATATCTTCCCTTTTCTCCTTTGCTTTTTGCTTCTCTTCTTTTCTCAGCTATTTTGTAAGGCCTCCTCAAACAGCCATTTTGCTTTTTGCATTTCTTTTTCTTGGGGATGGTCTTGATCCCTGTCTCCTGTACAAGGTCACGAACCTCCATCCATAGTTCATCAAGCACTCTGTCTACCAATCTAGTCCCTTAAATCTATTTCTCACTTCCACTGTATAATCATAAGGGATTTGATTTAGGTCATATCTGAATGGTCTAGAGCTTTTCCCCACTTTCTTCAATTTAAGTCTGAATTTGGCAATAAGGAGTTCCTGATCGGAGCCACAGTCAGCTCCCAGTCTTATTTTTGCTGACTGTATAGAGCTTCTCCATCTTTGACTGCAAAGAATATAATCAATCTGATTTTGGTGTTGACCATCTGGTGATGTTCATGTGTATAGTCTTCTCTTGTGTTGCTGGAAGAGGGTGTTTGCTATGAAAAGTGAGTTCTCTTGGCAAAACTCTATTAGCTTTGCCCTGCTTCATTCTGTACTTCAATGCCAAATTTGCCTGTTACTCCAGGTGTTTCTTGACCTTCTACTTTTTCATTCCAGTCCCCTATAATGAAAAGGACAACTTTTTTGGGTGTTAGTTCTAGAAGATCTTGAAGGTCTTCACAGAACCATTCAACTTCGCTTCTTCAGCGTTACTGGTCAGGGTATAGACTTGGATTACCATGATATTGAATGGCTTGCCTTGAAAACGAACAGAGACCATTCTGTCATTTTTGAGATTGCATCCAAGTACTGCATTTTGGACTCTTTTGTTGACTATGATGGCTATTCCATTTCTTCTAAGGGATTCCTGCCCACTACAAATGGGGAAATTGGGGAGTTATCATTAAAATATTCTTCCTGTTCTCATAATGAAGTTAGTCTTCTTTTGTGGAAGTTAGTCGCTCAGTTGTGTCTGACTCTTTGCGACCCCATGGA
This sequence comes from Odocoileus virginianus, assembly GCF_023699985.2. Taxonomy (NCBI): domain Eukaryota; kingdom Metazoa; phylum Chordata; class Mammalia; order Artiodactyla; family Cervidae; genus Odocoileus; species Odocoileus virginianus. The sequence continues at coordinate 45,993,923 of NC_069679.1, forward strand.
CTATACAGTCCATGGAATTCTCCAGGCCAGAATACTGGAGTGGGTAGCCTTTCCCTTCTCCAGGGGATCTTCCCAACCCAGGGATCAAACTCAGGTCTCCCACATTGCAGGTGGATTCTTTACCAGCTGAACCACAAGGAAAGTCCTACTCTCCTTTTGCTTACTATCAAATTGCCAGTTTCTCATATGTTCCTGGTGTTTTTCAAACCAAATAGGTCCTTGGAAGCCACATATTCAACCCCTCACTTTCCAGATAATCAAAGTGCCATGCAGAGAGAAAATATTATCTGTCAGTTGAACATCCACCCACTTAACTTATTTGATTAATATTTATTGAACATATATTGTATGCCAGCACTATTCTAGGCCCTGGAGAAACTGACGAAAGTCCCAACCCTCATAGAGTTTACACTGTAATGGGGGAGAAAGACAATAAACAACTAAGCAAATGAAAATATGCTATAATTTATGGGTTATATATGTTTATATAATACACATAAGAAGATATGAGTGTGATGAAGAAAAAAGGAGTAAAAAGATAGTGAAGTTGGCATGTTATTTTAGATATTATGTCAGGGAAACAGAACAAGTACTAAGAACTCAGTACTAAGGTCCTGGGGCAAAAATGACCTTAGCATGCTTAGGGGACCAGGTGAAGATTGGTGTCCCTTGAGCATGGCATATGAGGAGTAGGAGAGTTTAAAGAAGTAGAAATGGGTCATATTTTAGAGCCAGGTGAGGATTCCCAGGTGGCACAAGCAGTAAAGCACCCACCTGCCAATGCAGGAGACATAAGAGATGTGGGTCCCCCTGGGTCAGGAAGATCCCCCGGAGAAGAGCATGGAAAACCACTGCAGTATTCTTGCCTGGAGAACCCCATGGACAGAGGAGCCTGCTGAGCCGCTATGAGTCCTTAGAGTCCATGGAATCACAAAGAGGCTGACATGACTTAGCAACTAAACAACAAAGCTATGACAGACTTTGGGTTTCACTCACAGTGTGATAGGAAACCATTTGCAGAATCTTGCATATGAGAGTGATATGATTTTATTATCTTTGAAGATATCATTCTCTGTAGGACAAAAGGAACTCTCATTCATCCAAACAGCCACTTTGGAAGATAGTTTGGTGGTTTCTTATAAAACAAAATATACTCTTATACAATCCAGTAATTGTGCTCCTTGGTATTGACCCAAAGGAGTTGAAAATGGATATTCATACAAGCATTTGCACACAAAGGTTTGTAGCAGCTTTATTCATCATTACCAAAACTCAGTGGCAACCAAGATGTCCTTCAGTAGGTGAATAAATAAATAAAATGTGATACATCCAGACAACAGAATATTATTCAGCACTAAAAAGAAATGACTTACTATAAACCATGAAGGAAACTTAAATGCATATTATCAAGTGAAAAAAGACAATATGAAAAGGTTACATACTGTATGGTTCCAACTATACAGACATTTTGAAAAGGCAAACCTATGGAGACAATGAGCTTCTCTGGTGGCTCAGATAGTAAAGAATCTGCCTGCAATGCGGGAGACCCAGGTTCAATCCCTGGTTTGGGAAGATCCCATGGCAAAGGAAATGGCAACCCACTCCAGTATTCTTGCTTGGAGAATCCCATGAACAGAGGAGTCTGGCGGGCTACAGTTCATGGGGTGGCAAAGAGTCAGACACGACTGAGTGACTAACACTAACTAATGGAGACAATAAAAAGATCAGTGGTTGCTGGGGGTTAGAGAGAGGGAGTGAGGAATAGACAAAGCACAGAGAAATTTTAGGACAGTGAAATTATATTTTGTACAATACTACTGTCTTGGATTTGTCTTTATACATTTGTCCAAACCCACAAAATGTACACCAACAGTGAACTGTAATGCAGACTATGGACTTTGAGTGATAATGACATGTCAGTGTAGGTTCACCAGTTGTAACAAATATACCACTTCAGTGAGGGTTGATAATAAAGAGGCTATGCATGTGCGGGGGCAAAGGATATATGGAAAATTTCTGTTACTTCCACCCAGTTTCTCTAAGAGCTTAAAACTGCTCCAAAAATCAAAATCTATCTTTTAAAAAAAGATTATTATGACAGTTATATAGAAAATAAAACAAATCCCAGTGAAGCAGAAGTAGAGAAATCAGTAAGAAGCTACTACTAGTCTAGAGAAGAGATAAAGGAAAGAGAGGACTAAGATGGCAGTGGGGGAGGAAGTAAGACAGGGTCAGAACTGGATTGTGTTTTGATGGTAGAACTAACACACTTATTGATGAACTGGATGTGAAACGTGAAGGATAAAAAGATCTGTGATCTGAGGATCCTTAAAACAAAAGACAAAAAGAAGCAATTTAGAGAGAAATCAAGTCTCTGCTCTGGATACGTTAAGTCTGAAATGCTGTGTTGGACAACTGGATGGAACGTTGAGCAGCAGTTAAACATAAATACTAAGAATCGGAGGCATTCTCAGGGCTAGAGATATAAAATTGGGAATCACCAGCTTATACATATATCAAAAACCATGAGACTAGATGAGGTGACCAGAGTAGATAGCCAAATGAAGAGAAATAAACTGAATTCTGTGCCCAGCAACACACCAACATTTGAGTTCAATGACAAGATATTGACTAGAAGTTGAAAACCAGAGTGGAAGCAGAAGACATTTAAGGAGACAGACAAGAACCCAGCCCCTCAACAGCTAGAATTCTGAACCAGGAACCCAGAATCTTGACCAACAACACTGAAATGCTACAGCCTCTTTCCCTTCCTTGTGGGTATCAGGAGGCAAGGATGTTGGAGGGGGCACAGATCCACTTGCATATGCCTTCTGAGAGTTGAAGTAAGGTGAATGTACCTGTATACCCGTAGCGCATCCTCCTGCCCAAGAAGAAAGAAAGCTCTTACCTAAAGCAGTAAGAAAGTTGCCTAAACCTTCAGCATGAATACCCAGTGCCAGACCATGGGTGGCAGACAAAGGCAAGAAAAAGAACACATTAGGATAAAGAATAAGGCACTGCTTTTTGCCATGGGAAAGCTGGGACTTTCCTCAAGTAAAATGAATCCAAACATCCTAAAATGTTGGGAGTCAAGCCCTGTGTTGGGTACTACAGGGCAGCTGCAGAAATGTGTAGGCAAACCCAGATCTTCAAAGATATGCAGTCAAGTGAATCGAGGAGAAAGTGGCTAGAAGCTGGGTACCTAATCCTGAAATGTGGGAGAAGAAGCTTTGCCCCACATTATCTTCCACCCTCACACCCGGAATTCCACTGTGAAAAGTAGGCTTTCCAACATCCTATATTAAAAGACATCTTGGTAGTATGTGCCTAAGAAAGTCCTGGAGCAAGCTCCCATCTCCACCTCCTGTATATGACAGTCCTGGTCTCAGGTTACAAAAGCGCAGTACATCCCAGTCAAAGCTCTCCTGGCAGAAAAAAAGGATAAGTTTGTAAACAGAGAGATGTTCACAAATGCTTTATTACTGTGCTCAAAAGTCCAGTTGTCTAAGGTGCTCTATCCCTTCTGAAGGGGAAGTGGGTTCTTCTCCTGACTCTTCTGACATGTAAGGAGATTCTGTTGCTGATCAGTATTAAAAAACTGAGCAGTATTAAAATGTGCACTATAGCATTTGTATGGGACAAATTACAGTCCTGTGCACCTTCTCTCTTCAACCATTCACCCATGGCAGGCATCACTAACCAATCATAGTAGACCTCTCCACTGCAATAGGATGCAACTTCATAATCCTTTTCATCACATCACTGCAAGGCAGAAAATCGAAATTACCATGTGACATAAAACTTGTTTCTTATCTTTGACAAAGAAAGTTAGCAGTAAAGCATTTAGAATCAAACACAGTTCTGATTCTTGGTTCTGTCATTTTTGGCCTTGGGACCCTGGGTTCCAATTTCACTGCTTATTAACCTTTTAACTTTAGACACATAAACCAAATCTCTCTAAGCCTTAGTTTCTTCACCAGTTCTTCGGAGGAAAAGCCTATTTTCCTTTGAAAGCTACGGATGAGGGGACATATTTACCTTGGGAGGAGTCAGGCAAAGCTTCCCTGAAAAGGGAATGCATGAGCTGAGATGGGAGGGAGGAGGATGAGAGAGTCTCCCCACATAGGAGGAGGATGCTGCATGAGAAAAGGAGGATGGAGAGGATGGAGAACAGTGATCAAGGGGTCATCAGGCAAAGCCCAGGCTATATAAGCCTTTCAGAACATACCAAGAGAGTTTGATAATTATCCATAATTCCATGGTTGACCAAACAAAGGATTAAACAGAATTGGGCAACATGATCAGTTTCTAATCCAAAAGACATTTCCACTCTCTCTTATGGGGAAAATATATCAGAAGGAGACAAGGGTTGAGACAAGAAGACCAGTTAAAAGGTAGTTCAGGGGAAAGTTGTAGTAACTCAGACTGGGAAGGCAGCTTTTGAGACTGGGAGAAGTGGGCAAAACAGACATCTAAAAAAGTTTTTTAAATATTGAAGAGGAAATGGTGATGAATTTAGTGAAACATCAAGGATCAAGCCTGGGGTTTTGGCTTAGCCTTCAAGGTGGCTAGTGATGGCATTCACTAGAACAGGAAACATCAAAGAAGATCAGATATTTGGGGGGGGGGGGTTGTTTCGTGTTTTTTGTGGGGGAAGATTTGCAAGCTGTTAAACAGGCAGATGGATACACAATAAGAGGGATCTGAATTAAAGATGAACTAATGGAATCCAAAATCAGATCTGATGGCATATTTAGTCAATGCATGAACTCTCATATAGTTCCAAAAGTCTCCCTCCCCAAGATCACTGAGAGAAGAGAAAGCCTCTCTCTCTCTCTCTCTTTTAGCCCAGGCTGGACATACAACACCCACAGTAGTGTTAACATCTACAAAAATGCCTGCCTACACTGAGCATGCTTGTCCTTGCTGCTTTTGCCCAGAGTCTGGATGATAAAGAACTAAATTCTGGCATTGTAGAAGGTTAGCTCTAGAAGGAGACACAGAGATCATCCAGTGCCACTGAATGACCATGTGGAGATGTGTTAAAAGGCACAGCTGGATACAAAGAGTGCTGGCCTCAGGGAAAAATACCTGGATAGTTGCCCTGCCCACTAACACTCTGCTAACATCATTTTACAGATTTGAAAACTAAGGTCCTTCCAAGTGAAATGACTAGTCCAAAGAGTAACTTACAGTGTAGGAAACTAAATCCAATACTCTCAAAACTTTTAAGCATTTCAGATTTTTCCAAAAAATTTTTAAATCACAATTATAATAATGAGTACATGGAACAGGTCTTAGCCAATCCATGAACTTAGCTCCTGTCCAGACTTCTAATTTCACTTGTTCATTCAACAAATGCACACTGAGAATCCACTAAGTTCCAGGCACAGGACCAAAGAGAAGTGCGAGTATCAGCTCAGACCTTAGTCAATTCAGGAACTAGTTAATAGCCTGACTATATAGGTGAAATACAGCGCTTTGAATATTCAATCATATTGGTAGAAATTTTAAAACATTGTCCAGCTTTCCAAAGGTAGTTGCCAAAGACTCATACAAGAATTTACTTTCATTAAATGATTTCTGTCATGAAGTCAAAGGAACAGAAGTTCAAGTAACAAAGAATTTTATTTTAACACAGAGCAGGAGTGCACAAAAGGTATGACTCCTACCTGCTTTCTACAAGGAATATGCTTCCTCTTGTGGGATCAGAAAGATTGTATTCCACAAGTAACAATGGCCCTGACTCAGAAGGGTCACAGATTCAGTTCAACGAGACCTATGAAAGTTCAGATAACTATCAGAAACATCCCAATGTATCTGAGCCGTTTGATATCTGGTTATCAGTATAAAAACAGGACTTCTGGCACTAGATACTGCTGGTGAACCACAGTAGGCAAGGTGTCTTTGTTGCATTTCTATCTGGAGTCAGGTAAAAGAAGCTGAATAAAAGAGAAAAGCAAAGAAAAAGATTAACAGGGGCTTTCCAAACTGTAAACTTGCCATTCTAGTTTGTGTTTGCACAGACTTCAGACTCGTTGTTCCTTTCACCATCTATATGGGACAGTGGGTTACTTATTTACTGTCATATAAGGCGTGACTAAAGGCAGATTGGAATATTCACCCATATGAGTGCTTTTAACCTTCTTTCTATGCATGGATCATCTACACAAATTTGGGGCCTATGTGGGTAAGTTTGATGATATAAAATGAATGGGACATTTTGCATTATTGAAAATTAAATTATGAAGATAAGACAACACCTGAAAAATGCTTATGATATAACACTAATAAAAGAATGTAAACTGTCACATATGTCATGATTATGACTTGTAAAATCAGGTTCACCTTCAATAAGACTAGATATGCAAATAGAATATTGCTATTTATAAATGGTAAATTATTGTATTAAAGTGAAAGGATTAAGGATTTGTAGGGGACAAGAAATATTTTTCAGTTTTCTGTAGTCTGGTTTATTTGAGAGGTTTTTAAAGTTTATTTTTTGACAGGGTGTGAACCATATATGGTGCAGAAAAATAGTCCCCACAAGAAGCAGAGAATAGAATGGAATGCTCTCAGTTTTTCCCTGTCTGTGTGTCTATAATCATTATTTGTCAAATTTCAGCCTGTAACAAAGCAAAAGACATTTATCTGAAATACAAGTCTTGATGAAAATTTCACAGGGAGTAGTGAAATTGCTTGGGTCTATGTAGACAGGGAGCATATTTGCGATTTAAAAAAGAAAATAAAAACCTGGATTCAAATCCCAGTCTGGCAAATTCCTTCATATCCTTGCCTATTAAGTGGGAAGGAGGAGAAGAAAAGAATGTTCACTGAGTGTTTACTATGTACCAAGCTCTGGGCTCAGCAATTTATCATATACCATTTCATCTAATTCTCAGAGAAGCCCCATAAGACAAGTATTAGCCTTCAGTGCACTGGTGACACACTGAGGCTTCAAGACATTAAGTAATGTGTTCACAGTCATACAGCTAGGAGTGGCCAAGTCAAAACCCAAACTGAGAACTGTCTGTTCCCAGAATCTGCTCCAATCACTCAATGCAACCTCCCACAGTTCTTCTGGGATTAAAATAGCTAATGAGCCAAACTCACAGTGGGGGTCTGATAAATATTTGTTGAATCAGAACCTCACTATGGCCAATGAAACCCTTTAAGTCCCCGCTCTAATTTCTTTACACCCCTTGACCAGCCTAAGAAAGTTTTCCCATTTGCCAGTGAGAGCGGCTCTGCCCACCCATCCCATGGAGCACAGGCATCCATAGGCCTCCAGTGGGTGGAAGGCAGAAGAGCAGTCTGGAGGGGTCCTGTTAGTGTAGGCATCTGAGGCAGAGTGGCACCCAGACACCCAGCCCGAGGGTGCAGGATCTGAGCCTTCTCCAGGCCCAACAGCATGCTGATGCACAGCCTTAGGTAAGAAGTTCTGCACTGTCCAGTTGGAGGTGGAAAAGGACTGAGGAGGAAAAGCAAGAGTAAGCCTTGAGGGGTAAGGGGCGGGGGGGGGGGGGGGGGCTGTTCAAAGGGCTCCCTCTTTCTCTCCATCTTCAGCCACAGGCTTTATCATATCCAAAGGGACGGTGCAGTCTGGCTTTGGTTCCTTTCCAAGGCAGACTCCTAATTCCAATTCAGCATTGCTTCACAGAAAGCACACAGAGGTATTTATTTTCTTACGTTCACCATAATCACCTAAACAGCCTTGTCTCTTCTTTTGTTCAGTGAGGTAGAGATAATTTTCCTTTTCAATATGATCAAGACTATTTTTTTCCTCTTCAAACGCAAGAAAAGAGTAGGAAAATGAACAACCCAAAACTGTTTCAGAATATAATCTTTTCACTAGCCTTTTCACATTACAATACACTCAAAGGCTCAGATAGAGAGCAGAACTAAAGACAGACACTTGCCTAGTATTTTGAAATCATTATGAGTTACAGTCCTTTTGATGCAAAGGGCTCCTTTTTTTTTTAACCATGATGTCTTTTATGTGAATAGTAAAAAAATGTTCATGGTAACAAATGCACTAGGAGAAAAAAAGGTTAGGAAAAAAATGGAAATCCTGTTTGTGTCCATAGGTGAATTGCTGCTGTGAGGCGGCTGCAATTTGACTTTGTACAAAAAGGGTCACTGAACAGAAGGTCAGGCAGCTGGCCATTTCCATTTCAAAGATGCTATCAAAAGGCCAAGAGGCAGTTCACCCAGCAGCCCTTTAGCAAACAAGATTTTCTCCTCTCTCATTTATGATATTTTTTTATGCCAAAATAGTTTAGCGAGACGATCCCTGATTCATTTCCCCCGGAACACAAGCAGCTTTTGTGGGGTTTGGGGAGGACTTCAGTTTACGGAACTGGAAGACTTTTGAGTAATGAGGAGCCATTTGGTAGCCACTTATCAAAGGTTTTTCATCGAGGTAATAAATCACAGCAGAGCCTTCACTCCAGGCTGAGACAAGTGGGGAAAGGTAGCTGTTATTACGAATTGTGGCTTGTCACGTCTGCAATGAGAGAATTTGGTTTCACAAACACCTTGCTTATTAATTAACAGGCCCTTGCAAAAACCATAGAAGGAAAGCACAACATTTGAGGAGACTGTGATTTTGATTGAGTTAGAGGTCTTAGTAGTTAGAGCTGACCTAGTAGCTATTGCCAGGCAAAATGATTCTAAGAGAGCTAGAATTTACAAAACCCTAAATTTCATGGGCCTATACAATGTAAACACCATGGGAGTGGAACAAAGCCTGGAATATAGAAGAGCAGTCACCTGGCCCAGTACCGTCCACCACTGAAATCCCTTGCAGACATTCTAAGTAGGTTTCTAATTGCTACAGAAAAAAAGCACAATAGTTAACACTAAAAGCGCCACTCTTTGGCCGGCCCACCACGAAGACCAGGGCAGGCCGAGCCAATGCTAGGAGAGTCTTGGGCACACTTGTGACCAGAACCACCAGCATGAGGCCAACACAGAGGACAAGGCAAAGATCAAAACCAGGTAAGTCCCATCCATCGGTTGGTCCTAGAAATACAGAAAAAAAGCTAAGAAAAGGTCAGGAGCTGCATAAATACAAGAACAGGGTAACACAAAGAGCAAGAGTGAATGAAAAATACAAGGTCCACAATAATTGCTTTAAATGGGGTGTTTAGCACAACAGGGCTTTGTCATAAGAGGAAAGATGGTATCTTGTGAAGTCTCAAAGCATAAGCCAGGCCAAATATATATGGACCCACATATTTCCCCAAGCTGTCTTTAACAAGCTCTCATACTTTGCCATCTTTAACCCTTTTCTCTGTAAAATGATACAAATGGTTTCCTAGCTGGTCCTTTTACCTCCATGACAGTGTGAGACTTGATTGACCTATCCATGGATGACCAGCCATTAAGAGCACAGAACATCCATGGAAATCTCACAGAGGTCAAGGTGAGGTCTTGAAGCAGCCCCTTGGGGGAGTACACCAGCAATTTCTTTGCAGTTTGAGCCATGCTAGTGAATTCTGTCACAATGATAAAAATAATTCTAACATTCCTGCAGAATAACAAAAGGAAGTCTGACTAGTACCTGCTCTATTTTGAAGATGTACTTAATACTATGAAGGAAAAATATGATTGCTCCAAAATATCCTACTAGTTTTAATTGAGTGCTATCTACAGTCTAATAGAATGAATGACCTTGCATTTTCTTATTATTCCATCTTTTAAAGATACTCTTATCTAAGTCATTTTACACATACAGGGGCAAAAAAGATATTCCCTCTTGCTTTTTATATTTTTCCAGAATTTTCTGTCTCCAGTGCTTAGGATAAATGTCTGCTGGCTTGAGGATGGGGAGAAAGCAGAGGGGAGAGAGAGAGAGAGGGAAGGGAAGGAGAGGAAGGAAGGGAGAGAAGGAAGGAAGAAAGAAATGGACGGAGGGAGAGAGAGGGGAAAGGGAGAGACAAATCCAACTGCCTGGCTGTTGCTTCAAGAAGCAATCACTGGAATCTGTTAGAACTGCCACCAAATGAAGGTTGGTCTTATTGTGTGTTTGCTCCCATACACCTAATTGTGTGGCCTTGACTATGATGGAATTTCTTCCTTAAGGAAAAGGGGAAATGTGAGCCTTGGTGGTTTAATAGCAAGGAATCTTCTGAAGTAATAAATGACCCAGAGGTTAGATTTGGCAGCAGGGGACCTACTTCCTACATTCTCCCCAGAGGTGTCATAAGCAGCTGAGATCATTAGAGAGAGAAAAGGGAGTTTGGGAGGAAGATGGAGTGAGAGGAGAGGGGAAGGAAAGTGTGAGGTGATGTTATGGAAGACAGAGGCGATCTTGTGGGATTCTCTGGCCATAACAGCTAGGCTTTTATCAGTTTGAAACAATACACTTTGAATACCGTGACCTGCCGCTCTTTAGTCACTGAGCAGAGTCACTATTAAGAACCTCTAAAGCCTCTGCCTAGTAATTTCCCAGTGGTAGCTGGTAGGCTTCAAGAATGAGACACTGAATACAGACTCATAATGATGCTGTCACTGTCCCCTTAATTTCTCTCTAAACTTGTTCTGCATGAGGGCTCTCCTTGCACTTCCAGCCGCACATCATGAGGCCCTCACTGAAAGTCCCTGCAAGCTCCCCAAAAAACCATACTCAAATCTCCAGGGTGGGCTCCCATGACTCTCCCCTGAATGAGCCTCAGCTCAGAGGGCAACTAGCAGAGGTAAAGAGCACATACACGTCCATCAGATTTTCACATCCCCTCTGAATACAGTAGGAGATTCTGTGAGTCCCCCTCAGTACTGCTTCAGGGAGGAAAGAATGTTGGCATCCATGAGATGTAGGCCAGAGTATTTTAACCAAAATTCACCTCTAGACATAAGGACAATTGAGGGAACTTGCAGTGACCCATAATGTTAATGCTTTTTTCTTCAGTGTGAAAGTTTTTTCATCTAACTGCTTTCTTTATACACACAGATTAAAAATCCTGTTGGGTTATTAGTTTCCTTCTCATTCAACATATGAGGAAAACTGAGGCTCAGGTTAAATGGCTACTTGAAGTCAGTAAATGACAAAACCAGGACAGACACTCTTATCCCCTGATTCCAACTCCACTCCTCTCAGAACCAGGACTGGATCCACTTGAGGGGTGTGGAAAGCTTTTTTTCCATCTAAACAATAAGCCCTTGATTGACCTGAGATGGTGCTGAGGATTTCCACTGTTTGATACTCCTTTGGGTTAAAGAACAGAATCTCCAGTGTCTTCTCCAGACTTGGCAAATCAGACAGCATCTCCTAGCCCTCAGTGAGGCAATGTCAAGACAAGAGGAATACAGAACAGCTCCTTATGCCCACAAGTCCTGTAGGGTGGAGGGCTGCCAGGAGACAGTCAGGACTCAGGAATCAGTTGAAAAGTCCTTGGTGCCAGGTAAAGAGCAGGGATAATGGAGAAGAAAAGGTGGGGGGGTGGCGGTGGGGAGGAAAGAAAAACAGAGATTGTTCACTCAGAAAGAGAAGCTACCAGGGATCATAAGGCATCTACAGGAGGCAGCCAATCACCGCTGCTTGAGTAAGCCTGATGCAGGCACCAACTAGAGAAAGGGAGAATACTGGCCAGGGGTACAGTTTGAGGGAGTGCCCTGGCCTGGCCCACATTCCCTGCCAAGCCCTCTGGACCTCAATCTAAAAATCTCAGATAATACCCTTTTACCCCTGGTTGCTTGCAAACAGAGCAGATTTCCAGTGAAGAGGGATCTACCACACTTGGGCTTGTGGAAGAATGATTTAATCAGTCTCTCAAAACTCCAAGTGATCATCAAGACAGACAACTAGGCACTGTCTATGTATTGCTCATTTAATGTTTTAAACAGCCCTATAAGGTAGGAATGATTATCTCCATTTCACACTTGGGGAAACTGAAGCTCCAAGATAAAGAAACTTGTCCAGGGTCAGACAACTAGTTAAATGGCAAAGGTAGATTTCAAACAATCCAGCACTGATTATGCTCTTTCAGTAAATAATTTCAGTAAATTTCATAGACTTATTTCAAGAATTAAATAAGATGATGTTTAAAAAATCTGGATAAACCCAAAGCAATATGCAAACATTAACTCTGTGTGCATGTGTGTACAAACAATACTTGCATACAGGCAAGTATTCAGAGCTACAGTTCTGTACACAGAACAGCCCTGTGAATTAGTATCAGTGGCATGTTTCTCTCCACAAAACAAATATCTGTACCTTACACAATTCCCCTGTGAACCCCATAGCCACCACAGCCATTAAATGTGGTCCCCAGATGAAGTATGAGCATGCTGGTCAAAAATGGATGTTCACAGGCTGAAAGCACTTTATGATTATCAAGGGACAAAAATGAATTAAAATCACACCCTGCTAAGTGCCACAGAAGTATTTTCAAATTAGCATCGATACTGCTATCTCCCTAGTCCCTGGCCTGCAGGTTGTACCTGCTGACATGTCCCTCAGGAAAACTAATATGTTCAAATCGGACCCGAGACAGCTAATTACAGTTTATTTTCCATGCCAATGACAACAGAAACAGGCCTGCTTTCTCAAAGCTATTCTCTCCATGTCCTAATGAAATGTCTGCCTTTTCAGAGTATCATTTCTTGGATTCACAAATTCTCAGGTCATGTAAATGTCAACTCTGTACTTGCCTGTCCCTGATAGCACTGCCTTAAAGCCTGCACCTTGCTTACTCACCCAAATGCAGGTCCCAAGTTTCCTAGCACCAGTATCAGCACCAGACCATGAAAGAGAGCAAGAGTCCCTTGGAAGAGAGTGGCTGATTTCAGAGAATACCACTGAAGACTCCATATGTGTGGTGATTGTTGTTGTTTTTGTTCAGTCACTAAGTCATGTCCAACTCTTTGCAACCCCATGGACTGCAGCACACCAGGCTTCCCTGTCCTTCACTATCTTCCAGTTTGCTCAAACTCCTGTCCACTGAAGCAGTGATGCCATCCAACCATCTCATCCTCTGTTGCCCCTTCTCCTATCGCCCCCAATCTTTCCCAGCATTAGAGTCTTTTCCAATGAGTCAGCTCTTCACATCAGTGGCCAAAATATTGGATGTCAGCTCAGCATCAGTCCTTCCAATGAATATTCAGGGTTGATTTCCTTTAGTACTGAATGGTTTGATCTCCATGTTGTCAAGGGACTCTCAAGAGTCTTCTCCAGCACCACAGTTTAAAAGCATCAATTTTTTTGGCGCTCAGCCTTCTTTATGGTCCAACTCTCACAGCCATACATGACTACTGGAAAAACCATACCTTTGACTAGATGGACCTTTGTCAGCAAAGTGGTGTCTCTGCTTTTTAATAGGCTGTCTAGGTTTGTCATAGCTTTTCTTCCAAGGAGCAAACGTCTTTTAATTTCATGGCTGCAGTCACCATCTGCAGTAATTTTGAGGCTCAAGAAAATAAAGTCTGTCACTGTTTCCATTTTTTTCCCCATCTATGTGCCATGAAGTGATGGGACTGGATGCCATTATTTTAGTTTCTTGAATGCTCAGTTTTTTTGGTTTTTTTTTCATTTATTTTTATTAGTTGGAGGCTAATTACTTTACATCATTACAGTAGTTTTCGTCATACATTGAAATGAATTAGCCATGGATTTACATGTATTCCCCATCCCGGTCCCCCCTCCCACCTCCCTCTCTACCCAATCCCTCTGGGTCTTCCCAGTGCACCAGGCCCGAGCACTTGTCTCATGCACCCAACCTGGGCTGGTGATCTGTTTCACCCTAGATAATATACATGTTTCAATGCTGTTCTCTTGAAACATCCCACCCTCACCTTCTCCCAGAGTCCACAAGTCTGTTCTATACATCTGAGTCTCTTTTTCTGTTTTGCATATAGGGTTATCATTACCATCTTTCTAAATTCCATATATATGTGTTAGTATACTGTAATGGTCTTTATCTTTCTGGCTTACTTCGCTCTGTATAATGGGCTCCAGTTTCATCCATCTCATTAGAACTGATTCAAATGAATTCTTTTTAATGGCTGAGTAATATTCCATGGTGTATATGTACCACAGCTTCCTCCTCATCCATTCGTCTGCTGATGGGCATCTGGGTTGCTTCCATGTCCTGGCTATTATAAACAGTGCTGTGATGAACATTGGGGTGCATGTGTCTCTTTCAGATCTGGTTTCCTTGGTGTGTATGCCCAGAAGTGGGATTGCTGGGTCATATGGCAGTTCTATTTCCAGCTTTTTAAGAAATCTCCACACTGTTTTCCATAGCGGCTGTACTAATTTGCATTCCCACCAACAGTGTAAGAGGGTTCCCTTTTCTCCACACCCTCTCCAGCATTTATTGCTTGTAGACTTTTGGATAGCAGCCATCCTGACTGGCGTATAATGGTACCTCATTGTGGTTTTGATTTGCATTTCTCTGATAATGAGTGATGTTGAGCATCTTTTCATGTGTTTGTTAGCCATCTGTATGTCTTCTTTGGAGAAATGTCTGTTGAGTTCTTTGGCCCATTTTTTGATTGGGTCATTTATTTTTCTGGAGTTGAGCTGGAGGAGTTGCTTGTATATTTTTGAGATTAATCCTTTCTCTGTTGCTTCGTTTGCTATTATTTTCTCCCAATCTGAGGGCTGTCTTTTCACCTTGCTTATAGTTTCCTTTGTTGTGCAAAAGCTTTTAAGTTTCATTAGGTCCCATTTGCTTATTTTTGCTTTTATTTCTAAAATTCTGGGATGTGGGTCATAGAGGATCCTGCTGTGATTTATGTCGGAGAGTGTTTTGCCTATGTTCTCCTCTAGGAGTTTTATAGTTTCTGGTCTTACATTTAGATCTTTAATCCATTTTGAGTTTATTTTTGTGTATGGTGTTAGAAAGTGTTCTAGTTTCATTCTTTTACAGGTGGTTGACCAGTTTTCCCAGCACCACTTGTTAAAGAGGTTATCTTTTTTCCATTGTATATCCTTGCCTCCTTTGTCGAAGATAAGGTGACCATAGGTTCGTGGATTTATCTCTGGGCTTTCTATTCTGTTCCATTGATCTATATTTCTGTCTTTGTGCCAGTACCATACTGTCTTGATGACTGTGGCTTTGTAGTAGAGTCTGAAGTCAGGCAGATTGATTCCTCCAGTTCCATTCTTATTTCTCAGGATTACTTTGGCTATTCGAGGTTTTTTGTATTTCCATACAAATTGTGAAATTATTTGCTCTAGTTCTGTGAAAAATACTGTTGGTAGTTTGATAGGGATTGCATTGAATCTATAGATTGCTTTGGGTAGTATAGAATGCTCAGTTTTAAGCCAGCTTTTTTTCACGCTCCTCTTTCACCATACATCTTTCTAAATCACAAGGCAAAAGAAACCAATATATGGAAATGCATAAGGACCAGGCAACAGTATTGCCCTAAAGCATTCAGAAATCAGTCTTTACAGCCTATTGCTCAGGTACCCACCCTTCCATTATCCCAAATTCTGAGCCATGGAAAGAATGGAGAGTAGGGCTAACTATTGTATCTCTGTGGGCTGCCTTCCTTCCTTCCAACCCCTGAGCTCCAAAATACTTCAGAAGAAGGAGTGAGGACATGACAAAGGGCTTTTCTGCCTGCCTGGCTTACTTCATAGATCACCACTGTTAGAAGCCCCAATCTAAAGCAATGCAAGTTCTCACAGGTGAAAACTTGCAATCAAATGTGCTTCATGAACTCAGAAATGATCATACGGGGTCCAGGTTAGACAGTAATGCTTTCTACACCAACCCCATGCAGAATGAGTTACTCTAACTCTGCCATTGAAATGAACACAGGTAAGAAATGTTTCAGTGTTCAGATGATCCAGGTTACATTTCTAGCAAATGGAATCAGTTTATACAAACAAATTCCCACTTGGAGTCTGAACACGTCGTATGGTACGAAACAACTGAGCATAAGTCAGATACTTCATTTTTTGGAGCCTAGTAGTAACTGTGCTGCTTCATAATGTTATAGGAGAATGGAATCAGGGTTCCATTGTGTCCCCAAGAACATGGTGCCCTCCAAAGCAGCGAGACAAGAATTCCCTCCTCTACCTGCCAGGCAGTGGGACTGGAAATCTACCTTCCCCAGATCCAATACAATGGTTCCTGGGATAGGGAATAAGAGAAAAGCTGAGGTGTGAGGGTTCTCCAGAGAGCAAAGAGTGGAAGACATTGGCTGTCTCCTCATGCTGCAGCCCCAGGGGCTCACACCAATCCCCACGCAAACAGCCTGTTCACCCTCTCTCTGCAATTCTTCAGACTCCAAAGAATGGCCTTTTCCACTGTGGCCACCTATAACTTCCAAAGAGGGTCTCTTCCCATAAAGAATTAGAAAAAAGACATCATTTACCAGCTCTGAGACCTCAAGTAAGTCAACTTTTCTGAGCCTCAGCTTCCTTATCCAGAAAATGGAAATTCTTGCTGTTCAGTAAAGATCAGTTACCTAATTAGAGACATAATATTAAAGCACAGAGCCAAGCCTAGCTCAAAATACATGTGAAGTAAACCCATTCCTTTTGCTCCTCCCTACTCTCCCCTGCAAAGTCCACACAAATGTTATCTATCTGGTCCAGGTATGTTCAAAGTTACACTCAAATGGATGGGGGGTTGCCAAGATCTAAACCTTCCTGGGTATTTCATCATCACAGAAGCTCAGCCTAGGAGCACAGGTAGAGGCAATGGAGTGGAAATCCAAGTGGGACCTGGTTGTGGAGGAGTCTTTGAAGAGAAGAGATGAAAGAGAATCCTGAAACAATCAGCCCCAGCAGTGGAGGAGTGGTAGAAGAGCCACCTTCCCATTACCCCTTACTTCCTCCCACCCATTCTGCCCTTCACATCCTGGAAAATGGGAGACCCAGGAACGGTGAAAATAAAATGAGAGATGATTCCAGTCAACTATTTGCTGAGGAGGCAGGTGAATGAGGAAGAGGAATCCTCTGGCCACCATGCCATGCAACCCAGGCAGCTACTTCTAAGAGTCATTCCAACTCGAGAGATAGAAGCTAGGAACTAACTGAATTTCCATCCCCAGTGAATGTGTTTGGTTAATAATCATCCTCCCTAGGCCCCAGGGCCCCATAAGACAAGTTATTACACAACCTATATTAAGCAAAGAAGGCTAATCAGTTGGAATCTCCAGATTCAAAAAAAAAAAACACTGCAACTCAAAATGATCTGGATGCTTTTTACCTAAATTATCCAGATAGTTACCAAAATTGTCTACCTGATTTCAAGAAGAACCTGCTCTATTGCTGACCAAAGGCCACATCTATTGAATATTCCATTCTTTCTTTGCTTACTTACTAAAATATATAATCCATATAATAATATAAAATCCTGTATATATGCAGATTTTCTTAAGATTAGGATACTGATATTTACCTAAGTTAATAGGGTCACTTTTCCCTTTATATTTGCCATTTTTCAACTCTAGAAAGGGTGAAACTATAGTGACTAGAGCAGACCAGTGGTTTCCTGGGACTACAGTTCAGGGGAAGGGACTGACTTGAGACAGGAGTTAACATTTTAGGGTAATGGAGCTTTACTGTGTCTTGATGTGGGAGAGATTCACCAAATTGTATACATAGAATTAACAAATTTTCTTGTATGCAAATTATACCTCAATAGAGCTGAACAGTGTCAGTGTCATTTTTCACAATAGAAAACCATAACTTAAGAATGTCACTGAAAATGCTTCTGTTACACAAAGATGGAAATATTAGGTCTGCCAAAATGTCTCAATAACAGGGTACTTCATCAGAATATGTCAATACTTTATGGTATAAATCACCATCTGTCAGCCGCCTGAGGTGGACCCATGTAACACTGAACGTGCCCAGAGTGTACATTTCTCCATCACATCCTCTAGGAGTATTAGTTAACCCATTACAAGTAAAGGCAATAGCTTTCCTCGGGTGGACAATCAGGATGGCAGTCTGGTACACTAGAAAAAAAGAAGGTAAATGTTTTGAATCAACCTGAAACTGTCTTTCCATAGCCCAAACATGTAGAACTGACAGAACCTTATCCTAACACTGTCTCCATATTTACTTGGCAAACCAAAAACCTGAAGCCCAAATGTTTTTGCTTTACCTGTTTGATTTACAACATACAGCCTGGAGGCACCCCCAAAATACTCTGGGAATCCATAAAGTTGGAGACTACAAAGGTTGGTGATAGTAGAAGAAATTTCTTCTACCCTGTTACCTCCAAGGCTGAGGTGTCTAGGGCTGTGTGGGTAAAAGCATTACTCCACCCTTTTTAAAGACCTACTTGGGTGCACTCCTCTCAGACCCACCAAGAAATATGTAGAAAAAGGAGATCAGTGGGGGAAAATCACTTTTGAAATCCCACAAAGTCAGCCTTAAGAGGAAGGGATAGATAAGATCAGGGGCCCAGCACTCAGTCTCCTGGTTGAAACCTCAGGCTGGAGGAGTAAAAGGAAACCAATAGTGTACTGATATCTCTCACTCAAGAAGCCTCCAGGGACTTCCCTAGTGGTCCAGTGACTAAGACTCTATGGTCCCAATGCAGGGGGCCTGGGTTTTATTCCTGACTGGAAAACTAGATCCCACATGGAGCAAATAAGTGTTCGCATGCCATAACTAAAGATTCCACATGGCACAACTAAGACCAGGCACAGACAAACAAATATTAAAAAAAATAATAAAAATAAATATTAAAAAAAAAAAAAGAAACCTCAGGCTTCCCAGATGGCTCAGTGGTAAAGAATCCACCTGTGAATGCAGGAGACCTGGGTTCAATCCTTGGTCTGGGGAGATCCCACATGCTCAGAGCAACTAAGCCCGTGCACCACAACTACTGGGCCTGTGCTCTAGAGCCCAGGAGCTGCAACTACGGAGCCCACGTACCCAGCTGCTGAAGCCTGTTCACCCTAGAGCCTGTGTTCTGCAACAGAAGAAGCCACCGCAATGAGAAGCTTGAGCACCACAACTACAGAGTAGCCCCCACTCACAGCAACTAGAGAAAAGTTCACGCAGCATCAAAGACCTAGAGCAGCCGAAAATAAATAAATAAATAAATGATTTAAAAGTAATAATAATAGTCCACTAAAAAAGAAACCTCCAAATCAAACTTTCAAGAACAATCATTGCCATTTTCAGTCCATTAATTCTTTACTGGTGATATCTGTTGGGAAACTGGGTCTGGGACTAGCATGAGCAAGTTGGGTCCAAGACACTTTCCAAGTTGTCTACAGCATTATTTGTTTTGTCTTCCTCTCCTTGGGTGATCTCATCCACCCCTCAGCTTTGATTGCCAAACTCACCTTGATAATGTCTACAAATTTCTAGTTCAGTTCCCTATCCTAAACAGCAATGGATTCTCTCTTTTCCACTGACCATAGCTTTCTGGATGTTTGACAAGAAACCTGAATTCTTAGAGCAAACCCAAACTCAGCATCATTACTCTCAAATCTACCCCTCACCTGACCTCTAAATAAGAGATTAGTGTCCAGACAACAGGCACCCAGTCACCTAAGCCTCAAACAGAGATGGCACTTGGAATCGGTTCTCAACTATCATCATATCCAATTGGTCACCAAATTTCATCAATTCCACCTCAAGGGTATCTCTTAAATCCACTCCTTTCTCTATGTTATATCTCACACTTTTCCTGAAAACTCCCAATTGTTCCTCCACTTCTAGCCTTGACAGATCCATCCCACACAGTCAATGCTGTTGGAGCCCCACCCAGGTCTCCAAAGACTGATACGCTCATCCCAAAGAGGATGCAGGTTTTGACTGATAGCAGCTCACACTCACACTCTTCTCTGGAAGACTATCAACAACTGATGGAGCCATCTTATCTGGAGACAGCTGGGATACCATCCTTGCCTTAGGGGGTAGCAGAACCACCTCTGAGTTGTAGTTCATTCCCCAGAGCTCCCCATGAAATCGAACTGAGCTCAGCTTCTCCCTGAAACCACATCAACTTCTTCCCCTGCCCCATCCCACTTCCCTCACTCAAAGTATCTTCCCCTGAGAGCACCCCTTCAATAGATCACTTATACAAGAATCCCCATCTCAGGCTCTGTTTCTAGAGATTCTGACCTAAGATATCTTTCATACCGTAGCAGAATAATGTCTATTTAAAGGCATAGTAGCTCATGTAATTCCCTGGCATACTTTTTAATTTATACTTCATTATGCACATATAATTGAAAGACCTTAGTGTATCACATAAGCTCTTGTCTACTGCACTAGACAGTTTGCCCACCTGTCTGTCCCCTGTCCCAAATTCTCTTCTCCAACCAGCCTTCTGTTCTCACTCTCTACTAAAATACTCCACTTTCCCTCAAAAAAAATTCTTTCATACCTCAAAATAAGCTTATTTTCCTCCCTTTGCCTGAAATTTATTTCACCATCTAGTCTAAGCTCTTGTTCATCATTTAAGACTCAGCTTAAACCTCACCACCTCCTTGAACTTTTCTTCAGCATTCCTACCTTCTTCAGTTCAGTTCACTCAGTCATGTCCAACTCTTTGTGAATCCATGGACTGCAGCACACCAGGCTTCCCTAACCAATACCAACTACTGGAGCTTGCTCAAACTCATGTCCATCATATTGGTGATGCCTTCCAAACCACCTTATCATCTGTTGTCCCCTTCTCCTCCTGCCTTCAATATTTCCCAGCAACAGGGTCTTTTCCAATGAGTCAGTTCTTCGTATCAAGCGGCCAAAGCTGGAGCTTCAGCCTCAACATCAGTCCTTCCAATGAATATTCAGGGTTGACTTCCTTTAGGATTGACTGGTTTAATCTCCTTGCTATCCAAGGGACTCTCAAGAGTCTTTTTCAACACCACAGTTCAAAAGCATCAATTCTTTGGCATTCAGCTTTCTTTATAGACCAACTCTCACATCCATACATGACTACTGGAAAAACCATAGCTTTGACTATATGGACCTTTGTTGGTAAAGTAATGTCTGCTTCTTTTTATAACTTATTTATTTAATTGAAAAATACTTGCTTTATAGAATTTTGATGTTTTCTGTCAAATATCTCTGCTTTTTAATACGCTGTCTAGGTTGGTCATAACTTTTCTTCCAAGGAGCAAGCGTCTTTTAATTTCATGGCTGCAGTCACCATCTGCAGTGATTTTAGAGGCCAAGAAAATAAAGTCTCTCACTATTTCCATTGTTTCCCCATCTATTTGCCATGAAGTGATGGAACCGGATGCCATGATCTTAGTTTTCTGAATGTTGAGTTTTAAGCAAGGTTTTTCACTTTCCTCTTTCACTTTCATCAAGAGGCTCTTAAGTTCCTCTTCACTTTCTGCCATAAGAGTGGTGTCATCTGCATATCTGAGGTTATTGATTTTTCTCCCGGCAATCTTGATTCCAGCTTGTGCTTCATCCATTCCAGCATTTTGCATGATGTACTCTGCATTTAAGTTAACTAAGCAAGGTGACAATATACAGCCTTGACGTACCCCTTTCCCAACTTGGAACCAGTCCATTGTTCCATGTCCGGTTCTAACTGTTGCTTCTAAACCTGCACACAGATTTCTCAGGAGGCAGGTAGTGTGGTCTGGTGTTCCCATCTCTTTGAGAATTTCCCACAGTTTGTTGTGATCAACACAGTCAAAGGCTTTGGCATAGTCAATAAAGCAGAAGTAGATGTCTTTCTGGAATTTTTTTTGCTTTTTCTATGATCCAACAGATGTTGGCAATTTGATCTCTGGTTCCTCTGCCTTTTCTAAATCCATCTTGAACATCTGAAAGTTCTCAGTTCATGTACTACTGAAGCCTAGCTTGGAGAATTTTGAGCATTACTTTGCTAGCGTGTGAGATGAGTGCAATTGTCATACCCTCTTAGGCAGAGTCAGATGTCACATTCCTCATAGTCAAGTGATTACATGTACAAGTCTTTATCTCATTTGCCCTGTTGTGTTGTATTTTCATGTTACCATCAAGATAATTCAGTGCACATCACTGTGAGCTTCATTAGGACAGGGACTGTGTCTCAGATATCTTTGCATTCCCAGTGCTTAGCACAGTGCCAACACATGGTAGGTGCTCAACAAATACTTGTTAAATACAAGTAGTCTTTGTTCTCTAGCCCTGGAAATGACCTTTCCTTTCGTTTCCATTGTTTCCAAAACAATGGTGTGGGCTCCTTGTTCTTCTTTATCCTGCTATCTACAAAGTCCAATCTCTACCCTGGCTTCTTTCCCCATGTATTTCTGGGGATGGAGGGAAGGTCTGAAGGATATACTTCTCATATCCTGAGGGATATAACAGCCAGGGCTTATCTGGTTGTCACCTGTCACATAGATCTGAAATACTACTCTAGGCTTTTCTGTGGGTCATTGTTTGGCACGGTCAGCTTCTTCAGGCCACCTGAGAACCCTCAGTACCAATTTTACTAAGTGAGGACATTGACTCTCTTTTAATTCTCAACACATAGTCTTAGGCAAGCTATCTTGGTCAGCAGACAAGGTATCAAAGGGGAATTACAAAACACCAAAGAGGAATTACAAAAACAAGGAAGACCCATAAAACCTTATGTGAGCCATCACTGCTCCAAAGTTCATGAAGTCTCAAACTGTCCTTTTCAAGCAGTATCTGCATGTTACCTTTGCATTACCAAAGGCATAGTAAAATGTTAGAGTTCCCAGACCAAAAGAAAAAGAAAGAGAATAGTCTTCAGGTCTTTCACAGTATAAAATCTCTGCCTCTGAAGAATAGAAAACTGCTACTATCTTTGAAATAAAAAATTTCACTAACCATCAGACTTTCACAAACATTGTATTCTAGGTTCAGAGTATTGCCCTAGTGAAATGAATAAATCCATGAAAGAATAAACCAAAAATATCTACACAATGTGATTAAGGTTTTAGGAAAGAGACACAAGAGAAGAAATCGTTTAAACCTACAAAGAATGGGGGAACTCATTCCAGGAGAAAGAATACAGAGCATAGGTCAGAACCCAGCAAACAAACTTTATGACACTTTCTAGGAAAATTACGGAGGAATCCAAAGTATCAATTAGGAGCAGTCAGACTGGAAGGCTAAATAAGACTCCTTCCAATACTGAAATCCACTCCACCTACAAGGAAAGTGACTTGAATTAAAATGTGCCATTTAAAGTGATAAGCAATGGCAAACCTTTCAAGGTTTTTGCTTAGTCTCCTATCACTTTGTGGGTTGCTAACTTTTGGCAGGAATGGTTGCAGTGAACCATGTCATCAGATTACAAAAATGATTAAAGAAAAAAAAATGCCACAGCATTAACAGTACCTACCTATTGATGATGAAATTATGATCAAATTGTTTTTGTTGTTTCATGTTTAGTGCTGCTTCTTTATACATTTCTGCATATCCCAAAAATTTTTGCAAGAGGCATTTACCATTTCAAGATAAATCTAAGGAAAACATTGCTATAGCAATCATAATTTTTAAAACAAACTCTAAGGAAAATCCTGAATAACAGCCAAATTAGAAGAAAGAGTCCTCATTGAGCAAACTTAGCCCTCTCTAAGAAGGTAATTTAGCCCCTAAAAGCATTACCTCTAAAAACTGCAGAGAATGGCAATGACCACATCAGTATTAAACACAAAAAGTTGTATCACCTATGCCCAAGCCACTTTATCTTCATGAGTATACAGAGGCATAAGTATTCCTTTGTCCTCAGCAAGAGCCAGAGACAAGCAGCATGGCATGAGGAGTTTCACTTCTTCCTAGAAACACATTTTTCTAGGAGCTAAATCCTAGTGGCAAAGAGCAAGTAACCTTACTTGTAGGCTAGTTACTTAGAGTACCTAAAAAAGAAAACATATTGGAGATTCCAAACAACTGAAGCCCACACTAGAGGAGAAATGAACAAGGTTAAAATGACATGCTTCTCAGAAAGAAAGTTCTCAAAAAGATAAGAAAGAAGGAAGCTACAGAGTTAGAATATGCCCTGGTCTACAGGGTGAAAGAAATCCCTCAAGGACTTGGGAATCATAATCAAGATTAATGCTGGACATACACGGAAAGCACGTGGCATCATTTGAAAGATAGAAGCATCAACATGAAATACCTGAATGAGCCTAAAGGTGAGAAAACAATGCCTGGAAAGGAGACGATAATAGAGGAGCCACGTGACCCTTCAAAGTGAACACATGGAGAAAGCAAAGGTTGATGGTGAGATGGGAAGAGCTTCCAGTGGGATGAACTGGATGAAGGATGAAGTGAGCACAGGGACAGAGGAAAGGAGCATCAAATGAAGAGGTTGCCGTACCATACACAACCTTTCTGTAAAGCGACTCAGCCACTGGCCAATAATCCTTCAAGACAGAGAAGAAATTATCTGCCAGTTTTGAGCTTTGTGACTGTCATAATTCATAGCTAACATCCCAGCTTTTGATTAGGTGCTCCAAGATCAGCACACTTCAATAGACACTGAAAGAAATTTTGAAATAAAATAAGTCAGTGGATTCAGGCCACATGTCTGAGTCTTAAGGCAAAAATGAGTAGCAAACATTCATGGAAACAATAGCTTAAGAAACACAGATTAGTGATCCAAAGGGTTTTCTAGGTCAAAGGAGGGGTCACACTAGGACTTTCAGTTTAGTCGCTATAGAATTAATTGCCCTGTCCTGGATGTCCAAACTGATGGCAAATCCATGAAAAAAATGTGTTAAGGGAATCCCAATAATACAGAGATAACTGAAAAAGAAGTCTGCAAATAGAAAGTAAAAAGCAAAGGGAGAGCTCATATATTTTCTTATTACCCGCAGGTAAGAGAAAAAGACGCTGATGAGCCCTGGAATGCTGAGAAAAGCTGGACTTCACCAAATATAAAACAAAGTCCACACTGCACCTACGTAGAGGCTCACAAGACAAATAAAAGTTCTCTTTTCTTTTATTTGATTTTATATCTTCAAATGACATTTATAATCTATTCCACTTGTAGATTATTGTATCTATTGTTATAATAAATTCCACTTTAGTTCCACTAAAGTGATTCATTCCAGATCACACATGAAATAACATATGCAAAAGAAGTTACATAACAATATACATTGAGAAAGTAGGAATAATGCCTGGTCCATAACTGGTATTCAATAGATAGCTTGTAGTCATTCACTTGGAGCTTCCTAGGTGGCACTAGTAAGGAACCTGCCTGCCAATTCAGGAGATGTAAAGAGATGCAGGTTCCATCCCTGGGTTGGGAAGATCCCCTGGAGGAGGGCACGGCAAACCACTCCATTATTCTTACCTGGAGAATCCCCTGGACAGAGGAGCCTGGCAGGCTATAATCCATAGGGTCACAAAGAGTTGGACATGAATGAAGCAACTTAGCACCCACACACACATTCACTTATTTATTCATTTATTCAATATTTATTGACTGTATACTATATGCAAGGCACTATTCTAGACACTGAGAATTCAGCATTAAAAAAAAAAATGCAAGGCCCTCATGAAGCTTCTATTCCAGTGGGGGAGACTGGCAAATACACAAATAATACATGTAACAAAGGCAGAGCATAATGAGTGTTAAGAAGAAAAAGAACATTAAGGACACAGAGAATACCTAGGGGTCTCTTTGGAGCTTCTCTGGTGGCTCAGATGATGAAGAATCTGCCAGCAATGTGGGAGATCCAGGTTCAACTCCTGAGTCAGGAAGATCCCCTTGAGAAGGGAATGGCTACCCACTCCAGTATTCTTGCCTGGAGAATTCCATGGACAGAGGAGCCTGGTGGGCTACAGTCCATGGGGTCGCAAAGAGTCAGACACAACTGAGCAACTAACACTTTCACTTTTCTCAGAGGTCTCTTTAGATAGGGCAATTGGGGAGGTCTCTCTGGGGAGATGGCATTCAAGCAGAGACCTGGATGAAGTGAGGAAATATAAGGAAGCATCATGCAGAAAGAGGGCAAATGCAAGGTCTTGAGTGAAGGACCAGTAAGGACATGAGTGAGCCTGGATCACAGTGAGGGAGGAAAGGATGGGAAACCAGCAGGAGAGAGAGGTGAGTGCCAGGTGAGTGCCAAAGTCATGAGAAGGATTTTGGGTAGTATTTCAAATGTGGGAGGAAGCTATATGAGGATCCTAAGCAGGAAAGCCACATGATCTGATTTCTATATTAAAATAATCACTTTGACAGGTTTGTAGAGAGTGAACTATGGAGGGTGTGAGAGAAAGAGTAGAAGCAGGGAGAAAGCTGGATCAAGGAATGCAAGGAGGACCTCGCAGATGCAGCTGCCTGGAGTCTCGCCCGCTGCCCAACCATGGTCAACCCCACCTGGTCTTGGACATTGCCAACAAGTCCTTGGGTCACTTCTCTCTCAGGCTGTTTGCAGAAAAAGTTCCAAAGACAGCAGAAAACTTATGAACTCTGAACACTGGGGAGAAAAGATTTGACATAAAGTTTCCTGCTTTCCCAGAATAATTCCAGGATTTACATATGTACAGGATGGTGACTTCACAAACCATAATGGCTCTGATGGCTAGTGCATCTATGGAAAGAAATTTGATGAGAAGAATTTCATCCTGTAGCACACAGGTCCTAGCATCTTGTCCATGACTAATGCTGGCACCAACACAATGGTTCCCAGTTTTTCATCTATAATCTGCCAAGACTGAGTGGATGGCAAGCATGTGGTCTTTGGCAAGGCGAAAGAGGACAGGAATACTGTAGAAGCCACAGAGTGCTGCAGTCCAAGAATGGCAAGACCAGCAAGAAGATCAAAATTGCTGACCGTGGACAAATCTAATAAATCTGACTTGTATTTAACCACCAGACCATTCCCTCTGTAGCTCAGGAGAGCATCCCATCATCCACATCTTCTTGAAATAACTCCTATAATTTTTGTGCTCCCACTGCTGTTCTTTGGGTTCCATATTTTCCTTATCCCCCTCCAAGTTTAGCTGGATTGCAAAGTTTATGACTATGAAATAAAAACTAAACAAAAAAAAGAATGAGAAGAAAATGATAGCTCAGGAGATGAAATAGAAGGCATCTCCCATTTCTCCAAAGAGAGGGTCCCCAAAAAGTATTTTAGCCAACTTGAATACATAATTTCAAGAATGTGAATTTGTCAAATTTCTACTTAAAGAAAGCTAGTGCTTTAATTTCATTCACATATATATTTAAATTATATCTACAGACTCCATTTAAAAATACCAATTTATCAATCAAGTATTTCTTCTTTACCAATCTTATATACATGAAGTAATTTTGATAAAACTCATCACAGGCATGTTTGACATCTTTTAAGAGTCACTTTTTGGGTCACTTCACACAAATTTCTAGGGCATGTCATCTTCATTCTCCTCTATACCTGTTTTGAACCCATGTATGGGTTTCCCTGGTGGGTCAGATGATTAAGAATCTGCCTGCAATGCAGGAGACTTGGGTTTGATCACTGGGTTGGGAAGGTCCCCTAGAGAAGGGATTGGCTACCCACTCCAGTATTCTTGGACTTCCATGGACAGAGGAGTCTGGTGGGCTATAGTCCATGGTGTCACAAAGAGCTGGACACAACTGAGCAACTAACATACATGTACACACCACACACACACACACGCGCGCGCGCGCGCATGCACATAATGCTGTAGCTGAATGCTTATTCCAAATCACAAATACCCATTTGTAAAGATTCAGATTTTAAAGTAGAACTTAAAACAGAATGTATATTCTTTGAAAGCAAAGATATTGTTATCTGAACTACTGTATCCCCAGTGCCTAGAACAGGGATCAGCAAATATGGCCTATGGACCAAACCTGTGAACAACAGTTATAAACAGTTCCGTTGGAACACCGGCAGGCTTATTTATTTGCATGTTGTCTGTGACTGTTTTTGCTCTGTCACAGCAGAGTTGAACAGTTATGACAGAGACTGTAAGACTTGAAAAGACTAAAATGTCTACTTCCTGGCCCTTTACAGAAAAAGTTTGCTGATCCCTGGTCCAGAGCATTATGTAGCCTGTAGTAGGTATTCAAGAGAAATTTGATATTGACTACATAGGCACAAGGAAACTCCTTATTTTCTGAAAAACAATTTGCAGAAGGAAAAAGCAAAACCTCATATTCTGTAGTATTTGTAGTATTTGTCAAATTCATCCTCAGCTCCCTCCATGCCTGCCCCTTCTAGTGGTTCTTTTCAAGCACTAAGTGGCATAAAAGTGTTTCTATCTGATTTCTAAGGCAGCTCTCCTTCCCTCCACACCATAAATAACTCTAAAGACATCACTTGTCTCTTCTGTGCCTCCATTTTCCACACCTTGAAAACAGAGTGTTTGTGGAACTCGCCAGTCAAGTGTTTTCAGAGAAAAGGAACTGCAGTAGGAGTGTTTGACTTTTATATCTGGAAAAAGCAAAGGGGCAGAAGCATGGGAAGCCCATACACACATAGATGGGTGGAAGGACCAGTCAGCAGCTGGAGCCAGGAGGGAGCAAGCCTCATGGAAAGACAGCACCTTTTGAAAAGGGACTTCTTTCTCCATAGTTCAAACTTTTATTATAAAGGCATGCTTTGAAGGGGTCCTGAAATTCTGTTCCATCCCATGTTGAAAAGCTATGTACAAATGTTCTGATTTTTATAGTACGAAAGCTCTTTCAGAAGTTTCCAGTGCTCCTATACAGGTATGTTGGAAAGGTGTGCAGGTAGCTCAGCCTAGCTAAGGCTCTGTCAACAGCCGCACTGCTGGATATAAAATCACCTGAAAGAAATCCAAGCTAGAAAGCTGACAGAATGGTGACTGCTTTATTTATTCTTGCAGAGCAAAGTGGAAATTACCTCCTTTGTTGAAAGAGAATCTAGCCTTAAGAGTCAAAGAGCCTATAGATTTTGTCATTGTAAAGGGCTCAAAATTGTTCTGCTTAAACTCCCTGGTTCTTCTTCTGCTTTCTGCAAAGAAACAGACAGGAACTCTGAGAGAAGTGAGATGAACCCTTTTAAAGTATTCTAGCAGCAATTTGTATAGAGGATGGCCCTGGGAGTGATTTACTGTAGCCTGAACTATTGCCGGGGGCAGCAAGGAGAAGCTGTGAGGGCTTTTGTGGCCAAGGCTGAAGACGTGGAGCCACAGTACTGCCCTGGAGCAGACTACTCCCAGACAGACTTCAGAGGGAGTGAGCAAAGAAGCCTTCTAAGGAAGTCAGGTTGCTAACTCAGCCTTGCTTTCTTCATTAAACACTATAAAAGAAATAACTCACAATGTGAAAGCACCTAGGGCAAAAAGTTCAGCTTAGCCTGGGATCCCCCCTGAGGCAGACCCAAGATGAGGCAGAGGTTGTATACTTGAAAGACACAAAAAACACCAGCAGGCAAGTGAGGAAGTGAGACCTGGCAGGGAAGGCAGCAATGAGGGGACAGATAGCCAGCCAGCTACACTGTGGATGACCAGGGAGCTTAGTCCAGGGAGAAAGTCTGGGACATTGTACAAAACAAGAGCCTCTGGGGCAGAGCGGCAAAGGGGCAAAGGAGTCTAATCACTGGATGCAGTGATTGATTGACAGATGGTGGGGTGGTGTTAATTCCCCCTAGAACTCCCTTTTTATGTGAAGAGATGCAGACGCTGACTGCTGGAAACAACAGAGCATCTTAAAAAGGTAAATTCCAATGGATATGGGTGGCATACTCACCATATATACCAGCAGGTATCTCAATAAAAGTTCCCTCTGGTCTTTTCTTGCCCACATGCCACTCCTTGGAAGCAAGAAGTTAGCTGGGATGGAGCAGTGATATCCATCCCATTCACATGGCCCATTATCTCTCTTTTTTTTTTTTTTTTTTTTGGCCTCACCATGTGGCATACAGGATCATAGTTCCCCGGCCGGAGATCAAACCTGTGCCCCCTGCATTGGAAGCACAGAGTCTTAACCACCGAACTGCCATGGAAGTCCCAGAGCTCATTATCTTTTGAATTGACTTTTGTTTGGGGAAATACCTACACTGTGAATCCAATTCTCCAAAGTAGAGCACAAATGTCGAGTTTCCCTTATAGCTAGGACACAGGCCTGAGGTTAAGGCTCAGCCAATTTGGTGCACAAAGGTGACACTATTTGGGGGGTAAGCATGCAATGCTGGTGACAGGTTGATGGAGATGTCCCTTGCTCCTTGAGAGAGGAGTGATAGAGGCATGTAGTTTAGGGTGGTAGAGGCAGCAATGCCTGTGGTTTTCTGGTAGTTCAGGGTAGAATTTTTGACACAAAATTGGCAGCGAGGCTTTAGCACTTGCAGTAATTTGGACTTCCCAGCATCATCTGGTGCTCAACAGCTTCAGGGCTTTCCCATCAGGTCAGCTTCTGCCACTGGGTGTGGGTGATCCTCCAAGAAGCTTGATCTCAAGTGTATTTCGCCCCCCGCCCCAACTTTAACATACTTTATGTCAATCCCTTTCTTGCTTTAACTAGTCAGAGTGGACTCTGAGCTTCATGCCTAAGCCCATGACTGATATAGGTGGAAAAAGCAAATGGTAAAGTACCCAGTATGACATAGTATATTTTATAAAAGCATAAAGAAACCCAAAGGGACCACTTGGTCTCCCCCTAATCTTCATAAAAAAGGTTACCTATAAACTATCTCAAATGAGAAACTAGTTTTCAAGTCTCCAGGGAGAAAATTCTGCACAACTTAAAGAATCACAGGCTCCCTGGTGGTCGAGATGGTAAAGAACTCACCTGCAATTTGGAAGACCAGGGTTCGATCTCTGGGTTGGGAAAATCTCCTGGAGAAGTGAATGGATACCCACTTCAGTATTCTGGCCTGGAGAATTCCCAAGGACAGAGGAGCCTGGTGGACTACAGTCCATAGGGTCACAAAGCGTCAGACTCGACTGAGTGACTTTCAGTTCAGTTCAGTCCAGTTAAGTGCTCAGTCATGTCCGACTCTTTGCAACCCCTTGGACTGCAGAATGCCAGGTGTCCCTGTCCATCACCAATTCCCAGCGTTTACTTAAACTCATCTCCATTGAGTCAATGATGCCGTCCAACTATCTCATCCTCTGTCGACCCCTTCTCCTGCCTTCAAACTTTCCCAGCATCAGGGTCTTTTCAAATAAGTCAGCTCTTCGCATCAGGTGGCCAAAGTACTGGAGTTTCAGCTTCAGCATCAGCCCTTCCAATGAATATTCAGGGATGATTTCCTTTAAGATGGACTGATTGGGTCTCCTTGCAGTCTAAGGGACTCTCAAGAGTCTTCTCCAGCACCACAGTTCAAAAGCATCAATTATTTGCCGCTCAGTTTTCTTTCTAGTCCAACTCTCACTGGTTCCAAATTGGGAAAGGAGTATGTCAGGGCTCTATAATGTCACCCTGTTTATTTAACTTATATGCAGAGTACATCATGAGAAATGCTGGGCTGGAAGAAGTACAAGCTGGAATCAAGATTGCCAGGAGAACTATCAACAATCTCAGATATGCAGATGACACCACCATTATGGCAGAAAGTGAGGAAGAACTAAAGAGCCTCTTGATGAAGTGAAAAAGGAGAGTGAAAAAGTTGGCTTAAAGCTCAACATTCAGAAAACTAAGACCATGGCATCTGGTCCCATCACTTCATGGCAAATAGATGGGGAAACAGTGGCTGACTTTATTTTGGGGGGCTCCAAAATCACCGCAGATGGTGACTGCAACCATGAAATTAAAAGATGCTTAATCCTTGGGGAAAGTTATGACCAAACTAGACAGCATATTAAAAAGCAGAGACATTACTTTGCCAACAAAGGTCTGTCTAGTCAAGGCTATGGTTTTTCCAGTGGTCATGTATGGATGTGAGAGTTGGACCATAAAAAAAGTACCAAGGAATTGATACTTTGGAACTGTGGTGTTGGAGAAGACTCTTGAGAATCCCTTGAACTGCAAGGAGATCCAACCAGCCCACCCTAAAGGAGATCAGTCCTGAGTGTTCACAAGAAGGACTGATATTGAAGCTGAAACTCCAATACTCTGGCCACCTGATGCGAAGAGCTGACTCATTTGAAAAGACCTGATGCTGGGAAAGATTGAGGGCAGGAAGAGAAGCGGACCACAGAGGATGAGATGGTTGGATGGCATCACTGACTCAATGGACATGAGTTTGGGTAGACTCTGGGAGTTGGTGATGGACAGGGAGGCCTGGCATGCTCCAGTCCATGGGGTTGCAAAGAGTCAGACACGACTAAGCAACTGAACTGAACACATTCACACATGACTACTGGAAAAACCATAGCTTTAACTAGATGGACCTTTGTTGGCAAAGTAATATCTCTGCTTTTTAATAGGCTGTCTACGTTGGTCATGATTTTCTTCCAAGGAGCAAGTGTGTCTTTTAATTTTATGGCTGCAGTCACCATCTGCAGTGATTTTGAAGCCCCTTCCCCCCCCAAAGAAAAAAACGTCTCTCACTGTTTCCACTGTTTCCCCATCTATTTGCCATGAAATTATGGGACCGCATGCCAGGATCTTACTTTTCTGAATGTTGAGTTTTAAGCCAACTTTTTCACCCTCTTCTTCCATTTTCAGCAAGAGGTTCTTCAGTTCTTCTTTACTTTCTGCCATAAGGGTGGTGTCTTCTGCATATCTGAGGTTATTGATATTTCTCCTGGCAATCTTGATTCCAGCTTGTGCTTCATCTAGCCCAGCATTTCTCAAGAGGTACTCTGCATATAAGTTAAATAAGCAGAGTGACAATATACAGCCTTGACGTACCCCTTTTCCTATTTGGAACCAGTCTGTTGTTCCATGTTCAGTTCTAACTGTTGCTTCCTGACCTGCATACAGATTTCTCAAGAGGCAGGTCAGGTGGTCTGTTAGTCCCATCCTGGAAGAATTTTCCACAGTTTATTGTGATCCACACTGTCAAAGGCTTTGCCATAGTCAATAAAGCAGAAATAGATGCTTTTCTGGATCTCTCTTGCTTTTTATATGATCCAACAGATGTTGGCAATTTGATCTCTGGTTCCTCTGCCTTTTCTAAATCCAGCTTGAACATCTGGAAGTTCTTGGTTCACATACTGTTGAAGCCTGGCTTGGAGAACTTTGAGCATTACTTTGCTAGGGTGTGATGAGTGCAACTGCGCGGTAGTTTGAGCATTCTTTGGCATTACTTTTCTTTGGGATTAGAATGAAAACTGACCTTTTCCAGGCCTGTGGCCACTGCTGAGTTTTCCAAATTTGCTGGCATATTGAGTGCAGCACTTTCACAGCATCATCTTTTAGGATTTGAAATAGCTCAACTGGGATTCTATCACCTCTACTAGCTTTGTTTGTAGTGATGCTTCCTAAGGCCCACTTGACTTCGCATTCTAGGATGTCTAGGTGAGTGATCACACCATCGTGATTACTTGGCTCATGAAGACCTTTTTTGTATAGTTCTTCTGTGTATTCTTGCCACCTCTTCTTAATATCTTCTGCTTCTGTTAGGTCCATACCATTTCTGTCCTTTATTGTGCCCATCTTTGCATGAAATGTTCCCTCGGTATCTCTAATTTTCTTGAAGAGATCTCCAGTCTTTCCCATTCTATTGTTTTCCTCTATTTCTTTGCATTGATCACTGAGGAAGGCTTTCTTATCTCTCCTTGCTATTCTTTGGAACCCTGCATTCCATAGGGTTACAGAGTCGGACACGACTGAGCGACTTTCACTTTCACTTCAAGAATCACACCATTCCAGGAACCTACAACACCCAATGCCAGAATGTTCTACTTTTGTAGTCAAGGAGATACAAGAACTTTCTGTAGTCATTTAAAAGAAAAATGTGCTTAAATAACTCATTTTCTCACTGAATTTACCTTTAATGGTTTTTAATTTTATTATACATAGAGCTGCCAACTGCCAGACATTAAGGAATCATCATCTTCATTTTTTTCCAGTTTAAGGTGAGTCAGACAAAAACTTGAGCAGAGACAAAGATGTCAATATTATTTTCAATACAAAAGAAAACTCTTTCCATGTCACATGGGCATGAGAAGCACTTGTTTTCTTACTTTCAGTTCCCCTTCTATTCTGGGTCTTTTGAAGCCATGGCAAGAAGTTAGGGAAACTTTCTCAAATCTCTATATCAAAAATCAACATGAGAATTCCACCTGAATTCCTTCCTTCCCTTGTGAAAATGACAGTCTCCTTTCAGGCACACAAATTTATCTTCCTCCAGTTCTTGAAGGATATCTGTCCTCTGATACTTGCACTTAATGGCAAGAGTAATGATGATGCTGATTACATATCTTTCAGTGGTTTTCAGAAATCATTTAAAAGGCATTGGGTCTCAGTAGTATTTCATTAACATCTTACCTTAAATGTTTTACTCATCAACCTTAAAATGCTTCGAAATTTATATTTTTCTTTAAAATTACTGCAAAATGTTATAAATATAACAAGCATAATGTTTCATGAACAAATCAGGTTATACTCACAGGGAATATGAGTTGGAATCAGACAAGCCTAGACAGTAAGGAAGGACCCTCCCATGTTTGTAACCTGATCCTCCATAGTTGTTAACTGCATACCATGGCCAAGTCACTTAATAAGTCTTAGTTTCTTCATATATGACTGGGATCACATTACCTACCTCATTGGATTGTTGTGAGGTTAGTGA
Source organism: Odocoileus virginianus (assembly GCF_023699985.2). Taxonomy (NCBI): domain Eukaryota; kingdom Metazoa; phylum Chordata; class Mammalia; order Artiodactyla; family Cervidae; genus Odocoileus; species Odocoileus virginianus. The sequence continues at coordinate 46,028,435 of NC_069679.1, forward strand.
TGTAACATTTAAAGTAAGTAAAAACATACCTGGCATATAATAAAAATTCAGTTGTTTGCACTAAGTCTTGTCCAACTCTTTGCAACCCCATGGACTGTAGCCCACCAGGTTTCTCTGTCCATGGAATTCCCCAAGCAATAGGAGTGGGTTGCCATTTCCTTTACCATGACATATATGAAAATTCAGTAGATGGTTAACTATTATTTTTCTTCTTAACCATCCATCTATACATGACTGTTTTCAAACAAATATTGAATATATTTAAACATGGATGAGAATTTTCTTTCAACTCTTGGTTTCAAAATTTTACATATCTCATCTTCTGTGATCTGAGCCATTGTTAATTTATTAGTCTTAGGATGATGACCGTCTTTTCCATCATACCTTCTGACCTCTGCCAAAGTTCTTTTTTCCAATGCACATCAACCCACACTTTAATGTGCCAAAGTGGTTTCTCATTGCTGTGTGGATCTAATTCAAGCTCTTTATCACCTCCTACAGTCATTCTCCCATTCTCCAGCTGTGAATCACAGAGCTTAGGAGGTTTAAAATTACATTTTGCAAACTCCCTTGCTTAATAAATTATACCAGCAGTCCCCAGCTTTTTTGGCACCAGGGACCAGTTTCATGGAAACAATTTTTCCACAGACCAGGGAGTGGGGATGGTTTTGTTAGGGGAAGCACACTGACTGAAACCGCACACCCTGGCCAGGCACCATAGTAACCATTTGCATGAGCTGTTTTACAACAGGAGGTCCTGGTAAGGAACACGGAACTAATAAGCCACCACCAAGGGGAAGAGTTCGGAAAAGGTCAAAAGAAGACACCACATGTCCAACCACCTCCCAGAATCCTTCTCTCTGGCTGAGAGAATCCATCCCAGAATCCATCTTGGCTGAACAAGGTGTGCACCACCAGGAAGGACTCTGAGTCAGAATGATTGGCTAAAGACAACCCTGAAACTAATCCCATCACCATAAAACCCAAGACTGAGAGCCATGTGGCAGAGCTGTTCTCCTGGGTTCTCTTACCCTACTGCTCTCCACTCGGGTGCCCTTTCCCAATAAAATCTCTTGCTTTGTCAGTACATGTGTCTCCTTGGACAATTCATTTCCCAGTGTTAGACAAGAGCCCAGTTTCGGCCCCTGGAAGGGGTCCCCCTTCCTGCAACAGTTTCAGGATAATTCAAGCGCATTATATTTATTGTGTATTTTATTTCTATTATTATTACATCAGCTCCACCTCAGATACAGATCCCAGAGGCTCAGGACCCCTGAATTATACCCAGAGGAAGTAAAGCTGTTGAAGCTTTAATGACACCAGTGCCCAAGATCAAGAGCCACCAAATGCTTCCCATCCCAGATCTAGGTAGGAATCTAACACCTTTATGCTTTTAAAAGTTTCTCCCAAATATAGATCAATGGAACAAAATAGAAAGCCCAGAGATAAATCCACGAACCTATGGGCACCTTATCTTCGACAAAGGAGGCAAGAATATACAATGGAAAAAAGACAACCTCTTTAATAAGTGGTGCTGGGAAAACTGGTCAACCACTTCTAAAAGAATGAAACTAGAACACTTTCTAACACCATACACAAAAGTAAACTCAAAATGGATTAAAGATCTAGATGTAAGACCAGAAACTATAAAACTCCTAGAGGAGAAGATAGGCAAAACACTCTTTGACATAAATCACATCAAGATCCTCTATGACCCACCTCCCAGAATATTGGAAATAAAAGCAAAAATAAACAAATGTGACCTAATTAAACTTAAAAGCTTTTGCACCACAAAGGAAACTGTAAGCATGGTGAAAAGACAGCCCTCAGATTGGGAGAAAATAATAGCAAATGGAGAAACAAAGGATTAATCTCAAAAATATACAAGCAACTCCTGCAGCTCAATTCCAGAAAAATAAATGACCCAGTCAAAAAATGGGCCAAAGATCTAAACAGACATTTCTCCAAAGAAGACATACAGATGGCTAAAAAATACATGAAAAGATGCTCAACATCACTCATTATCAGAGAAATGCAAATCAAAACCTTAATGAGGTACCATTACACGCCAGTCAGAATGGCTACTATCCTAAAGTCTACAAGCAATAAATGCTGGAGAGGGTGTGGAGAAAAGGGAACCCTCTTACACTGTAGGTAGGAATGCAAGCTAGTACAGCCACTATGGAGAACAGTGTGGAGATTCCTTAAAAAACTGGAAATAGAACTGCCATATGACCCAGCAATCCCACTCCTGGGCATACACACCGAGGAAACCAGATCTGAAAGAGACACGTGCACCCCAATGTTCATCACAGCACTGTTTATAATAGCCAGGACATGGAAACAACCTAGATGTCCATCAGCAGACAAATGGATAAGAAAGTTATGGTATATATACACCATGGAATATTACTCAGCCATTAAAAAGAATTCATTTGAATCAGTTCTAATGAGATGGATGAAACTGGAGCCCATTATACAGAGTGAAGTAAGCCAGAAAGAAAAACACCAATACAGTATACTAACGCATATATATGGAATTTAGAAAGATGGTAACGATAACCCTATATGCAAGGCGGGAAAAGAGACACAGATGTATAGAACAGACTTTTGGACTCTATGGGAGAAGGCGAGGGTGGGATGATCTGAGAGAACAGCACTGAAACATGTGTATTACCATATGTGAAACAGATCGCCAGTCCAGGCTGGATGCATGAGACAAGTGCCCGGGGCTGGTGCACTCGGATGACCCAGTGGGATGGGATGGGGAGGGAAGTGGGAGGGGGGTTCAGGATGAGGAACACATGTAAATCCATGGGTGATTCATGTCAATGTATGGCAAAACCCACTACAACACTGTAAAGTAATTAGCCTCCAACTAATAAAAAATAATTGGGAAAAAAATAAAAGTTTCTCCCCCACTCTCACTCCAATTTCAAGTTTTCCTCTGAATACTTTAGTTCAATCTCAACTCTCCCTCTATATTTCTTTTCACTCCCTTGAATTCTTTGAGCCCACTTTGATCTCCCTTATATTGCAAACTGCTTAAAGGCAGAGAAAGTATTTTGTTCATGGCAGTAAACGATCTTGTACCCCTTCCCACAATTCACACACACACACTCCAGGAAAACTGCTGTAGCACACTGTAGATCCTTTTCTAAATGCTCATTTGCATATCTCTTTGAAGTTAAATGTTCCTCTCTTGGCATTCAGAACACAGTGAGTTACTTTGTGCTGAATTGCTCAGAGCATCAAAAATGCCCAGTAAAAATCTTAGAAAGATGTATTTTCAGAACTATAGAGAGCCAGGCCTTAAACACCACCCTAACAAGGGCACCTAAACTGAGCCCGCAAAGCCCACAATTGTCTCCAGAGAGTGAGGTAAACAACCAGGTCATCTCCACTGGTTTGCAAAGAATTCCAGAGTCACAAGATATTTGAGACAGGAAGGACTGCAAGGGTCCTACTGTCCAACCTCTTCAATCAGTAGATGAAGAAACAGGACAAGAATAGAGAAACTGACTTGCTCAAGGTCATCCAGATGTTCTGCCCAAGAAGGACCTGGAGCCCCCAGCCTCTCTTCACTCAATTACACTCTGCGTGCATGGCTTGGGGTGTTCAAACCACTCTTAGCAGCATCTGAAAAGCTCTTCAAAGGCCATTGGGAAATCAAGAGTGTACCTGACATCAGCCTTTCCCCAGAGTTCTTGGGTGATGACAGGGATAGTGACCTCAGTGACAGGTCCCTCAGCACTCCCCCAGGATCTTCAAATCTTACTCTGCCCGCACTCAATTCTCTTTAACCCTTCATTTATCACCCCAGAACTTGAGAGTGAAGCCAGAATGAGAGAAGGCCACCATTACTGGGTGTCCCCCACACCACCCTTCCTGCCCATAATCTCTGAGTAATGATTCCTTTTGCCAGAAGCTCAGCTCCCGAAATAGTGTGGTACTTTGGCGGCAGTCCAGGAGCTAATAGGGATGGCAGCATTGTGTCTTATGAGCCGTTTTAACTGAGCTAATTTAGAATTTACCTGACCAAGAGTACCATAAAATGTACTCCTCAAGATGAGATTGTTAATTACCACAGGATGACTGCCTGTGTTTGCTGGCCAGGGGGAGAGCTGGAGGGGAAAGGCTGGTTTCCAGAAATAATCCTTCTCTCAGCACCAAATAGGAATTAAATGTGGGAAAGGGCAAAGGGGATGGACAGAGAGATTCACCCACAGGAACTAAATAGGGTTATAATTAGTTTGTGTGTTTGCAGGTGTCATCTTTCACCCTCTGCCTGCGGAGGAGACTGCGGGTACACTCAGAATCCTTTGTGTCTCTTGGAGAAGGGCATTGAGATCCTTGGGGTGTTACAGGAAGAGCAGGAAGCAAGACGACTGCTAGGAGCAAGGCGAGCAAAGTCTCTGTGGTGCAGAGAGATGCCCGATGCAATGACCCCCGAATATAACACTGTTTACTGACAGCAGCTCCCCACAGCTATTACAGAGCTGCCTGAGAGCATCCTAATTAGTGAGGGTTGTCAGCACTCCCATTATAATCCCCAGTTGAGTGAGCTAAGTGTTTATCTCAGCCACTTCAAGTCACAGTCTCTGAAACACAGCCTTGAGTCTCCAGTTTCATTACCCCATGACTTATTCTAGTAATTCCTGTTTCATATGCATCTCAAATGTATATTTAAGTAGTGCTATTTCAAATCATATAAACTGGATTCTCATAGCTGTCTTATTGCTGAGATATCTCCATTTTACAAAAATGTCCTAAGCATTCTCTTTCCAAATATCTTTGAGATAGAAGTTATAAGTTAGATTCAAAGCATTTTCTCCCCACCACTTTGTTTAATGTTTTCTCTCAAGCTGGCTTTATATACTAGGACTTGACCTTACAATAGTTCTGAGTAAGCAAGAATATGTTCCTGCTTTGGACTGAATTATAGTCTTGTGCATAAGTCAAAAAAACTGTTCTGTGAATTCATCCTAAGCATACTCTCCTTAAAATTCATTCATTCATGAAACCCATGTGAAATTTAGACTGTGTGAGATACTTACAGACCAACCTTATTAAAGACCAACCTTATTAAAAGTAAGGAGTATCCTGCATTTTGAATCAAGAGAGAACTTCGAAGAACAGGAATAAAACTCAAATGGGACTACATAAGTGTAAAAACATGATTCATGTGGATGCAGTCTTGTGAGCACTGCCTCCCTTCTTAGAATGCCCATTTTCCATAGCCACAATTGTCAGGAGAATTCTGGGGTGAAGAGGTGTGGAGGGGGAGCCTTATTTTATTGAAGTACCAGACAATACCCTAGGTAAGTATATCAAATATCAGGCTTCCCTTAGGCAGTGTGGAGCTGACCTAAGCTTAAGTCTGACACCAAAACCAGTGGTTTTGTGAAAAGAGAGAAGTTCAACAGATACGAAGAAAATAGAGCCCACGTTGAATCCTTTTTGAGATCCATGTAAAATTAATACTAAAAATGCTTAATGTGAATTCATCTATTAAACAATGCAAGAACATTAACAATAGTCAAATAGACATCACTTCAATTTACAGAGTTATAATCCAACACTTAAACTGAATATCATTTTTAACTTTGTATTATAGGGATTTTTAAATGCAGACAAAAACAGAATAGTGAATCCTATGTATTCATTACTCAGCTTCAACACCATCCACTCTATTTTTAATTAATTTATTTATTTTAACTGGAGGCTAATTACTTTACAATATTGTAGTGGTTTTTGCCATACATTGACATGAATCAGCCATAGGTGTACATGTGTCCCCCATCCTGAACCCCCCTCCCACCTCCCTCCCCATCCCATCCCTCAGGGTCATCCCAGTGCACCGGCCCTGATCACCCTGTCTCATGCATTGAACCTGGACTGGAGATCTACTTCGCATATGGTAATACACATGTTTCGATGCTATTCTCTCAAATCATCCCACTCTTGCCTTCTCCCACAGAGTCCAAAAGTCTGTTCTCATATCTGTGTCTCTTTTGCTGTCTCACATATATGGTCATCATTACCATCTTTCTAAATTCCATATATATGCCTTAATATACTGTATTGGTGTTTTTCTTTCTGACTTATTTCACTCTGTATAATAGGCTCCAGTTTCACTCTTAAAAACCTTGTTTCATCTCTACTCGCCATCACCACCTCTACTCACCCACCCCCATATCAGTTTAAAGCTAAATTCAGACTATTTCAAGAAATTTAAACAGGAATTTCACCTGCCTTAGAAAGTTCATTTTGGATGGATTTCCACCTACAGTTAGTGTACTGGGTGTACCCCGTGCTACACTCTCATAACCCTACCAGCCTCAGAAAGTGAAAGTGAAGTTGCTCAGTTGTGTCCAACCCTTTGTGACCCCATGGATGGTAGCCTACCAGGCTCTTCCGTCCATGGGATTTTCCAGGCAAGAATACTGGAGTGGGTTGCCATTTCCTTCTCCTACCAGCCTCAAGAAGGTCTCAAAATTGAACACAGCCATCAGAGATGTCCTTCCAGGGTGTCTTCAAACTCACTATGAACCCCATCAGTGGCCCAAATTCCAAGGGTGTGACTAGGTGCTCCCAAGTAAAAGCAACTACCAGATGAATCCTACAACCTGAGGGGCAACACTACCCTTGGCCTGAGAATGGCCCTCATGACAGGACAGCATTTCCTAGTCACTAGGGCATTGACAGCAAATGCTCCATTATCAATGAATTGAAAACAAGAAAGCATCATCCTTACCACTGAAAAGTTCATTCTCTTTAAAACAAAAACAGAAAATAAACATGCATCTATGGTTTGTGAACAAGTGTAGTCTTCATTGTAGAGAAACACACATGGAGAGTGACATCATTGCAATGAACGCCCCCAAAAAAGTTTTTCAAATACAGCTTGTACTATGATACCAAAAGCTGACTCCCATGTCATCACCACTATTTATATATTTGAAGCTATTCTTTCCAGAATCATATTAGAAAGACATGTAAGGGGAAAAAAACATTTGCACTCCCTGAAAAGCAACTTTACTCCTCAAAGTGTGTAGGAACTTAAAGATATAAACAAATGTGTGAAATAAATATCTAAGGCAGTGAGAATTTTAAGTGTCTAAAAATATTTTTTAAATCAGCAAGCCCCAGATCTCGGCACATTAGGAGCTATTGCTATACTAAAACAATCTGCCTGGAAGGCATGGAAAAATCACAGACATTCTCCACTGGAAAGCAAACAAGTTTGACTAACAAGATGAGCTTATATTAAACTGATTATTTTCCCCATCAGAGCAATAGTAAATGGAGGCATTAATGAGCAAATACACATTTTTAGATGACATTCTAGAAATATACATCGGAGAAAATGTGCATCCACAGAGTAGCTAACTTGGAAAGAAAGAGCAAATTTTAAATATTAGTTATTAGGAAAAAAGAAAGGAGATCTTCTTAATCAGCCTTTGCCAGTTACCACCTGAAACACAAGGAGAATGGCAATACCAGTAACCAGGCTTTGTCAACAGGGAAGGTAGAGCTAAAGGAACCCTAACAGTTAAAACCTGTTTACTATGTCTGGAGGTAGTGCAATCTATATACCAATCACTGAAGTCATTTGAAGCTTGCCTGTTGCTGGCAAATGTAGATGGACAGATATGTAAAGATGATGCGTCATGAACCACAGCTGATGAATTTCCTACAGAAGCCCCTGTACTCACATCAGAAGTGTCAAGAGGTGACAGAGCTACATCACACCAAGTCTGGCAGTTTAATTTGGTGTCGGCTATTAGTGTTGACTCTCAGCACTATTGCCATTCAGTGTTTCTGCTGGCAAGGTGACATAGCCTTAGAGATTGCTAAATTTCTTTGTTGAGTGAAAGAGAGGTTGCCTTAGTAATCCCTTGCTGAACAAGGAGGATTGCAAAGGGACAGAGGAAGGAAAGAGGGGGAAGGGGAATTCATTTCACAGGGTTCCTTTAAAACATTTCTTGTGTAACTCCAGGTAAGAATCTGATGGCTTTGATAGGTAAAAAGCAAACATCTGAGACAAAGATGATTTATGTTGAAGGTTTGGCTGAATCAGAAGCTGAGTGCCCAGGATCATGGAAGTATTCTCCCTATATGGGTCTCAGAGAAACCACCACATTCGCTCAGTAAGGAGGATGTGGTGGGCTGCTCTGACCTCTGGGTGTCACCCAATGAATCCAGCTCCCTTCTCCTGGCCCCATGCTTATGGGAGACACAGACTTTGGCCATGTATCCAAGGACATTTCAAATTTCCTTGGTTATTCTTCCTCCAGAGGAAAGGGAATGTGTCTGTAGCCTATATCCTTCCCCTATCTCATGCCACTGCTTGCAGGGTAAGAAAACATTGGTGCAGGTTAGGGAGGCCCTTGCAGCTCCATACTGCCTGAGGAAGCTTGACATTAACTCAAGGAATTTAGCCAAAGCCTAATAATAGATATCCCCTCCTCCACTCTGCTCAGGACAGCACTGCCATAAAGAGATGTGGCAGTCTTCACACCATGGGGGCCACAGGAAGGTGATAAATATTACCAGCTCCTAGGATACAAACTTCCAAAACTATGAGAGTAGGGGAAGGAGTTAAAGAAAAGTGGAAAATTAGTTTTGGTCTTTGGGAGTAAAACAATCTGTAGCACCAAGAAAAACACGGCTCAAAGTTTAAGCAGTTTATCCAGGGTAGCAATTAGGATTAGAGTAGGGTAAAGAGGAAACCAGATAGGAACTCTGTAAGAACCAGAACAGACTGCAATGCTTCTTATCACCTGCCCTACCACACTGGAGAAGAGCCTACTCACAATACTACCCACCACATATTTTCATGGAATTTCATACTTGTCTGTGATTTTCACTCCAATTATCTCTTTGGAGCCTCAGTCATTCCATGGTTTTCTGAAGGCACTCCCAGAGGTCATCCTCTGATTCTGAGCTCTTTCAAGGTGCCAACTTCCACCCACATTCTTCTACTTTAAAGAAGAAAGCAAGCTGCATGTTTCAGGAGAATTTCACGCACTGCCATATGAAACCAATACCATCTGAAAGCAGCACAATACCACAATCCTCCTTCCCTGATAGAACAGCTTAGAAATTTGTTGTGGGTAAATTTCTAAGAAGGAAATTCATAGGTTATCCCAAGGAATTCTGCATAAACATGAAATTTTACAAGATTTTACAACATTTTACAAGAACCTTCTCAGAATGAATTTCCAATCTAAAAGTCTTTGGAAATACAAATTCACAATTATAACACTCTTACAGGGTATTCTTGGCATGTAAAAACATCTCTGGTTGAAGGACATTAACGCTAACATCTGAAGGGTCCTATGTCTCTGACTTCTGCTTTATGAAACTACCTCCCTTCCACAGACATCTTTATAAGTTTCCAAAAGCTCCCGTAAAGGCTACTGGACTGTATACATGGACATAATGTCTGGAACAAGGTCAGTGAGAGTCCCTGCTCCACACTGGTCACCTACCTGGAATATCGAGTCCAACTGCAGGAGCCACACTTGATGAGGGGACTGACCAGTGGAGAACGTCCATGGGAGAGCAGCTGGGGCAGTGGGATGGCAACACCACCACAGGGAATGGTTGAAGGTCCTTGGCCAAAGAAGACAAAGATAAGTAGAGCCAAAGTCCTCAGTCAGTTGGAGAGTTGTCACATGAAAGCTAAGGTATCTTTATAAAAGAAAATAGAGCAAGGCTTTTCTGACTAGAGAGGAGTCCATATGGTGTTGTTCTAGGTTCCTGCCATAACTTACAGAGAAACTTTCACCAAGTGCAGAGCCCTTGATGACTGCAAATGAAGGAAGAGGACGTTGCAAACGAAGGAAAAGGACATCTCAAATTCCTTACAGCAGAAACTAACTGAGGCGGTCGGCTTACCAATGGAGCTGTAAGTCTACAAGGGAAAAGGCAATGGCATCTTAAACATAAATCTGAAGAAAACATGGTAAAAGCTTTTGCTCCTACCATTGTTGCCATTTAAAACCCGGCTGAGGTCCGTACCACTTCCTCCAGGAAGGCTGGCCTGCCAGCGCCAGCGGTGCTGAAGGCTGCTCCTGCCGCAAGAGGTGCTCCTCTTGCAGCTTCACGTCTGGAACCTGGAACCTTCCCTAACCAGACCCAGGCAGCCTTCTGGAAGCCTGGATCTCGGCTTGTGGTTGATTCCAGGGCGACCACAGCTTCTCACAGAGGCGTCCCATGTTAGCCCGCCTGCCGTTACTGTGTAACACAGACCTTCCTCTGTGACTGGACACTGTCACCCCCAACCACAAGGAATCTCCCACTGAGGCGGGTCTGAGGTGTCGGGGCGCGGGGGGTGGTTGGCAGCCCCTTCAGTTCAGATTAGCCCTTCACGAGGTCCTCCTCACTGGAAGCTTTCCCGCCTCAAACTCCCTCTGTCTGGGCCTTGCTCTCCTTCGTTTTTTTAAAAGACCATTTTCTGTCAGCCATATTTTCAGTTTCTGTTTAAGAGTCTGTGGAAGGCCAGCTTAACCACCAGTCAGTGGTTGCTCCTGCCTGGAACAACCTGAGCGGTTGGGGCCGCAGTCCAGTCCCGGGTCGCGAGCGGTGGTGGGCTGTGATTCCTCCTCGCACAGGTTAAGAAGCAGAAAATCGGAAGTTGGCGCAGCCCATAGTCTCTGAGACGCCTCCTGGGTCATAGCCTTGTCAGCAGCAGTCTCCTTTTCAGTCTCCTCAAGATCTCTGCAGCAGTAGAGAGCAGGTCACTACTCTAGACTTCCCACTGGAGTTCGTGAAGCGGCACGCAGTAACCCTGCGAGACTTCAGTGGACTTCACGCAGCGGGTGGGAGGGGCGAGGATGGGAGGCGGGGTGAGGAGTGGGGCAGCGCCTGCGCAGAACATCCAGATCGTCACCTTCCAGACCATCACCTGCCACCTCAGACCCGCCGCTTCCGCGAGGGAGCTCCCCTGTGTGGGAGTGACAGGTGTTCACACACAGAGGAGGGTCTGTGTTACACAGCAGAGGTAGGCAGGTTAACTTGGAATTACTCTGTGAGAAGCTGTGGTTGCCCTGGGATCAGCCACCAGCCGAGGTCCCGCATCCCAGAAGGTTATTGGATCTGGTTAGGGAAGGTTCCAGATTCTAGCTATGAAACCACAAGAGGAGCAGCTGTAGTGGCAGCAGTAGACTTCAGGGCAGCTGGCGGTTATTCCTAGAGAATATGACACTGACCTTTCATAATGAAAGTAACTAGTCTTTGCGGAATATATGAAATAACTTTGGACTTGAATCTCTTCCCAGGTGGTGCAGTGATAAAGACTCTGTCTTCTGCCAATGCAGGAGACACAAGATCAATTTCTGGGTTGGGAAGATACCCTGGAGAAGGAAATGGCAACCCACTCCAATATGCTTGCCTGGAAAATTCCATGGACAGAGGAGCCTGGTGGGCTACAGTCCACAGTTGGCAAAGAGACCCACACGACTGAGCGGGAGCTCGCACACACTCTGTTGGAATCTCAATCTAATAGCTGATAGCAGTGAATCCGAGAGCATTCATAGGGCTCCACCCAGTGACTTGATGAAGTAGATGAGAATTAAAGGAGAGCAGAAGGGGGGGAGGGGAAAAAACAACAAAACAACCTTGGGAAATGTCTTAAAATGATCAGGAGTATATAAATTACCTTCAACCAAAAAGAATTTCAGCCTGAACCTATCTCATTTGCTCCCTTTCCAATCCTAACCTTCCCCGTCTTCTTTTTCTTCTGCTTTCCTTTTTTTTTTTTTTTTCCATTTATTTTTATTAGTTGGAGGCTAATTACTTTACAACATTGCAGTGGTTTTTGTCATACATTGAAATGAATCAGCCATGGATTTACATGTATTCCCCATCCCGGTCCCCCCTCCCACCTCCCTCTCCACCCAGTCCCTCTGAGTCTTCCCAGTGCACCAAGCCTGAGCACCTGTCTCATGCATCCAGCCTGGGCTGGTGATCTGTTTCACCCTAGATAATATACATGTTTTGATGCTGTTCTCTTGAAACATCCCACCCTGGCCTTCTCCCACAGAGTCCAAAAGTCTGTTCTATACATCTGTGTCTCTTTTTCTGTTTTGCATATAGGGTTATCGTTACCATCTTTCTAAATTCCATATATATGTGTTAGTATACTGTAATGGTCTTTATCTTTCTGGCTTACTTCGCTCTGTATAATGGGCTCCAGTTTCATCCATCTCATTAGAACTGATTCAAATGAATTCTTTTTAATGGCTGAGTAATATTCCATGGTGTATATGTACCACAGCTTCCTCATCCATTCGTCTGCTGATGGGCACCTAGGTTGCTTCCATGTCCTGGCTATTATAAACAGTGCTGCAATCAACATTGGGGTGCACGTGTCTCTTTCAGATCTGATTTCCTCGGTGTGTATGCCCAGAAGTGGGATTGCTGGGTCATATGGCAGTTCTATTTCCAGTTTTTTAAGAAACCTCCACACTGTTCTCCATAGTGGCTGTACTAATTTGCATTCCCACCAACAGTGTAAGAGGGTTCCCTTTTCTCCACACCCTCTCCAGCATTTATTGCTTGTAGACTTTTGGATAGCATTTCTGCTGCTTTCCAATTCGTGTTTCAACATCAGTGATGCTGTCAGTCACCACAGAAATCCCTTTGACAAGTCAGAAGCTTGCCAAAAATTAGTGACCAATGTCATTGTGGAGAAGCATGATTCTCTGTACCAAGGCTTGGACTTCAGAAAATAGAGTATAGAGGCATGAAGTCATAGGGTTTGATTTTCTTAGCGTCCTGAGAGAAAGCATCTATTAAAAATTACAAAGGAACATACCTCCCCTACCCTCTGTGATATAGACCCTGGGTTGGTAGGAGTTAATGTGGGTGCAGAGCCCATATCTCCCACTTCTTTCTTGCTCCCACAAAGTTCAGCACTGTTTTCCACCTCATAGGAACTCAATAAGCAATTAATATATTGAAGTGGAGAGTTACTGTTAGCAATCTCACACCAGGCACAAAATTCACAACACTTACCATTGCTACTGCCTGTAGGACTTGATCCAGCTCAAAACTATATATACATGCAACGGATTTGCAGCCTTAAACTTTCAAAAGCACTGATATTTCCAATCTGGAGAAATAAAGGTATTTTAATCCTATTGCATCTTTCACTTTCAGATATTATATTAGACTAGAACAGAAATTATAACTCTTATTCAAGAGATATCTCTTCCAGCCTCATTCCATTAGTTACAACAGGGCCCATGATTAAAGACTTTACCCTTGCTGGGAGAGAAGTAATGAGTGACTGACTCTGACAATTGGCTTAGGGAACCAGACTCATTCATTGAATCAAAGAAAAAGAACATCAAGGAATAAGAGAACATCAAAGAACAATTTTCTAGGCTCATGTTTTTTATTTATTTCCTTGAGTCAGACCACTAGCATCTTTCTTAGAAATGAGGTAACATTCCAGAACAAAGATCTGAGAACTCAAATAACTTCAGTGGGTCTACAGTGTTCATTAAGCACCGAGTGCATGAGTGAGTGAAAGGTGCTCAGTCGTGTCTGACTCTTTGTGACCCCGTGGACTATACAGTCCAGAATACTGAATACAGTCCAGGCTAGAATACTGAAGTGGGTAGCCTTTTCCTTCTCCAGGGGGATCTTCCCAACCCAGGGATTGAATCCAGATCTTTGGCATTGCAGGTGGATTCTTTACCATCTAAGCTACCAGGGAAGCCCCTCATCTTCCCAACCCAGGGATTGAACCTGGGTCTCCCGCATTGTAGGCGGACGCTTTACCGTCTGAGCCACCAGGGAAGCCTCATTAAGCACTAGCTGTATACAAGTCCTTCAATGGGATGATAGCTGCTACTGAAGAACCTACTGCAGACCTGACCATGCATTCTTTGCGTGAGAACCTTATTATCTCATTGAGAAGACTTAAAACAGAGCAGAGGCTTTTTTTCAAAGAAAGAGCAGCATAAAAAATAGTGGAAAATAATAAAATGCTAATGAAATACCCAAGGGCCAGGAAGAGTTGGATTAAAGCAGCAATTAAGTCAACATAGGCAATAACAAATAATTCCTTCCATGTGTACAATACTCCACAGTTTTCTAATTATTCACACATATCACCTCTTAATTTTCAAACAATTTTATGAAATAGGTTTTATATTCCCCAGTTTCTTGATGAGAAAACAGTCCCGTAAGGATGAGGTGACATCTCCACAGCCCTAGTGAGTGGCAGAGCTGAACAGAAAATAATTTAGGGCTCTAACCTGCTGACATCTAGGCATCATTGTTTCCACTTTCCCACATAATCACTCAACACATGTATCTGTGCAGAGCTTTATTTTCACAAAACATTTTCATGGGCATTTTATTATTTGGTCCTCTCAGTGCCTGATGTGAAAGGAAGGGCAAAAATTCCACAGGAGATCAAACACGGACACTGGTGAGCTTTCCCGCATGAAGCCATCCAACCAGAGATTGTTGTCGCATCCTGACTCCCCAGCACAGGGACCACTGATTCACATCTAACTGTGATTTCATGGTGGGGTGAGCAAGAAAAAGGACAGGGGTAACAGGAAAAAGGTACGTGCACTTTCACTTCCTCCTGGATCTCTACCTGTCAGGTAGCAATTCAAACCATGAGACTAGAAGAGGAGAGGGGCTAATGTACACACCAGCCTGTTCTCTTAGCAGCCTCCTTGCTTTTCAGAGCATAAGGAATGGTGATGGTCCCTCACATCCGCTGCACACCCCTTTTGGATATAGGCAGTGGAGTTGGATGGTGAATTTAAATCATGTCCCCAGCTCCCAGCGCTAACCTGTCTAGCCTGTCAGAGGAATTGCCACAGCCTTTCTGTTTTGCATGCACTCTGCAAAGAAGGAGAAGGAGAGAAGATAACCCAGGGGTGAGCAAGAGAACCACTTTGGGAAATGTATTCCCGCAGCACCCGAGAAAGAGTGGGCTAATTGGCTCCAGAGGCAGCGACAGTCGTGCAGGCAGGTAGGATCGTGCCTTCCTTTATTGACTAGTGCAGTCACTTGTTGGGAACCTGTGTTCATTAGCTGTGTGTAAAGTGATATTAGAGCAGAGACGCTGGGTCCTGTGCTGAATGATTGAGCGCCCCACCTGATAGGAGGTGCATTATGTAAAAGCTCCTGCAAGAGTAATCAAGTTACTTAAGTGGATGTGTTGAACGCATCTGAGAGGGTGATGCTGTGAGAATACAAGATCGGGGCATTGAAATGTGAAAGGCGACTCTACCTCAACTGAAATAAGCCCGCAGCCCTTTCATACCCATTCTCAATCGTTCTCTGGAGTTATTGTGCCGAACTAAAGTGTCTTCCCCCTCCCCTGTGCTCACTCTTCATGTTTCTAAGCAAAAAAGTGGGTAAGTGAGCTACCTGAACCTGTTTGTTTAGCAGGTCCAGGAGGAAAGCAGAGAGGCCAGCTCTTCCCTCAAATCTTCCTTTAGTCCTTTCTGTGACATGAGGAAGCTCATTGGCTACTCCCTAGGTTTTTAAAGATACCAATAAATTTTTAAAAGCTACTAGAACAATGGTGTCTCCCAGGGTGTTTGCTGGTTCAACCCAAAAGTAACAAAGAGCTCACTGTATTTGTCCCCACCCACCCTCACTTTTGGAGGCATAGAAAGGAGAGTCAGGATAGCATCAGCCTTGTGCTGAGACCAAACAAGCTCACCAACCCTCAAAATGGGATGCATCAAACTGTGGCATCTCCACCACTGTTACTCCACAAAGTGTTGGTCATTAGTCCCCTTCTTTTCTCCCTAGTTCACTGCCCTCTGAAACCCCCTCCTCTCCTCTTAACCACAGCGTCTCAGAGAGACAGTGACATTACACAAAAGCTTTTCTCTGACTCTACCCCCACTCACTCTGCAGGACCTGCAGACCCCTCCAGAGCCTCCCAAATCATCCCAAGAAGCCCCAAGAGTACTTCCTAGGTGCTGCTTCAAAACCAAAGTTATGGGTTACCAATGTACCCTAGACCTACCAATTTACAGAGTTGTAGGAAGTATCTCCCATCAGAGCTAGCACCAAAAGTAGCATCTGTGTGCCTCCTGAAGTCTAGAACTCTGGATCCCTTGTGCAAGTGGTCTGCAGATGGATGTCCAATCCCTATCCCAGTTCTCCAAACATGGCACATGCTAGAGGGAACAGAGCTTCAGTTCACACCAGGGCCTAGCTCACTTTTAATGGCTCTAAACCATGTATACTTCCCAGGTGGTTCAGTGGTTAAGAATCCACATGCCAATCCAGGAGACACAGAAAACATGGATTCAATCCCTGGGTAGGGAAGATCCCCTGGAGGAGGAAATGGCAACCAACCCCAGTATTTTTGCCTGGAGAATCCTATGGACAGAAAAGCCTAGTGGGCTATAAAGAGTCAGACACAACTGAGCAACTGAACTTGCTTGCACCGGGCTTCCATCTCTCTCTCAGCTCAAACCATGTACACAGTGCAGCCCAAATTCTTCACCCTGGCGTTCAAAGCACCAGTCACTCCATTTCCACTGCAGTTCCTCTTCCTGCAAATCAATCCTTACATCTAACTCATCACCCACTTCCTAGACTATACACCTTTCACTAAACACATTTTGAATGCTTCCTGCCACCTGCATTTATCCTAGAGTTCCTGCAGTTGATGTCCCTCCCCTCTACCCTACTCATAGGCCTTTCAAAATCCAGCCTATCAGACAGCAAGACCCAGCTCAGGCTTTCCTCCTTCCTGTCATTGCAAACCAGCTTATATCACAGTCAGTGGTGTGCGTCCCTTCCTAAAGTGTACTCCATGGGGAGCAAGGACCACATCTTGTTTATCTAAATCCCTATGGTTAGTAGGGCTTCCCTGGTGGCTCAGATGATAAAGAGTCCACCTCAATGCAGGAGACTCAGGTTCAATCTCTGGTTCGGGAAGATCTCCTGGAGAAGGAAATGGCAACCCACTCTAGTATTCTTGCCTGTTGGGTTACAGTCCATGGGGTCACAAAGAGTCGGACATGACTGAACTACTAACACTACTGTCAATAACAGATTGCCTTGCACATAGTATTGTGTGTATGTGCTTAGTTGCTCAGTGATGTCTGACTCTTTGCGACCCTTTGGACTATAGCCCACCAGGCTCCTCTCTGTGCATGAGAATTTCCCAGGAAAGAATACTAGAGTAGGTTGCTTTTTTCCTTCTCCAGGGGAATCTTCCTGACCCAGGGATCAAACCCACCTCTCCTGTATCTCCTGTATTGCAGATGGATTCTTTACCCTCTTAGCCATCTAGGAAGCCTGCTTTGCACATAGTGGGTGCTCACTAAGTGGTTATTGGATTGAAGAGGCTATGCTATGAATCATTGCTTAACTATAAAATCATTTATCCATGTGTTTCTTTTACCTGAAGGTGCTCCAGAGGACCCAGAACTGACAAAGTTAGATAGGTAAAGTTAGGACTGGAAAATACCTAAAGCATGGTCCACAGGACACCCATGTGTAAGGTCCTTACCACCAGTGGGAAACAAGGAAAATGGAGTAAGTGGAGCAACAAGGTGGGAGAAAGAAGACTGTCAAAACAAAGAAGCACGGATGTCCCTGGTGGTCCACTGGTTAAGACTCCATGCTTCCAATGCAGGTGGCCTGGGTTCATCCTTGGTCAGGGAACTAGATCCCATATGCTGCAACTAAGACCCAGTGCAGGCAAAAGAAAAAAAAAGAGCCATCACTGACAATGCATGCTAGTTGATACCCTTCAACCTTTTACTTCAAAAGTAAAAAGTTTTGTGAGAAGTTGGAAACATCAAATATTAGAATTATATGGCCTAACCCCTTCATTTTGTAGAATCAGCAGTAGATGCTCAGAGACGTAAAATGACTTCCCCAAGGTCACACAGCCAATTAGCAGCAATGTCAGAACTAAAATCAAGGTCTCCTGAGTATACATGTGTATTTTTTTTACTAATATTGTAGTCTTTTCTTCCCATATATTTATCATTCATTTTGATAAGACAAATGAGAATGAAATGAAAGGATGAGGAGGCAGAGAAAGGGAAACTGAAAAGCAATATTCATTCATAAATCTTGGTCATATTTCCAATGAATCCCCCAGCACAAGCAGTAAAAGGCTTTTGTACATTCCCTTGTTTTCCTAAAAAGAAGACATGAAACTCACAAATGAAAACATGAAATTCCTAAGTGACTATGTAACCAGATACTGAAAGCAAAGCTCCCCCTGCTAGGTACAGGCACCTAGCCCTCCTGCTAGCTAGCATGGGTAGGCTGAGCATGTGGGTGGGAGGCCAGATTTTTGACATTATTGTCTTTGGCACTAGTCCCCAATCCTGCCAGCTCTTCCTCTCTGATTTATTAGCACAAACCTAGCACTTGAAAAATATAATTACTGCATTTACAGTGTTCTTCCTATCTATAGGCTGCAGGGGCTTAAGCAGCACATAAACTCTTCTGACATTGAATTATACCCTGAAAAACCAAAACTGTGCACTCTGCAAAGCCAGCCTGACAGCTGGATGATCCAATGGGCTGGTGGAGCTCGTTAGCAGCTGCCATGTGAATGAGAGCTGTGATTATTTTTAACATAAAGTCACAATTAATAGCAAGGAAGGCAGCCTCATAGATCTTGATCATCTTAATATGGATTATGTCCTGAGTTTTAAAAAATACCTCCAGATTCTCACCCTTGATCTAGAGAGAAACTATAGCATTTCTTTGTGACATTACTAACACAAGACAGGTAAAAGAGATGAGTTAGGCACCATGTTTCTGATGAAAAGAGTATCTGGGAAACAGTTAACCTGAAGCATGGGTCCCTCAAACTCAACTGTCTACCTCTTTTATATGACCTTTAATGACTTACAGACTCCTCACAGTCTCCAGGCCCCTCCAGGACCCTGAGAAGACCTTGAGGTATAGGGACTTGGGTATCACCCTATCCCTGGAGGTTTACTGTACGATCATGCAAAATTGGTTCTTTGTGTTTTGGTCATCACAGTCACAAAATGGGGATAACAGCCTTCCTGTATTAGCTTACCAGGGCCACCATGACAAAATGCCATGGACTGAGGGCTTAAATAACCGTTCTTTTTCCCCATAGTTCTGGAAGCTAGACATTCAAGATTGAGACATCAGCAAGGTTGATTTCATGCTAAGGCCTCTCTCCTTGGCATGCGTGTGGCCGCTCTCTCCCTGTGTTCTCACGTGGCCTTTTCTCTGTGCTCGCACATCTCTGGTATCTCTCTGTGCACCCAAATTTCCTTTCCTTGAAAGGAAATCTGTCAGATTGGTTTACAGCCCCCTTCGTTTTAGCTTAATTACCTCTTTAAAGACCTCCAAATGTGATTTCATTCTGAGATACTAGGGGTTAGGACTTCAACAAACAAATTTTAGGAGTGGGAAAGGGGGACACGATTCAACCCATAACACCCTGACGCTGACGTGATGGTAAGAAGCAAATGCAGTAATGTGTATAAGTAGCTAAAAGAGAGTCTCTACACAGTAAATGTCAGCTCTTACTATTATCATTATTGGCTCTTTTGATAATATAATTTTGAGTTTTAAATAAGATTCAGAACTTATAATGTGTATTCGCTGATTAGAAAGCTTGCAATGTCATTGGAGGCTTTTGGCCAAAATAACAGTCTAACAACTTTAGCATCACTTATAAACTCTTTAGAACCAGGGTTTGACCTATCTTAGTCATGCCTTCACATTCTTGATGCTGTTACTCCAGACTTCTTTGTGTTCTCCAGATTTGCTGGCTCTATCACACATTTAGGTACCTCTTCCCTCCACTATACACTGGATGAACCACACATCCTTCAAAACCCATACTAAACTTTATATCTTTTGTGAAACCTTTCTCCTAATCCTACGTCAAAGTCAGTTTCTCTTACATTACACAAATAAATTACTTTGCCTACAAATTTACGTTAGCATGTATTGCTTTATATTGTAAATATTTATCAATATGACTATCTGTGCTTTATTTACCCTTTTTCACATAGTAGGTGAAATTGTATTGGAATACAAAACAAAAATTGTATTGAAATTGAATAAAATGGTATTGAAAGAATAGGGATGGAGGGAGTAAAGAAGGAATGGGTGATGAAAGAAGAGACAATCAGAGGGGGGAAAGAGAGAAAAGAAAAGAGAAAAACCAGAAGGAAAATAAAGAAAGAAAATCCAGCAAACCATACCTATGAAAAAGTTAAAGACAGCAGAGGCAAAGGAAGTCAGAGGTCAAGCCGAAAGTCTAACCTCACCACATCCCCACTGATGCAGTGTGCTAGAGAAAACCAAAATCATTAAACAGATAGAAAAGCAGATGTCACTGAAGAAGCAAATCTTCTTCAACATGAGCACCTCCATTAGTAAAGTGGTGCCTTTTACCTTCAAAGCTGGTGGAGGACGGAAATTGTGAGTCACCTAGTTTCCTCAGAGGATCTAACCCAATGCACACTAAATAAATATGAAGTGAAAACACACCTAAACACGTCTGGTTTGGTGCTGCCAAATCAAATTGATTTTTGCGCAAATAAAATGCTTAATATATCTCAGTTCATCTTTTAACAGCTTGGTGTCAGAGAGGACCTGAGAAGACCCCCCAATAACTCCCAGGAGCAATGAGCAACCAGGTGTAGGCACCTATGAGCCCCCTGAGCTTGCTTATTTCTCGCTGCCTCTAGAGGTCACATGTAGGTAAGTCCCTCTTGGATCCCAGATCCATAGCCTTTGCCTTATGAGTTTTCAGAGACTTTATTTAAGCATTTCTTTTCCTGGACTGGGTCTGAAACCAGTGGCAGGTCTGCCTGGTTTTGACTTAGAAACTGGACCAGGTCCACAGTCTGACTAGGTCCAACTTAAAGTAGACTGGGTCCATTGTAAGGTCTTGGGTGAATAAAATTTTGTTTTAAGAATGAACGAGTCAGTTAAAATAACCAAAGATAATCTTGAAATACAGTGGCAACAGTGGAAAACTTTCAACCATCTTAGATGAGCTTATCCATCTGCAAGGTACCCTAGGGAAAAGGGGGGTCTTAAGCCAAACTCTTATCATAATGGGTAGAGAGAAAATTATTTTTCCTCCTCTACAGTTCTAGTGATCAAGATGAGACTCACTGGATGTCTCACTCCAGACACTACAGCCTTGGGAAAACTTGCAGTAGCTGTTGAAAGGTAAGGATTCTTAATCAAGTCAGCTCTCCCAGATCTCTTTCTGTGGTGACTGGGCAAGAGAGAAAGAATAAGGGCTTCCCTGGTGACTCCATGGTTAAGAATACACCTGCCGATACAGGAGACATGGGTTCGACCCCTGATCCAGGAAGTTCCCACATTCCCCAGAGCAACTAAGCCTGTGTGCCACAACTACTGAAGCCAGAGCACCGTAAAGGCTGTGCTCCTCAACCAGAGAAGTCACCACACTGAAATTAGAGAGTGACCCCTACTCACCACAACTAGAGAAAGCCCGTGAGCAGTAGCAAAGACACAGCAAAGCCATAAATAAATAAATAAATAAATAAATTTGTAAAAGAGAGGAAGGTAAAATTTCACATTGTTCCTTTCTTTCCAAATGCAGATGGCAGAAAAAAATTCTGGTTATTGCTCCTTCCTCTCTCTCGGGAACAACTAATGTCTTCTTTTTGGTCTCATTTTGTGTCCTGAGACATGGAATGTCTGAACCAGATGAACACCAGCTGTTTCTTGAAGCCTTTCCCAAGGCCTTCCTGATAGTCCTCACACCAAATGAGAGGTGTTACTGTTCTTCTTCATCCACTCAATCGTGTCTGATTCTTTGCGACCCCCAGCACACCAGTCTTCCCTGTCCTTCACCATCTCCTGGAGCTTGCTCAAACTCACATCTATTGAGTCAGTGATGCCATCCAACCGTCCCATCCTCTGTTGCCCCCTTATCCTCCTGCCTTCAATCTTTTTCAGCATCAGGGTCTTTTCCAATGAGTAGGCTCTTTGCATCAGGTAGCCAAAGTATTGGAGCTTCAGCTTCAGCATCAGTCCTTCCAATGAACACTCAGGCCTGATTTTCTTTAGGATTGACTGGTTTGATCTTCTTGTTGTACTAGGGACTCTCTAGAGTCTTCTCCAACACCACAGTTCAAAGGCATCAATTCTTCAGTGATCAGCCTTCTTTATGGTCCAACTCTCACATCCACACATGACTACTGGAAAAATAGTAGCTTTGACTAGAAGGACCTTTCTTGGCAAAATAATATCTCTGCTTTTTAATATGCTGTCTAGGTTGGTCATAACTTTTCTTCCAAGGAACAAGTGTCTTTTAATTTCATGGCTGCAGTCACCATCTGCAGTGATTTTGGAGACCAAGAAAATAAAGTCTGTCACTGTTTCAATTTTTCTCCCTCTATTTGCCATGAAGTGATAGGATCGGATGCCATGATCTTTGTTTTTTGAATATTGAGTTTTAAGCCAACTTTTTCACTCTCCTCTTTCACCTTCAGGAGGCTCTTTAGTTCCTCTTCACTTTCTGCCATTAGGGTGGTGTCATCTACATTTCAGAGGCTATTGATATTTTTCCCTGCAATCTTTATTCCAGCTTGTGCTTCATCCAGCCTGGTATTTTTCGCATCATATACTCTGCCTGTAAGTTAAATAAGCAGGGTGATAGTATACAGCCTTGATGTACTCCTTTCCCAATTTTGAACCAGTCCATTGTTCCATAAGAGAAGTGAGTCATAACTATTTAAGAGGCCCACTGACTAATCAGAGAACACTCCAAGAAGAGAAAAGGAAACTGAAGATGTTGGTATGGAACATAAGGAAAACTTGGAAGCATGGTGTAAGTCTTAGTCCAAAAGCTCAAGGAGCCCAGTTTTCAGTTTGAGTACAAAGGTAGGAAAAGACTGATGTTCTAGCTCAAACATTGAGACAGAAGGAGTTCCCTCTTACTTAGCCTTTTCATTTTATTCAGATTTTTCAATTGATTGGATGAGACCCACCAACATTAAGGAAGGCAATATGCTTTACCCAGTCTACCAATTCAAATGTTAATCTCATCTGGAAATAACTTCACAGATGCATAGAGAAATAATGTTTGACCCAATGTCTGGGCACTCCATGTCCTAGTTAGGTTGACACATAAATTTAATTACCTCACGTAGTGTTCCCAAAACTTATCTGACCTCAGAATGCCTCTCTAGAACAGTGTTTCTCAGGCCATGGTGTTTCGTGGGTCACTTGTCTCAGAATTCCCTGAACTGCTCTCTAGAGATTCTGATTCAGAGTTGGAGTTAGACCCATGAAGCAGCATTTTCAGGACCATAACACATGAACCCAGGGATCAATCTCAGTGCCACTAAAAGTGGGACTCCTCTTGCTGTGACACAGTAGAAAACACACTGCACCACCTGTTGTGTATTCTTGCTCCTAAACAGAACCAAATCTAAACAAGTCTTAAATCTAAGTGACTATCAGTTAATAGGAAATAATGGCAAACTAATTAAAATTCACTATTGGAATACAGTAAGCCAAATTCAAAATGTTACATATTCCATAGGATTAATTATTTGATTTCTTCAACAAATAAGTGGTATGGGCTTTCCTGGTTGCTCAGACATTAAAGAATCTGCCTGCAGCACAAGAGAACCTGGGTTCAGTCCCTATATTGGGAAAATCCCCTGGAGGGGGGAAAGAGTACCCACAAGTATTCTTGCCTGGAGAATACCCTGGACAGAGGAGCCTGGTGGGCTACAGTTTCCATGAGGTCTCAAAAAGTCAGACATGACCGAGTGATTAACACTCAGTTTTTTTCTTCTTCAAACAAATAAGTGGTATTTTTTAAATTGATGGGAGACTATCATAGATTAACAGAAACTTAAGAAATATAAAACAGTACAATGTGTAATATGTAGAAACCATCTTTAAAAGATATTTTGGAGACAAATATGAAACAATCAGGACAATATGAATATGGATTATGTGTGCATGCTTAGTCCCTCAGTCGTGTGCCACTCTGCGACCCCATGGACTATAACCCTCCAGGTTCCTCTATCCGTGCGATTTTTCAGGCAAAAATGCTGAAGTGGGCTGCTATTTCCTTCTCCAGGGGATCTTCCTAACTCAGGGAACAACCCAAGTTTCCTGTGTCTCCTGCATTGCAGGTGAATTCTTTACCCACTGAGCCATCGGGAAAGATTGTGTACTAGCTAATATATGAGGGAATTATTTTTAATTTTATTATATGAGATAATGGTATTGTGACTGTACAAGGAAGTGTCATCTGGGAGAGATGCATATTGAAGTACATGCAGATGATACATATATGTATACCATTATATGATACCATTATATGATAACTGAGATTTTCCTTAATTACTCCATTTAAAAAGTTATAAAGATGAAATGTTTGCAAATATTGATAATAGTTGAAAGTGGGTGATGAGGACATAATTTTAAATATATTTTCTCAACTGTTTATTATGTTGTTCCATAATAAAAAATATTTAAGAAAAGATAAAAGGAAAAAGCACCTCTGGATGATTCTTACGCATTCTGAAGTTTTGCTCTCCAAGTGGTGCTAGGACAAGTGGGTAATAAAGAACCAGAAATCAACTCACTATTTCAGAAGTCTTCTAACAGTCAGATATATCTGACTCTGAGAGTGTTTAGGAGAAGGTCAGGGGTAAAGGAAGCTGCAGAGGGCCTTTCTGCATTGTTTAGGGGGACTGGACAATGATCCACGTGGCCAACAGCTTGTGCAATCCAATGCCTTTCCTTCACCATTCCTGGCCACCTGCCCTCCAGGGAACATGTTCCAGCCACCTATCTTCATTCAGCATACTCACAGCTTCCATGTTATAACATGTCTAATCTCCAACTATGAGGATGGTGAGAGCCCATAAAGTTTTTGGTGAGACTTACCACCCGCTTTGAACTTAAAGTGGCTTGTCCCAGACAAAGGCAGTGGATCACTCATGTGAGAGCCTCTCCAGCCAGTTATTTGAAATATTTGACAGGCCTTGCAAATAGTCACTTGCTCAGGGCAAGAAACTATTTATTAGGGGCACATAGAAAAGGATATTAATTTCACTTACTGTACTACATGTATTTGTCCCTGGAGGGCAAGGAGAGATTTAGTTTTTTAAAAAGAAAAAGCTACTGTGGGCTAGGAGGAATCTATAAATTTTTAAGTATGATGGTTTAGGAATATGTTCAATTTGAATTTGACAAATTCATGTGCTAATTGTCTAGCTCCTCCACGTCCTAATAGAGAACCAGCTGAAACTGTGAGAGATACCAAATAATGAAGAAAAACAAGAGATGTCCATTCATCACAGCTGAAGCTGGAGACAGGCTAATGAAGTTGGCTTGCCAAGTGTCAGTTATACTTTGCTCTTAAGGTTATCTGGAGCATTTTATTTTCCTTCATTTTTTGCCCTTTAAAGGTTTTCTAGCACCTTGGCCTGTAAAAATCACCTTTGCAAATAGTGGCATGATTGAACACAGAAGTGAGCTCCCTGTCTCAATTCAGAATCTCACACAGAGTTATTCAGTGACTTTTCCAATCAGCCATGTTTATGATGGCTGCCTGGCAAGGGTACCACCTCACAGTTATTTTTCTTCTGAAAATTAATGGTGTTGCGTGTCTCTATTAAAATGAGTGTGTTTGACTTTTCTATTAAGGTATATTACTCTAAATGGGTTGTCAGTCAGATTGCCCTCATTAGGCATTCAAAACTCCAAGTTCATCAGGGAATAGATTTAGATTGGCTAATGATACTACAAAGCTGCCAACCCTTATTCGTAAGAAAAACTGGTTCTGTGATGTCTCAGGAATCCATCTCTTCCTTTCTTCCCCCATATATCTTACTCAAATTCAAACCCTCCCTACCTCTGGCACACAAAAAAGCCTTCTCTCCTCCATCTCCACCCACTTCACACACACACACACACACACACACACACACACACACACACACAGAGCTTTGCTCTTCACTTTGACATTTAAATCAAACCATCTTCTTCCCTGGTGGTTCAATGGTAAAGAATTTGCCTGCCAATGCAGTAGACATGGGCTTGATCCCTGGGTCATGAAGATCCCCTGGAGAAGGAAATGGCAATCCACCCCATTATACTTGCCAGGGAAATCCCTTGGAAAGAGGAGACTGGCAGGCTACTGTCCATGGGGTCACAAAAGAGTCAGACACGACTTGGTGATTAAACAACAAACAACCATCTTTCTGGCTTTATCCCTACTCCCATCTTCCCATCAAGGCCCCCACCACATCACTAAACATATCCCAAACACATCCCATGGTTACCATGTCCTGAATAGATTTAGTATGTATCTCTTGCCACTCCTTTCTGCCTGAATTAGTATGTATCCCTTGCCACTCCTTCCTGCCTGAATGTTCCTAACCCACTTCTAGGAGAACTTTTCATGTTTTCTAAATAGCTAATCTCTTCCTTCATTCATTTAACTCTCCTTACACCATTCTTACAGCACACCAATAGCCTATAAATTTTATAACTATTCAGGTACATACCTTCTCCTCCACCAGAACATGAGCCATAGGAGACAGAGACCTGTCATATTCACCTTTGCTTCTCAGGCAACACCTACCTGGCACATGGCAAATGTCCCAAATATTTCAGGGTTACAATAAAATGCTAGGCAGCCATTCAAAATAACACATGAAACTATAAACAAGATATAACATTAAGTAAAAAGCAAAGGCAGTGTTACTTCTTCTTTTCCTATCTGGATTCCTTTTATTTCTTTTTCTGCTCTGATTGCTGTGGCCAAAACTTCCAACACTATGTTGAACAGTAGTGGTGAGAGTGGGCACCCTTGCCTTGTTCCTGACTTTAGGGGAAATGCTTTCAATTTTTCACCATTGAGGATAGTGTTTGCTGTGGGTTTGTCATATATAGCTTTTGTTATGTTGAGGTATGTTCCTTCTATTCTTGCTTTCTGGAGAGTTTTTATCATAAATGATGTTGAATTTTGTCAAAGGCTTTTTCTGCATCTATTGAGATAATCACATGGTTTTTATCTTTCAATTTGTTAATGTGGTATATTACATTGATTTGATTTGCGGATATTAAAGAATCCTTTCATTCTTGGGATAAAGCCCACTTGGTCATGGTGTATGATCTTTTTAATATGTTGTTGGATTCTGCTTGCTAGAATTTTGTTAAGGATTTTTGCATCTATGTTCATCAGTGATATTGGCCTGTAGTTTTCTCTTTTTGTGGCATCTTTGTCTGGTTTTGGTATTAGGGTGATGGTGTCCTCATAGAATGAGTTTGGAAGTTTACCTTCTGCAATTTTCTGGAAGAGTTTGAGTAAGATAGGTGTTAGCTCTTCTCTAAATTTTTGGTAGAATTCAGCTATGAAGCCATCTGGTCCTGGGCTTTTGTTTGCTGGAAGATTTCTGATTACAGTTTCGATTTTCACACTTGTGATGGGTCTGTTAAGATCTTCTATTTCTTCTTGGTTCAGTTTTGGAAAGTTATACTTTTCTAAGAATTTGTCCATTTCTTCCAAGTTGTCCATTTCATTGGCATAGAGCTGCGGGTAGCAGTCTCTTATGATCCTTTGTATTTCAATGTTGTCTGTTGTGATCTCTCCATTTTCATTTCTAATTTTGTTGATTTGATTCTTCTCCCTTTGTTTCTTGATGAGTCTGGCTAATGGTTTGTCAATTTTATTTATCTTTTCAAAAAACCAGCTTTTAGCTTTGTTGATTTTTGCTATGGTCTCTTTTGTTTCTTTTGCATTTATTTCTGCCCTAATTTTTAAGATTTCTTTCCTTCTACTAACCCTGGGGTTCTTCATTTCTTCCTTCTCTAGTTGCTTTAGGTGTAGAGTTAGGTTATTTATTTGACTTTTTTCTTGTTTCTTGAGGTAAGCCTGTATTGCTATGAACCTTCCCCTTAGCACTGCTTTTACAGTGTCCCGTAGGTTCCTGGGCATACACACTGAGGAAACCAGAACCGAAAAAGACACGTGTACCCCAGTGTTCATTGCAGCACTATTTATAATAGCTAGGACATGGAAGCAACCTAGATGCCCATCAGCAGACGAATGGATAAGAAAGCTGTGGTACATATGCACAATGGAATATTACTCAGCCATTAAAAAGAATACATTTGAATCAGTCCTAATGAGGTGGATGAAACTGGAGCCCATTATACAGAGTGAAGTAAGCCAGAAATAAAAACACTAATACAGTATACTAATGCATATATATAGAATTTAGAAAGATGGTAATGATAACCCTATATGCAAGACAGAAAAAGAGACACAGATGTATAGAACAGACTTTTGGACTCTGTGGGAGAAGGCGAGGGTGGGATGATCTGAGAGAATAGCATTGAAATATGTATATTATCAACTGTGAAACAGATCACCAGTCCAGGTTTGATGCATGAGACAAGTGCTTAGGGCTGGTGCACTAGGATGATCCAGAGGGAAGGGATGAGGAGGGAGGTGGGAGAGGGGTTCAGGATGGGGAACACATGTAAATCCATGGCTGATTCATATCAATGTATGGCAAAACCCACTACAATATTGTAAAGTAATTAGCCTCCAACTAATATAAATAAATGAAAAAAAAAGCAAAGGCAGGAAAGTATTTATACTATGTTGCTATTTATGTAAAATAAAATAAAATATGGATAGAGATACATAGAGATATAAACAGATTGATCTCTGATATCTCTCTCAAAAGAAAT
Source organism: Odocoileus virginianus (assembly GCF_023699985.2). Taxonomy (NCBI): domain Eukaryota; kingdom Metazoa; phylum Chordata; class Mammalia; order Artiodactyla; family Cervidae; genus Odocoileus; species Odocoileus virginianus. Next base: position 46,057,172 of record NC_069679.1, read on the forward strand.
ACTTACATACATGGACCAAAACAAAAGCAAAAACAGAAAGCCTCTGATAACAGTGGTTGGAACTGAGGAGGGAACAGATACACAGGGTCATTGGTGGGACAGAGTCTTATTTTCTCTGTATACTATTTCATAGTGTTTGAATTTTGTTACCATTGCATGTATTACCTTGTACATAAATTGTCCACATTACCTATGCAAAGATAACAATTCAATTCAATTAAATTGAAAGTAATAAATGTTTGACTTTAATTGAAACTGAACTGAACAACCCTGAAATTAATAATAGAACTAGCTGGAGTAGTCAAATTATCCATTCCCAAGGAGTTCAGCATTCATAAAGAGAATTTTATTCCTCTAATTATATGGTGATCCAATGCCAAGTTGAATTCATTACTTTTAATAATAGTAATAATAATGAATATGCTTATAAAATTAATAGATCAGATATAATTTTTCATGTTGAGAAATTTTATCCAAGTGTATAAATTCTATCAGTTCACTAACAATGTGAGCTCTCAGCTTTTTATCCAGGATTATTATTGAAAAGTATTGCCGAATAGCATAAGCTGAAACATTGCAATAAATTTATCATTAAATCTTACAATTGCATAAATTATATCAGTAAGTACTTGCTGGAAATGTGTGCATAGATGGAATAAAAACTGGCCTGTTCAAGATATGATATGGCCTGAGAAAGGCCTTTCAATGAAGAACTAGAACATGGTATTTATAGCTAAGAGGTTCCCAGACTGAGCTGTGTGGCCAGTCTTGCACGAGTCTGTGGAAAATGTCATCCCTCTTCCAATTTCCACCATACAAGGAAAGTACTCACTCTGTCATACTAACTCAAGACACCATGGCTCCCTCTTTAGCTACTTCTGTATCTTTCCTTCTTCATGATCTTTTAGCGAATACATGAACATTCAAAGAAGATTTTAAAAATTAAAAGAAACCCTTCCACAGCATACGTGGACTGCCTTCTTCACCCTTTCTGGTGAAAAGACCCTGCTCTGGAACCCATGGTTGCATTGCTTTCATCATTATCTTAGCCTCTGGGACTACAAATGTTACACGTGGCCGTTAAACTATCCTGCCATCTCTAAGATCCCTTTTTGAAGAGTCACCTATGATGTATGAGCAGCACTGAAACCCCACTCCTGGAGGCACTCAGTGAAATGTTAGGGGCAGAATGGAGACCCATGTTGCAGCGGCAGATCCTGCGGGATGCTAATGAGGGGCAGGGCACTGCTTTTATTAGTATGTTAGCCCTGCAGGGCACTGTGCCAATTTTAATAAGCAACCAATCTGCTAGACTTTTCAGCTATGAAACATCTGGAAACGAAGGAAAAAATAACCATCTATACTGTAACACCTCATTTCCAGCAATGCCTAAAAAACACTTTCCATAACAACAAATTCTCAGGCACTGCTAGTCACTATACTAATCTTAGTATTATTGCTAATATAAACTTGACTCTTACTCTCTACAACCAGTATGTTTATCATAGTGTATATATACTGAATATACTACCATAGCACCCATGCTAATGATTATCAACTGTCAAAAATATTTTGTTCACCACTGGAACCCCAGGGACTAGCCTGGGATGTGGCAGGTGCCCAATACTGGTTGAATCTAACTGACTATTACATACAATATGATACATTACATACTGTCTTACTTCCAAGAATAAAGATGCAATTTCTTGAAAATGATTTCTGACTCTCATATGTTGTTATCTGCAGATATCATCATTTACTTGAAAATCACAAAAAAAGGAGACAGCAAAAATTCAGAGATGGATACACCAGAGGAAAGACTAAGGAGAAGAAGAGAGCCTCTGAGCAGCTGTACAAGGTCAGTGACAAGTCACCCTGTCCCTCCTTCCTGCAGTCAGTCCTCCCTGCTAAAGCATGAAGAGAATCTTCGTCTTTAGACAAAAAAAGAAAAAATTTTCATATTCAAGCCTCTGACCCTTCTTTTAAGTGCCCATTTCTTCTCTTTGTCCTCTGGTCCATGACAGCCTCTGAATCGCTTATGAAAAGTACTTGGAACCACTTTCCCCAGAATCTGGAAAAAAATATCAGCAATGCCCTTTAAGTTCCAGGTTCCAGTCATATACTGCAGGTTGGCAAGAATATTGGTACAAGTGTTTTGAAGAGCAGTTTGGCAATATACGAGCAAGAGCTCTAGAACTGTGCATTTCATTTGGTCCAATAAGTCACCTTCTGGAAAGCTAACCTAATGAAGTCATCCCAAATACATAAAAGGCTTTCTAGTTGAATGTATTCAGAGTCACATCTGTAACAATGAAAATCTGGATGCAACCTGACTTACTAACCAATGGCAGAATGTTTTAATCCATTCACATGTTAAAACACTTTACAGCCATTTAAAGATTATTTATGAAAAGCATGTAACAAAGAGGAATCGTTATGTTTTCATTATAAGTAAGAAAGTATGTGTATATAGGATGATATTAACTTATTTTAACTTATTAAAATATATGCATAAAAATAAGGGGCTCAATTTCACTAAACGAAGTGCGAATAAAAATTACAATGAGATACTACTTCACAACATGAAATCAGCCGAATTTAAAGTCTGACAATAGAAGTGTTGATGAGGCTATGGAAAAATAAAACTCTTGGGCTGGGATAGCATATGTTTTTTTACTCAATATGTAAACTTTTTTATGATGGCTGGAGAAATGGGCATTCTCATACAGTGTTGGAAACGATAGCCCCAGCCGGCACATGAGACCCACTGGTGCACCCCGGGTGCACCACGGGCTGAGGACTATCCTTCATACACATACTATGTTTGACTTGAAATCTTCCCTTTTTTACTCTATCCAATCAACTTAGCAGGGTTTCAAGAGCAACACTTCTAAATTTCCAGAGAGCAGCCAAGATGGTGAAGTAGAAGGATCCCAAGCTCACCTTCTCTCATGAGCACACCACAATCACAACAACTTGCAGAACAACTATCATTGAAAAAGTGTGAAAAGATCTTCCTCAACTAAAGACATTAAGAAGGAACCACAAAGAGACTGGTAGGAGGAATAGACTCATGATATAATCAAATCCATACCCCCAGGTAGGTGACCCACAAACTGGAGAATAGTTATGTTACAGAGGTTCTTCCACAGGAGTGAGAGTTATGAGCTCCGCATCAGGCTCCCCAGCCCAGGGGTCCAGCCCTGGGAACATGAACCCCCAGAGCATTTGACTCTGAAGGTCAGCAGGGCTTGGTTACAGAATCTCCACAGAAAGGAGGGAAATGGAGACTTTACTCTTAAAAGATGCACACAAAATGTCACACACTCCAGGACCAAGGGCAAAAGCAGTAATTTCATAGGCATCTCAGCCATACCTATCGAGGTCTTCAAGGGCTTCCTGGGGAGGCGGGGAGTGGCTGTGGCTCACACTGGGGACACGGGCACTGGTTGTGGGCACCCCAATGTTCACGGCTGCCCTGATTACAGTAGCCAAGATGTGGAAGCAACCTAAATGTCCACGGACAGATGAATGGATAAAGATGTGGTAGACATATACAACGGAATACTACTCAGCCATGAAAAGAATGAAATAATGCCATTTGCAGTGAAATGGATGGACCTAGAGATATTCATACTAAGTGAAGCAAGCTAGACAGAAAAAGACAAAGGTCATATGACATCACTTATATGTGGAGTCTAAAAAAAAAATGATACAAATTTATATACAAAACAGAAATAGACTCAGAGACATAAAAAATTGACTTATGGCTACCAAAGGGGAAGTTTGGGATAAACATGTATACACTACCATATATAAAGCAGATAACCAACAAGGACCTGCTGTATACCACAGGGAAATAACTCAATATTTCACAACATCCTATAAGGGAAAAGAATCTTAAAATAATAGACATTTGCATAACTGAATCACTTTGCTCTTGCTGTACACCTATAACTAACACAACATTGTAAACCAACTATACATCAATAAAAAATAAAATTATAAAAAAATAAAACCATAAAAAATAAAAGAATTGAAATATGTTTAAAATAAATTACCAAATGAAATAAACTTTAAAAAGACTAACAATAATAGGTTTAGTATGCTCTATTTGTGTAAATATTTTTAAAGCATATGCCTGCATACACATGGAAGAATTTAAAATATTTTTAATGTACAAAAGATTACATGAGAAGCTGTTAAGAATGATTCCTGGAGGAGAGGAATAATGGAGAAAGAGGTTTATTTTTCTTTTCATACCCTAAGGTGTTATGAATTTTTAATATTTGTATATATTAACTTCAGCTATATTGCTTTTCTTTTAAATGTTTCTTTGATTTGTTTAGAAATAAGTAGCTATTACTGTGTTTTTTCAAATACACATATGTGCTGTATGCTCAGATGTGTCCAACTCTTTGCAACCGCATGGACTGTAGCCCACCAAATTCCTCTGTCCCTGGAATTTTTCAAGCAAGAATACTGGAGTAGGTTGCCATTTCTTTCTCCAGGGGATCTTCCCAACCTAGGGATCAAACCTAGGTCCCCTGCATTAGGACGTGGATTCTTTACCACTGGCATGTACATATCTGGGAAGCCCTAATATGTACATATGTACATATTTATGTGTATGTGTGTAAAAAAAACAGACAAAAGAAGTATCACTGGATCTACATTAAAGAGGCATACAAATAGTATACAGCATTATTCTGGGTTAAATGATACAGACTTTGAACACTTGAAAATATAATTCTAAAAAAAAAAAGAAAATATAATTCTATTTCTTAAACACTCTTTTCACTTCCCTTCCTTCTACCTCCATATATTTTGTTTGTGCTTTTAATTAGAATGACAAACTGTTTCCCCTAGATAGTATAAAGCCCATTCCAACTATTGTAAATCTCAAATAAATAGTCCAAATCAGTCACATCTAAGAATGCTTCCTTTGTGATCCTACAACTACCCATTATTATGGGGGCTTCTTGAAGAATATGAGTATTCAGAACAACAATTGATGACTAAGTAGGAATGCAGTTGTAAAAAGAAGAGAATATTTAGGGAAGAAAGTTAAAAACTGAAAAGCAAAGCTAGACAAGACGAGAAAACATTTCTGTGAATGTTGGGGATGGTTGTGGGAAGTAAACGTGATTACACAGGAAGAGGGGTTTCTTTGTAACTGAAATTTGGCAGGAAGGACATTAAGATATGACAGTTGGAACAGACTATATTTGAAAAGGTAATATTGCTGTAAGAAACTCCAAGAGACTTCCTAGAGTGTTGAAAAGAGTAGCAATTGTTTGATGACATATAAGATTCTGAAAACATGTGAGGCAAAATTAAACATCATAAGAATATAAATCTATACCCTGTGTACATCAGTAAAAGCAGTCTTAATCAAAAGTAGGCAAAAACAGATACGTATCTGCTGTATTTTTAAAGATCCCTTGGAATAGGGATTACATGTTTATGTACACTCATATATACACAAAGTGCGATGACCAATCATCCCAATTTGCCTGGAACTAATGGGTTCCCTTCCAAGGAGTAAGCGTCTTTTAATATCATGGCTGCAATCACCATCTGCATGAAATTAAAAGATGCTTACTCCTTGGAAGTAAAGATATGACCAACCTAGACAGCATATTAAAAAGCAGAGACACTACTTTGCCAATAAAGGTCCGTCTAGTCAAGGCTATGGTTTTTCCAGTGGTCATGTATGGATGTGAGAGTTGGACTGTGAAGAAAGCTCAGCGCCGAAAAATTGATGCTTTTGGACTGTGGTGTTGGAGAAGACTCTTGAGAGTCCCTTGGACTGCAAGGAGATCCAACCAGTCCATCCTAAAGGAGATCAATCCTGGGTGTTCATTAGAAGGACTGATGCTGAAGCTGAAACTCCAATACTTTAGCCACCTCATGCGAAGAGTTGACTCATTGGAAAAGACCCTAATGCTGGGAGGATTTGGGGGCAAGGGGAGAAAGAGATGACAGAAGATGAGATGGCTGGATGGCATCACCGACTCAATGGACCTGAGTTTGAGTGATCTCCGGGAGTTGGTGATGGAGAGGGAGGCCTGGCGTGCTGCGATTCATGGGTTCGCAAAGAGTCGGACACGACTGAGTGACTGAACTGAACTGAATTAAATGGGTTCCCTGGATGCAGGACTTTTGATACTGAAACCAGAATAGTCCTAGGCAAACTAGGAAAACATTCATTACACTAACACAGAGGTAGGTAAACAAATATAAGGACAAATAGATAGGTATATATGATAGATAGATAATGTAGATAATGAATATAGATACCCTTACATACAGGTCTCTGAAATATGTTTGCAGCATTACAAAAAAATTAGAATTATTGCTGTGGCTCTTATTATTTTTCAAGACTATTTTTTTAGAGGAGTTTTAAATTCACAGCAAAACAGAAAAGAAAGTACAGAGATTTTCCATATATGCTGACTGCACATAAGCACAGCCTGCCCCATCATCAACATCCCCAACCAGGGTGGTACATTTGTCACAATTAAAGAACTTACCTTGATGCATCATTATCATCCAAAGTTTATAGTTTACATTAGGTCTCACTCCAGATGGTGAACCTTCTATAGGTTTCAACAAATGACTTTCTGGGTGGCTCAGACAGTAAAGAATCCTCCTGCAATGCAGGAGACATGGGAGACATTAGGTTTGATCCCTGGGTAGGGACGATCCCCGGGAGAAGGGAATGGATACCCACTCCAGTATTCTTGCCTGGAGAACTCTATGGACAAAGGATCCTGGCAGGCTCCAGTTCATGGGGTCACATAGACTATATGTGTCCAATATTTTTGGTGTGAGGGCTGGTTTTGGTGTGGATGACAGCCACATCTTTCCCCAGAGTGTGCTGGCCATTATGCCCTTGATAAGGGGTGTGATTGGTGTTGTAGTGACTAGACCTTGTGCTGAATGTGAGGCAGGGTATTGGCTATCACTGACCTTTTGAGGTAGAGTTTGCTCCCCAGTTGTTGGAGTAGAAGCCCCGAGGTTTGGGTTCAATCAGGCTCCATTGCCCTTGAGTATGTGCCTTTTCCCAAAGGAGGGAATTACTGAAACAAGTGAGGCCCATGTAGTCACAGAGCTCCTATGCACTGTCTGTGTAGACATCCACCATTCATCTCAGAAGTGGCCCAAGGTTGCATCCCTTTCTCTGTCTTGTTCGTCCTGGATCTAGTGCCAAGCTGTAGTGTGGATTAGGCTGCAGCTGGGGATCGGGACACTGTGGCTGCAGGAACTGAGGTGTCTGTGCCCACCTGGGATCTGGACTGCTTCTGTGGCAGACCTCTCCCAGGACCTGTGTGCTCCAGATCTGATGCCAAGCTGCAGTGTAGAGTGGGAGGGGCCAGTGCACTCTCTCTGTGCCCTGAGATTCAGTGCTTGGCCACCATGCATGCTTGTGGCTCACCCAGTGTGCATGCTGACAATGTCTACCAGTCTCCACCTGCCACCCCCATGCGTGTACTGACAATGGCCTTGGCAGTTCTGCCCTCATCACACCCCAGGCACCTGGTTCCGTCTCTGTGTAGCTAGACCAAATCTTTGCCCTGATTTCACACCAGGTTGTAGTGTGGAGTGAGCGGGGCCAGGGCACTTGCCCCTTCAGATAGGGAGGTACAATAAGGAAGTGCAGCCACCAATACAAAGCTCTCTTTGCCCTGATCGTTAGCAAGCCAGCGTGGGCACACTCCTCATGAGTGAGGCTAGGCTTCTCTAGCCTTTCTATCTGTCTCAGTGGATTTCCCAGCAGGAAAGGGGCTTGTCTTCTCCATTCAGGGCCCCAGGACTGTGATGCCCAGATTGTGAGTCAGTCCGCTCGCTCCCCAGGGTGAGGGTCCACCTGTGTGGACCTTCTTTTCCTTACAGATCTCTGCCAGGGGCATAGGTCCTGACCTGATGCCTGTTTCTCCCCATCCTACTTGTTTATGTGGAGATCTTCTTTGCATCTTTGTTGTATAGGAGATCTGCTGCCACTTTCCAATTAGTTTTCTGTGAGAATTGTTCCACATGTGGACGCATTTTTGACCTGTTTGCGGGGGGAGGTGAGCTCCGCATCTTCATAGTCTGCCATCTGGATTCTCTTCTCCTTAAGAGTTATCTTTTAAACTCTTTTCCCTCACTACTGCTTCCCAGGTGGCGCTAGTGGTAAAGAATCCACCTGCCAATACAGGAGATGCAAGAGACACAGATTCAATCCCTGGATGGGGAGAATCCCCTGGAGTAAGGAAGGTAACCCATTCCAATATTCTTGCCTGAAAAATTCCATGGACAGAGGAGCCTGGCAGGCTACATAGGGTTGCAAAGAGTCGGACACAACTGAACAACTACCTCTCCACTTTCATTTCATCTACAATTGTTATCAACTCCACTTCTGAATCACATTCCAAAAGTCTTCATTTTTCTTTATATTCATGTTACTTTACACTTTTTCTATAATTTAACTGTGGTAAGAACACTTATGAAATTTACCCACTTAACATTATATAGTGTAACAATACTATATTGTTATCTATAGGTACAATGTTGTATAGCAGATTCTGGAACTTATCTTGCATAACTGAAATTTTATACCTATTGATTAGCTACTCCCTGTCTCCCCCACTCCCAGCCCCGGGAAACTACAGTTCTATTATTTGCTTTCATGAGTTTAACTATTTTAGATACCTCCTATAAGTGGAATTATGCAGTATCTGTCCTTCTGTGACTAACTTATTTCACTTAGCGTAATGTCCTTCAAGTTCATTCATGTTGTTGCATAAGCCAGGATTTCCTTCCTATGTATGTATATACCATGTTTTCTTTATTTGTTCGCCTGTCTGTAAACATTTACAATTTTCCCACTTCTTGACTACTGTGAATAATGCTACAGTGAGCTTTTAAAAGCAAATATCTCTTCAGGACCCTGATTTCAATTTGGGGGGATAAATACCCATAAATGGGGTTGCTGGATCATGTGGTAATTCTATTTTTAATTTTTTGAGGAACCTGCATACTGTTTTCCATAGTGGCTGCACTAATTTACATTCTCATCAGCAATGCACCAAGGGTTCCCTTTTCTCCACATCCTCACCTGCACTGGCTATTGCTTACCTTATGTATATAAATATATAATAGGCATTCTATGCTTCTGATTTACCAATTTTAGATTAAAAGTTCCTATAACTACTCCTCAGACTTTTCAATGCCAGTCACAAGTCTAGGTTGTTATCTGTACTTCTAACTGACTGGTTATAAATCAGACTTTCCCACAACCCTCTCCTTTGGTAATATTAATTCACTAGAGTGACTCAAAGAACTCAGAGAAACATAATACTACATTAGTGGTTTATTATAGAAGGATATAACTCAAGAACAGCCAGATGGAAGAGACGCACAAAAATGATAACTTTAGGTTGTCAGACACATCTTAAATTTCTTCCTTTCCTTTTATCCAGTGCTAACTTGTCTCTAAGTGTGCGTTATTCTACTCCTGAAATAAACAGGCAAAGGAGTGAGACATTTCTCCAAAGAAGGTATACAAATTACCAATAAGCCCATGAAAAGATGCTCAACATGACTAGTCATTAGGGGAATATAAATTCAAACCTCAATGAGATACCAGATAGGGCTAGGAATCAGGAAAGAACATGTGGCTTCCATGCCCTCTCAGAGGGTGCCACTTTTCCCAAACCTCCATTTGTTCACCAACCTGGAATCTCTCCAAACCCCATTCTTTGGGGTTTTTAGAGAGACTTCATTACACAGGCATGACTAAATTCTTGGCCATCAGCAGCTTAGTCAACCTCAAGCCCCTCTCCCTTCCCCAGAGGTCAGGTGGTGGGCTGAAAAGTTCCAACCCTCTAATCACATGGCTGATTCTCCTGGCAACCAGCCCCCATCCTTGAGTGCTACGCAAAAGTGTCTTCATGAACATAATAAAAGACATTTTTATAGCTCTCAACACTTAGCAAAGTCTAGGTTTTAGGAGCTCTGTACCAGAAATGGGGAAGACGACAAATATATATTTCTTATTATAAACCACATCACAATGTTCATCAGGGAATACTGGCCTGTAGTTTTCTCTTGGAGTCTACTTAGACTTGGAATCTTGACCTCATAAAATGAGTTTGGAAGGGTTCCCTTCTCTTCAGTCTTTTGGAAGAGTTTGAGAAGGACTAGCATTCAAAAGTTACATTTTTATCCTCCACAGCCACGACCTGAGTCCAGATCATCATTTCTCACCTGAAACTGTAATAGCCCCCTATTCACTACATCCACTCTTGAACGTCTATTCATTCCTCTTAGAGCAGCCAGAGGAATCTTTTATTTTTTGTTTTGTTTTTTTGTTTGTTTATTTTGTTTTTTTTTATTAGTTGGAGGCTAATTACTTTACAATACTGTAGTGGGTTCTCTGTGGGAGAAGGCGAGGGTGGGATGTTTCAAGAGAACAGAGGAATCTTTTAAATCACAGATTGGATCATGTCACTCTGTTAGAAATCCTTTAGGGCTTCACACCACCTTTGGAATACAATGTAGACGTCTTTATCATGGGCCACAAGGCTCTGTGTGGTCCAATCCCTAACCAAGGCTCCAACCTTGAGCCACTGTAGCACTCAACCACAATTCTTTATCTAAGTAGTCCATCTTAACAGACACATTTATTAATTTGAGCAAATATACATCAACTTCTGGGCTTCCCAGGTGGTACTAGTGGTATAAAGAACCGGTCTGCCAATGCAGGAGATATAAGAGACGTGGGTTTGATCCCTGGATCAAAAGGATCCCCTGGAGGAGGGCATGACAACCCACTCCAGTATTCTTGCCTGGAGAATCCCATGGACGCAGGAGCCTGAGAGCTACAGTTCATGGGGTCACAAAGAGTTGGACACCACTGAAGCGACTTAGCATGCACACATGTATCAACTTTCTTGGAGTCAGCAGAAGGAAGGTAAATACTATTTGTATCACCAACCAAAATAAATAATTATCCTTTTTAAAAATCCAACATTTGCATAGCTTTATTTGTGCATCAGGAATAAAATTCAAAACAAGTAGGCAGATACCATTGCTCTCCTTTAACAACTAGAAAACTGAAACATGCAGAAAAAGTCATGATACATGAAGTAGTCATAACTACCTCAATTTAAATGTAAATTAAATCTTAATGGAACTTCAGACTACAATTCATCCTTCAGAGTAATATTAAGTCAGCCCTATATTACAAAAGTCTTAAGAACTATAATGTTATATTGCTTACATTCATTTTTAAAGAACCATTTTTAAACATCTGCATCATTCTCCCTCTGAAAATTGTGTTATTATTACAATTTGGATTGTCTCCATAGAGCAAAATTGCATTTGTATTGTCATTATGGCAAAAGAAAGTCTTGAAATACATAAACCACCCATGTTAATAGGGGGCTATCATTAATTTTCTTAAGTCAAAAATCTAGTTAGTGATCTTTGACATTTCAAAACAAAAACTCACAAAAACAAGTGGGATATTTTTATCAATATAGGTTAAGGTTTATTCTTATTTCAATGCTAAAATTAATTTCAGAAGAGAATTTTTATTGTATTTGCTCATTTGTTAGTAATCACTAAGAATGAGGAGAATTAAATTACCCAGAGGTGCTGAAGATACTAATTATGTATGCCTATTTGAGGTACAGTACTAAATAATGCTTTCTTATTGCTTTTGTAAATAAATTATTTACCCAAACTAATTCATACCCGAAGTATTTTATAAAATAGAGCTACTGTGGTTTGAGTGGGGATAACAACCCAGCAATCCACCAGCAGAGTCACCTCCTCATTTCAGTCTCCCTAAGAACCTAGGGTCTGTTAGATTCCTGCTTTATAATCCACAGAAGTTGCTGAAATTTTACTTTTGGTCCAAATGAAAATGATGGATTTTATAACACAAATTTAACAAGTATCATAGCTTGGTTTTATTTTTTACTTAAAGTAGTATTTCTATTTCAAATTGTTTATTTCTCTCTTTTTTCTTATATGATTAACTCTATTGTCATTCTGTTTCCATTTTCAGTGACTATAAGCTGTGAATTTCTAAAATACAAAGGGGAAGAAACATACATTTTAAGGAAGAGATTCAGCATTTTCATGTATTAATGTTTTGTCCTAGAAACTTTAGATCCAGTGAGCCATAAAACACTGGCCGTTGTAATGTATGGCTGGGCACCTGGCTCAGAAATAAGAACAAAAGTCAGTAGTTTGAAGCCAAATGCTCCAGCACTGAAATAAAAACAATAACAGAAAAGGCATGTGAACACAAGTTTCTGGGGGATTTTGCTATTTATATCAATAAATCCAAATAGAAGAGAATATATCTTAACAGAAAAAAAAATAATGTTATAAATTTCAAAGAAGTCAGGAATAGATGAAATTCAAACACAAGAGAAATAGATATCAAACTCAAACATAAGAGAAACCCTTAATTACATGGCTTGAAGACAAAGTCATTTAGGACAGCCCCCCACTAACCAATGTTTTATTTTTTCAGTAGGTGGATAAGAGTCTCCATTTTTATAAGTACCACCTGGATGCAGGCCTGCCTCAGGGATAGCCCATGTCAGCCAGGGTAAACTGGCATTTTGTATAGCATGGGTCTGGGTCTCCCCATTATCTCCCCACTCCAATCATACCCAAAACCTGCTTTATTAAGAAATATTTTGGTATGTTTCCTTTACTCTCTAAAGTAAAATTAATTAATACTATAACCTACTAATGCACATATTTCATAAGGTTCCAATAATGATGTAAAGAAGAAATAAAGCAATTTATCATTTAAGAGTAAATATTTCAAAATGTAAATATTCAGACATCACTGAAGAACTAATAAAATAATTAGAAGCTTACAGCTTACCAATAATGAATGTTTGATTTAAGAAATATAAGAAAATATTATAAAAATCTTAAACCAAATACATTTTATATAAGAAACAGAGATAAAAGAGGGCATATGAAAGAAAGAGCATACAATAAAATCTAGCGTTAGGAGAAGTAACAAGAAACCAAGATGTACCTGTATGCAACAAGACAAAGGAAATAACCAATAGTCCATGATAAGTTACAGACTGCCAAATTAAATTAAGATATAATTAATAATGTCAATATACCCCTGCCAAGACCACCAGATTTTAGAATTTACTTTCAAAGTCTGTGAAGGTAGTATCACTTAGAAATACATTCAGTTGCCAGTAACATCTCTGAAATAACTTTGACTTAAATATGATAAAGGCCTCTCTCAATCAAGACAGTATGGTACTGGCACAAAGACAGAAATATAGATCAATGGAACAGAATAGAAAGCCCAGAGATAAATCCACGAACCTATGGTCACCTTATCTTTGACAAAGGAGGCAAGGATATACAATGGAAAAAAGACAACCTCTTTAACAAGTGGTGCTGGGAAAACTGGTCAACCACCTGTAAAAGAATGAAACTAGAACACTTTCTAACACCATACACAAAAATAAACTCAAAATGGATTAAAGATCTAAACATAAGACCAGAAACTATAAAACTCCTAGAGGAGAACATAGGCAAAACACTCCCCGACATAAATCACAGTAGGATCCTCTATGACCCACATCCCAGAATATTAGAAACAAAAGCAAAAATAAACAAAGGGGACCTAATGAAACTTAAAAGCTTTTGCACAACAAAGGAAACTGTAAGCAAGGTGAAAAGACAGCCCTCAGATTGGGAGAAAATAATAGCAAACGAAGCAACAGACAAAGGATTAATCTCAAAAATATACAAGCAACTCCTCCAGCTCAACTCCAGAAAAATAAATGACCCAATCAAAAAATGGGCCAAAGAACTAAACAGACATTTCTCCAAGGAAGACATACAGATGGCTAACAAACACATGAAAAGATGCTCAACATCACTCATTATCAGAGAAATGCAAATCAAAACCACAATGAGGTACCATGACACGCCAGTCAGGATGGCTGCTATCCAAAAGTCTACAAGCAATAAATGCTGGAGAGGGTGTGGAGAAAAGGGAACCCTCTTACACTGTTGGTGGGAATGCAAACTAGTACAGCCACTATGGAAAACAGTGTGAAGATTTCTTAAAAAACTGGAAATAGAACTGCCATATGGCCCAGCAATCCCACTTCTGGGCATACACACCAAGGAAATCAGATCTGAAAGAGACACGTGTACCCCAATGTTGATTGCAGCACTGTTTATAATAGCCAGGACATGGAAGCAACCTAGATGCCCATCAGCAGACGAATGGATGAGGAAGCTGTGGCACATACACACCATGGAATATTACTCAGCCATTATAAAGAATTCATTTGAATCAGTTCTAATGAGATGGATGAAACTGGAGCCCATTATACAGAGTGAAGTAAGCCAGAAAGATAAAGACCATTACAGTATACTAACACATATATATGGAATTTAGAAAGATGGTAACGATAACCCTATATGCAAAACAGAAAAAGAGACACAGATGTATAGAACAGACTTTTGGACTCTGGGAGAAGGCGAGGGTGTGATGTTTCAAGAGAACAGCATCGAAACATGTATATTATCTAGGGTGAAACAGATCACCAGCCCAAGTTGGATGCATGAGACAAGTGCTCGGACCTGGTGCACTGGGAAGAGCCAAAGGGATCGGATCGAGAGGGAGGTGGGAGGGGGGATCGGGATGGGGAATACATGTAAATCCATGGCTAATTCATTTCAATGTATGACAAAAACCACTACAATATTGTAAAGTAATTAGCCTTCAACTAATAAAAATAAATGGAAAAAAAAAGGAAAACCTGAAGTTAGAATGGTGATCAGGAACCAGGCTTCTATATTTCTGCCATGCCACCTTTAACATATAGCTTTTATCCTCAAAATTGCCTCATTATTGCAAGATGATCACTGCAGATCCAACCATCATGTGTATGACCCAGGCATCAGGAAAAAGAGAAGGGCAAGGACCAAGGTCACACATTCCAGCTGATTCAGCCTCCTTTAAAGTACTTCCCTGGAAGTCTCACCATGTGATACATGCTTACCACTCACGGACCACTCTCCTTGACTGCAAGAGAGAGGGGGGGAGATTCAGCTGCACATTTGGGCACATTGCTACACCCAGCAATCTAGGAGTTTTACTGCTGAGGAAAAAAGAGGGAAATTCTGGGGGAAGAATAAAGAGATATCTAAAGATGAAATTTAGGAAGTTTTGCCTATGAAGAGCTAAGTAAAAAAGGTTAGTGCAAATTTTAAGACACTTTCAAGAAGACAGATAGTAAAGATCCACTTTATTTTTCAAGGCTTTTTGAATTGCTTTGTGTTTCATTTTAATATGACCAGCTCACACTGCCCTGAAGACAAGTTTCTTGTCCTGGGGCAATGGTTGTCCCCCCAAAACATATGATTCAAATTCAATTGAGAACAGTAAGATTCAAAAGCAAAGCTAAGGGGTACTTATTGTAATAGAAGGGGAAATTAACCAAAAGTAATAGTAAACAGAAAAAAAATTATACATTCTCCTCAGATAAAATTTAATACTACAATTTCTCTCTGGTTAAATCAGAAATATGGAAATTTGGAAAATCATTTAATGAATTAGGGTTTTATATACACCAAAATATGAGTACTAGTTTTAGTTTGGTTTTCTGTTTTGTCAATTTTATACTGGCCTTCCTATCCCCATATTCTCATACTGCCACAGGTTATCCAGTGGGTGTTCCCAACCCAAGAATCAGACCTACATTTCCTGCACTGGCAGGCAGATTCTTTACCACTGAGCCACCAGGGAAGCCCAGACAAAACCTCTAGTGGAAGGGACAATAAAAAGTATTTCTCTTTCTATTTAATGGATTATCACAGAGCAGAAAGAGAAAGTGAGGTTGGGTGGGCAGCGGTAGGAAAGACCTCTAGAGAGAGGAGAAAGAGCAGCACAAGGAAGAGAAAAAAGCTCTCCAATTTCAGACTATGCTGTTTACCTACCTATACCTCCTGACTACTGTCTTTTCCTTGAGAAGTCATCCCAGCCAATGCCTTTCCCCTTTCCTATTGAACTTTCTATCTGGGATTTTCCACTGCTAACCAAAAATAAAAAGGAAAACTTGAGTTATACCAAAAATCCAAATGATGTGATTTTACTAGGATATTTACTGTATCTAGACTAAATATTTATTTTATCAATATAAATGCCTATATTACATTCAGTAGTATTTATTTTGTTCTGGCAAATAAGAATAATTCAGGGTTTATATTGTCTCTGTAACCAGCAATGTCCAACAGGTCAATTTGGTTTTTCTTTACATTCTTTGAGAAATACTCTTAGAATAAGATGGCTTATCTTTTTAATGTTTTAAATTTAAATTGTGTCTGAAACTTCTTTTCCTTTCTTTAGCTCTTTACTCTAACATTTGGCATCTGCAGATTTTAGTCCCAGAGTTAGATCAGCCTGGAGAGTTTCTAATTTCTTGAACTCTCAGTTCTAGCCTGAATCCTACCCCCTGGGAAATATAATGCTACTTCTAGAATCTTTCTAAACCACACAAGGACTGTCGTGTAAGGACATTTCAGTGATCAGAGTTTATGACTCAGAGCTTTAAAAAGTCTAAATTCTTGTATCTGTTCTTAAATTGTGTCCTGGTCAGAGTTTAAGCCTCCCAGTTTTCCCCCACTTCACATTACAGAAACTAGACCCAAGAATTGATGAGACAAACTACATTTGCAAAGATAATGTTAGATTATGATAAGAAAATAGTTTACAGAAGACAAGAATAAACATAAGGGGAGAGAAAGGTTAATGAATATTTGGCAATCATTTAGGAATTAACCCAATATTGAGTATCTACTATATGCCAAGTAATTTCACATATATTCTCCCATTTAATCATTAAAGTAACCTTGTGGCATGGCATAGGCACTATGTGACTCATTAAAAGAGAAAACTGAGGCTCAGAGTGGTTAAACGCCTTGCCCAAGGGTCCCATCACTAGTGAGCGTTACAAGACTTCTAGTATAGAATTCTTTTCCCTGCTCCACTGTGTTGAAAAGACTAGTAATTCTACAGTTGGAAATTTGTCATCCACTACCTATGATTCACTTTTTAATATAAACCTTACTAAAATAAGTTCATTTTTATTCTAGTGTAAACTCGAAATATTACCTTGTCTAGAAAAGTAAAATTGCAAGGTGTCCCTATTAGAATAGTCTAAGCAAGAACTGGGAAACGTGGAGTTTGTAGAGAGTTGATACCATTCCCTGGATTCTTTACAAACAAGAATAAACCCCTATCTAATGCAGACTACTCAATGCTGCCTCCTTTTAGTCTAAGTGGGGCCCTTTTACCGAGGAAGCTGCTAATATGGCATCAGGCTATTAATGGGAAAAGCATTTACTTTAGATTAAGAATAGTGTAAAGTAGAGCTGGGGCCCTCTATGACTGGCTATTAGGGATGTTAATTAAATATTTATAATGTCTAAATTAGCATAGTGAAAGCTCAATTCATCAATTTGTTCTGGTCTGTTTGTAAGGGGGAAAAATAACTCCAAATGCCCCTGAAGAAAGATGCTATGTGAGTCAATAGGAGGATGACTGAACAATTTATTATGATTGTGGTAAACTTTATTTTGATTTTATTTAAAGATACTTGTTGCAGCACCTTACCTTAAAGACCATTTACCACAGTCAATATACTGGAGGGCCATGTATTATTCATTGTTATCCAATGAAAAATTTGCTAAGGTGTTTCCATGCTGAATGTCTGATTGATTCATTGATTTCTTGATAGTTACTTCCAAAAAGTAAAGGCTAAGTTTGATATTGAGAAGTGGGGCTGGAAGCCAGAAGCCCCAATTCCTTCTTTTATTACCAACTAGCCTGCTGAAAGACCTAGTTTTCCAAGCCTTTAAATGATATCTTGCTAATAGAATACTTTTCAGGCTTCACGGTTAATAATTGAGAGGAATAGTTGGATCTTCCACTGAAAACTGCTAAGTATGTGGCTGCTTCCCCTTCTGTCCCATGTAGGGAAGCCAGGAATATTAACACCTAAATGCCCATAGCCTGTGAATGCCTAACTATTGTCTTATGAATTCCATTAAAATTATTTTTAATCTCATTTTATTATGAGAAAGTCCCCAAAGGGAAAGACCAACTGTCCAATCTATTTTCAACTGTAGATGAGGCTGGCTGCAATGGAGACCTCATCACCAACATTTTAAATGAAGTTGTGTGTGGCTGGCTTAAGCTCATCACCACTCACACGCGTTTGGGTCAATACACTTAAATATAGGTGGAAAGTTTGGAACTTTTTTAAACAAATCCATTCTCCCCACACTGACCCAGTAGTTAGTTCCCTGATCATACCTGATGAATGCACTTCTCCCCCAAAACTAAAAATTAAAAAATAAAACTATTAAGACCTCATAGTTTGTTTTGGTTATAATGAACTGTTTTCCTTCTGTCTTGTAGGTTTTCTTCTCCAATTAAGAAGTGACCCGAAATACAATGTGACCCCTCTTTATATGGGTGCATCTGATCGCCCTCTTTCTTTCCTCTATCAGACAAGCTGGCCTTTCCTAGAGGGTAGGCTGGCGTGAAAGGGTTAAAGGTTCTCTGGTCAAAATGACCCAACAGAAGGAGCCCGGCCCAGAGCTGAAATCTAAGTGCTAATGACCGCTGCCCTTCACCCCGCTGCTGTCCACCGGCCGGACCTGAGGCCGGGTAGGGGCCAGGACTGGGAGTGGGCACAATGTTCTGCATTTAACATTTGAACTTCTCCTATCCAAGGCAGCAGGCCGTTTTGTCCTGAGGTCGCTGACCCTGGCTCCCCCATCAGCTGCCCTGAAACCTTAATTGAATGACAGATGGTCATCTTCGGGGGCGCCAGAAGCTGCGGGCTGCCAGCAGCGCAGGGGCTGCGGCCCCAGGCCCCAGCGGTCCTGCCCCAGCCCTGCCAACAAGGGGCGGGCAGCAGAGGCAGCAGGAGGCCCGCGGGAGCGGCGGCGGGCTTGGGCCAAAGGCGTGGCCCCGCGCCCCCTGAGGAAACAAGCGCCTAAGTGGTCACAAGGGCGAATGGCTGGTTCCTGGCGCCCTAACCAGCCTCCCAGGCAGAGCACCCCAAACAGTGTAGGCCCTATCTAGGCCTCGGGTCCCGGAAGGCAGCCGAGAAGGGACAAAACGTCTCGCCTCAGTGTCGAAGGCCCGTATTCCAACAACCGCGGGCCCCAAGCGTCGAGGTCTGGAGTCCGTGCGGCCTAAGGCAAACAGGCCACCGCCCAAGCCCAAGGTGCTCATCCCCAGGTGGGTCCACCCTCCTGAGCCGGCGAGAAGGCCCGAAAAAGACCGATCCCATGCCGCAGGCGGCCTGCCCTGAGTCATCAGGAGCGCCTTCGGGCGAGCGCCATTCTCGGCTGGAGGCCACGCGAGCCACGCTGATGTCCGAGCGCTGGCGCCCCAAAACCACCCTACTGCAAGGAGTTTTCAGGGCTCTAGGGTAAGAGGTGGGCGCCCCAAAAGGGGCCTGGAGGCACCAGAGTCCAGCAGCGCTGCCTCAGCCGCTCGTCCGCGCCCTAGTGTCCTATTTCTTTAAAATAAAAGCTGCGAGCCCTACAATTACTGGGATTACAGTGAGCGGGTATTGATCTGCAGCCGGCATTGTAGGATCAAGCAGGCGGGCGGAGGCAGACATCGCCGCTCCCACCCCTTGGCCGCCGCCTAGGCCTGCAAAGCGCTAAAAAAAAAAACCGTTTCTAAATGTTTGATTTCAAACGCACCATAACACCTGCTGCAAAAGTACGACCACCACCCCCCCCCCCCTCCCCGCCTGCACCTCACCTCCTCCCCTCCGCCCGTGGGCCTCCCAGGCCCGAGCCAACTACATCGCCACCTTAAGCCCCCCACCCTTTTTTTTTTCTTTCTTCCTTTGTTTTTAATTACTGAGGGAAAATATACACATAAGCAAAAAAAAAAAAAAGCCTCCCCGGCAGGCGCGAGCGGGGGTGTTGAGGAGGCCGGCGAAGGCGGTAATGCAACCCTAATGCACGGATAGCTGACATCAACTTCCGTCAGGCAGCTCCTGGAGATCGAACCTTTCGATTGTAACTGGGACAATTTGCATAGTGATTCCCTTTCAGAGCTTTCCCGGGTCCATAACAAGCCCAGGCAGCTATTCAAATGCAAGTTGCAACCCCAAATGCGAGGCTAGCCGGACCAAAAAGAGCCTTCCGGCGCTCGGGAGAAGCGAGACCCGTGCTTTGGATCTCATCCTTCTCTCTTTTTTTCTCTTTCTCTTCTCGGGTTCCTGATTTAGCTGGGAGCTGTTTATTTATGGCTGCAAATGTGTGCGTGCGAGAGAGACGGAGAATTGATCTTTGCCTGGACTTAAAGATGGAGCCGAAGGCGCTGGAGGGAATTTGGGTTTGTGCGCCTAGCTCAGACCGGGGCGCCGAAGGGGGCCGTTTGGCACGAAGCCCGAGGTCGCTCTTTTCCGCACCCCTCACCTCGCGACCTTTCAGGAATCTGAGGGGTCTTGAAGCGGCCTGGCTGACCCACCTCCCCGGGGCCGAGCTACCGAGAAAGGCTTTATGGAGGGAGCCATCCCGTCCCCGTCTTTAAAATGAGCGCAATAAAAGGTATCACCTGCGACTTGTGCAGATCACTTTTTCTTACTGTGCACTGGCTCGGGGGCGGGAGCGGAGAGTACAGTTTCCGGAGTCAGGGGGGGGGGGGGGGTTTACGGGGGGGGGGCTTATAGGATCCCGGGGAGCGGGGAATTAAGAGGCTAGAAGTTAGGCTCCCCAGTTTCCCGGTTTCTTTCTCATCTGAAATTATGCAGATTGACTCTCGTTTCCTCCTTCCTAGGGGGCAAATCCTCAAACGCGAACCTGATCACTTGTCACAGAAGCAACTTGCCATGAAATCCGCTAATGCGCCGCGACTCGCCCACCCGGGTAAGCCTCTCTCACAGGCGCGTGCGGAGGTGGGGGTGGGGGACAGGCCGGCGCAGGGGCTCCGGGGGCCCGGAGTCGCTGGTCCACTGCTGAGCCTGTAGCCACGCAGACAGGGTGGGAACCGAGGGCGGAGGGCAGAAGCCGCGTCACGGTCAGGGAGCCGAGCGAGGGCGCCCCCCTCCCACCCTGCCCACCCAGCTTCGACGCTAACAGGTCCTCCTGGCAAATTTAAAGTAGCAAATGAGGGCGGGGAGGAGGCCTCCCAAACAGGGTGTGAATATCCGGGCGTGCCAAGCGTGGCGGCGGGTACGCGAGCGCGCGTCTGCGGTCTACGAGCGGTTCTCCCGCGAAGACGCGTGCGGCGGCAGAACTGCACCTGCATCCGTGCAAGTCGTAGAAATGGAGATAGGTCACTGACCTGGGGAAAACCCCGAGTTAGAACTTGTCTACACTTCCCTAGGCTGGTTCCTGCTTTCTAAATCGCCCAGGTGGCTTGTTGTCTCTGCAAATCCAACCCAAACCTGCTCAGGATTATCCCAGGACACTGTCCTTGCAGCACTGACCATTATTGCGATGGAAGAACCAGCTCCTCTGGTCAGAGAGCATAAAGCGGCGGCTAAATTCGTGTCTTTCCCCACCCACCCTCCCCGCCCTTTAATGGTGAGAAAATATAGGCTTCTCAAATCCACAGAAGCAACCAAACACCCATTTCCCAATGTTCTTTGTTTATATCGGTTCGGGTGCTGGAAGCTGTCTGACAACGAGCTTTTTCGTTGAGCCTGTTTTATGCAGAGCACTTGGGATATTTTTCAGTCTTGTATCTTAAATATATATACATATATATATAGAATGCTTTCTGGATGGTTTTGCAATAGGTTTCTTAAGGAACAGATATGTTCGTAAGTGTTCGGGATTGAATGGTGAGAGAAGCTGCCTGGGAAGGTATAAATAAACCCAATGCAAATTGAAAACACATTGAACAGAAGAAATGATTATGAATGAAGATGAGGGAATTAACTAGTCTGGGAAAAAAGTGATTTTAATGTCTGAATTTTCCAGATTTCATGGTCACAAATAACAAATTGAAAGGAATTTAGTCTATCCTTTTACCTGTGTTTTCTTTATGCACAACGGAAGAACACAGGCCCTCCTGGGTTTGTCTGTCAAGTGCACATTTCTAAGCATTTCAATGGACAAATCAGCTTTGGGATGTTTTCCTACTTTTTCCGTAAACCACAACCAGTTTAGTTCTGATGGAAAACAATTTAAAATTAATTCGGGTTGTAGAAAAAATGTAAAATCCTGACAGTTAAACTATTACCAGATTCCAAGGGGTTAATTTCATATAAATAACCCACTTGCCTGTGAGCACAGAAGGTGGAAGTTAGAGGTCCTGGCAACAAAAAGGCTCTGGTGCTGACACAGCTTTGTGAGTCTGAGGGGGTCTGCAGAGGCTCTGAGCCTAGCTTTGGGTTTGTTGCATCCCTCTTGCTCGCTTAAAACAGTAACTCAAGATGTAAGTAAAAGTGTTTTCATTTTTTATTGATCCCACTAACATCTTTCATTATCCAGCATGTAGCCACAGCAAATTATTGCTCATTTGATACCGAGAATTCTATTGACCATTGCTTTCGTTGGAGAGAGAATTCTAACTACTCGGCTCCTCTGTAGTCAGAGCTGAGGCTGAGAACATTCCTCGGCTAAAACCCAAGTAAATTGAGCCTTCTGCCTCCCGGAATTGATGGAGATGTGTTCATTACATGAAGCCACGTGAATGTGCATAGAGATCTGCTTTTTACTCTCCCTGCCTTGCCCCCACTCATGCGAAAGGTCGGTCCCTTTGGAACAGATCTGCCTACTTGGAGAGCTGGGCATTCGTTAACCTCTCCTGGAGCCCTTCTGGCAACTTCTTTCCAACTCTGACCGGGGTTAGGGCAAGGGAAATGATGCAACAAACGCCTGCTCTTAAGGTCACTGTGCTCAAAACCACCCCGATGTAGACACCTATGGAAATCATTACCCACACCCTCCCCCCCAAAAAGACTCCTAAAATATCCAGATGAGCGACTTTATGGTCTGGATACAACTTTCTAAATTAAACTACCATCCCCTTCAACTCTCCTTGTCATCAAAGAGGTCTAAGTACTGGAAGAGGGAGCTCTGAGTTCAGTGTCTGTTTTCTCTTTGGTTGGCAATGGGTGTCCAGCCCCGAATGACAGGCCAGGCAACTCTGGTGCTCCCGCCAGTGCACGAAGAAAGCGTCCCCTGCCACCTGCGCCCCCAAGCCCCCGGTGAAAGCCTGACCTTTGACCCTAGGGCTAGCAGCTTCGGAGTACTCCTGGCTAAAGAGAGAGGAAGGTAGAGAAAAGAGACTGGAGAGAGGGTCCAGGAGAGGAAAGGAGAGACCAGACTTGTTTCCCGAGAAGTTAGTGGCACGTAAAGGAGTCCAGAGCTGCCCCAAGCAGGCGCCAGGCGAGGTCTTAACCCTCGGGCTGCCTTCCCCTCTCCCAAAGTGGCTTCCTCGGATCTGCCTGTCCGGACCCAGGCGCCCTTTTGGTCTCCCTTCGGGCGTCTCCGATTCGAGGATGCGCTGAACTGGCACTCCCGCAGCAAAGAGAGAGCCGTCAAGCCTGACAGCGAGCGGGCCGACCACCGATAGCCCGCCGTCGGCACCCAGCCGGGCTTGTCACATTTCCCAGTAGTACAAAATCCACGGCCGCTACACGGTAAACCCTCCACTCCAAGAGGAAGCCAGGACGGTCTTGGAGAAGCTATGCCCGTGGGGACTTGGTAGAGGAGATGGTTTGGTTAGGTTTCATTTCCACAACCACCAGGTTTTCCACTAGGTTCCAGAACAAACGGAGAGCAAATTAATGCGTTTAACAAATGAGTCGGCGCTTGCAGCCCGCCAAACGGCTCCAACTCCAAATCCGAAGGCGGGTTTGGGGCTCTTAGGGACCGTCTAGGTAGTTTATTTTCGTAATGTTGCTAAATGAGCGTGAAACTGTTCTCTCGGGGACCGAGCTCCATGAACCTTGTGCGTATGGGAACCACTCTTGTTCTAGAACAAGGTAGTAACGGGTTGGGAGCATGCTCTCAGCACGCGGGACTCTCGCCCAAGAGCAGCAACCTAGAGATGAGAGTAGATTCTAAGTGGGCTTTTAGGGGTTGGGAGATAGGGGAGGGGAATTTAAGCTGGGATTCACACGGTGGATTTTTTTTTCTTTGTTTTTCTTTTTTGTTTTTAACGTAGATAGATAACCCCGGCAGTGGTGTAACCAGCGCGCGCGCCCAAAGCCGTCTTGTCCCTCGAATGCGCTCACCGCCGGCAACACTTGGAGAATCCAGCCCACAATGGTTTCGAAAACCCTATTTTCCTGATTGCAGCTCAGACTCTGGAACCCCGAGAGCCGCCCCAGAGAGGGAGCCTGAATCGGTCGAAGTAGTGGGTCGAGGGGCACACAAACACGCACACACGCACGCACATGCAGAGCAGTGCTTCATAGGATCTAAGATCCAGAGTGGCTGGAAGCGGGTCTGGGAGGCCACACCTGAGGGAGCCAGCAAGGCCCTGGTGCTGCCCCTGCCAGAGTCGTGCAGACACTGAAGCAGCCTGATCCTGATAGTTATTTGGGGGGGGGGGGGGGGGGGGGGGGGGGGGGGCGGGGGGAAACCTGGAATCCAGGTTTGAGCTAAAGAAAGTAAGGGCAAGTGACAGATGACCAAGCATTTCTTTGAAATGAGGAAGAACTGAGACCTACCCAGCTGGCCTGGCATTAGGGCAATCTGGACATTAGGAAACTACTGTCCTCGCACACACAGCAGCACACATCCTCCGATGGCAAGCTCACCCATGCCCAGCAAGGGCCACTGCACCTCCTAACTGCTTTGTCGGCCTCCTCCAGATTTTGCCAGGCAAATGAAACAAGAACTCAATAGTAAATTATTTTGTTCAGACTTCTGTCTTTTTATGAAAATAAAAGGCAACACTTTGTCATTTTTAATCATATAAGCAGACAATAAACCTAATCTTGATATTGATTTTTCCAGAATCAAGTGATTTTGTGCAGTGTCTGTTTTATTTCCTTTCTGAGGAAGAGCCGTTTGTTGGTAGATGGTGTGGCTCTAAGACTGCACTCCAGTGGGCAGGTGCTTATCTGAAACATGTAGCTGACTGTGGACTTTGAAGCCAGATAGCTAAAATGGGGTTCTGCCTGGGTGGCAGGAAGTTTGTTTTTTGTCTAGTTATCTAGATAATGGTTTCAACCTCTGGTGCCCTAGGATAAATTTAAGACTCAGCTGGTGCTTTTAGAAGTTATGGCCTCAGAGTTTCACTGCAATTTTTTTCAAAATAAAATCAAATAAATAAAAATAAAACCAATAACCCCAAAATCTTGATGTTATTGGTCCCAGACAGCACCGCGAGAAGCATTAGCAAGGGAAGCGCACTCTCCCAGCAGCCCCAAGTTTAGGAAAGGAGCATGACCCTGAGCTGGCCGACCTTGGACGACTGCAAAAGCCGAATAGAGAAGTGGCAGGGGATGCAACTTCCTGCTAATGGGCTCAGAGACATGGATGATTTCTCTGAATTCTGGTGTTCTCTCTTTCCTTTGTCAAAAACAAGGTGATATTTGATGCTGATGCCAAATGGTATTCACCTTTCGTGTGAAAGTCTTGAGGTGCAAGGAGGTGGGCCTGGCCTCCACCTACCTATAGAAGGAAGAGGGGGGGATGAGGGGAGAAAGCTTCAGAGAAGAAAAGAATGAGGTGGAGAGAGGAAGAAAGAAAAAAGAGATGGAGAGGAAAATGAAACTGGAGTTAGAGGATAAGAGAGAAATAAAGGGGGGAAGAGAAGTAAAAAGGATGGTGAAAGAGAGGAAGAAAGGAAAAGAAGGAAAAAAGATTTCAAAAGAACTAATAAAATTACCCTGTCCCTCAGAGGGAATTGTTTGCTCTGTGGACTACGTGGGAATTTTCCCACAGCTCTGGGTAGTTTCTCCTCCCTCCTGAAATGCAGAACAAATTACAGTCGCCAGCATAAATTAAAATCCCCGAAACTCCTACTCCAATCCAAAAGGCTGGACTCAGGACGCGCGGACAGCGGACCCACTGGCAACCCTACCATCCACCAACTCCCCCAGCCACACCCCTCCCCTGCCCCCGCAGTGAAAGGCAGAGGTCACCACCACCCCACTCCACCCCCCGCCACCAATTTCCGACCCTGGCTAAGGGAAGAGGTCTTAATGGTTCTCTGCCCTGCGGAGGGGGATGGAACCTCGGGCCTTCGAGAGACCCTAGGGCTCTGACCTTTGCCGCTGTCCTCTGGGGTCAGCAGTTAACCTATCGCTCCCAGCCCCTCATCCCTTCCCGCCCCGGTCACTCGGCGGCCCCGGGCTAGGGAGAGTGCGTCAATATTTGGGACCAGCGTGGGGGAGGGAGAGGCGTCCAAGCAGGATTGCAGGAGGATGGAGCCCAAACCTGCGTGCTCATTCCGTTCCCCACACCCAGAAGACCCAGCCTCAAAGATCCCTCGCTTGCCCGGCGCTCAATACCAAGGCCCAGTTAACCCCGTGCCTGGTAATGAACCCGCTAAGGCACATAGGAAGAGAGTGGGCATCTTTCTCAGTTTTTCCTGACCTGTTTAGAGCAATATATCTTCATTCAAAGTGTTACACACCCTTCAGACACCAGCCACCCACCCTTTTGCATTTGGGGAATTCAAAGAGCCTTGGGTGAGAGGGGGAGCAGTGTGGAGTTAGACTTGTGTCCCCTTCAAGCCCAAAACCTTGGACTAGTCTCTGGGAACAGGTGCCAAGAGAACCAGTGAAGAAATCGGGCCAAAGTCCATGGTACGGGGTCCAGCTGACTGCCTCACTGTCCCCTCCGGGGAACCAGCCTAGCGCCTGCCCCATCCCACTTCCAAAAGCGCCTGCGACCGGCGCCCCAGAGGGCTCTCCCGGCGGGGACGAGGGTTGGGGGTGCGCGGTGGCGGGTGGGGGAAGCGGGCGCAAACCGGAGGCTGCCGAGGCTGGCGAAGCGCCCCCAGCCCCCAGCTCACCGCTGCTTGGGGTTTTCGCGGTCTCCCCAGCTGGAGCCGGGGCCGCCAGGAGCCGAGAGCGTTAGGTTCAAATGCATCAAGGCTCTGAAGTCATTTATCCGGTTTCATAAATAATTTTCTTATTACACTTAAGCCCGATTCCTGCCCCCTTCCCGTTTTTATTGCGGGGTTTCAGCGGCTAAAAAGTTTCTAAGTCGGGTGGGCCGTTGTTTTCCTTTTTCCATCATTAACATCATTAATATAAGCTATCAATAACCCTGTCGTTCGGAGCCGAGTTTCACGGTATTGATCCACGCGGCTATTCATCTCTGCCATGCAAGACACGGAATAATTTTCGCATTACAGTAGCTTGGATTTGCTTTTAATTCATATTTAAAGCTGCAACCGGCTCGGTGGAGCGCTCTGCGAAAGACTAGAGGCGCCTAATTAATAATAAGTTAGAAACGAAGGAAGGCACCGGCGAATAAATAATTAATACAGACATCTATGTCTCTTTGAATATTGCTCCTTTAAAAATTTAGACTTACCGGGACCATACTGTAAGTCTGCAATTTATATTGCAGGGATGATTTAAGAAAGCTATTTTTTTTTCCTTGAAATACAATACTAAATTATTTACAGTGTTTTTGCAAACCTAAGTTCCTTCATTAGCCAGCCCCTCGGGTTTGTTCCTTCCAGGTGGAAAACACCAATTAAAAAAAAATAGTAATCAAAATAAGAATCACAATAAACTCCCAAGAACCACTGGCTATGATTAGTTTAAAGGTGGCGAGGGTGGGGGCAGATTGGCTGGAAGAGAGGCATTTGGGGTTTTCAGAGGAGCAAAGAGCTGCCCTGGGTGGGGGGAGGGGGGTTGAGGGGAGGTGTTGTTAGAGCAAACAAAAAAATCTAAAGTCAGTGGCGGTGACTTGGGACATTCACTGGTACTGGAAGAAACAAAGTTTTAGGTAAACTCAGAGTTCCCAAGGGGACCCAGGGAGTGTCCTAGGTCCTCCCGGCTACAACTCCCCCTGGGAGGAGGGGGAAATAGAATTTTTTAAGAAAAACTATTGAAAGCCAGTTCTGGATTCCAGGCTAACTGGGAGCTACCAGTGGGCTAGGAAAGATAACAAAATTTAAGTGGGTCAAAGTGACTGAGAATCAGACAAGGGTTTGTGTGAGAGAGACTAGGATTTGTTTGCAATATTGTTAGCAATATTGATTTTTTTTGTTACTTGGATTAATGTATGTTAAACAAGGAAATACAGGCATTAGTCAAGTACATTATAATCATCTATT
Source organism: Odocoileus virginianus (assembly GCF_023699985.2). NCBI lineage: Eukaryota > Metazoa > Chordata > Mammalia > Artiodactyla > Cervidae > Odocoileus > Odocoileus virginianus. The sequence goes on from NC_069679.1 coordinate 46,085,469, forward strand.
GTTGAGAGCAACCTTTCTCAGGTGAGTGCTGGAGACTCAGGACTGCGAAGCACTTCCAGCGGCTCAAGAGCATCCAGGCCCAGATAGGGGCATCCGGGAGCCCACGGGGGCTGGTAGTGCAGAAAGAAGGCAACCTCAACCCCAGCTTTCTCTTCCTCCCGCTCCTTTTAGAATTACAGGCTTATTTAACCACTCTACTACCTAGGTATGTCAGGCTCAATCTCTAGCTGCGTAGGTGACTACAGAAATGTACAAGCTAAGTCACCTCAGTTGCCTCCGACTCTTTGCAACCTCATGAACTGCAGCCCGCCAGGTTCCGCTGTCCATGGGATTTTCCAGGCAAGAATACTAGAGTGGGTTATCTGGAGAGGTGGAGGCATTCTTGACACCGAAAATTCTTCGCCAGCCCCAGGCATTTTCCCACAGCCTCCTAGCCCAGCTTCTGGGTCTATTGGTCCTGGTGACCATCCCTACAACCCTCTTGGGTCTGGACCTAAGGCTGGGAACTCCCATATCCCAGTCGGTGGCCTGAGGCCTGGCGGGGAGCACATTGGTGAGCCTACACGAGTACATGCACAGGCATCCACACCAGTTAGACCTGAAAAAAAGATACGAGCTGGGGAGAGACACCTGGAGACGCTCCCAGTCCTGGCTCTGGATCTTGGGTGCTGGCGCAGCCCTGGGAAGTGTGCCTCTGAGACAACAGACATCCCCCACATAATAGACCCCAGTCATCCCCTCACTCCAAGGCAACCTCAGGCCCACTCCTCACTGGCCCTGGCGCCTTGCCCCCCACACACACAGTTGGGGGGAGGGGTTCTAAGACCACACACCCTGCTTTTTTTTCTCATCCCCTCTCCTGCACCCTAGGTCACTGCATTTATGGAGCAAGACCCTGCGACATGAAGTTCCTAGGAAGTGAAGGTGAAGGTCTTTTACCAGCTCCACTCATGTTAAAGGGCTTGCACAGGACCCTTTGGGCCTTGGATGGTTCAGAAGGGGACAAAAGGGGTTAGAGGGTAAGGATTGTAGGGGGGAAGACTTCTGGGCACCATTGCGCAGATGGCACCAGGGCAGACACTTGCCCAGAGCCCAAGAGTCACACAGCTGAGGCTGGTTCTCTTGTCATCTGCAGGGACAAAGGAATAAGAAGGCCAAGACTTGCAAGATGAACAGGGCCGGATGGGCAAAGAAAGAAGGGAAAGTGTAGAAACTGTGAAGGGGAAAGGAGAGATGAAGGTTGGGAGAGGAAAAGGCGGCTCAACCTCGAGAAAACACAGGGCCAGGTGCAACCCGGGCGGGAGGCACAGGCAAGGGATGGGGAGCCCGGAACACCAACACCAGCGTTTCATTTTTAAATCTTCTAGGTGTCTGCGGGTCAAATAAAGACAAGGGCAGTAACGATTATTCTGTTAAATCTATGGTACTTGACTTCGCAAACACTAATTGATTAGACACCAAAATGATTTGTTTAAAGAGTTTTCCTTCCCAAGTGCAGCTGCTCTCCAGCGGGTCGGCGTGATCCTGCAAGGCTGCGGAGGAGCTCACCAAATGGGCCACGCTCCTGGCTGCAGAGGCTGCAATCAGCCCAGGGCTCTGGGGGCTACTAGTCCACACCCGTCCACCTCCGATTCTGGGCTGACCTGCCACCCTTGACTTCCATCCTTGCTGTCCACCAGGTCCGAAGCTTCGTGCACCTGGAGATCATCGTAAGCCAAATTTGCCCTCTCTCCAACCCTTTTGCTCAGAGTTGTCCTCACTTTGGGTCGCTTTGATCTGCTCCAGTGAAAGGACACCTTCTCCCTTTCCCCTGTCCTCCCCAGTCTCCAGCCCTGTCGTTCTCTACATCAGGGGCTCACCGGCTAACCTGGAATAGAGCCCCAGAAAGGAAGCACTGGAAGAGCATTTACCACCGCCCCAAATCTGGTAAATTCATTGCCCTACTGCACCCACAGCCCAGATAGGTCTCCTTTGTAATATACTTCAACAATACAAAGACTAGGAAAGAAAATCCACTGAAGGGCTCGCCAGAGAAGGTCACCTGCCCCGGAATCTAGCTGGCTGCATCCATAGCGGGGTCTTGAAAACAGTATGTTCCACCGGAGCCTTGGACCCCGGTATCCTAAGCCCCAGGGCATCAGGAAGCCCCTCTCCCTTTAGGCCTCTTAGCCAGAGATCTTGAAAAGCCCTAGCCAAAATGGGCAGCCATTGGAATGAATTTAAGTCCAGGAAAAGCCACCTCTAGCTTATCTGGTTGCCCAATTGCCCAAGAATGAACGGGGAGAGGCTCCCAGACCCATCTGAGGTCCTAGAATGTTGAACCACCTGAGCATCTCCTATAACCCGGAGTCTGCTGAGCTGGCAGGAGCTGTCAAAGAGCTCTTCACCAGAGCATCTTCTCTTTAGGATTTGGAAAGTGGAGGTAGGAAATGCCACAAAGGAGAGTGTGAACCCACACTATATATAGTGTGCAAAACATAATTTACATTAAAAAGGAAAAAACTAACAACAGATGAATAAGAAGTATATGAAGGTCAAAGATTGATGAAGAGGGCTCAAATAATTGATTAGCATTTCCTTGGCCCTCATAAAGTGGAGAGAAGCCACTGACTAAATTTTTTTAATAGTGGTCAATAGGGAATCACAGGCCACCCTCTTCTGAATTTTTCCTATTCTAAGCCAATAGCAATTTTCTGGATAAAAAAAAACTTATGCAGAGGTGGGAGGAAGACAGGAAGCACCCAGGCTAGAAGCACCCAGGACCAAATCCTTCACCCACAGTTATCAGGTGCCTAACTCTACCTGACACCAAAGAAATGGTTCCTCACCAAGAGTTTAATTCTAGACTTGCTACAGGCATCAGAAAGGCTGGTGAGTTACATTCCGAGGCCCTGGTCGAGGAACCAGCCTTGCCATGAAACCCTGGGTGAGGGAATCCACCCCGACACTCAGGTTTGCTCTTTGTGCTGTCTACAAACAAGGAAGTAAACATTTAATGACTCAGAGGGGCTGGAAACAGTTCTTTGGAAGGGTACTGAAAACTGGGACTGAGTCATATGCCACATCTCTGTTACTCACAAAGAACACTAAAGCACTCTGAGACCGATAGAAGGTTCTCAAAGAACCTTGTGTAGCCAGCATGTGGAGGAAAGACCTTACTCTCATTCTCTTTTCTAAGGCTTCTGGGGTCACTGGGCAAGCTCTAGCCCACCTAGCATAGGAAGGACTGGACCTGCCTGACCACCACCAAGCAGCACTCCAACATCTACAAAATAAGTAGTCTGAAATCCTTGTTTCCACACTGAAAATATTGCCAGCAACAAGCATCCAGTCCATAGTCTTGTTTCCTTTCTTCTTAAATATATACGTGTATGAAACAGAGTCGTGACTGACATTTTTTTTTTAAGTTCCCTGCAGCTACTCAAAATCTAACCAGCTAACAATGAGCCCTCCCCTCAAGCTTCTTGGCTATTATATAGAACTGTACACATCCTGTAACCACATACATTAAACCCATTAAGTAATTTCAAGAGACCCATCCTTGGGCTCTTTAATCCTCCATAGTGCACCTGATGGGTGCAGAGAGGGACAAAATGACAAAAAGCTATCCCAGTCCTCTGGTTCCCCCCTATACACACACACACACACACACACACATAGATATGCATTCACCCTAACTAGGCCTAAGAGCACCCATCCTGCCCAACATACATTCTTAGTAACAGGAAAGTTTTCCAAGACATTGAGTAAGAATAAAATGTTTCTGAGAAATCACTGCAATTCAGTCAACTCCAGGAAAACAAAGGTTAAATAGAAGGCATAAATGACCAAGAAAAATTAAGGAGATTTCCTCCCCAAGCAAGTCCTGTACACACTTTGGTCCACCATATAAATACTTCTCCAGATTTTTACTTTGGCTCCTCCTTTAGGACCAGCACTGAACCAGGCCCCCTTTCATAGGGTGGGGAGAGGGAGAGTTAAGCTCACCTGATCCCAGCTCTCTTCAGGTAGACTAGAGGTTCAACCAGGAGCCTCACAGGAGGAAAGGTTTCTAGGATCAAGTCCCTAATTAGTTACACAAAGAGAAAACCATGAACAATTTGTGCATTTGGTGGTATTTACTTCTTTCTTTTAACAAACTGCCTTTTGGGAACAGAGTTGTCATAAGGGCAAATCAATCACTTCAGGAGGATTAGAATGAAGAGGGGGATGCAAAGGGGAGGCAAATGGTTTAGCTCAAAGTCTGCCTTCTATGTTAACCCATTGTTTGGTCTCATATGAGAGCTACATGCTCTGTGTTGTAAGAAACGAGATCAGAAACATTAAGGAACCAAGAATTCAGCTTGCCACCAACATATTGTGATCCACTAGGCAGAAAATATGTTTTATGCTTGTATGTATGTATGTATAAATAGACAGATGTAGATACGAGTAATTTTAAAATTAATTTTTGTTTTCTGAGTTCCTTTTTGTCAGTCTATGTTTCCCAAAGACCTTTTACCCTCCAGAGGTAAATTTTAAATCCTAAATATTCATTGTTCAAGTTGATGCTAAGTCCAGGGAGATGGACCCCCATTTCTAGGGCCTCCATAGGCATTGTTTGGACAAAATAGGAGTGTCTGTGGTGATGAAACCAACCAGGTTAATCCATCTCTGAACAGGACAGCTTTCAAAGAAGTTAGCTAGAGTGAACCCACTGGTCTTGACCTACCTTGATCTTCATGTTTCCTGGGCTGTGGTAGGGACCTGGGCAAAAAGGTTGGCCTGCTTATGCCTTAGCTGGTGGGAAGTCTCCCCACCTCCTCTCTCTCCCCAAGTACAGGCCAGCCCAAGCTTTTGCCTAAGGGACTCAGCCACCATCACTACTACCACCGCACCAACCGGAGCTTTCCTAGGGTCTGGGAACGATCCCAGGAGAGACACCCGTGGTGGGCTCTGATCAGAACATACAGTTGGAGTTTGGCTCTGCTCAGGTCACAAACACTTTATTTCCTATTCCAGCCCAGATAGACACCCAGGCTCCGAGGAGGTGTTCCCCCATTGTGACCACCACTCGCCCGGGGCTGAGGCTCGGCACTGACCGGGTCGTAACTGCCAAGGGCCTGACAATGGGCACATCTGTCCTTTCTCTGAGGGATGAAAGCACCTAAGCGGACACGCTCTGCCTTTTGTTACGGACTTTTTTTTTTCTTTCTTTTGTAAATGAAAGAAAGCCGGCATGTGGCAGCCGGAATACGTCCCATACTGGGGGCTTCACCACGCGTCCCCAACCAGGCCCAAGGACCAGGTTCGATTCCGGATTGGAGCGTGATTGTGGAAAGCGAACAATTACTCCCGAAGCTGAATTGATTTTCAAATCTGGAGGCTTCTCGCAGGGACGCCGGGAAGAGGGCGTCCCTACGGGCCAAGCAGAGACCGGCGCGCCTGGTCCACCCTGCGGGCGTCAGTCCTTCCGCAAGCAGCGGCCTCTGGGTGTTTTACCAGGAGGGCCATGAAGAAGCCGCAGGAGCAGCACGAACCTCTGCGGCCCCATCAGAACCCACGAGTTAACATAGGAACCCACCCAGGGCACTTAAAACACACACACACACATACACACACACACACACACACACACACACACACACACACACACACACACACACGCCGAATCATTCACGAAGTGGCGCACCGCTTAATTATCAGCTGAACCGGAGAAGGACCCAGGCGGCGGAGGACAGAGAGGTATGGCCCGGCCGGGACTCTTGGCACTAAGCGCGCCTCTTCGCAGAGCATGGAAGAGGAAGGGTGGGCAAAGTGTTAGGGAGCATAGAGGTTGTCGGCTGAACAGCCACTGGGTTGACCAAGGCCTTTAAAATATTTGCTCCCCTCCCCGGCAAAAGGTCAAACACCTGAAGCTGGGGAGAGCGTGGACTCCCAGAGGCCCTCCCGGGAAACAGGCCAGGGTGGAAGAAGTGATGACACCAGCTGAGGCTCCCTGGGTAACCTTCACCCAGAGGCAGCAACTGGAGAGAGGGGCGATGGCTCTTTAGGCACCGTGCGCCACTGGGGATGCGAGCCCAGCAAGTGCGGCCGGGGACTGGGAGGAGAGCCCACCCAAGCCAGGGAGCCAAGGGGGGCGCCAGTTTCCCGGCGCCGGGTAGCAACCCCAGGTCGCGCTCCACGTTAGACACTCGCACGCGCCCGGCGCTCCCCTGCCACCCGGCGCTGGTGGTAAGGCGTGGAGGCCCCCCACCTTCATTTGTACGGGGACGTCACCGACCGAGAGAGCGGGGACCGAGGGGGCGGGGCCGATTGGCGCGCCTGCGCGCTGCGCCAGGCTGGCGGGAGGGTGGGCCGCGGCGGTGGCGGCGGCGGCGGCGGCGGCGGCTGCGGAACAGCGGCCAGAGAGTCTGCAACAGTAACCGAGCCATGGCTGGAGCTGGCCAGCGGCACGGACAGGCAGCAGCCGCGGAAGACGCGCGGGCTGCGTCAGGGGAGCCGGGGGCCTCACAATTCTAAGAAGGAGAGGGGCGAGAGGGGGCCAGGGGCGGGAGGGCTGGGGGCACCGCGCTCGCCCAACGGCGCGGATCCTTTTTGGAAATTAATATTAAAAAAAAAAAAAAAAAAAAAGAGGACGCAGAGGGGAAGGTGGGGGCAAGAGGGAAGGCGAGACACTCTGAAAGGGAGACAGAGCCCCACAGAGAGAGGAAGGAAGGAAGGCAACAGTCGCCAGCAGCCGATGTGAAAGCCGGACTGCGTGCGCCCTTCGCCGCCTCTGCCCGGCCTCATCGATGTTGTGTCCGCCGCCCGCTCGCCCAGATCACGATGAACGCGCAGCTGACTATGGAGGCAATCGGGGAACTGCACGGGGTGAGCCATGAGCCGGTGCCGGCCCCTGCCGACTTGCTGGGCGGCAGCCCCCACGCGCGAAGCTCGGTGGCCCACCGCGGCAGCCACCTGCCCCCGGCGCACCCGCGCTCCATGGGCATGGCGTCCTTGCTGGACGGCGGCAGCGGGAGCGGCGATTACCACCACCACCACCGGGCCCCCGAGCACAGCCTGGCCGGCCCCCTGCACCCCACCATGACCATGGCCTGCGAGACGCCCCCAGGTATGAGCATGCCCACCACCTACACCACGCTAACCCCGCTGCAGCCGCTGCCGCCCATCTCCACCGTCTCCGACAAGTTCCCCCCCACCACCACCACCACCACCACCACCACCACCCGCACCACCACCAGCGCCTGGCGGGCAACGTGAGCGGCAGCTTCACGCTCATGCGGGACGAGCGCGGGCTGGCCTCCATGAACAACCTCTATACCCCCTACCACAAGGACGTGGCAGGCATGGGCCAGAGCCTCTCGCCCCTCTCCGGCTCCGGTCTGGGCGGCATCCACAACTCCCAGCAAGGGCTCCCACACTATGCCCACCCGGGTGCCGCCATGCCCACCGACAAGATGCTCACCCCCAACGGCTTCGAAGCCCACCACCCGGCCATGCTCGGTCGTCACGGGGAGCAGCACCTCACGCCCACTTCGGCAGGCATGGTTCCCATCAATGGCCTTCCTCCACACCACCCCCACGCCCACCTGAACGCCCAGGGCCACGGGCAACTCCTGGGCACGGCCCGGGAGCCCAACCCTTCGGTAACCGGTGCGCAGGTCAGCAATGGAAGTAATTCAGGGCAGATGGAAGAGATCAATACCAAAGAGGTGGCGCAGCGTATCACCACCGAGCTCAAGCGCTACAGCATCCCACAGGCCATCTTCGCGCAGAGGGTGCTCTGCCGTTCCCAAGGGACCCTCTCGGACCTGCTACGCAACCCCAAACCCTGGAGCAAACTCAAGTCCGGCCGGGAGACCTTCAGGAGAATGTGGAAGTGGCTGCAGGAGCCGGAGTTCCAGCGTATGTCTGCGCTCCGCTTAGCAGGTGAGCGGCCAAGCTGTTGGGCGCGAGAGCAGATAAGGTATTGGGGAAGCTAAAGGGACCCAAGGAGAAAGGGAAGGACAGCCTTCTGTGCACGCTTCATCCCGTCCTTCTTTCACCGAGGGGGTGGGGTGGGGGGGTTCCTAGGCCTGGAAGAGCCAGAGCGTGGCTCCCGGGAGCAGACAGTCTCTTCCAGGACTCAGTGCATTGGGCTGTGGAAGGTACCGGGAGCTGAGCGGCGCGGCCTGGGTGATTGCGGGGGCGCATTTGTGCTGGGAAACAGCGCAGGAAGCTCGCACAACCATAGGAGGAGAGAAATCCCCACACCTGGATGGATACGATTTGTGCGTCGCTTTTGGGCTTCCGCACTCGGGTTTGGGGAGAGACAGGCGAAACGTGCGTGAAACTGCGCGCAGATGCTGCCAACCAGTATCCCTGGCACATACCTGGGCGCTGCGCTGGAGCGTGCAGGAGCTGCCTGCCAATGTTTATCTAAACTCGCTGCGTTGACTCCCCCCTCCGGCTCTCACTCTAGTGGCTTGGAGAAGGGCAGGGGTCTGGGGAGTGGGGAGCGCTCTCTGGGAGTTTCAGCAAAAGGTTATGGAACCGCGGCGGTGGGTGTGTGGCGCAGATGCTTCCTAAGATTTAGCATGCACTTTGCGCGGGTGACCGACTGTTGAGTCGGAGGCAGACCGTGCCAAGGTCCAGGTGAGGGCGGCCAAGGAACAAGGGGGCTTCTAGCTGAGCCCAGAGACCGCTTTCGTTGCCGATTCACTTAATACGTCTCATTTTGTTTTATTCTTCCGCATGAATTTTCGTCTGAATCCCCATGCAGGGGGTGGGAGTGTGAGAGGAAAAAACCAAGTCTTCGAGCAGAGGTCTCCTGGCCCCAAACCCCGAGGCCCTAGTGTTTCTGAGTTGGGCGGGAAGGTCTTGGTGGCGCTGCATACACACAGCGCCCAGCTCCCCCAGCCTCTCTAGGCCACGGATACCGGGAAGGCTCTGGCCGGCCGACTGGCGGAAGGGACAAGAGACGTCAGCTTGAATCACACGGGGGGCTTCAAGCAGATTCAGCCACCACCTAGGGCAGAGGACAAGCGGAGAGGGAGAGCCGAGGGGAGCTGAGGGTGGACTCGGTTTGCTGAGACCGGGGCTGAGTTGATTGACTCTTGGGTACATGCTGCCGCTCCCCACCCCATCCTAGCCCGGCGCCCTCGCCTGAGTCCTGGAGAAGAAAAAGGTAAAAGCCGGAATGAGGGTTTGTTAATTAACTGATCGTTCTCCATTAATTCGTCCCTGGAGTACGAGAGACAGTCAATCCGCTCAGAGCCGGGGGCACTGAGCCGTTTCACAGTCTAAAATCAAAGCGAGAGGCCAGGGCCCCCTCCCCCGCCTCGCGCGGGCCAATGAGAAGCTCGAGGGGAGCAGGTGCCGGCGTCCCCGCGAGCCTGCGTCTAGAGCCGAGCGGACTCAGAGCACTCCCGGCGTGCGAGCTCCTGTGGCCTAGCTGCCCGAGCGCCTCGCCGCCGGAGCCTCTGCCCCCGCCAGGTTTTCCAGCCCAACCCCGCGCTCGTAGGCTCCAAGCAGTCCCCAGGAGAACTCGTGCAGCCTTCGCCCAGAAGTCTGGAGAGGCTGGGGTAAGGGGACGGGAGGGGCAAGAAAGAGGTTGACCGGGTACCCTCTGGGGCTCCCGCAATTCCATTCTGTAGTTGTGTGTGCAGCCACCAGATCGCCCCCTATCCCATGGGTTGACCGAGACCCCAGGACAGTTGAAGTTCTAGAAGAAACGGCCGAAAAGGCTATTCCTCTCCCTGACTGCTTCGCCTCTACGGGCGCCCAAGGTAGTGCCTTTTCACACGCGCGCACGCCAGGACAGCCTCGAGTCGGGCTTCAGGACCTTTTACCCAGGCGGTGTCCACACAAGCCTCGGTTAGTGGGGTTAGGGAGATGCAAGGAGGGGGTGCAGATGGAAAGCCGTCCCCTCAGGAAAACTCGCTCCACACCCCCTACCTCGTGAAGGCACTTCTTCAGGACTTCAACGACTCTCTTTCCCCAGGGCCTCCTATCTCCCCCTCGAAAGACTGGCTGAGAAGTTAGGTTCAGAGACGACCCGGGAGCCCTGGCAACCCGCCCTGTTGTTCTGTCCTGCAGGAGCAGCGTCCTCTGACCTCCTTGCGTGGGCAGGCCGGGGGAGGTGCGGGCGGCGTACCCACCGGGGCTCTCGGGGACCCGAGTTATCCCAGGGGCCGCTGCCTGGCAGCCAGTAGAGAGTCGTGCTCAGTCCCTGCGCCGAGGCGCGTGGCCTTTTCCTTGGTGAGGTGGGGGTGGGGAAGGAAAATCGGAGACTGTGGCGGAACAGGCGTTTGGCGCCAAACCCCCAGCGAACTCTGCATCCTAAGACCCGGATGGAGAGTCGTCTCTTCCATTTTCCTTTCTTTAACTTCATTAAAGGGGTGGGGCTGGCTGGGATGAGCGTGCTTGCGGAGCCAGCCGGGATCAATCCCATTATGCAGGAAGAACCACGACTTGTTTTTAAGACACCGACTAACAGCGAGCCGTCCTGTTAACATTTTCTTTTAAGGAAAAAAAAAGGGGGCGGGGGGTCAGATTCCTGGGCCGTTCAAATGACCTCTTGTAGGTCCTAACTGCAGGTGACTTCAAACAGATTGCAGGACATGTTGGCCCCAGCGGTGGGACATCACCGCCCCCTCCCCGCTGCCAACTCCGTCCGATGCACAGAGGAAGGTGCCACTTGCAGCTCAGCTCGCCTTTGCATTCAAAGACCCCCCTCACACTCGTTTCTACCCCATTCCAGGCAAGGCCCATCGAGGTCGGTTCCTTGGCTGGGTGGCGGAAGAGTAGCTTCTTCGTGCCCCTCCTGGTACCCCAGGTTCCGGGCAGTTGGCAGCCTGTTTGGAGAGACGCTTTCTCTTCACCAAATTACATCGGCTGGTGGAAGACAGGAGACAGGAGGAAATTTTCACCAAATTAACTACCTTTAAAAAAATCAATATATGTTCCCTCAATGCAGTACTTGCTGCTGCCCCATTTAAGTGCAGAGCAACTAGGCTCACGTTGCGTCCCCTCCCAGGTGGGGAGAGCGGGCTGGGCTGTGCGGGTGGGTGGGCGCCCGCCTCTGACGTGGTCGCCTAATAAGACGGGAGGAGATTAGTTTCCAATTAAAGATTCCAGAAGACTCTGGCCACATTAGGGGAGCTGCCAGTGCAATAAGTGGCTGCAAGTGCACACCCACCAGCGGGCATGGCCGGGAGTCTGGTGCCCAACTCCCGCCCTGAGGCACCTGGAGGCGAAGAAACCTCCAAACTGCAGCGCCCGGGAGCCACACGGGTCTGCAGCACCCAGGACTGCTCCTATTTCCAGGCTGGCACTTGCCTCAGGGCCACCTGGAGAAGGGCAGGGCTGGGGGTGAGGGGGTGGCAGTCTGGCCAGAAGGTGGCCCTGAGAAAAGTCTCCCCTCGGCCAACCTGGGCCATGTTTGCCATAAGTGGCCTTGCGGTCTGGTTGATTGATAACTGGCCCCCGCACAAGTCCATTTGCTTTTTGTTAATATTTATCCCAGCGGGTGACACTTCAACTGTCCCCTCATTTCCCTGGACCAAGGGAGCCAAGCAGAAGGAGTGCATTGCTGGGCCCTGGGAATCCCACTTCCCGAATCCTCGAGGACTCTGGGCCGGGAGAAAAGCCAGGACTGGGCGTGCGGAATGCAGGAGCAGAAGGGTTCCTGGGCCCAAGAGTAGGAGGAGAAGGTGCCAAATGGACTAGTTCCCCCCACGCCCGGGCGGGCGTCTCAGCGCCGCGGGTCTCCGGCAGTGCAGCTGCTCCCAGCCGGCTGTGGCGCGAACAAAGGGCCCGTGGGGCGCGGCGGACCGAGTCAGCCTCGAAGCCTGGGGGCGTCGGGGGCTGGCTGCCGGGGAGGAGGGCCTCTTCCGAAGCTTTCTTGTAGACTCCCTCCAGCGTGGCCTGGGGGGCAGCCAGTTGTCAGGCAGAGGCAGAGTCCCCTCTCCAACTCGGGCCCAATGATCACCTTGCTCCCGGGGAGTTGGTTTGGGACCCCCGACACACCAGCCGAACAGGTCTGGCTCTTGAAGTCCAATCACCAGATGGCTTTGCCTGCACCTTTCTCCCAGTCCATGTCTGAGTCCTGGAGGCCTTGTGATAATAGTTCTCCCTTGCGGTCCCCACTGGGGAACACAAACTCCAGGGAGGAGAGGAGGCAACACATGGAGTTAAGTGTGCATGTGGTGAAGATCACAGCAGATAGTTTGACTAGAGTGGAGGAGACTTGCTGGTCGTTGTGTGGTGACCTGGTGTCGGGGCATTGAGCACGAATGCCAGAGACAATAAACCCTGCGGCCTGTTCCTAGGGCGGTTGGCTCTCCCACCAGCGGGCGCAGCCCCAAGTCAGAGGGCAATCAGGGTCAGTAGAAACCCAATCCTACCATAGCTGTTTTGTACCCGACACTTGGGACGATCTGTGCCAACAACAGCAAGGTTGTGTTGTAGCAGCAGAGCGACTCAAATCCCAGGCTGCATCTTTATCTTCAAGCTTCCAGCGCTCAGTGCCAGGTGGGGAGCTAAACTCCTGCCCTCGATGCCCTCCATCTGGACTCACCTTCCCCCAGTAGCTTAGGGGATCGGGACTGTGCTTCAGTAACTGCGCGCGCCCCCTGCGGGCCACAGGGCCAGGCACCCAGCAAACCTCGGTGCCTCAATCAAATGCGAAGAGAAGAGGCTTTGTTTTAGAGCACTGATGTCCTAGTGATTTTCAACGGATAACTGTTTTGATTGGTAGAGTGTAGTGGAGGGAGGAAAGGATACTTAATGGATCTGTCTTGGTCCTACCCACTTCCTGAGTATTACCCCACTGGTGAGACAAAATCGCCATTCCCCCAAATTATACCCCAACTCTAACCTCTCCAAACAAGATAGCATGTTTGGAATTTATATCCAAATTATACTTTTGCTGCCATATTGAGAATATCAGGGTCACAGTAGAGAAGGTGACCCTGGCAATCTGAAATCAGAGATTGGGTTTCAGGGTGTAGTGAAGGGAGGGTGGATTAGCGTTCCCTTTGTTTTGTTGTTTCCCCTTCCAGCTAACTGGTGGGAGTTAGAAGGCTGCCCTGAGGCTCTGAGCTTGAAGCTCTTTGTTTGCTGTCTGGTGGGATGTGCTTGGAGGCCTGGCAGCCTGAAGCCCCAGTATGGTGTCAGGACCCTGGACAGGGCCCAGTCAGTCCTGTTGTCTGGGTTTCTCTTGCCCTTGGAAAGTGGATAAGATGGCTTTGGTGAGGAAACAAAAACTAACAGCTAATATTTCAAAGTTTATGCGAAATCATGAGGCCCTGCCAGTAGTATCCATGGGCACAATCAAGTAATAATGGAAAAGATCAAACCTATCCTCGTCGATCAGGTGGTTGATCTTTTCTTCCCTCCCCCAGCAGCTTTCTGCATGCATCTGAGTGCACATGCACACCTGCTTATACAATCGGAATTTGAGTCCCTATGGGTGTGACAGGGGTTGGATCATTAAGCTAAAACGTTCAATTCAGTCCCTTTGATCCGTGCTGGGGAAAATCTATAGTCATCTCTAATCTATGAGGTCTTTAAGGAGGTTGTTACATGAGCTGTTTTGATGTCATCATTTCCACATTCATGGCAAATTCAGCTAATCAAACAGATGCTGCTACCCAAAGTTCTCAGAAGAAAGAGTTCTTGCAGAGTATATCGGTAAAATTTATTCTTGATTTCCTTATAAGAAAGAAAATCCTCAAGTCTAGTCAAAGTGGGTAATTAAAAAGGAGGTTCTCGGGTGTCTTTCCTCCAAATACATAGTTAGAATCATTGCCCTTCAAGTAACAGTGCTCAGTGCTCTTTGTAAACTTCACCAGTTTAATATTTTAAGTCAACCAAGGAGCTTAGATGGACAGGATGAGAAATTTCTAATTTCATTCAGTCCCCATAAAAACAGAAGTTTCCACACTCTTGGCAAATCTGAATGGTCCTCAATCCAGAGTACCAACAGAAGGAGAGTCTTATTGAAGTCATAACAGTTAAAGTATAGATTTCCTATAACTTGGGATAAAGGATTCAGCAAGTATTAATTAAATACTATTTTCATTTTGTTTGTATTTAAATAAGATGGGTAAGCACCTTTAAGAGAAGTCATTTCCTGAAAAGTGTCAGCCTTATAGAGTTTAGTAAAAAGGAAAAATCTGATTTCTAATGTGAATTCATTTAATGCATAATCATACATTCCTGTCTTCTATCAATAGATTTGCATAGATTTTTACTTTAAGACAAGTATGCTAATATGAATGAAGCTTAATTTTATTCTGAAATTGTAGAATTGGCTTAAATGACCAGGCCAATCACAGGACAATCTGATTATTTTGATACAAACATATAAATCTGTTTTACCACAGGGGCTGGCTATAGAAACATCCACATTGTGTTCCTCCCCAAAGATGTAATGTGATCATAAAGCTGAAACAAATTAGCTTCCAGAAATTTTCCTCTCCTTTAGGTGAGATAGTCTGATAAGATAACAGCTGAACAGGACAACAGGACAAGACCCTGAAGTTCAACCCACAGATTTGCCTTAGCAAGTGATAAGGAAGTCAGCTGATAAGGAAGGAGCTTGTGTCCATTGTGTACCTATTATTGGTCAGGAACTCTGCTGGGCACATGTGTGTTGTGCTAAGTTGCTCAGTCGTGTCTGACTCTTTGTGACCCCATGGACTGTAGCCCACCAGGCTCTTCTGTCCATGGGGATTCTCCAGGCAAGAATACTGGAGTGGGCTGCCATGGGGATCTCCAGGGGATCTTCCCAGCCCAGGGATCAAGCCCAGTTCTCCCGCATTATAGGCAGATTCTTTACTGTCTGAACCACCATTTAATTCTCCCTGTACCAGTGGCTCCAAAATCTTGCTATACTTTGAACTTATTTAGGGATCTCTTAAAAAATTATTCCTGGCTAAAATCTCAAATATTCTGGGTGTTAGTAGTATAGGGCATGACCTGGGCACTGTGATTTTTAAGAGCTCTGATGTGATTTTAATGTGCAGCAAAGTTTAGGAGCCACTAGTTTATGGGGTAGTTACCATTATTTTCTGGCTTCTCTGTTCAATGAGGTTGAATTACTTAACTGTGGTAACAGAGCTGGAAATCACTGAGACCCTGTGCTCAAATTTCTCAGCTCAAAGCCCAGAACCCCCTTACCCTCCACCCTCTGCCTCAATTACGGGCTCAAGTTTACCAGGTCAGTGGACCAAGAATGTGGAAATGTGTGACCCCCTGTCATAAACACCAACCTGGAAAGTCTCTGCATAATAAAGGTCTTAAAATTAGAGAAAATGTGTCTTCCCTCTGGGAGGCTCAAAGAGAGATACTTGTGGAAACTTCTTTCTTTTTTTTTATTAAGACTTATAAGAGAGATCTTTTATTGCTCCTTTGAAGAAAGAGGGAATGTAAGGCAGTAACAGAGCTAGCCATGGAACTCAAGTCTCCTTATCCATTTGTTCACTTAAACAATTATTGATGGGCAAGACCCATCTCATTAGATGTGTTCTGTGGGTAGGACTAGTCCACTGGGACCCAGCCTGGAGGAGAGCCCAAAGGCCCAAACCTCCCATACTTTCTGGCATTGTTGTTCTGATCTGCACTTGCACAATTATATTTCTTGGCTTCCCATCAGTTCCTGTCTTGCTATTCCAAAGCTTGCCTGCTACTCATGTTTTAGGACTCTGCACTAAAAAATAATAAATTGACTTAAACTCTGTATATATGTTGGCAATCATCCATAGGGTAACTTACAGTTTCCCTCAACCACTGCAAGCTTCCAATTATCTGCATGTTTCTCATCTCCCTTTGCATTCGCCATAGGGTCCTCAGAATCAACAGTTTCTGAAATCGCTGCTTTCGTTTTTGCATTTGGTGATGACCTCATAGTCCCAAAGAGAGGTTGTCAAAGGAACATAATAAACTCTATTCTTTTCACTTTCTTTCCTGTTGTCTTCTAAAAACAGATCAACGGGGGAAATTAAATAAATAAATGAGCGAAACGCGCCACCTAGTGACTCCTGTGCTCACTGCAGGTGAAGTGCGTGAGAGGAGTAGCTAGCGCGATTCGAGTATTGATGGAGTCACAAAAATCGTTCATTAAGGCAATTTAATCTTTGCTATTAAATGTCCTTTCAATTCATTTGGGGTAATTAAGATGCAGTTAAAGTGATTAAATTCTAATTACTTATGCTAGACAAAGACATATTTGTCACACTAATGCGGTTAACTAAGGACTCAGAAAGAAAGTTAACATTTACTTCAAATGATACAACTGGAAAAATCAGTTCCTCTTTTCATCATTAATCCAGTGAGCTGGGTGATTATGTAATGGCACTACAAGCTCATTAAACAGGGGAAGTGCTGATTAAAATGACTGCTGGGAGGAAAACCTGATCCAGGAGTACCATAGTACCCTTTGGTCAGCATTCTTAGCAAAATTACTTGAAGGCCTCTCCCTTCAAGCCCCCGCTCCCACCCCCCCCCCCCAAAGTAATAAGCAGCTCCTGAGTTTTATCCTGACATTAAAAGGGGGATGCTTCTTGGAAAGCTTTTATTGCCAGCCTGCAGACACTGTTAAACCAAAAGATATTTTCAAATGGTAAATGGATTCTTGGGGTAGAGAAGATCAAGGCAAGGGAGGTGGGGAGGGGGATCTCTGAAGTAAACAACTTCAGAATGAAAATTTCCCTTCAGGTTTTTGAAGCCACTACACCCTTCCTACTAAGCAGTCCTTCTCCCCTCCCCAGTTGCTTTTGACTGCCTCTTATGTAAGGACAGATTCCTTTACACACACCGTGCTTGTTATGCACACTCTTAAGAGCATAACACCTGCGTAACAGCTTCAGCTGCAAATTGATCTCTTTTAGAGTTTTTCTACATTCGCATGTAAAGACATCTAAGATTATACACCACCAGCTTACTGGGATTACATTGTATGGATATGTGTAATATCCATAAATAGGTCCTAGCCTCCTATAACAGCTTAATTCTGAGTACTCAGAAGAGGAGGATAAATTGAAATTTCACTGCATTTGCAGTTTGTCTGGGGCTTCCCTGGTGGCTCAGATGATAAACAATCTGCCTACAATGCAAGAGACCTGGGTTCTATCCTTGGATCAGGAAGATTGCCTGGAGAAGGGAATGGCTACCCACTCTGGTATTCTTGCCTGGAGACTCCCATCAGCAGAGGACCCTGGTGGGCTATGGTCCATGTGGTAGTGAAGTCAGACAGGACTGAGCAACTAGCACTTTTTCACTCTTTTTTACTTCCTCACAAAATGGCTTCTTAAGCCCAAACCTATATTTTGCCTGGGGGGATGATCCAAGGATGCGGATGACCAGTCAAAAAATTGGAGATTAATTTCCCTGGGAGATTGGTGTCTTTAAAAACTGTTAAATTTGCCTATTGAAAACCATTATTATGGAGATTGCATCTTTCCCCTATTCATCCCATTGAAATTCAGTATTATTTCTGTTTAGTTCACAAGGAAAGGACCTGAAGATATCAAATTCATCAGTCACTTTTACGTCAAAGAACTACCTTTTAAAAGTAAATTGGCAGTTATTTAAGTATTTACAGAGTCAATTTTAATTTAATAGATTTTTACACCATCTTAAATTACTAAACCAAATAAACACATTTAAAAACCAAAACAAACAAAAAAATTTGGCCTAGACTAAGAATTGAGAGCCCCAGAGACAGGTTCTTATACTAATTAGCTCTGAGAGCTTGTCAAGTCATTTAACCTTTCTGGGCCTCCGTCTCCTTAAATGTAGAATGAAGTATTTGGCCTTAGGGTCCTTCTAGATCCGTGTTCTATGACTGATTGACTTCTATGATGACTGTGTCTCTTACCAGTTTAGTGTTGTGTCCCAAAGTCAGGATTCAACAAGGTGTAAGTCCCTGGGGCCCATCTCTTGGGCAGAGTCTCAGATCAGACTCTTCTATTAGATGGCCAAGAGGAAACACCTGTCCAGTCAGGGGCACTGCATTCTGGCGCAAAAATGCTGCCGCTTAAGGATGCAATTCCTGGGTCCTAACAATACAAGTGGTTGGTGAGGATACAGATCACCAGGAGTTCATGCCCTGCTAGTGGGGATGTAAACTGGCACCGTTGCTTCAAAAGATAATTAGGATTATAAACCTGAACCCATACCTGGACCAGGTCTACTCCTTGGTGTATACCCTAGATAAGCTGGCAGATGCTCTTGAAGATGAGTACAAGGATGGTTAACAGCACTATTTCTAAGAGCAAACAACCAGAAACATCCCAAAAGTCCACTGATGAGGAACATAGGAATAAATTGTGATATATTCATATTAATGCAGGAGTATATTGTGATGAAAATGAATGAGCCACAGCTATACACCACAGCATAGTTAAGTCTTAGGAACAATGTTAATTAAAAAAAAAAAGAACAAGTTACAAAAGGTCACACCAGAACAATACTGTTTTTACAAGGCTCAAAAGCAAGCAATGCTAAACAATTTACTGTTTAGAGATATATAAGTATGTGTAAAAACAAATAATAAATTCAAGTTCCTAAGAGTGGTTACCTCCAATAGGAGTAGGTCAAAGATGGAAGGAGAGAACACCTTTGTAGCTTCCCAAACAGTAGTTATTCTGGTTCTTTTGTCATGTCTGCCTTCACCTGTGTTCATTTTGTTCCTGGGCTTCCTGTCTTAAATACATATGATTTTTAAGAGGTAACTATTATGTAATTTTAACTTTTAGGAGGAAAAAGATTGTTTCTGTCTGGTTCCCCAACCCAAACAACTTGGACCAAACAAACCCCAGGACATTTGAGTTGTTATTTACACAGTTCTTAGCCCTGTACTAAATGTCAGCCCTCTTAGGAATTAGATTTGACCAGTTATGGACAGGGCATAAGATGTGAAAGAGGAAACTTCACTAGATCTGAAGAGAGTGGTTCTTTCTTTATTCGTCTGAGCACCAGCATAACAACGCTGTGCTGAATACTGGGGATAGTGTGTACAGAGACATTTTTGGAACTCATAGTTGAGTGGGGAAGAGAGACAAATAGCTGTTAAATGTAACTAAAGAAGTTACATTTTTGTGCCAAAACAAAAGGTTTGGAATGTGATGAAAGGATAGTTTTGAAGATTTAGAAAAAAAATTGGACTTGGTCAGAAATAGAGAAAGAGGTTTTCAGGCAGAGGGAGCAACACTATCTGTTCACAGCCTGGCTGGAACCCCTTTGCAGAAGATTTAGTGGATGTGAGTTATTATATAGCTGGAAGCTTGTTTCTTCCCCAGCACAACTGAAAGACACTGTACCTTTCTATCAATAACAAAAGTGTCCTCCAAGTCTGTAGTTTTTTGTAGAGGGGAGGGGTGGATGCAGAGTTTCGTATTCCTCAAATCAGGTCGGTGGCTGGCAGAGAAGTGGGAAGAAAATATGTGCCGATTAAAAAGTCTTTCAGGTGATTCTAATGTAACTCCAAGTTGAGAATTAGAACATTGATATTTAGTATTACAATATATAAAATAAACAAGGATCTAATGTATATAGCACAGGGAACTATATTCAATATCTTCTAATAACCTATAGTGGAAAAAAATCTGAAAAAGAAAATATATATATATGTGTATATATATATATGTATGTTTATATATATATATATTTAACTGATTCACTTTGGTGCACATCAGAAACTAACACAACATTGTAAATCAACCATAGTTTAAAAAAAGAGTATTGATATTGAGACTTTAAGAGTAAATGACTTTATTTTTGCCCCTTTATTATTTATTTTATGCTTTTCTCTGGAATGACATATATAGTTCTGTAGTTATATATATTTTAGTGACACATAATATTATTATATAACATGTATTATATTAATACCATTTTATGATATTTTATCTCTTTTGAGATAAAAGTTCACTCAAAAATTCAATATTCCTATTGGAATGTTGTATCCATACTTTCCTCTGTCTGAAAAACTCTTACTGTTCACTGGGTCCTTACTACTCAAGTGTGTTTCTTAGCGCAACAGCAGAACTTGTAAGAAATGCAGACTCTCAGGTTCCCCCCTGGACCTACTGAATCTGAACCTGCATCTTGACAAGATCCCCAGAAGATTCATGTGCACATTCAAGTCACCGAGGGTCACATTACATCATTCAGAAGGTCCATTTTCCTTCATTAGCCCTCATGCTATTGGAGGGCCTCCTATGTGCAAGTTCAGTTCAGTTCTGTTCAATTGCTCAGTCGTGTCCAACTCTTTGCAACCCCATGGACTGCAGCAGTCTTCCCTGTCCATCACCAACTCCCCAGATGTTGCTCAAACTCATGTCCGTTGAGTCAGTGATGCTGTCCAGCCATCTCATCCTGTCGTCCCCTTCTCCTCCTGACTTCAATCTTTCCCAGCATCAGGGTCTTTTCCTATGTGCAAGATGCTGGGCTAAGTGCTGGGGCCCAAAAGTCATATCCTATAGGAGCTCACAGAAGGATGAGTATGGGTAAAGAATTACTTACAGTGTCCCTGATGATCTCTGGGATAGGTAGGAGTACAGTTATGTGGGAGCAGGGAGGACACTGGAAAAAAGACTGGAAAGGGAGTACATAGTTGTATGTCTGTACAGTCCAAGGGACTGGAGTCTGTGACAGCAGGAGCTGAAGGAAGCTGTGGCCTCTATTGGAGTGAAGTTGTCAGGCTTGTGCTTTTGAAAGCCAGCCTAGTGTGAACCAATGGGAGAAGCAGCAGCAGCAGGGGACTAACTAGGAGGGGTGGCAATAGATGATGAGGGTCACGTTGTACACCGCTGTCAGCAGGGGCAGAAATGTTTCTTTTCAGGTTTTTTCCATTATAGGTTTCTATAAGACATTGGATACAGATCCCCATGTTATACAGCATGTCTTTACTGTTTATCTATTTTATATATAGTATTGTGTATCTGTTAACCCCAAACTCCTAATTTATCCCCCCATACTGTTATTCCCATTGGTAACCATAAATTTGTTTGCCCTGTCTGTGAGTCGATTTCTGTTTTGTAAACAAGTTCATTTGTATCATTTTTTTTTAAGATTCTACATATAAGTGATATTATATATTTGTCTTTCTCTGACTTACTTCACTTAATGTGATATCTCTAGGTCCATCCCAATGGCATTATTTCCTTCTTTATGGCTGGGTAATGTTCCATTGTATACATGTACTACATGTTTTTAGACACTTAGGCAGCTTCCATGTCTTAGCTGTTGTAAATAGTATTGCAATGAACATAGGGGTGCATGTATCTTTTCAAAACAGAGTTTCCTCTGCATATATGCCTAGGAGTGGGACTGCAGGATTACATGGTAGCTGTATTTTTAGTTTTTTAAGGAACCCCCATACTGTTCTCCATAGTGGCTGCACCCACTTACATTCCCACCGACAGTACAGGAGGATTCCTTTTCCTGCACACCCTGTCCAGCAATATTATTTATAGACTTCTTAATGATCATCTAATGCTTTTAAAACATAACTTCTTTGTACAAGTATTACTACTAATCAAGAAAAAAAGGTGACAAGAATTACCCAAAAGCATAGGAAATCCTCATTTTTGTGAATATCCTTCCAATCTTTCCTCAATGGGATGATCCATACATACTATGTTACAATTTTTTAAATTAAAATCCCTTTTGTTACCAAATTTATGATAGAATATTTGAAAATACACGGAAGAATAATGGAGACAGGAAAACCCCCCAGTAATTCCACCATCCCTGCCCTCTCCCAAATACCTCATGCATCACACTTACTCATTTAGCAGATTTGTATAGCTAGGATGTTTAGTTTGCAAGACATCAAAGAGTCAAAGCCCTCCCCCTACTCCTGGAGCAGTTTGGGTCAGAAAACATTCTGCACATTGTGTTTTACAGCTATGCTATAATTTAACCAACCCCCTATTTGTGGATACTTAGGTGGTTCCATAAATTGATTGGGCAAACATAAATTTTATGATTAATATTTTAGAAGTATCATAATTTATACAACCTCTCCAACAACCTTTCCTGTCATTGGACATTTCAATGATTTCAGGTTTTTTGTTTTATTTTGTTTTTGCTATTAGAAATCAATGACATAACAGTCAGCAATATTATATGTAAAACTTTTGTGAATATTTTCCTTTTTCAAAAATATTTTTTCTCTAATAACTTTGAAAAATATGAAACACTATAAACAATACAACAGAATCAAATCATCCATAATTCTGTAACCCAGAAATGATACCTGTCTATGTCTTGGTTTGTTTCTTTCTAGGTTTTAAAAGTACATAAATAAAATACATTTTTAATTTTAATTTTTCACAAAATTAAGCTCATCAAGAGTTAACAATCTAACTTATCTCAATGTAAATATTAATCAAAAGCATGATTTAAGATTTTATTTGAAAATTTCAAATTTTTCAAATGATACAAAAATAGAATAGTACAAAGAGCATGTACTATTTACCCACCAGTTAACTAATTGTTACCATTTTATCCCATTTGCTTTATCATTTATGCACCTATGCTCTCTCTCTGTCTGCCAATTTCTCTCAATCTCTCTTTCTCTCACTCTCTCATATGCACAGAAATGTTTTCATGAGCCATTTCAGAGTATATTACATACATCATGGCCCCTCACTCCTATGTACTTAGGAATGTATTTCCAAGAGTACAGATCTTTCCTCTGTAGCCACAGTTCACTTTTTTGTCCACTGATAAGATTATGCAAATATCCTCAGTTCAGTTCAGTCGCTCAGTCGTATCCGACTCTTTGCGACCCCGTGAATCACAGCACACCAGGCCTCCCTGTCCATCACCAACTCCCAGAGTTTATTCAAACTCATGTCCATCGAATCGATGATGCCATCCAGCCATCTCGTCCTCTGTCATCCCCTTATCCTCCTGCCCCCTGTCCCTCCCGCATCAGGGTCTTTTCCAATGAGTCAACTCTTTGCATCAGGTGGCCAAAGTATTGGAGTTTCAGCTTCAGCATCAGTCCTTCCAGTGAGCACCCAGGACTTATCTCCTTTAGGATGGACTGGTTGGATCTCCTTGCAGTCCAAGGGACCCTCAAGAGTGTTCTGCAACACCACAGTTCAAAAGCATCAATTCTTCGGCACTCAGCTTTCTTCACAGTCCAACTCTCACATCCGTACATGACCACTGGAAAGACCATAGCCTTGACTAGACGAGCCAAATATCCTACTACTCATCAAAATTCCCCCCAGATTTAGCAACTATTGATTCTTGCCTGACCTACTCTTCATTGCTACGGCTTCAAAATGATTTTCCATCTCTGGTTTCCTGCCTTGTTTGACAGTCAGCTCTTGGCTTTCTTCTGTGAGCAAGAACCCCTTCTCTCTCATTTACTTACCCATTTGTTATTGGTGTGGATTCACACATTCCTTCTTTCCCAGTGGTTTCCAATTCAGTTCTGTACATACCTATTTTGGTACTCTCAAGCTTTCTCAGATTTGACAGTGAGAACCCCTTTAATCTGGCTCGTGTGTTCTTGTGACAAGCTTCTGTCTTTTCCTTCTCCTTGCCCTCCTTCTCTGTATCTTTTTTTTTTTTCCTTTAAACTTCATGGCATTCTTTATAAGATGTTCCAAGCCCTAGAGTCTACCTCTTCTTTGATGAGCCATGGCTTATTGTGGTGAGGAATGGTGTTAGAGACCAAGAAGGCCTAGGTACTAAGTGTGCTCATGGCTACCAGGGTGACTTTGTTTTCTAGCCCTCACAGAAAAATCCAGGGGGGGAAAAATGTATGTATATTTATGCACACACACATACATATGCACTCATGCATATATAATATACATGTGCACCTAAACCCAAATGGCACAGTGGTAAAAAATCCACCTGCCAGTGCAGGAGATGCAAGAGACGTGGGTTTGATCCCCGGGTCAGGAAGATCCCTTGGATGAGGAAATGGCAACCCAGTCCAGTATTCTTGCCTGGGAAATCCCATGGTCAGGGAAGCCTGACAGGCTACAGTCCTGGTCTCGTAAGTCGGACACAACTGAGTGACTGGGCATGAAAGCACACACATAAACATGCTTACATACATATTTTTAAAATCATGAATTTGCACGAGTACCTCCACATCTAACTGCAATATATCCCCATAGGATTTTTTCTTGCCTACCCACATTCCATAATTGTATGTCCCTTCCTGTACAGCGAGAACCCTATTACCCAATAACTTATCCACCCCTCCAACCCACATGCAGTTACTCATTTGCTCAATCCTGTAATACATCCAAAATCATTTCAAAATTGCTTCACCCATACCCATAAAATAAATATACCCACTTAAAATGTTTGCTCTAGTATTTATTTGCAGTTCTTCGCCCATACATATGCCCCAACATCACTTGGGAACTCGTTAGAAATCCTACTAGGAAAGAGCTCAGTAATCTGAGTTCTTACAAGCTCTCCAAGTGATTCTAAAGCATGTTAAAGTCTGAGAAGCCCTGCCTGAAATATGTGGAACAGGTTTATAATATGTGTATGTACCTTTGTGCCAACATGTTATTGTGTACAATAATACTTTAAAATACCCTAAATGTAACAAACATAAAACAGGTCCAGTGAAGACTCATCAGGGTCCTTTTGTCAGCGTGGGTGTGGAAGTGTGAGATAAAAGAAGACAAGCCCCCAGTTCTTTGTTTCTGCTCCTTCGCCAGCCTGGTGGAGGAAGAGGAAGGTATGGGTGTGAAGTACCCTCATTTTCCAGAGGGGGTGCTCTTCAGCTCCACAGTTGCCGCCCCACTGCCCTTCAGCATTAGGAAGTTCTATCAGTTAATGACAGAATCTCCTCCAACTTTATTCCAAACTACCTGGGAAACCTGGGAAGATGTATGTTTGTGAATCCCATTCTCTCAGAGAATCTAATTCAGTAGGGTTAGAATAGGGTTCTGGAATGTGCATTTTGAACAAGCCTCCCCTTCATGCTCCCAGATGACGTTGATATATTTGACCCACATCTTACAGTTTCTGCTCTGGACTCTAGACCCTAGTCACTCAGAGGACCATGCTGGACCAGAGACTGAGTAGCCAGAAACTGAAAAATTGTTAAATGTGCAGAGTCTCAGACTCTGCCCTGACCAGCCAGATCAGAATTTTCATCTTAATAAGATGTCCAAATGACTCAAGTTTATGAACTCAAGTTTGAGAAGCACTGATTTAGAATAGTGGCTCTCAGCCACTATTCGCTACATGTTAGAATCACCTGGGGACTTTAAAAGGATTGTGTCTTGGATGGCTCCCCATTTTCTATGGAGCCACATCCAACTTATTTATCCAACAAGGATGCTGAGTATGCCAGAGTAATAATCTGCAGTCTACTCTGACAGAACTCATTGTTTCCTAGTGAGAGAGATGGGTAGATAATAAGTAATTTTCTGGGGAGCTCTGTGGGCATAGGAGACCACAGTTCTCCCTAGATGAGACAGGGGATGCAGAAGCCTTGATACAAAGTGAGATGCTTGAGCTAGGCCTCGAGCTAGGGAAAAGAAAGAGGACATTCTGGGTGAGGAAACAGCTTGAGCAAAGGAATAGAAGTGTGAACATTCACAGTAGATTTAGGACTGACTTCTGAGTAATGTGACTTAGTATGGATGGTGGGTGGGCAGCTATGGGAAGTGAGGTGAGAACAATGGTTGGGATCAGAACGTCAAGGTCCTTGAATCTCATGATGAAGCAGCCACCAAGGACTTTCTCTCAGGCTTTCTGGAGACCCTTGTGAGGCCAACTGTGTGATACATGTGTCATTGGAAGAATAGCATTTTCAACTGACTCTGCAGATGACTTTCTGGAAATGAAAACAAGGAAAACCACTAATTTAAAATTAACTGTGAGAAATGTCTGATGACCAAGCAAAAAGTCAAAATTGTAGGTTATTTTTAAAGGAGTTCCATTTTAGAACTTTCAATTGCTGTGAAATTGTGAAGTGTTATATATGGCTATTAATTAAAGAAATGGGATCAATAAGCTAAGACTTACAATTCACAATGGGCCTGCATGAGATAATAATGCATAATAAGCATGTAATTCATCAGGTCTGCCATTTGTTGTGACTGTTTTGCAGAATCAACATCATAACTAGGGCATCGATATCACATATTTCCAATTATCGGGACCCAAACTATTGAGGGGCTCTACCAGTTACTGTCAGCAGCTGTACATTTCAGTCGATTCTGTTCCATCCCTCCCATGCTCAGCCAGCCTCTGCCCTCCTTTGGTCATAAAGTCCAACCTCTTGGGCTACAGCTCTGGAGCCTTCTTTAGAAAAGAGAAATTGATGGAAGTGTTTTGGAGGATTCCAGGAGGACTCCAGGCAGCACATGGGTGGGAAGGCAGGTCTGTGTCCTGAACAGCTCAGGTATAGAAAGAAACAGGGTGGAGAGGTGAGAGGGTTGGGCGACTTTGCCAGCCTGAATTTGGTGCAGCAGACCTCTCTTGACTCTAGCTGCTCTCCATCTTTCCTTTGCTTTGGGTCAGCTCAGGTTTCTGCTTCCTCTCAGAACCGATATCCACACAGAGACAGCCTCTAGTGTTCTTCTGTGCCCCTACTGAGACTAGACACCCTCTGGCCCCTCTCCCAGGCCAGCGTGGGTCTTGAATCCCTTTCGCTACCTGGGCTTCCTCTGTCTCAACTTGCGTGCAACCCACCTTCCTGGGTGGGCCAATGCAGTCCTTTCTGCCTGCTTCCTGGTTAGCCACCTGCTTCTGCTCCACTCACCATGGCTCTGGGTTCCCTAGGCTCCCCTCACCAGCTGCTCCTTCCCTATTTAACCATCCTGGGGAAAGATTTCATGTGTCCACTGTGTTGCATCTGCTTCCAGGGCACAGTGGAGTTGGAGGTCCCCAGGTTAACCATCTGTGTGCCCATAGGCAAGTTACCTCACCTCTTTAACACTGTTTCTTCACTTATAGAAAAAGACATACTCTCCATTTCTACCTCCCCTGAGTTCTGTGGGATCACATGGGAAGGTTTAATGGAGGTGTTTTAAGCGCTATAAAGCATGGTACAGGGGTAAGCTACAGCGATCATCCTTGACTAGGAACATCCGCTCTTTCCATGTTCGTATGGTGTTTCATACATGTGCCCAGAAGAGTTTTCATAGGTGCTTGAGCTACCCACAAAGTCATAGACAGCAGCAAAACTCACCTGTGTCCAATAGGTTGTACTGTCCCCACCTCCCTCTCCTGGGCATCATCATTACCAAATAGTCCATGCAGGTGTTCCCCTCCCGTATAAAGGCTGCCCTTGGCCATATCAGTTAGAACTCACTGGAGTTGCTTTCCAAATTGTAATTTATACTGTGGGAAGGATAAATTTGCTGCTTAAGAGCTGTCCCATCCCCAGAACAGCGAGGGGCCTGGCTTATAAAAAGTATGCACAGGACAGTAACTTAACACAAAGCAAAGCAGCTAACATGATAGCCCAGCACTCCTGCAGTCTGAGCTCTAATCCTGAAGCTGTATGGCCCACCCATTGACTCTCTGATCTCCACAAGGTGGGTGCCAGCCTGTTAAATGGGCTCAGGAACCTCCCATATTCACTTCCCTAGTTCCCCCATTCTTGTCTTTTTGAAAAATGTTTATTGGAGTATAGTTGATTTACCATGTGTGTTACCCATTCTTGTCTTACTGAAGTCTGTGCTATTTGCATGCTTCCTCCTCGAACATGTATTGTCTTGTAGAGTTTACTTTGAAAAGCAGCTTCAGCTGTCAAGAGACAGTGTTTGGGGGCTCAGTAGACATGAACAGCAACGCCACCATCCCTGTTAGTCCAGGAGAGGTTTCCTCTCCATGGCATGTGGGCAGTGAGAGCAGAGGGCTCACCCTGTATGTGTGCCCAGCTACTTCTTTCTTAAATAGGTTTACTGAGAAATAAGGACTTCCCAGCCTGCGCTAGTGGTAAAGAACCCACTTGCCAATGCAGGAGACATAAAAGACATGGGTTCGATTCCTGGGTCAGGAGGATCCCCTGGAGGAGGTTATGGAAACCCACTCCAGTATTCTTACCTGGAGAAGTCCCATGGAAAGAGGAGCCTGGAAGACTATAGTCCACAGGGTTGCAGAGAATCAGGCATGACTGAAGTGACTTAGCATGCACTCACTAAAAAATAATTTACATACTATACAATTTACCCATTTAAAGGGTGTAAGTCAGTGGTTTTTAGTATACTCACAGAGCTGTGCAATCTTAACAATTTTAGAACCTTTTTATCTCCTCCCCAAAAAGAAAGCCTCTATCCATTAGCAGTCCTTTGCATTCCACGCCCCTCACTACCTACTCAGCCACAGGCAACCACCCACTACTTTCAGTCCCTATGGATTTGCCTATTCTGGTCCCGCTCCTTTTTTATCGCTTTTCCTACCCATGAAGTCCCAAACTCCCTGAGCAGGATGTGCGAGGAAACCCCTGCTGACTCGGTCAGGAATCTGGGTGGAATTTCAGTCTGTGCTTCTTGCCCTCCCCATGCACCCTGCTGGTCCTGGAGACCCTGGAGCAGGAGAGGAGCAGCTGCCTGGACCCTCCTCCAGCTCCAGGCCAGGCCTTCCCTGAGTGATGTGGGACATCGCAGGGTCACCTACTTAAGAGGACTTGGCTCTGCAGGTTGCAGTTTTCAGCTCTGTCGGCAGCCTTCAGGGGGAAGACACTGTGTCTCTAACAGGCCCCTGATAAAGTGCCACACTGTCTTGAGATGACAGGGCAGTTTCATGGTGCCCTGGAATCCCAGTCCTTCCCCTTTCTGCTCCCTGGCCCACCTCCCCTCAATCACGATAGGACAGCACTCTTGAGCAGTTGTATGGAGGCGGAAAGTACATGGCTATAGTATAAGGACTCTCAGGGTAAAAGCCAGGTGTGATTGGGGAAGCTGTAGGCATACGGTCTCCTTCCTCAGTCCCATAGAATCAGACCACCAAATAAGTCTGATTTGAATCAGCCAAGTCTGGTTCTGTCTTGGCACCCCTCAAGTTCTTTCATCCTGCCTCTCTAGAGGTCTCCATCCAAACATTGAGGCCAAAACTGTTCTCTCCTCAAGTTGAGTCCCAAATTTCCTATTAAATGTCATGCTTCACCAAGCTATTGCTAAAATTAAATAACGTCTCTAAAGTAAGAGACACACAGCTTATCCTTCATCTGACTCCATCCTCATCTTATTCTAGTGGATACTGTGGCTTGTTGGTCACTTGTCCGTTTGTACATCTACCACCCCCACCAAACGCACACAGTTCTCCATACTCCTCCTTAGTGTAACTGAGAAAAGTGAAAATTTCCTAGAAGACCTTTTCGAATTGTCATTACAACTTATGAAGTTCAGCTTTCTGGTCCCACCTGGTAATACTCTTCACTAGCCACACACGGCTCGGTCCCTTCCCTACTTCCTCTGCAGCTGCTCCGCCCAGAGATCTGCCCTCCCCACCACCTGCCAGGAGGGAGAAGACGGCGGTGGCACCGGGATATTCTGAGAATAGAGGGGAGGGGGTCAGGGAGGGGGCCAGCTAGAGTGAACGGTTCAACCCTCTCACTTCTCCAGCTGCCCGCTTAGGACATAGAAATCTGAACTGTGTGTCTTCTCCCTGGAGTGATATTAAAAGCTCTTTACTCACATCAAGTCATAGGGCTGTACCCAGAAGGAATTGTAAAGTTTTTAGTCAAATTCCTTCATTATTATACAGTTAAGGAATGCGGACTAGCCTAGTTAAGGGATTTAGCCCAGCCATTCAACTAATTAACGACAGAGCCAGAACCCAAAACTTTCAACAGCTAGAGCATTGCTTCTTTCAGAACCTTTCTCCCTTATAGACTGAGGATATAATGGACACCCTCAGTCTACTTGGGCCCTTGGTGTACTTTCCATAAGTTCACATTGAAACATCCGCTAGTGTCCCCAAGAAGACAACCTCTTCTATTTATCGATAAATAAATGAATTTATTAAATAGATAAATAAATATTTATTTGGCTGCACTGGGTATTAGTTGCAGCATATGAACTGTTAATTGTGGATTGCAGGATCTAGTTCCCTGACCACAACCGAACCTGGGCCACTTGCCTTGGGAGCCCAGAGGCTTTGCCATTGGACCACCCTTGGTGGTCCTCTTTAATCCACAATTCTGTGCTATGTGAAGCAGCCAGCTCTGGGACAGATATACCCAGAACCTCAAGAAGCAAGTTCAGACAGTTTTCCTACAATTTTAATGAAAAATAGACAGTGGCAAAAATATGAAGTACCTATTGTTCAAGGGCTCAGAATGCTTAACTGTTCACAAGGTCTGTGGTTGCTACTGTAGTAATCGTTTTCATCTCTAAGGCTCATAAGTCTGAAGCCACTGTGAAGAATATGAGTTTGTATTAGATCACCTTCATTCAAATAAACATGGATCCGGACTATAAGCAAAACTGGATGCTGTCCCTGCAGAGCCATTGCCTCCTCTTTTTGAGAAGCCAAAAGGATGGAGAAGATAAAATGGAAGAGTCACCACAGTGGTTATATATTCTAAAAGACAGAGTAAGGTTACCTTGGAAATTTTTTAACAGATAATATACAATTTTGGACACCAGAAGAGACACTGCATGGGTTTATTCATGACTCACAGGGCTTTAAAGCCTGCAGGGACCTTAGAACACTGCCTACTCATTGAGAGGATGCAGAAAAAGAGGTCAAGTGCTGTGCCCAAGTTTATACCCCAGGCTAGGGACAGAGCAAAGCCCCAAACCTGCTGTGTAAATTCAGTGTTTATACTTGGCATCTTGATCAGAGAAAAAGAGATCAGGTAATTAATTTGTAAACATCTAGAATATCTCTTAAGCATTTGTCGTTTTAACAGTCATTTCAACAATCAGATCTTGTGTGCATGCTAAGTTGCTTCAGTCATGTCCTACTCTGTGCAACCTCATGGACTGTAGCCTGTTAGGTTCCTCTGTCCATGGGATTCTCCAGGCAAGAATATGAAGCGAGTTGCCGTGCCCTCCTCCAAGGGATCTTCCCGACCCAGGGATCAAACCCTTGACCCGCATCTCTTATGTCTCATGCATTGGCAGGTGGGTTCTTTACTACTAGTGCCACCTGGGAAGCCCATAGCTTATCTTATTTAATGCTTATTCTAATCCTGAGAGGAAAGAAGGCCATTGTCCTCTACCTTGCAGCTGAGTATACTAAGGCTCTAGAAGACAAGTAACTTGCCCAAGATCACACATCCATCAGTGGCCACAGAGCTGGGACTTGAGCCTGTGTCCTGTGAGCTCAGGTTCATTTAAGAAGTTGTTTTATAATTCCATCTGACTTTATAAATGTCTCTCAAGCCCACATGTCTGTGCCTATGTATTTTTTTGAATATGGCACAGCAGGTCTTTTTTGTTGTAATTGTTAAATTAAACTACAGTTGATTTACAATATTGTGTTATTTTCAGATATACAGCAAGGTGCCTACGTATTCCCAAACAGATTCTTGGCAGACTTTTGCACAGCTCAGTCAGCAGTTTAGATGTTGTAAAGTCCTTTGTGTCGTTATATCAGGAAAATGGACATGTTGACACACAAATGCTTGGGTGACAGCTTATTCTAGGATATTACTGTATGCCATGTTTTATAAAGTATATTCTAAAACAGGGCTTTTTCAACTCTGTATAGTGAAGTTTGTCTCTAATTTTCATATGTTCTGGACCAATAGTTTTGATAATACAATAAAAATGTATTACTAGAACAATAATCACAGAATGTTGGAGCAATGTCAAACTGCCGTAAAACTTTCCAATTGTTTATTCTCAATTTTCTGATCTTGCTACAGATCAGTAACAGTTTACAGACCAGCATGGGTCTGGCAACCAGATTTTGAGAGACATGGTTCTAAGCAACACCATTCCTGAGAGAATCTCTGAGTAAAAAGAGTTGCTTAATCAAATAAGTTTGAGAGACCCCATAAGCTAGAACGCATCAGTGTGTATTAGCATGTTAAAGGCTCTGAGAAGTCCTGCATTAAAGAAGCTTGCTTAATCATTAACTCAGCATTTCCCAAACTGCCTGACCTCAAAACTTATTGTTCATGGAATGCCTTTCAACATCTTTCAGAATTCATATTTCTTGAAATACCCTTAGTTCTCTCCTTTCAACTCTGGGCAAAGCATAGGCGAATGCCTGAGATGAAAGCTTGTCCTTTGCCCACGTCCTCATGCATTGCCTTTAAAAAAACAATTTTTTACAATCTTTTATTCTTGTGATACACAAAATCATTCTCTGCCTTTTACTATCTTCCATACAGTACTTCCATATACTGGTTCTGTCTCCCACACAGTACTGACTGTAGGGGACCTGGCTCCCAGAGAAGATCAAAATCACCTGAGACAGCCCCATTACACTTGGCCCCTGCATCCTGCAAACATATCTACTTGCCCACCTTCATGGAGGTGACTTTGTGACGAGTCTTCTTCCTCTTCAGGACTGCCTTTTGCATGTAACAGGAATCTTCTTCCCTTTAGTCTAGTTCTGTGATAACTACTCTATTTTTAGTGAAAACTATATACCCACACAAAAATATAATATTCTCATAAAACACATGCAATACTGTTCCCTAAGCAGTGGTTCCTATTGTCAGACTTTATTCCCACTTTCTCATTCTCTCTCTCCGTCCACTGCACACTTTTATGGACCAGTTGCTGGTTTCCAACCTTATATTAGGTAATCTCTGGGGCTTCCCTGCTGGCTCAGTGGTAAAGAATCTGCCTGCCAATGCAGGAGATGCGGTTTGATCCCTGGGTCAGAAAGATACCCTGGAGAAGAAAATGGCAACCCACTCCAGTATTCTTGCCTGGGAAATCCCATGGACAGAGGACGCAAAAGAGTCAGACACGACTGAGCTGCTAAACAACAACAACATGTACCCTGACATGAGTTCCATGGAAATGCCAAAACATTGCTCTCATTTATATTCTCTGAACAGGTCTCACAACTATAATTCTATACAAGCTTCTAGAAGCATGATTTTGTTTCTGTGGGCTCCTTCTCCTGGGCACCTCATTGAGGTTACACACTGACCTTCAACAAGCTTTAGTCCACTCTTCACTCTATAGATATCTCTACTTTCTTATTCGGCCACTTCAACTTCTGTGCAATGCTCTTTCCAGATATAACCACACACATTTAATTACAGTCACCCCATCCAGTACCCATATGAGTACTGAGCTCCCCTTACAGCCAAGCACTATGGCAGCCTGCCCTGGAGAGACAGAATGAGTTGGCCAGGCTCCTTGCCCCAGGAGAATCCCACTTCCCAGGTTCAGACATAGTGACATTTGTAATGCTTGAAAGCTCAGGGCAGGAACTTGCAAACTGCATTTCCCCAGAATTAGTACTGTATAAGACACAGACAGACAGTCTCTACCAAACAGAGTTCTGGAATTAAATAAATTTGAGAAACATAATTATATGTGCTAAACACATATGCATTTTGAGGAAGAGGCTATGTATAGTAGGTTTTTCTGAAAGTACTTGGCCTGCAAACCCTCTTTTCAAGTAACTCGTGTTGGAGAAAATATCATGCCTCTGATGCCATTTGGGAAAGGGTGCTCTGGAGTAGCTTCAGCCAAGTCCTTCCAAGTACTAAGGACCACACTGAAGTTATTCAGTTACCTTGTGTGTGTGTATGCTAAGTCGCTTCAGTCGTGTCCGACTCTGTGTGACCCTATGGACCTAGCCCGCGAGGCTGCTCTGCCCATGGGGATTCTGCAGGCAAAAATACTGGAGTGGGCTGCCATGCCCTCCTGCAGGGGATCTTCAGACCCAGGGATCGAATCCAAGTCTCTCATGTCTCTTGCATTGGCAGGTGTGTTCTCCACCACTAGCGCCACCTGGAAAGCCCTCAGTTACCCTAGTGAGGTTGAAAATAGATAT
The DNA here is from genome assembly GCF_023699985.2 of Odocoileus virginianus. Classification (NCBI taxonomy): domain Eukaryota; kingdom Metazoa; phylum Chordata; class Mammalia; order Artiodactyla; family Cervidae; genus Odocoileus; species Odocoileus virginianus. Next base: position 46,119,363 of record NC_069679.1, read on the forward strand.
CTCTTTGTGATTTCCCTTAGTTCTGCCTTTTGAATGTTAAATAAGTAGAGTCTGCACCCGATGCTCAGTTATTTATTTTTACATAGGTATGTGTTCTGTGTAATTTAGTCCACTCTTCACTCCATAGAGCTCTCTACTTTCTTACTCAGCCACTCCAGCTTCTGCACAGGGAAGTGTCGAGAGCCCTAACGACTCCCAGTCTATATTCCTAACGCAGATCTCTCCCCTGAGCTCCAGGCCCCATGTATTCTGCTATCTGCTGGACACCCACCTATTGAGCTGTTTAACAGGATGTCCAGCCTGCACTTCAGATGGATTTGCCCCTCATAGAAGTTACGACTGCTCTCATAAAACTCATTTCTCCATCTGCATCCCTCACTGCCCCCTTACTACCATCCAATCAGAAGCCTGGGAGATGTTCTGAACTCCTTCCTCCCAGCAGGGTTGTTGTTACTAATTCCTCTTGGTTCTCCCTTCCAAGAAGCTCTTAAATTTGCTTCCTGTTTTCCATATTCAACTGCCATCGTCTATCTTGGGGTCCTTATTACACTGATTTTCTAATTGGCTTCTGTCTTAGGCCAGGTTTTCTGAGAAACAGACTCTGATACTTGCATGCAGAAAGAGGGCTATGGAGATTAACCCTTTTCGAGTGGGGAAGGGCGTGGAGGAAGTAAGACCAGGCAAATGGAGTTGAACTTTAATGAAGTTGCAAAAATAGCCTCAACCCATCCTACAGGGTACTCTGGAGCTGGACAGTGCTTCAAAGTTGTCCCTACTAGATGCAAGGGTTTGGTGTGGGGGAGCCTTAAACCAATTCATTCCACTGTCTTCAACCTCTGCCCTCATACTCCCATCCCCTACTCTGCCAATCCCCCACTGGATGTGTCTAGCCCCCCAGCCTCTCTCTGGAATGGCATAACCTTTGGCCAAGGGCAGTTCCCAGCATGGACCTCAGCTGAGAGTCACCAGCTTCTTCCAACAGGTGCAAGAATGAGTGTCCTAAAGGAGGTCAAAGTAGCACATGTCAGCATACATGTCCTCAATTGCTGCTTTCCACCTCACTCCCCACAACACTGCCAGAGGGGTTTTTCTAAACTAAAATTCAATCACACAGCCCCCTTACTCAAAACCTTACCTACAAGATAATTCGTATCTGACCTCGGTCTACCTGCGAAGCCTCGTCCCCCACAGCTTTCCTCCTTGCATGCACTCTTGCTCGACCACCCATCTACTAACACTTATCAGCCCTTCACGAGTGCTGCTCCCCCTGCTGGGAATGAGTTTTTTCCACTTTTCTCACTAGCAAACTCCTATTTATCCTTTAGGGCCTAGCATAAGCATCCTTCTTATGCGATGCTTTCTTTAATATCCTCAAGCAGAGATAATATCCTGTAGGCTCCTGTCATACTCCTGCAGTCATTAGGTTACATAACCATTAGATTGACTTCCTTAAGAGAAAGGCTTGTGTTATATTCGTTTTTGAATGTAAGTGAATGAAACAACCAGCCATGTGCATCAGTATTATGTAAAGCTGTGGCTACTTGGGTTGACACAAACTAACTATTCTTGACTAGTTAGTCAGATTATTTTTTCAGGGACTTAATCTGGTTGTCCAGTGAAGGCTGTGGGTTCCCTGGGGGGAGGGACTGTCTCACTTAGTTCAGTATATACAGCTCAATGCTCTGAGGGAGTTGGGTGTTTAATAAATCTTTCCCATTATGTAGATGCTTTCTGTCATGGTGGGCAAAGGACATAGCCAGTGATCTATGGAATGTGTTATAAAAGGTACCAGAAGACCTGACTAGCTTAAAATCTCTCTTTCATAACTGAGGACATAAAAGAGAGGCCTCCCATCCTGTCCAGGCTTCCCAGGTGGCTCAGTGGTAAACAATCTGCCTGCCAATGCAGGAGGCGTGGGTTCAGTCCCTGGGTGTGGGAGATCCCCTGGAGTAAGAAATGGCAACCCGCTCTAGTATTCTTGCCTGGGAAATCCGATGGACATGTAGCCTGGTGGGCTGCAGTCCATGTGGTCCATGTCGTCGCAAAAGAGTCAGACATGACTTAGCAACTAAACAACAATCCCTCATGTCCATTCTGAAATTCTTGTTCTTATATTTCCTAATATATTGGACCTGTGGTCCCTGGAGTGAGGCAAATGATGCACTGTGGGTCCTGAGTAAGCTGATGCGACTGTAGAAGAGAATTTCTATGTCTATTTATGTTATTTTACCCCTTTAAAATTTTCTGTATTTTATGTTTGCTTTATAATGTCTGTAACACAGTTGTATAGTAACACATGCATATCGTGTATAAAGAAATAATATAAGGGAATGTAATACTCAAAGCATTCTTTACTAAATAGCACATGATTTAAAAAAAAAAAAAGACTTGGAGACTCCTAGATTGCACTCTGAAGACTGGGGGCTTTTTCAACCTGTACCCAATAGCTTTTTAGCTGCTCTGATTGCTCAACTGACTTGTGCTAAATGGACACCTAAAGCTTTAGGGGAATCCACCTTGTGGAACAGCAGGGTATAAAAGGTAAGGGCAGGCTGAAGGGCAGGGCTAACTGGGGAGAGAACGGAGGCTGCACCAGCCAGAGGTGGTGAACCACCTAGTGAGGAATTAGGAACCTGGAATGCAAAAAGGAAGAGGGAGCAGGAGACAGCAGTAGGTAGGGCAGCCGACTACAGCAACATGAAAGAGTGGCAGGCCCCATCTCCACCAAGAAGATGCCCTGCCTGCCTTTTGCTGTGGTGGGAGTGTATACCATACAGGGTGCAGTAGCCAGCTGCGAAGATAACCGAGGCTGCTCGGGAACCTCTACACTGGGTGGGTGGCAGAGGGATGGGGGGTGGGGGTGCAAACCCTGGCCAGGGGCCGGAAACTGACTGGGATTACAGCACCAGAGCCTTGTCTTAAAGTTGAATTAGCATATCCAGAGAACACTGTTTTTACTTCAGTTGCATGGTTATGTGGGGATGGCTGCGGGAATTCATTGATGGGGGAGGTGGGCGGGAGAGGGAGGGGAAGGCATCGTTAGCAATTCAGTGCCCCTTTAGCAGGTAGAAGCCAGTGAGCCAAGTTAGCTGAGAAAGAGGAGTATGGCATCTGAGGTGAGGAGCCCCGATCCAGCACCAAACCCTGGGGACCTGAGGACCACATTGGCATGATGCACCAGAATAGCTCTAGCAGCCAAGAGGCAGCTTCCTGATACAGGAGCTGCCTGTATGGGCATGGGCAGGAAATGGGCCTTCTCAGTGGGAGATGGGGCGAGGGAAGAGGGCAACTCCAGCAGCAAGACTCTCGTGAAGAAGAGAAAGAAGGCACAGGGACACCCCAAAGTGGACATGGCTAATGTCACAGTTTAGCCACAGTGGTGATGAAGTGCACATCATCCCTGTTCCCCAGGTCCTGGTTCCACCAAAGAATCGGTGGAAAACTGTTTGATGGCCATGGTGGGACACTCTTTATGGAGTTTTCTTACATACTAACTCTTTCCTAGTTTGTTTCCTAGGAAACAAAAACAACCAGAAGGGGGAACAAATGCAATTCCTTTTTTTTTTTTTCTTTTTTTTTTTTGGCTTTTAGACCCTCAATTAGGTTCTTAGTATTCCACCAGCAGCAGACCATAAATCCTTTGAGGGCAACACCCACTTCTAGGTGATAAGACTTTGTGTTTGTGAAGCCCTCTAGTTTATGTTAACCTTTACATACTATTTCATATATTCTTACCACAACCCAGTAAGGTAGATGTTCTTACATCTACTTTACAGAGAGTGATAAAAAAGAAAAAGTTCAAATAATAAGTTCACTTATCTAAAACCCAACATTCCACAGATGAGGAATCAAGGTCCATACTCCGTTAATTGATTTACCACCAACAAACACAGATACTCATCAAAGCGAGGACCCATGCCCACTACTCACAAAACTCCATCTCCTCCTCATTGTCCATGCCTCTGTTACACTTCCCTCCCAGCCCACGATGGTGCTAAAACCAGAGGTCAGCAGATAGAAAGTGGCCGTGAGGAATGCCTAACAGATTGAATGGGCTGGGCCTTTCTACTCTCAAGTCTCCCAGTCGGTCTGTTCTAACAGCCTCTGTATCTCTTTGCAGCATGCAAAAGGAAAGAGCAAGAACACGGGAAGGATAGAGGCAACACACCCAAAAAGCCCAGGTTGGTCTTCACAGATGTCCAGCGTCGAACTCTACACGCAATATTCAAGGAAAATAAGCGTCCATCCAAAGAATTGCAAATCACCATTTCCCAGCAGCTGGGGTTGGAGCTGAGCACCGTCAGCAACTTCTTCATGAATGCGAGGAGGAGGAGTCTGGACAAGTGGCAGGACGAGGGCGGCTCCAATTCAGGCAACTCATCTTCTTCATCAAGCACTTGTACCAAAGCATGAAGGAATAACCACGAACTGAAACCTCGGTGGAAAAGCTTTAAATAAAAAGAAAAAAATTTTTAAAGACCAGGACCTCAAGATAGCAGGTTTATACTTAGAAATATTTGAAGAAAAAAAGTGTTATTTATAGTCCAAAGAAACCAAAGACATAGCTCACCTGCATTCTGACTTTGTTCGGAGACACACACTTCAGCTTTTGGGTGACAACTTGGCAAGAAAAATTATGAGCGGGAAGGCACCACTGGATCTCACAGCTTCAGTCCGTGATCATCCTGGCTGTGCTTGGCTGTCTTGTGGTTTGGAGCACAGTGATTTTGAGCCATCGAGTGGACACCTTTAAGATCAGACTTTCTCATCCACTCCACCGCGCCGTGAAGGTGTATGGTGTCTCAGTACTGTGTGTGGGTGTGTGCGTGAATACACCCACACGTACACATGCGCACCACCACCACCACGACCACCACCAGTGGTTAGGGACTTAGGCAGGGCTGGTCTTCAGGAAGGGTTGTGCTTCAGTAGTGCAACCAACGTAGTGTGGGGTTGTCTGAGTTCATGGGATTAGGAGCTTGATTTTGCTCAACTAGCCTAGCGTTTGAACCTGCCAGGCCCACAACCTAAACGCAGATTCAAACCCAGCAAAGAAATTTGAATGACACCTAAACCAGTGCATTCTCTTTGTTTGTTAAGGAATGTTCAGATATTTTTTAAGAAATGAAACAAGAGTCCATCCATTAAAGAAAGAAAATCACCTAGGTACCAAAGAACACACTTAATATTAAAGTGCAGGTATTTTATTGCAATGATTTTAATAACCAAAGCTATTTTTACACAAGATACTATGTAAAGTTATACGTATGAACTGATCTAGCTGTAATACACATACCATGTAGAATCATGACTATTATTTATGACTCTTGAAACATTAGTTTTCAGAACTGGCAAGAAAGAATGTAGCTTCAGGGAAGCAATTTATATCATAACAGAGAGGTCAGTGCAGTATACATGTACATCCAGATGGCACATTCCCTTTTGGGATCTATAAATGTCACTTAAGTAAACATATAGACATGACTCCATGCTCTGTTCATAGCTGAGAAAACCTGGTGATTCTTCCAAAGTAGGACCCATTTGTAAACTTAGAAAACTAAGTTTAACAGGACAGGTAGCTAAACTAGAAAATTTGTTCAAAGTCATTCTTTTCGGTAAAATGCCACTGAATGAAGCACCCCATACTTAGGTAAATTTGACTAAAATTTGCCTTATACATTTGACACCAAATACCTATTTAAAATACTTTACAACCACACAAAATAAGCAGACCAACATTATTATTAAAACAAACTATCCAGTTCATTATATCCTGAAAATATAATCGAGCTGATTTGATTGCCAATCCCAGACATTTTGTGACTTGGACACCAATAAAAATAACAGGTGCAACTAAGAAATTATGGAACTGAATAGAGAAAGCAAGAATTCTAGTGGAAGGTAAGACCTTGGGTTCCATAGGTATTAAGCTATGTATTTCACTAAGCATAACCTCCAAAACATACTACATTCTTTCTTGCTACCACATTAAGCTGGAAATTTTATAACATAGATCCCACTCTCTAACAGGGACAGGTTAAAAACTAGACCTGAAAATTTTCCAAATACAAAATTTTACATTTCTATTTTTCCAAATCACTTAAATCAGGGCTATAGTAATCAAGGCAAAAAAAAAAAAAAAAAAAAAAAAAAAAACCCACACAAGGTAATATAGTTATTCTAGTAGTACCCAAGGGAATCACTTGGTTCCCAGAAAAATTCTCTTGGGATCAGTTTAACTGTAACCATGTAAGTGGATACCTTTTGTACTAGTAGCTTAAAGAATTGGGTACTCTTAATCACCACACCTAACTAGAAATATAAAATTAAATATTATCTCAATAATAAGCTATTTACTGAGACTCATTTAAATGCTAAATTAAAAATTGAACCATTCTGACACAAAACCTAACTCCTTAGGATCAAAGAAGAAGCAGGTACCTGGAGAGATGAACCCACAAGCCATCTGTGTCTCCTTTGTGTCTGCCATGGGATGAGAAAAGGAAACCAAGACATACTCCTCCTTGGATGAAACTGCATTTGCCTTGACACATTTTGTCTTTGTCTTATTTTTAATCTCACCCCAAATTCCATCTTTAAATTTCCCCTTCTAAATATGGCACAATTATAGTTCAGCTATTAAAAGAAACCATTTAAATGGCCATCCTCTCAGATTTGCTAAAAATATAATCTTTTCAATGACATAAGTGAAAAAGAAAAAAACTGATGAACATTTTTTTCTCTCTCCAGAAAAAGAAGGGGGCAATACAATACAATACAATGTATTTATCACTTAGGAGGGAAGAAAGCCTTTTTTATTTAAAACATGAGAATTTTAAATGCAGGGAAATTCAAGCTGTGTCTACACACAACCTTACCAAATTCAGTACCCCAGGAAAAACAAAAGTTGAATTCAGACAACCATGTCTTTTGCTTTATTTTCCCTATGTTACCCACTCAGATTAGTTGGTTACATTTTCAACCAACACGATTTACATTTTCAACCAATTATTTTGGTATTGTATAGACACAGTCTTAAGGAATATTGTTACGCTTTTAATATTCCCACCACAATATTTTGTTTTGTTTGGCCAAGCCTCGTGGCATTCGGGATCTTAGTTCCTCAGCTAGAGATCGAGCCCATGCCCCCAAGCAGTGAAAGCACTAAATCCTAACCACTGGATGGCCATGTATTTCCCCATAAATTTTTTTTTTTAAATAACCAGTGATCCTATTTGCTAACACCAAAGATAATTTTCATACCAGCATTGAATTTGCACCCATTATGCAATTTCAGGGCCTAGAGATCTATTTTCTCATAAACAGATGCACAAATCAGAGCCTGAAAGCAGTTTTTTACTTGACTATTTAGGCATGCTCACAACCTTTGCTTTTTAGAAATCCTAACGGACAAACTCAGCTTCTCACAAGCAATACACCTATTGCATCTTGTATGACTGATTCCTTCTTGCTTCTGACTTGGCGCATAGAAAATGCTTCCATTCCTGTTCAGTCTGGCGTTAATTTACGTCTCAGATGTCTTCATCTACCACACTTAACAGTGCTGTTTGTTCACCCAGCATTTCTCAGTCCTTTAGTGAAACCGCCTAAAAAGATATCGCACTCTTTTCTTTGTATGCATGTTTATTCCAAAACTATATTTCAAATAGCATGTTTTAGGTTTTTTTTTTTTTTTTTTTTTTTTTGGCGGAATGGAAGTTAGACTGTTTTTGGCCATAAATCATTCAGGTCCTCTCATGACTAGAAGCTTCCCTGAAAAAGGGCCAAGAGAAAGAGTGGGAATTATGATGTCTGGACACCCCAAGAGCCCAGACATCAGTAAATGTTCAGGTAAAAGAATTCTTTTTGTCAAGCACTGAGTATTCCAGTTCCTGGATGCAGCTGGAATAGATGACCCCTCCCCTCCAAAAGAAAAAAAAAAAACAAAAAAAATGTGTGGGGAAATTTAGAAGTTCCAACTGAACATGTCACTCACTCTACCCCCCAAAAACATAGTTAATTTTCCCGGAAAAAAAAAAGTAAAGCTCTATATTACTTTCAGATTCATGCCACTCCCATTGCTACCCCAGGTGAACGACCGATCGGTCTTTGCAGGTTAAATGCAGACTTTGCTATACCAAAGAGTCCTAGGACATTTTCACACAAGCTATAAAGACATTTTCCCTAAGAAAGGGCCTCCCTTCCTTGTACATAAAGGATGAAAACTATGCATTTAGCAAACAAAGAGAAAGCACTTCTCCCTTTCCTATCTAGTCGTTTAGGGTGCATTCAAACACCAGAGGCCGTTTTGAGACTCCATTGGCCTTCTGGATGATTCTTGTGGTGTGGTTAGCTTTACAGTACATTTGGTAACTATTTACTAAATAGTAAGGACAAAGAAGCAGAAGGTAAGAAATAGCTACTTCCACGTGTAAAAAAATAAAATGTGTAAAGATCTACTATTTATAGTGTGAACCAAAGACGCTACCTCACTCGATTTCCATTGGTGATTTTAATCACATTGATGATACCAAAGAATACCAAAGATATTTTCGTGCACGGCCTTGGTCTGCAGAGGGAACTCGCCCCTCCCCCTCCCCGCCTCCTCTCCCCGCCTCACTCTTCACTCAGTGTATAAACTTGTCTTCATTCTTAATAATAATGATACAACAATGACGACAACAACAACATTAGGAAATACCACTCCTACTACCGCTAGTTCTACTTGTAAATCTCTAGGCGAACATGTTGCAAACTTTGTAAACTCCTAGGACGAGTGCCTTGCTTGAACCAAAGTGTTAAACCGCTGTTGACCTCTCTCACCTTATACTCTTTGAATACCTCAGCCTCTTAGAAAGGCCACTAATGAAAAAAAAAAAAAGGAATAATTAATCACCGTGGTGCTTTTTCCGTGCAACCATGCAATGAAACTTTCTTTGATACCAAAGGATGACTTTTTTCCCCCAATTTCTTGCTGATAAACCAAAGCTCCTCCTCCTCGTTCCCTCTCAAAGCTCCCCCCAACTTCACCGAGTCCCTTCCCCAGGCAGGCCGTGCATCACTTTTACCAATTCCTCCAAATACCTCATAGTAATAAAGTTTTAGGGTTATGTTGTATAGAGAGTCTATGTGATAAGGCAGAACTTACTAGTTTGATAATTGTTAAGGTTACTTTTAAAAAAAAACTTTATAATTCTTATTTATTTTGTAGTTTGTATGTTTGGGATGTCCCCCACCCCACCCCCACTTTGGTTTGGGGTTTATTTTCTCAGAAGAACTGCTCTGTTGCTCAAGGAAGACTTAATTTCTGGAAATGTTCCCCAGGTGGGTGAAGGGTTGTGTAAAAAATGCAAGAATGGAATAAGAAATGATTTTCATTCTGACGGTTACTTATGAAGTTTTTGTGTTTTCCTAGTAAATTTGTTTCCACAGGGTAAAGAAGTATATATAATCTTTTTTTGTGAAACTGGTTCCTATTTTTCTCTATAATGTGCTGTGATTTTTTTTAATTTAAACTACATTTTATATGAGCTTATTTAATCACTGTGTTAATTTATGACTGTGTAGTTTTTAAACTGTATATAGTAGAATGGAAATGGCCAAAGCTTTATGTTACAATCTTTTTGTTCTCTATGCTAAGATTAGCTGAAGGCAAGAACTTCTCTTAACTGCAGGGTGTATCTTCAGCTTTTCTTAGCAGGCACTTCAGTGTGTGTTGTGAACACTGCCAGGCTCCCCCTTCAAAAAATCTGTACATGCCAAAATGGGTGTTTCAAGGTAGTCTTTTCTGTCACTTAGAAGAAAGGCATTGTTCATGTTCTTCCTTTAATTTATCAATTTATTTTTCTTTAAGAAAAGATTGCTTTGCAGGTTAGACCTGAAATTCCAAAGAATTTAAGACTTGTTTAATGTTTCAAAGCATTGGCATTTGTGAGATATTTTGACACTTTTTTAAAAAAATTAAAAAAAAAAAACATTTGCCCAGGTATGAGAAGTAAAAAGTGTAAAAACTTGAAGAGACAAGCTAACTTGAATTTGGAAATCCTCTTAAGTGTCACTAAGTTTCTGAAGTGCTTCAAGGCAGGGCTTGGAGACAGTTCCTTCCCAGACCTAAGAGATCATCACAGGTCTGTGACCTTAGAGAGAAAGTCAGGCTAAGTAGCATCAGACCTGGCCCCTGCCTGTCCAGCCAACCGCAGAAGAAGCAAAACACAATTGCTGAACCCCAGTTAGAAATCAAATTTAAGAAAAATGTTTCAAAGATACAGATGCCACCTCATTTTTTTTTTTTTTATTCTTGGCATCTACTACCCACAATTACCCTTTTCCCTCCCCAAACCACCACCCCCAACCAAAATTAGAAGAATTCTCAAATGCCACAGTCCCAGGGGTGAATGAACTACAGACTTGTTTGAGTTTGTCTCTTCTCACTGGTCATCTTCCCACTAGTTTTCTTGCCCACACTAAAGATTGTCCCTGCCCCAAGCCCCTTTAATCAACACTTGGCCCTGCTTCAGATCAGCACACACACAGAATTCTCAGCTGACCAGAGCGTCCTCAGAAGACCCGGTGCCCACTATTTTGTTTAATTTTGCTAAGTAAGTTGCTTCAACTACATGACATAAATCCATAGATGTAAATACTTTTTCTCCCAATACAAGAATTTTACCTTATTTTCTTTTGCAGGGGTGTTTGGGGTGGGGGAAGGAAAGGGAGGGTTTAGACTTTGGGTCAAATGTTACATTTTCTTAGAAACATTTTTATACTTGTTATGTATTTTAATAGGGCAATAAATCTGCTCTGAGTTGCAGGATCATTCAGTGCTCTATTGGTAAGCATTGATTAATTATTTGTTTTTAATACAAATGTTGTGTAGTGAGTTACAGAAAGCCCAGGAAAGTGGTTGAGGGAGTTGACTTTCACCATCAGCAATGAAACGCTGAACAGAGTTGTATTCATAAGGTCGTATTTTCTGTTTCTTTGTTAGTCTCAATTTTTTGTGGTATGTTCTGCATTTATTACATAATCATTGTGGGCTCATTTGACATTTGCCGTCTGAACCAAGTGACAAGTATTTTTTAACAAAATAAACTTTAAAACATTGTCTTCCACTTGCTTTGGTAGTTGTCTTCATATCTCCCTGAGTTTCTCGTCCCTTCTAAAGTCAGCCCATCTGTCACTCACGTAGACCTGTCCCTTTCCCTCTTCTATTTTCAGTACCTTTGACCTTAGCTCATGTTTGAGTGTGACTCAGTTTCCCTGTTCAAGTTAGCTTGATGGTTTATTATGTAAGGAGGGTGCCTAAGACAATCATCAGGTAAAAAAAAAAAAAAATTAAATTAAAAAAAAAAAGATCAGTAGAGTAGAATATCTTCCAAGAGCAGAGGGAGTTCTTCCTTAGTAATGGAAAAAAAAAGGTAAATACATAATTAATTAATTTAAAAACCTAACCATGAGGGGCTTAGAAGATTTTTGATAAAAGACAAATGTTGCTGTCACTTTCTTTGTCAATTAGAAAGCAGTGGTAGTTTCTACGTTGCATCTACATTTCAGACTAAATGATTATTGTACCCAGTTATGGTTGTTTGCTAATATTTTGTCTCTCTCTCTTTCTCTCTGTCCAATGCTTCTTCTGTATTTTCGTGTGTAGCAACAAAAAGTGTAATGCATTAGGCATTATCCTGGTTTGTTTATGAGTATCTCCTGTACTACATTAAGGTTTCTTTCATTTTTTTTTAAGCTTCGCTACTGTTCTCACTTTATGCCGTGCAATATCATCTGCTGTGTTTGCTAAGCAAAAAAGAAAAAAAGAAAAAAAAGCAAGTGATGATGCCATCATGCTTTTCAGTGTTAAAATGTTTCAGCATTTATGTAGTCACCAAAATGTAGTAAATAAAATGTTGGATTTTCCAGCACTTTAAATTTAGACAATTCTTGCCTTCTTTTGTTTTTATTCTCTCTGCAATCCTCAGTGAGTAGCTTGTGAGTTTTCTTTGGAGGAAGGGTGAAGTTAAGGGGACAACATGCCTGAAAACTCAAGCCAGTGCCATGACCTAAAGAAAAATTAAGGGGGGAAAAAAAAAGAAAGAGGTGTTCTCTACTGGAGCAGAAGGATTTTTTAAAAGGAAGCTGGACAATTTATTTGAAGATGTTAGCCATTTATATTAACCTAGTTGACCCTCAGAAGAAATGAAAATTATTATTAGAGAGAATGGCCTTTAAAAGTCCTCTCCGATAAAATAACGTGTGTGTGTGTGTGCGTGTGTCATATGTGTGTGGAGCTAGGGGAGGGCTGAGAAATCAAGATCCTTATATTTTATGGAATGATAGAATATACTGATTGATTAAGAGGCTTGGCTCAGGAAAAACAGAAACTGAGTTTGAATTACTACTATACTGATTACTAGCTATGTGACTTTGAGCAGATAATTTAATTATTTAACTTCCCTAAATCTCAGCTTCCTCATCTGTAAAATGGGAATAAATATCTATATTACAAGGCTGCTGTGAGGACTAGAAATTTGAAGTAAGTAAAGCTTAGCATAGTGTCTGGCATATGAAAAATCTTCAGTAAATCTTACCTATTTTCATTATTATTGGAAAATTTATCTTAAAATGCAGATTTTTTCCAGTTTAAGGAAAACACTAACTTCTAACTTAGTTTAAAAAATTTTTTTTAATATAAAAGCAGGGCTATTTCTTGACATGATCCCAGTAATTACATTATACTCTCCAAAGGTGGGAGTGGGGAGAAGCTGTAGAATAAAATGTGAGTGGGGCCCTCTCAAGTGGTCCAGTGGGTTGACCCTGGAAAGGTCTCTATTAGTTCAGTTCAGTTCAGTCGCTCAGTTGTGTCCAACTCTTTGCAACTGCATGGACTGCAGCATGCCAGGCCTCCCTGTCCATTACTAACTCCCAGAGTTTACTCAAACTTATGTCCATTGAGTCAGTGATGCCAACCAACCATCTCACCCTCTGTTGACCCCTTCTCCTCCTGCCTTCAATCTTTTCTAGCATCAGGGTCTTTTCAGATGAGTCAGTTCTTTGCATCAACTGGCCAAAGTATTGGAGTTTCAGCTTTAGCATCAGTCCTTCAAATGTATATTCAGGACTGATTTCCTTTAAGATGGACTGGTTGAATCTCCTTGCAGTCCAAGGGACTCTCAAAAGTCTTCTCCAACACCACAGTTCAAAAGCATCAATTCTTTGGGGCTCAGCTTTCTTTATGGTCCAACTCTCACATCCATACATGACTACTGGAGAAACCATAGCTTTGACTAGATGGACCTTTGCTGGCAAAGTAATATCTCTGCTTTTTAATATGCTGTCTAGATTTAATATGCTGTCATATGTTATGACCTATGTCTAGGTCATAAATTTTCTTCCAAAGAGCAAGCATCTTTTAATTTCATGGCTGCAGTCACCATCTGCAGTGATTTTGGAGCCCCCCAAAATAAAGTCTGTCACTGTTTCCACTGTTTTCCCATCTATTTGCCATGAAGTGATGGGACCAGATGTAATGATCTTAGTTTTCTGACTGTTGAGTTTTAAACCAGCTTTTTCACTTTCCTCTTTCACTTTCATCAAGAGGTTCTTCAGTTCTTCTTCACTTTCTGCCATAAAGGTGGTGTCATCTGCATATCTGAAGTTATTGATATTTCTCCTGGCCTTGAGAACCCCATGAACAGTATGAAAAGGCAAAAATATAGGACACTGAAAGATGAACTCCCCAGGTCGGTGGTGCCCAATATGCTACTGGAGATCAGTGGAGAAATAATTCCAGAAAGAATGAAGAGACGAAGCCAAAACAACACCACCACCCAGTTGTGGATGTGACGGTGGTGGAAGTAAAGTCTGATGCTGTAAAGGGCAATATTGCATAGGAACCTGGAGTGTTAGGTCCATGAATCAAGGCAAATTGGAAGTGGTCAAACAGGAGATGGCAAGAGTGAACACTGACATTTTAGGAATCAGCAAACTAAACTGGAATGGGTGAATTTAACTCAGATGATGATTATATCTACTACTGTGGACAAGAATCCCTTAGAAGAAATGGAGTAGCCATCATAGTCAATGAAAAAGTCCGAAATGCAGTACTTGGATGCAATCTCAAAAATGACAGAATGATCTCTGTTCATTTCTAAGGCAAACCATTCAATATCCCAGTAATCCAAGTCTATGCCCTGACCAGTAACGCTGAAGAAGCTGAAGTTGAATGGTTCTATGAAGACCTACAAGACCTTCTAGAACTAACACCAAAAAAAGATGTCTTTGTCATTATAGGGGACTGGAATGCAAAGGTAGGAAGTCAAAAGATACCTGGAGTAACAGGCAAATTTGGCCTTGGAGTACAGAATGGAGGAGGGCAAAGGCTAACGAAGTTTTGCCAAGAGAACACACTGGTCATAGCAAACAACCTCTTCCAACAACGCAAGAGAAGACTCTACACCTGGACATCACCAGATGGTCAATACTGAAATCAGATTGATTATATGCCTTGAAGCCAAAGATGAAGAAACTCCATACAGTCAGCAAAAACAAGACCGAGAGCTGACTGTGACTCAGATCATGAACTCCTTATTGCCAAATTCAGACTTAAATTGAAGAAAGTAGGGAAAACCACTAGACCATTCAGGTATGACCTAAAACATATCCCTTATGATTATACAGTAGAAGTGAGAAATAAATTCAAGGGATTAGATCTGATAGACAAAGTGACTGAAGAACTATGGATGAAGGTTCATGACATTGTACAGGAAGCAGGGATCAAGACCGTCCCCCCAAAAAAGGTGTCTATCTTAGTATCTAAGGACCAAGGTACCAGAAAGGAAAGAAGAATTATCCACTGGGTAGCAGTTTTTGAGGGGCGAGTTGACTTTGAGCCTTACAGAGGATGGGGAGCCTCCTGGAAGCATCTCAAACGCCATTCCCTAAAGGCTTCAGCTGTAGATTCTGTAAGAGACGAGTTAATTTGGGGAGATTTGGAAAGCTCCACACAGAGGACCTTGGAGGAGTAAGACCCCCTTGGGGCTTCCCAGGTGGTTAGTGGTAAAGAATTCGCCTGCAATGCAGGAGATGCAAGAGACATGGATTTGATCCCTGGGTTGAGAAGATCCCTTGGAGGAGGAAATGGCAACCCAATCCAGTGTTCTTACCTAGGGAACTCCATGGACAGAGGAGCCTTACAAGCTACAGTCGCTGAGTCGGACGCGACCGAGCAACTGAGCATGCACTCATGAGGAAGGGTTACAAATAAAGCCCAGGCGAAGAAAGCCAGAAGAAATATGGAAGCCTCCAGATGGGGGTCAGCATTTCTCTCCTATTTCATTAAAGTGCTGAAAACAATGTATATACATACTCCTTGCTGATGGCAAACATAATTTATAAATTTTAATTGGTTTCAATTCCTTCTAAAACAGTTTTTCCTATTTCTGCCCTCCTGAGCAGGTCCTCACTTCCAGTGATTACACTTGTGCGGAGTATGATGCCCTCAGTATGTATGCACGGGTACAAAGAAGGTGATGGGAGAGAATGCGCCTTGCTCTTTTACCAGCTGTTTAGATATCCAAGTTCATGAAACTCACCAGTTCAGTTCAGTTCAGTCGCTCAGTTGTGTCCGACTCTTTGCGACCCCATGAATTGCAGCATGCCAGGCCTCCCTGTCCATCACAAACTCCCGGAGTTTACTCAAACTCATGCCCATTGAGTCGGTGATGCCATCCAGCCATCTCATCCTCTGTCATCCCCTTCTCCTCCTGCCCCCAATCCCTCCCAGCATCAGGGTCTTTTCCAATGAGTCAACTCTTTGCATGAGGAGGCCAAAGTATTGGAGTTTCAGCTTCAGCATCAGTCCTTCCAATGAACACCCAGGACTGATCTCCTTCCAGATGGACTGGTTGGATCTCCTTGCAGTCCAAGGGACTCTCAAGAGTCTTCTCCAACACCACAGTTCAAAACTCATAGGTACTCTCAAGAACTCAGAGATCTTCTCTAGACACACTATAATAAAACTGTCAAAAATCAAAGACAAAGAGAACATCTTAAAACAGAAACAGAAAAACTTGTAACTTACAAGGGAGACTTCATAAGGCTATCAGCAGATTTTTCCACAGAAACCTTACAGATCAGGAAAGAATAGGGTGATATATTCCAAAGTGCTGAAAGAAAAAATGTCAATCAAAAACATACTATCCAGCAAAGACATTCCTTCATAAGTAGAGAGATAAAGAGACTTTCCCAAACAAACAAAACCTAACGGAGTTCATTACCTCTACACCTGCCTTTTAAGAAATGCTGAAGGGCATTTTTTAAGCTGAAATGAAAAGATGCTGTTGTTGTTCAGTGGCCCAGTCATGCCCAACTCTTTGTGACCTCATGGACTGCAGCATGCCAGACCTCTTTGTCCCTCACCATCTCCCGAAGTTTGCCCAAGTTCATGTCCATTGCATTGGTGATGCCATCCAGCCATCTCATTCTCTGACACCCTCTTCTTCTGCCTTCTATCTTTCCCAGCATCAGGGACTTTTCCAATGAATCAGCTGTTCACATCAGATGACCAAAATACTGGAATTTCAGCTTCAGCATCGGTACTTCCAACAGGTATTCAGGGTTGATTTCCTTTAAGATTGATTGCTTTGATCTCCTTGGTGTCCAAGGGACTCCCAAGAGTCTTCTCCAGCACCACAGTTCAAAGGCATCGATTCTTCCATGCTCTGCCTTTATGGTCTGGCTCTCAAAATCATACATTACCATTGGGAAGACTATAGTCTTGACTATATGGACCTTTGTCAGCAGAGTAATGTCTCTGCTTTTCAACACACTGTCTAGGTTTGTCATAGCTTTCCTGCCAAGAAGAAAACATCTGATCTCATGGCTGCAGTCACCATCCACAGTGATTTTAGAGCCCAATAAGAGGAAATCTGTCACTACTTCTACCTTTTCCCCCTCTATTTGCCATGAAATAATAGCGCCAGATGCCGTGATCTTAGTTTTTTTGATATTTAGTTTTAAACTGGCTCTTTCACCCTTCTCCTTCACCCTCATCAAGAGGCTCTCTTCACTTTCTGCCATTAGAGTGATATCATCCACATATCTGAGGCTGTTGATGTTTCTTCCACCTATCTTGATTCTAGCTTGTAACTTATCTAGCCTGGCATTTCTCATGATGTGCTCAGCATACAGATTAAACAAACAGGGTGACAGCAGACAGCTCTGTTGTGCTCCTTTCTCTATCTTAAACCAATCAGTTGTTCCATACAGGGTTCTGACTTCTGCTTCTTGACCTGCATACAGGTTTCTCAGGACACAGGTAAAATGGTCTGGTATTCCCATCTCTTTAGGTTCTTTCCATAGTTTTTTATGATCCACACAGAGGCTTTGGCATAGTCGATGAGACAGACGTAGATATTTTTCTGGAATTCTCTAGCTTTCTCTATGATTCAGAGGATGTGGACAATTTGATCTCTGATTCCTCTTCCTTTTCTAAACCCAACTTGGACATCTAGCAGTTCACAGTTTGCATAATGCTAATTAATGTGAAAACATATGAAAATTCAACACACCAGTAAAGGTAAGTATATATTCAAGTTTAGAATACTATAATATATAATATGGTGGCAGGTTAACCAATTACCTCTAGTATAAAGGTTAAAAGACAAAAGCATTAGAAATAACTAGGGACTTCCCTGGTGGTCCAGTGGGTAGGACTACATGCTCCCAATGCTGGGGGCCCAGGTTCACTTAGAGAACCTGATCCCCCATGCTACATCATTAATCATTGGGGAATTGCAAATCCAACCCACCAGAAACTATTCATGCCCACTAGAGTGGCTCTATTAAAAAAGATAATACCAAGTGTTGGCAAGGATGTAGAGAAATTCAAATGGTCATATGTTACCAGTGGGGGTGTTAGGTACAGCTACTTCAGAAAACAAATTGGCAGTTCTAAAAACTGTAAGTCATAGAGTTACCCTTTGATCCAGAAATTCTACTAGTAGGTATAGAACCAGAAGAACTGAAAACATATGTTCACCCAAAAGGCTGTACACAAATGCTCATAACATCATTAATCATAACAGCAAAAAAGTGGAAACAACCCAAGTGTTCATTAACTGGCTAAGTGAATAAACAGTTTGTATTATGTCCATATATTGAGCTGTTATTCAGCTATAAAAAGAACTGATGCATGCTACAACATGGACGGATTTCAAAAATGCTATGCTAAGTGAAAGGAAACAGACATAAAAGGCCAAATATTGTATGATCCCATTTACATGAAATGTCCAGAATAAGCAAGTCCACAGAAGAAAAAAGTGGATTAGTGGTTGCTAGGTCCTGAGGGAATGGAGAAATGTGGAATGACTGATAATGGCTGTGGGGTTTCTTTTGGGCAGGGTCATAAAAATGCTGTAGAATTAGACAGTGGTGATAGTTTCACAATCTTGTTAAAATGTGAAAAGCCACTGAACTGTACAATATAAAAGGATAAATTTTATGTGAATTATATCTTAATTATGCTATTACTTTTTAAACAATAAGACTTGTTGAAAGGTATAGGAGAAGACTTTAAAAGAGCTCCCAAAGGCTTCAGTTTGAACAATTTGAACTGCAAAGTAAATAATGAATATTGGATTATAACCCATACAATAAAATAAATATCTACCAGTTCATACTAGCATAAATATATAACTTAATAAATAAATGGGAAGGAGGGGCAGCCTTTACTACAGTAGAATTTCAATTTTAAAAATGTAAAATGAGAGACTGAAATAGTTAATCACCACTAGACAAATATCACCATAATAAATGCTACAGGCAACAACTATTGATGAATGCTAAAATTAGTAAAAGATAACAAATCCGATATGTGCAAAATCTCAAAGTATCTCCACAGAAGATGCTTACTAATTACAGAGGGGAAAGATAGTAACTTTACAACAGAGAAACCTGATAGCTCCTTAACCAAGAGATCAAAGTTAGCATTAGTGGAAAGTGGAAAAGTGGAAACGTTAGTTGCTCAATCATGTCAGGCTCTTTTGCAACCCCATGGACCCCGCCAGGTTCCTCTGTCCATGGAAATCTCCAGGCAAGAAAACTGCAATGTGTTGTCATTTCCTTCTCCAGGGGATTTTCCTGACCTAGGGATCAAACCCAGGTCTCCTGCATTTCAGGTAGATTCTTTACTGTCTGAGTCACCTATAAAAAACACATATCAACATCAGTATACTGTCCAAAATAAATTTCTTCAATCTAATCATGAAAAAGTATCAGACAACTGAGGAACATTATACAAAATTAACTGACTAGTACTCTTCAAAAGTATTAAGGTCAAGAAAGACTGAAGAATTGTCACTAATGGAGGAGACTAGGAGACATGACAATGTGAGCTCTTGGACTGAATTCTGGACAAGAAAAAGGATAGTAGTGGAAAAACAGTCCAAGTTCAAATTAAGTCTTTAGAATAGCTAAAAGTATTGTGTCTACATTAATTTCCTGGTTTCAATAATTGCACTATGGTTACGTAAAATGTGAATATTAGACATAGCTGGATAAAGGGTAAACAGGACTCCCTGTACTATCTGTGCAACTTTTCTATGTGTCTAAAATTATTTCAACATAAAAAGTTTAAGCTATTTGATTTAAACAACTATGTCCAAATTCATTTTTCTCTTAAAGGCCAGTTGTGGGTTCCTTCTTTGCTTTATAGGTTGCTAACAGAATAGTGTGAAAACCAGCAGCCCAGTCACTTACAGTGAAGCACCTTGACTTGGAAACTTTGTTGTTTTGTTCAGTCTCTCGGTTGTGTCTGACACTTTGCAATGGCATGGACTATAGCACACCAGGCTTCGCTGTCCTTCACTATCTCCCAGAGTCTGCTCAAACTCACATCCATTGAATTGATGATGCCATCCAACCATCTGTCACCCCCCATTTCCTCCTGTCCTCAATCTTTCCCGGCATCAGGGTCTTTTCCAATGAGTCAGCTCTTCTTATCAGGTGGCCAAAATATTGGAGCTTCTGCTTCAACATCAGTCCTTCCAAAGAGTAATCAGAGTTGATTTCCTTTAGCATTGACTGATTTGATCTCCTTGCTGTTCAAGGGACTCTCAAAAGTCTTGTACAGCACCACAATTTGAAAGCATCAGTTCTTCACTGCTCAGCCTTCTTTATGGTCCAACTCTCGTATGACTACTGGAAAAATCATAACTTTGACTAGGTGGACCTTTGTTGGCAACGTGATGTCTCCTGCTTTTGAATACACTATCTAGGTTTGTCATAGCTTTTCTTCCCAGGAATAAGTGTCTCTTAATTTCATGGCTGTAGCCACCATCTACAGTGATTTTGAAACCCAAGAAAATAAAGTTTGTCACTGTTTCAATTTTTTCCCCATCTATTTGCCATGAAGTGATGGGACCAGATGCTGTGATCTTAGTTTTTTGAATGCTGAATTTTAAGCCAGCTTTTTCACTCTCTTCTTTCACCTTCATCAAGAGATTCTTTAGTTCTTCTTCGCTTTCTGCCATTAGTGTAGTGTCATCTGCATATCTGAGGTTGCTGATATTTCTCCTGGCAATCTTGATTCCAGCTTGTGCTTCATCCAGTCCAACATTTCTCATGATGTACTCTTCATATAAGTTAAATAAGCAGGGTAACAATATACAGTCTTGATGTACTCCTTTCCCTAACAATGGAACCAGTCCATTGTTCCATGTCCAGTTCTAACTGTTGCTTCTTAACCTGCATACAGGTTTCTCAGGAGGCAGGTAAGGTGGTCTGGGATTCCCATCTCTTTAAGAATTTGCACAATTTTTTGTGATCCACACAGTCAAAGGCTTTAGTGTAGTCAATGAAGCAGAAGTAGATGTTTTCCTGGAATTCCCTTGCCTTTTCTGTGATCCAACAGATGCTGGCAATTTGATCTCTGGTTTCACTGCCTTTTCGAAATCCAGCTTGTACATTTGAAATTCTCATTCAACCAACTGTCGAAGCCTAACTTGAAGGATTTTGAGCATTAGTTTGCTAGCATGTGAAATGAGTACAACTGTGCAGTAGTTTGAGCACTCTCTGGCATTGCCCTGCTTTGAGATTGGAATGAAAACTGACCTTTTCCAGTCCTGTGGTCACTGCTGAGTTTTCCAAATTTGCTGGCATGTTGAGTACAGCACTTTCACAGTATTATCTTTTAGGATTTGAAATTGCTCAGGTGGAATTCCATCACCTCCACTAGCTTTATCTGTAGCAATGCTTCCTAAGACCCACTTGACTTCACACTCCAAGATGTCTGACTCTAGGTAAGTGACCACACCATCGTGGTTGTATGCATCATTAAGACCTTTTTTGTAGAGTTCTGTGTATTCTTGCCACCTCTTCTTAATATCTTCTGCTTCTGTCCTTTCTACCATTTCTGTCCTTTACTGAGCCCATCTTTGCATGAAATGTTCCCTTGGTATCTCTAATTCTCTTGAAGAAATCTCTAGTCTTTCCCATTCTATGGTTTTCCTCTATTTTTTTGCACTGATCACTGAGGAAGGCTTTCTCATCTCTCCTTGCTATGCTTTGTAACTCTTCATTCAGATAAGTATATCTTTCCTTTTCTCCTTTGCCTTTCACTTCTTTTCTCAGCTATTTTTAAGGCCTCCTCAGACAACCATTTTGCCTTTTTAAAATTTCTTTTTCTTGGAGATGGTTTTGATCACTGCCTCTTGTACAATGTTATGAAACTATCAGATCTAATCCCTTGAATCTATTTGTCACTTCCACTGTATAATCATAAGGGATTTGATTCAGGTCATGCCTGAATGGCCTGGTGGTTGAGAACCCAAGGTTTTAACATTGTCCAGGCTGCAACTCCTTAGTTATATACCCTTTGGCCAGCAGGTGGCAGCACTTGATCAGTTTCTCATCAGTGAACCCCAAGAAGCGAGAGATGAGCTTAAAGAGGTAGGTAGGTGAAGCCATGAGATGTCCTGGAGATAGGGGATAAAGGTGACATTGTCGTTGTTTGATATAGTCACTCTAGGGCGATGCCATTATTTATGAACACTTAAGTGATGAGGCACAGAGGAAAGAACTTGTAAACAGTGATCTAAGGTTTGGAGGCAGATTTATCCACTCCACCCTATCCCCACCCTGCTGCCACCCCAGCCTGGGGCATCAGGAAGGAGCCCCAGGCACTGCCTCCACCAGGTGCTAATGCCACATTTGAGAGACCTTTAAAGAAACTATAACTCAGTAATAATATAAAAGTTTAATAATTTTTAAATGAGACTGTTACCAAATGTCTTGTTGGTTTTTCTGAGAACAGTGGACCTGGGAGGAACTCCACTCATTTCTCTTTTTCTCTCTGCTGTCTTCTCTCCCAAACCCCAGAACCTCTCCCATCATCAAAAACCTGACCTCAGTGTCTCAGCCATTTTTGGTAGCTGTGAACCCCAAGCGGGCGGGAGAGACCACAGCCAGCAAGTGCTAGAACTAGAACTTCAAGCCAAGACTTTGACGAGTCCAGTCCCCCTTCCATGGGGCAGAGGAAGTCCATCCTAAGCTCCTGCCTTTCATCTGTGCCGGTGTGGGCTCCCAGGTGACAGGGGTGGATGATTTCTGGTACTGGGCACCAAGGAGTCCCTGATGAAGTTCAGGTATGCTAACCAAGATGAACCTCCCCATAATGGTTAAGACATATAAGATATGGTTATTTCTGATTTGGGTTTGGGGTTTTTTTAATTTTGATTTTTGTTTGGTTGGTTGGTTTTCAGTGTTTTTGGCTGAGCCCCACAGCTTGCAGGATTTTAGTTCCCCAATCAGGAATTGAACCCATGCCCCCTGCAATGGAGGGCTTCCCAGATGATGCTAGTGGTAAAGAATCCACCTGCCAATGCAGGAGACTTGGGTTCAATCCTTGGGTCAGGAAGATCCTTTGGAGGAGGGTATAGCAACCCACTCCAGAATTCTTGCCTGGAGAATCCCATGTATAGAGGAGCCTAGTAGGCTACAGTCCATGGGGTCACAAAGAGTCAGATACAATGGAAGCAACCTGGCACACCCCTGCAGTGGAAGCTCAGAGTCTTAACCACTGGACTGCCAGGGAATTCCCTAAAATAAGTATTTTAATGATGCATTATATTCTGATTTTCCTAACCTGGGAAACTCTGTTCCTTGTTCCACTACCGAACCTGACTTAACTTTACCCCACTGCAGTGGGAGGAAAATTGTTGTGAAACATAGAGCCCAAAACTTGTGATCAGACCTTCCTGGTACTTGTGAAGCTTCTCCCAGAGAGACTTCAGTCACTAGGCCCGAAACCAAACAAACAAAACAGAAGTCTATTTAAAGATGCCCTTTCTACCACTCCTAATCCATAACCTCCTGCTAATGGACAGATGAGCGTTGTGCTGCCTGCCCAGTGAACACTTACCACCTGGCGTCCTAACTGTCCCCCATCCTCCCAACAAAGCAGTGGGTTAGAAGGATGTGTGGAAGGACACAGCCTTCAGAGCCAGCAGGGATCCTGGCTCGAGAGGTGGTAGGACTGACAGGGAGGAACTTCAGGAATCAGCCGCAGCAGGAGCGGTTCCTGAGTGTGTCATCCAGTCCAGGCTGGGGGCCACCGAAGGCAACCGTCACTGTGAGTGTCTCAAGGTCTAGTCCAAGCCAGTCGTCAGGGAGCTGGAGGGCCCAGATCACAGCTGGTCCCTCTCCTGGGCTCCTCCCAAGAAAGGATCCCTTGCTTAGAATGTCAAGGCACAGACACGATCCTGAGGTCTGTCTGCTTGGGGGACACTGAAGAGTGAAAGTGTTAGTCGCTCAATGGTGTCCGACTCTTTGCAACCCCATGGAGTATAGCCCGCCAGGCTCCTCTATCCATGGATTCTCCGGGCAAGAAATACTGGAATGGGTAGCCATTCCCTTCTCCAGGGGATCTTCCCAACCCAGGGATGGAAGCTGCGTCTTCGGCATTGCAGGCAGATTACTCACTGTCTGAGCAACCAGGAAGCCCTGAAGTCCCACACACCCCGTTCCTGCCTTCCCGCACCCCCCAGAGTTGCTGCAGCTCACTCTGACCCACAGTGGACTGAGGCCCAGACACAGGTTGCCTGCTGTCCTGGCCTTCTGTGCCGCCTCTGAGGCTCTTGCCACATCTGCAGCTGAATGAAACAGGATGTGGGTAAGAGAGCTTGAAGAGTGTGACGCAAGAACCCTTGGTTTTACATAACACATGTCCACTCTGCTGAGTGTGCAAAACTTAATACAAGAACTCTCCCCTTCAAAGAGGCAACTCAAGAAAGACAGCCAGGCAAGGCTGCAAACACACCCCACCTGAGATTGCCCATGGTGATACTTGTTTCCACCAGAATGAAAGTGAAACTGTAGCCCCGTCCTGTCACCCTATCCTGATCTGGTAACCTTCATTTTAAGAACTCCAAGGTCTTGGGGTGGGAGGTGGGGGAAACCCACAGTTTGTTTTTTAACTTCAGTGGACATCTTTTTAAAATAACATTTTTTAGAGTCAAAAGAACATTTTCATATTTAGCCAAGTTAAATTATATAATTATATTCCTCAATATATAATTTCCAGTTAAAATTAAAATTTCTCAAACTGTCCTTAAAAATGTCCTTTATAGCTGATTTGTATAAGCTAGGACTCAATAACAAGATCCTTCGTTGCACATTCTCTTAAGCCCCTATTGTCTTTTTTTTATTTTTTAAGATTATTTTTGGCTGCTCTGTGTCTTCGTTGCTGTGGACAGGCTTTCTCTAGTTGTAGCGAGCCGGGGCTTCTCTTCGTGACAGAGCACAGGCTCTAGAGATCATGGGGTCAATAGTTGTGGCCCATGGGCTCGGCTGTCCTGCAGCACGTGGGATCTTCCGGAACCTGGTATTGAACCTGTGTCCCCTGCATTGGCAGGCGGTTCTTAACTACTGGACTGTGAGGGAAGTCCCCTATTGTCTTAATCTACAACATTCTCTTTTCTCAGGCTACTGACTGACTATTTGGAGACATGGGGTCAGTTGACTGCAGAATGCCTGCCTCCTGCGTGTTTCTAAAGACTTCTTCTAGATAAGGTTCGGCTTATCTCTCTATCCCTTGACTTTCCTGTAACCTGGAAGCTATATCTGAAAGTTAGAGTTTCAGGTGAAACCTGAATCTACATGTATTTTGTAAAATGGAGAAAGTGTCCCACAGAAAAGCCGAATGGCATAAATGACAATCATATTAATACATAAAGTATCACAGATGCATGACTGCTACCACTGTTAGGCCACACTTATCTTAATCTCCTGAAACACAAAATCTAATTCCTTATCCATTGTATGGACGGAGTTTACTTTTAATTCTACCTTTAAAATCTTGTAAGTCACAAACTAGTAGTCTCATATGGCTTAGAGGAAACTGACACAAAAGGAATCAGGAAACATGCCTGATTTCTCTTAGGAAATGGATCTATCTCCAGTTTTTGTCTCTCAGCCCTAGCCTGACCCAACTCCTGGTTCTGGCCCCCATCTAGCCCATCCACTTCACACCTGCTCTGCCCAGTCCCTACCTCACCCTAACCCCCTAGGGGACAGATCAAGAGAAGCAAACACAAATCCAGATTGAAATTCTACCTTGTTCTCACATGTTTTCAAGAGTCCTCATTTCAAAATTTCATTTACCCCACGTTCTAAATAACATCCTGTGTTTTGTGGCATGGATAATTCGTTCTACAAGCTTGTGTCTTACAGGAACTAGCCAATTCCAAGTGATCTCAGCCATTTCTTCTGTTCAAAGAAAGATGGAGCCTCTGGACCTTCCTTAAGCAGGGTCAGCTTTGCTTTCTGTGATGGTAATCGTGGAACACTGGTGAGCAGCTTGGAAGGAAGGATATGCTCCTTCTTCAACTGCTCAGTTACACTCAGGGTAAATTAGTCAGTAAAAAAAAGTCAGGAGCCAAAAAAAGGGGGGGAATGAGGCAAGGAGCCATGCCTGTGTGCTCACAGGCAGGTAAAAAATGGAGGGTGGTGTGCTAAAAGGAACACCGATTTTACGTATGCTTGCATATACATGGTCTATTTCTGGAAGGATATGTAAGAGCCTGATGGGTATAATTGCAGGGAGATTGAGGATGAGAATTCCATGGACAGAGGCGCCTGGTGGGCTACAGTCCATGGGGTCACAAAGACTCGGACACGACTAAGTGACTAACTTTTGAGAATATGGGGTGGAAGATTAATTTTACTGTATAATCTTTTGTACTATTTGATTTCTTTTGCCATGTGCACATATGACTTTTTCAACAGTCATGAGTTTGTTGGTTGGTTGTTTAATGCAACCATTAAACAAACCATCCATAAGGCAACCACTCTCAAAAGGAGTTGCTTTTTCACGTCTTCAGCTAAAGGCATTTGTCAGTGATAGCATTTCAGGTGGCTGGCTATCAGGGAAGGGAAAGTATACTATTTTACCCAGAAGAAAGTCTTTCCCAACTCTCCTCAACTTTTGATGACATCTCAGGACTGGACTAGTCCCACAACACTTCTGAGAGAGTATAGCGGGGGCTATGCTTGTATTAATATTTGGGCAGCCTTACAGAAGGAGAATGCCCTGGTTAGGCAGGGGCAGCTTGGCCTTTGCCGCCCCTCAGCAGAGTAAAGCCCTGCTCTCTCCCAGCCAGAGCGCAGAGTGGTATTTTTAACCTTGGTGTTGGCTTACACAGAGGTTCAGGTATTCTCTGGGTGTACTCTGAGACAGGAAAGCTGAGATCTGACACTTAAACTCATTTGCCCTACCTCAGTGTACTGCTTTTATGCTCCTTGGAGAATTGCACTGTAAAAGCTGTAATAAATGAAAACTATTTATTGTGCTTCCCCTACCTCCATAACACTTTGGATATCATCTTTCTTTTATTTCTGACAAAAGAAAGTGCAGGGATGGGCAGCTAACCAGAGTCCCCCATCCCCATGGGGAAAGGGAGAGAAAAATTATCTCCGTATCACCTGCCTTAACTACACCAGGAAGACAAACCAGATGTGGGTCTATTACAAAAGAACTAGAATTACAGGTAGGCTATTGAAGTCCTCTTGAGAAGGTGGTGTGCATTAGTCATAAGATATAATGGCACATGCATGAGACAAGTCAAGTCAACAGGAAATTGATCATGCTGTCTATGAGGTGAAGACGGAAGTTGAAGTATGTGTGCTACACAGATTCTTAGGAAATTGGGATTATGGATTTTTTTTCTCACCAAATGAGAGAGTGAAGGGATACTGATTTACAGATCCATTAACAAAGGAGGGATGCAGACATATCACTTAAGTCAAAATACATCTCTGTAAGCCACTAATGACACAAGAGTTAGGCTAGAAAGGAACTTGTCCGGGCCAGTTTAAAGATTATCACCCCTTCCCTTAGATGAAAGGAAGGTAAACTAAAGGAAGTAGTGAGTTTGTTTTGAAAAAGAAAAATAGGAAGTTATATGCCTATAGAGATCATCAAAATTTTGACTAGATTGCTACATGATCCTTTCATTCCACAGCCTTCTAGAATATGGAGCCCCCTGAAGAATATAAATAAAATTCAGTCCAGGATTTTTGTGTTCACACTGGTCTAAGGATAAGCTTGCTTCTAGTAGTTTCTCAGATCATGGCAACTAAACACTGGCTGCTCACCTGTTGCTGACACAGAATGCTCGCAGCTATGGGCCAGGGAAGGGTAATATGTATCGTCTAGCTATCTGCCTTATTCCAGATTCCAGATACCTTTTTGGAACCTCTCAAGGAGTCCTCAGGGCTGGAGGGGAGGGAGGTCACTTCCAGATTTCTGAGTCACCTCCAAGAAGTAACCCTGGTACCCAAGGGTTCTTGGCTGAGGCCTCTCTCCATCTCTCACCTCCATTCCTGCTTCTTGATTGCTCATCTCTCTTCTTTACGTTGGATCTTATTGTTAACCTTTTAAAAATCAAGCTCTAAAATCATAAAATAATTTTGACCACGTGGCTCTATAACTATTAAATTTTTACATTCCACCTAACTTTTTTTTTTATTTCTTCAGCAATGTAAAATGACACAACTGCTAGAAGACATCTGAAATCTCAGAAACTTTAAAACTCAGAATTCATTTATGGACTAAGTCCCCATATGACAAAGGACTTCATGTGGTTAGAGTCTAATATCTATTGCCACACAGACTTAACTAAACAACTTTGGTTTTTCTGTCTTACTTCTTAACTGGAAGAGGAATCTGGAAATCATTGCCAAATAGGCTGCATGAGTCATGGCAGGTGACTGATTCTCCTTTCTAGTACGAGGCAGTGCAAGGTAAACTTGGTTTCTATTACTTTTGTTGTTTCTCAGGAAGAGCAGAACTTGCAAAATAGCTTAGGTTCATGGATCTGATTTACTTTAATGTTCATGTCCTTACAGGGTTGTTTCTAAGGAATAATGCAAGATCTTTTCATTAACTCCTCAAAGGCTCTGGGAATCAGGCCTCAAATGTGATCTTTTTCTTGTTAAAACATATTTGGACCACTTAATAGCCACCATCAGTTCTATGACTCATGTATTCTGTTCAATGTAGCTTTAACAGCCAATAGATTTTTTTTTTAAATGTACATTTTTTTAAAAGATGTGCCGATTTATTTTTGGCTGTGCTGGGTCTTGATTGCTGCATGTGGGCTTTCTCTAGCTGCGGTGAGTGGGGGCTACTTTCTGATGGGGTGTTCAGGCTTCTTACTGCGGTGATTTCTGTTATTGCAGAGCACGGGCTCTAAGGGCACGGGTTTGACAGCTAACAGATTTCTGGTCTTTTGTTTCTCATTTTACATTTACTCATTTCATAAACATGAAATCAGTGCCTACAGTGTCTGGGATTACCTTGTGAGCTGTGGGAGAGGGGAAGGTATAGGATTTGACCTCTGATTTCAAGGAAATCGTTGGGGAGTAATTCTAGGGTAGCATAAATGGCAATGAATAATGTATGTATAAATGCTGAGAGTTTAAAAAGGAGAGCAGTTACCCTGGGAGATGACTCAAGCAGATGTAGAAGAAAGAACAGGGAATTTGGTACTTAAGAAAACAATAGAATTTGAGGCACTGCTGGCAGTATGTCAGACTAGATACTCTGAACAGATCCTCCAACAAAACAACTAGACCTACAATGAAATATACTCTCCTTTGCATCAGTGAGCTTGTAGAAGCAAGGGAAATTTCCCTGGAGCAGAAATTAAAATGCTGGCTAAAACCAGAGTGGTGAATGAGAACACGGGAGGGAAACTGTGGTTACCCTGGGGGGAAATTCTAATGAAGGAGCTATGGAGCCTGTATCAGTCTGCTCAGGCTGTTGTAAGAAAATAGCAGAGACCGGGAGGGGGTTGAAACAGAAATGTATGTTCTAACAGTTCTGGGAGTTAGATGTCCAAGATCTAGGTGCCAACTCCTAAGGTTCGGTTCTTCTGAGGTTTCTCTCCTTGGCCTGAAGACTGTCACCCTCTTGCTGTCTCTTTACATGGCTGTCCCTGTTCTCAGGCCTCCCTAGCATCTTTTCTTCTTATAAGAAAACCAGTCATGTTGGATGAGGGTCCCATCCTAACAGTTTCTTTTTAACTTTATCACCTCTTCAAAGACCTTATCTCTTAGCATAGTTATACTCTGTGGTTTTGAGAACCGGGACTTCAACAGAGAAATTGGGAAGCAGAGGGAGGCAAAGTCCAGCCCATAACAGAGTCTAAGCCCTGAGTTCTGGCTCCAGATGAGGCCAAAAATCCTGGAAGGGGCCAAAAGGTCCCAGTCAGTAGTGATCCCTGTTCAGTTCAGTTCAGTTGCTCAGTCGTGTCCGACTCTGCGACCCCATGAACCGCAGCACGCCAGGCCACCCTGTCCATCACCAACTCCTGGAGTCCACACAAACCCATGTCCATCGAGTCGGTGATGCCATCCAGCCATCTCATCCTCTGTCATCCCCTTCTCCTCCTGCTCTCAATCTTTCCCAGCATCAAGGTCTTTTCCAATGAGTCAGCTCTTCACATGAGGTGGCCAAAGTATTGGAGTTTCAGCTTCAGCATCAGGCCTTCCAATGAACACCCAGGACTTATCTCCTTTAGGATGGACTGGTTGGATCTCCTTGCAGTCCAAGGGACTCTCAAGAGTCTTCTCCAACACCACAGTTCAAAAGCATCAATTCCTCGGCCCTCAGCGTTCTTCACAGTCCAACTCTCACATCCATACATGACCACTGGAAAAACCATAGCCTTGACTAGATGGACCTTTGCTGGCAACGTAATGTCTCTGTTTTTTAATATGCTGCCTAGTTTGGTCATAACTTTCCTTCCAAGGAGTAAGTGTCTTTTAATTTCATGGCTACAATCACCATCTGCAGTGATTTTGGAGCCCAGAAAAATAAAGTCAGCCATTGTTTCCACTGTTTCCCCATCTACTTGCCATGAAGTGATGGGACCAGATGGTATGATCTTAGTTTTCTGAATGTTGAGCTTTAAGCTAATTTTTTCACTCTCCTCTTTCACTTTCATCAAGAGGCTCTTTAGTTCTTCACTTCCTGCCATAAGGGTGGTGTCATCTGCATATCTGAGGTTATTGATATTTCTCCCAGCAATTTTGATTCCAGCTTGTGCTTCCTCCAGCCCAGCATTTCTCATGATGTACTCTGCACATGAGTTAAATGAGCAGGGTGACAATATATAGCCTTGACGTACTCCTTTTCCTATTTGGAACCAGTCTGTTGTTCCATGTCCAGTTCTAACTGTTGTTTCATGACCTGCATACAGGTTTCTCAAGAGGCAGGTCAGACCCCACGTCCAAGGTAAGAGAAACCTAAGTGCTCCCTGTATGCAGAGATGAATGAAAACATTCCCTGAAAGAAAGTAACCCAGTCTTAGACCATAAATGTCCTTGTAGATTAGTAGCAAATACATATGCACTCCTTACCAATGATCAATAAGAAAAATAGGCACCATGAGTGAGCATCTGCAAAAACAACAGACAATAGGGTTAGAACCGCTCAAAACTTTAAACAAATATTAGTGTCAACAAACATTCAATTAATTATTAAGTTAAGAAAAAGGGGGGATTTTATTTGACTCAAACTGAGGAGTATAACCTAGGAAGCAGATTCTCAGAAAGCTCTGAGAACGGTTCCATCTGTTAGAAGGTACAATCACATACATTTTCAAGACAAAGGATCGTATATCAACATGATATACTGACATTTTTTGTAAAGTTCACCAAGGATTGGGCTTCCCTGGTGGCTCAGGTGGTAAAGAATCTGCCTATAATGCAGGAGACATGGGCTGTATCCCTGGATTGGGAAGTTCCCCTGGAGAAGGAAATAGCAACCCACTCCAGTGTTCTTGCCTGGAGAATCCCATGGACAGAGGAGCCTGGCAGGCTACAGTCCATGGGGTTGTGAAGAGTCAGACACAACTGAGTGACTAACACTTTCACTTCCACCAAGGATACATAGCCTAGGTAAGCCTATACAAAGCCAGCAGGAAGTCACCATGACCCACTACAGAGGCACAAAAGAACTGTGTTCTTTTAAGAAATTGCCTTGCTAGCATCAGAAGAAAGAGAAAGAATTGCTCTTCAGGGTTGAGCAGGCACTCCCACCTTTGAGGAGCTCTGGTTCATGTGTAATGCACACTGCACTTTAGGGAGAGAGGAGGGGAGGGAAGGAGGAGGACCAAACACACACAGGGAATTGTGTGTTTAGCCTTTTTCTTGACCTGCCTTAAAATATAAATTTTATTTCATTGCTGGAATTATCAAATAAATAATAAATAATATATGAAGTATCTAGATAAATGAAAGTCAGAATCACAGAAGTGGGAAAAAAAGAGACAAAAATGAGTTTGATTGAGAAAAGATCTATAAAGAACTTCTAAAACACAAAACATAAGTATAGAAAAATTTAAAAACTCTATGGAGGGATGAAATAGCAGATTGGAAACTGTTGAAGCAAAAATCGGCTAACTGAATGAGAAGTCTTAAAAAATCTACCAGAATGTAGCAAAGAGAGAAAAGACAGAAAAAAGAACAATGTCTAGAATATGTCTAATCGGTGTCTCAGAAGGAATAAGAGAATGCAAAAGGCAGTATTTAAAGAGATCATTGCTGAGGATTTTCCAGAAGGATGAAGGAGTCCACAGATAGAGGAGGAAATAATCTATGCCAAGGAAGTTTAATTTCTTAAAAATCTAAACCCAGTTGTATCATAATGAAACCTGCAGAACACCAGAGACAAAGAGATCTTTTCTCTAAGAGAAAAGGCAGGTCACCTACAAAAGGATGGTAATTAGAATGACAGTAGACAGTGAAATAATACTTTCAAAGTTGGAGAGAAAACAGTTGACAACCTAGGATAGTGATCCAGCAAAATCATTTTCCAAGAGCAATAATAAAATGAAGGTGTTTTCTGATAAACAGAAACTGAATTTGTTACCAATAAACCTGTATTAAGAGAACTTTTAAATGATCTTGTCTTTGGGTTCCCTGAAGAAAATGCTCTGGATTGAGCGAAAGTAGTTTGAGAGATGACCCCAGGAAACACTTGTAGGCAAGTGGGGATATGAGAGGGGAAAGAAAAGGAAGCTGGAAAAGATGGATCATCAAGCAGGTCACCACTATGGATGATGGGAGCTTTATCATTTTGAGGGACCTGGATCCAGTGT
The DNA here is from genome assembly GCF_023699985.2 of Odocoileus virginianus. NCBI lineage: Eukaryota > Metazoa > Chordata > Mammalia > Artiodactyla > Cervidae > Odocoileus > Odocoileus virginianus. The sequence goes on from NC_069679.1 coordinate 46,152,017, forward strand.
GAAGCATCCCGGTTTTCCTTGCCAAAGGGTAAGAGAGCTGGGCCATCCACCAACTCCCTCCAGACCTCGTGGAGGGCTGCTCCCCAGGAGGCATTACTCCCACATATCCCTTGCCTGCACATGATGGGAGCAGCAGGGTTGCAGCAGCCAGACAGAGCCCTCCAGCTGAGTGACAGGTGCCGAGAATTAGAAGCGGGCCCTGGGCTGATATGAAGGGCCACCATAAAGCCCCACTATTCATGTAACTGCAGGAAAACTGGGAAATTGATTGTGGAAGACAGTCTGGTGTGCTTTAAAGAAGGATGAGCCAGTAAGTTTGCCACCATGGGGGTACATCTAGACACACACTGTTGGTGTAACATTATGACATTAGTATCTAATTTGCAGTCCAACAAAAAGTTAGACAGAACCTAACTACGGTATTGGATACTAGTGTATTTTGAACTAGAGTCTGCAATCATGGGCAAGAAATTAAAAGTTAGGAACCATAAGTCTTTTCTAGAAGAATAACATTTGGCCATCTGGATTGGTGGAAGGAGGATAAAAGTATGTCAACTGAGGTTGCCTGATGGAGAAGAGTGGAGAGAAGCTTGGAGAAGCACAAGTGCAAAGGCAAGCGTGGGGGGGGAGGAGCTGTGGTGGATAAGGCTGCACAGCTGAGGCAAGGGGAGGGTGACTGCAGAAAAGTCTTGAAGACCTAGCACTTTATCCTTTAGGCCAGGGTATTTTTTAAAATCACATTAAAATATTCAAATCTTGTACCCCATATAGAACATTTGTACTCTCTACAAATATGCTCACTAGAAAGCATATACTCAAAAAATTAAAGGAGATTAGTTAAATAAGCATTTTAAATTATTTTTAACATTTTTTTCTAAAAACAAAATGAATAATTTCTGCTGAGCAATGAGATGGGCTATGAATCATTATTTTGGAAATAATGACTTACAGAAGATAGGTATATTTTGACATTGGGTTTCAGTGGCTGTCATGGCTGATGAAAGACACCACACCAAAGTAAAGCAGACCCAAAGGAAGAAGGGTGCTTATACGTCATGATAATAATTATTATTGTTTTAATCCGACATACCCATGATGCAAGCATTTTTGTTGAAATTTGGCTAGGAAGTTTCCATGTTCTCTGATTTCAATCAGTGGTAATATTAATAGCATACTAGTCAGAAGGGCTTCCCAGGTGGCTCAGTGGTAAAGAATTCACCTGCAAATGCAGGAGACGCAGGTTCAACCCCTGGGTCAGGAATATCCTCTATATAAGGAAATGGCAACCTGCTCCAGTACCCTTGCCTGGAAAATCCCATGGACAGAGGAGCCTGGTGGGCTACGTCCATGGGGTCGCAAAGGAGTCGGACACGACTGATGACTGAGCATGCAGATGGGCCTGATTTACAGGTTGTGGGTTTTTTTGTTTTTTTTTTTAAACAAATGAGTCCAAACTCCATTAAAAATCTTCATTAGAACAAATTCTAAATAAATTGGAAAATTATATTCTGAGTTTATAAAGCCAGCTCTGCCAGTTCACAGCATCTGTGCTGATAGGATTTAAGGACCTCTTCCATCAAGAGGAAGATGCAGAAAGGAGGGATCTGAGGACAGAGGTGGCAGGAGTTGGTAATGGCATTTGGAAGGAAGGAAACAAGGAGGAGAAGCTAGGACTGGAACTCCTGGGCTTGTCAGGTCCTTTCAGGTTGCAAGATGCAAAAGTATCATCAAAACACCTCTGTGAGTGGGAGTGAATTATAAGGATACCTGGAAACTCAAAGGGGACAAGGAACCATTTCCATAATTGCATTGCTGGCTTCATAAAAATGTCACTCACGTCATTTCAAGATACCATATGGCCCTGGCGACCAGTATCAATTCAGGGCTCAACTGCAATCTCCATCGTGGCCGTGTTTGTGACAGTTCCTCCAAGTAGAGCCTGCTCTTCTCCTGTTTCTTTCCTTCTCCTGCACAGCAGACCAACTGCCCTACTACCCCTGCCCACCTCGCGGCCCCTGCTGATTCATATTTTCTGTGGCTCCTGCCTTCTCATTGCTGCTTTCTGTGTCTTTCTCTAAGCCCACACCAGTTTACTCCTTCAGCATCTCCTCTCTGCCTTACCACATATCTCCAAGGGAGAGAGTCTGACTTGTCCAGTCACCACTATGTTGGCTGGAGGTCTCAGGTGAGGCCAATCCTTAGGTCACCGGCCAGTCTTTAAGATGGTTGTTTATGGATTGGGTGTTTGTGCCTGGGGTGGTGGATCATGTCTCCGAGACATAAATAAGAGCAACCTGTGTGATTAAGATTCCTGAAGAGCAACCAAAGCAACTTCCTAGGCTGTGAGCCCACAAACCCCTCGAGGCTATAAGCTGCTTATACTGCGTGTCCATTATAATCTGGGAGATGGGATATTCTGGTTGTAGCTTCTTATAAAGCAAAGGCCAGTAACATGCATGCATGTATTTTACTTAACCCCCAAAGCTTTGCTTCAGGTATTAACATAGGAAATAACAATTTAAAATTATTGTTAATACTAATAGTAGAAGAAGTATGAGAAGCCATATGATCAATATCACAAACTTTGGGACTAGATTGCCTGGGGTCGGATCCTCAACGTTGTCACTGACTGGCTGTGTGACCTTGGGGAAATTACTTAACTAAGCTGTGCCATAGTTTCCTCACCTATAAAATGAGTATAATAAAGTCTATCTTGCTGGGTTGTTATGAGAAGTGAATTCATTAATATATTTACGTCACTTAGAACAGTGCCTGGCATACAATTAACACTAGATGAGTATTTGCTATTTGAGTATTTGCTCCAACTACGTACCAGCATTATATCTATTATTTTGGTTTCTCTAAATTTAGTCTCTGATTAAATGTCATCTTGAACTATTTTCAAGTTATTTCCTGTTGCCAGTCTTGGCTCACTAGTAAGATTTTATACTTAAACAGTATGAAAAATATTTTTTTACTCAGATTTAAAAACTATTATTTGTTTTTATTTTATAGCCTATTCTAAGACTTCTTAGTCTGCTAAATCAGAGGGTCAAAATTCTGGAAAAGGAAATAATATTTATAATAAATATTCTTTTCATTTCCTTTGCCCTTATCTTTGTTTCAGGGTGTTCGTTATATTATCATAGTTTGATCATTTTCCCTCAGGAGAAAGTCAAATTTCTCTGGAACATTTGATGTCATTACTTTGAGGTGAAGTAGATGTTACATGTTTGTTAAAAGTTATCCATGAGAATGCTCCAGAAACCAAAAGGCACTGATATTTTTTGCCTCAAAAATCTTACTGGCTTGCTTCCATACTTGAATTTGAATGCTGCTTTAAATTAACATTTTATACAGTAATCAATAGTTAATAGGATTTGCTCCAAGTATTTGAAACTGCAATGTTCCACTATATTTTCAGATGTAAATTTAAGCAAAGCTTCCAATATCATTATATTTTGAGGTTGCACACCCTGAGTGTAGGACATAAAGCTGCAGGGCAACATGCCTGTAGATACATCAACCGGTGGCTTCATCACTCCTGGGATGTGGGGTTGGCCCGTCCCTGAACTGAAACCCAAATTTCCCCGACCATGTCAACTGCAAACATTTTCAGTGGCTTCACCTAGGAATCTGGTTTGGAGCTTATGCAGGTCTACTCTTTCTTCTCCCTCAGGGGTCAACCACTGAGCCAGAGCAGTAACCCATAGGACATCCTTTCTCCTCAAAGCCCTGGGAGAGAGAGAGAGAGAGAGCCAACTCCTGCCTCCCCGTTTGCCTCTAAGAAAACCTAAAGCCATCAGCATAGTCGCTCATCTTCCCGACTCGTTCTCTTTGCTAGCGTTATCACTGTCAGTCATGGAGTCAGGGATTTCACTGAACCTCATACAACTAAGATACTGCTCTTTTTTTATTGAAGTATAGTTAATTTACAGTGCTGAGTTAGCTTCAGGTGTATGCCCAACAAAGTGATTCAGATATGTATACATATTATTTATATAAGTATGAAATATAAAATAATATTCTTCAAGATTATTTTCCATTATAGGTTGTTACAAGATATTCAGCTATTGTTGTTCAGTCACTCAGTCATGTCCGACTCTCTGTGACCCCATTGACTGCAGCATGTCAGGCTTCCCTGTCATTCACTGTCTCCCGAAGTTTGCTCAAACTCATGTCCATTGAGTCGATGATGCCATCCAACTATCTCATCCTCTGTAGACTCCTTCTCCTCAAATACATATATATGTATATTCTTTTTAAGATTTTTTTTCCATATAGGTTATTACAAAATATTGACAATATTTTATAACCCCTGTGATGTTCAGTAAGTAGCTCCATGTTGTTCATCTATTTTTCATATAGTGGTATTTGTTTGTTAAGTCCAAACTCCTAATTTATCCCTCCCTACACCCCCACTTTCCCCTTTGGTAACCATAAGCTTGTTTTCTATGTCCATGAGTCTATTTCTGTTTTGTAACTAAGTTCATTTGTATCATTTTTTTAAGATTCCACATATAAGTGATATCATATATCTGTCTTTCTCTGTCTGACTTACTTCACTTAGCCAATCTCTAGTCCATCCATGCTGCTGCAAGTGGTATTATTTCACTATTTTTCATGGCTCTGTAATATTCCACTGTATATATGTACAACATCTTCTTTACCCATTCCTCTGTCAATAGACACTTATGTAGCTTCCATGTCTTGGTTATTGTGAATAGTGCTGCAGTGAACGTTGGGGTATATGTGTCTTTTCAAATTAGAGTTTTCATCAGATACCACTATTGATGGGAGAGAAGAAGGCAAAGAATTTGAAATCAGATGAGGGCAGGGTGTATGTTTCCAAGTACACTTAATAATGTAGGAGCTATGGAGGTGACACATTAAACATAGGTGTTTCAAGCCTTCCTAGCTTTATACCAATACTGAAGGCCTTTTAGATTGCTCACGGTAAATACCGTCTCAGAGAGCTCCTCCTATATGTGGTCTATATGTGCCCTATGATCTCCAAAACCCAAAGTAGGGTCAAATGGGTCACAGTACCTTCCAGTGAACTCTGATGTCCACATCACACAATGTGTGAGATATAAACGCATGACCCTTCACATCATCAATGCAGCATTTTCCAAGCAAAATTGTGCACTCAATATGATTCTCAGTATGATATGTTGCTGCTGCTGCTGCTGCTGCTAAGTTGCTTCAGTCGTGTCCGACTCTGTGCGACCCCATGGACGGCAGCCCACCAGGCTCCCCCGTCCCTGGGATTCTCCAGGCAAGAACACTGGAGTGGGTTGCCATTTCCTTCTCCAATGCAAGAAAGTGAAAAGTGAAAGTGAAGTCATTCAGTCATGTCCCACTCTTAGGGACCCCATGGACTGCGGCCCACCAGGCTCCTCCGTCCATGGGATTTTGAGACAATACAAAAATGTATGAGATTTTTCCTGCTCTGAAGAAAAGCATTATCTTATTAGAGAGGCAAGACTAGCAACAGGAAAGAATGTGAAAACAGAGATAACCTTTAATCAGAAATCATAAATTAAATCAGAGAAACCAAAGTGGCAGATACTACAAGGCATCCTGGAGTATGTGGTTTGGGGAGAAGAATTTACTCTTTCTGGACTTCAATTTCCTTGTTGATTTTTGTTTTGTTTTTAGGTAAGGGTAATATTAATCCCTATCTTTTGAGTGATCCTGGGATGCACAAATGTAACACAGTATGTGTCAGCACTCTGAAAAACTCTTAGCACTATTCTAATGTTGTTTAGTCGCTAAGTCGTGTCCGACTCTTTGGCAACCCCATGGACTCTAGCCTGCCAGGCTCCTCTGTCCATGGGATTTTCCAGGCAAGAATACTGGAATGGGTATTCATTTCCTTCTCCAGGGGATCTTCCGGGACCAGAGATTGAACCTGTATCTCCCAGATTGGCAGGCAGATTCTTTCCCATTGAGCCATTCAGGGAAGCCCCTACTATTCTAATGTAGGGCTTTATTATTATTGCTGTGATCATTGCCGCTTTGATTATTAATACAACACCTGGAATTCAGAGAAAGGAGGGGTCCTGGTACAAAGGGAAGCCTGCTCAGAGGAGGAAGTGTGTGGAAACCTGAGCCAGCCTGGAAGGATGTGCAGGATTCAGAAGGGGCATAAATACCTTGGGGTGGTAGGGGGAATGGCCAGGGCTGAGGCAAGGAGAGAGTGTGAAGGATGTGAGGCATCTATCAGGTGCCTGCTTGGCTGTGCAGAGGGACCACTGTGGGGAGAAACAGAACACATATTGGGTGGACAAGGAGACTGACCCAGGGTAGACCTTACCATCCCCACAGAACATGATGAATCCTGCAGTTGGAAAGGGAGAAATTGGCATTTCCTTTGTTCAAGACTAGAGGTTTGCTTAGAAAGAAACAAAGTATATTTACCAGTCTAGAGAATTAAAATGCTCTTTCTAGGGACTTCCATAGCGGTCCAGTGGTTAAAATTCCAAGCTTTCACCGTAGGGGGTGTGGGTTCATTCCTGGTTGGTGAACTAAGACCCCCACATGTTGTATGGTGGGCCAAAAAAAAGAATGCTCATTCTACTACTTTTCTCAAGCATTATCCTCTTCTTCCAAGTGAATATATCCTTTTCCTGTGGCTTTGTTTGTATCCAGCCCAGGGCTTAGCAGATAACTGGTACCCCGACTCTTGCTGGTTGAACTAAACTCATGCCATCTGTAGTATCTTTCATCATCACTGCTACTGCTGTTCCCCAGCTCTTGTAAGTTAGCAGTGATCTCATTCAATGCCAACCAATGGTCATTTCTTTGTCTTCATCCTTCTTGACCTCTGCTGAATCTGTGCCTGGTCCTTACTCATCCCACGTGTTCACAGAAGGCTGTATTGTCTACTCGGCACTGGGAACAATTCCATCCCCGATTCCCAGGCAAATGGCTTCAGGATTCTGCCTGAAACTTAAACCGCTGAGATATCTATACCTATAAACCAGCATTTTCCTTTAAAACCCAAATGCATCCAAGGTGGTTAAGGAGGGTGAAGAGTCACACTTCACTTTTAATTATTTTAATTAATTTATTTTTCTCCTACAGTCTACCTGTGAGCTTCACTTCAAGGAATGCAGGAGTGCTTGTTTGGACAAGTTTGGAAGGCTGGAAAGGTCATCTTGAAGATGAGGGAATTATAAGGTAGCAGACCGAAGAGCAGATTGAGGATAAGAAAGATGAACCTAATTTTCAAGCTTGTTCAACTCTCAGCCTTGCCAGTGAATGTATATACCAGGTTCCCCTTCCTGTCCCCCATCCATACTCCAGGATTTTCTCCCCTGATGGCCTCAAAAGAGAGAGGCAGCTTCCAATGAAAAGAAATATAAATGACTTTCTTCCCTCAAATAAGTCCTGTGGGGCTCTCAGGTAGGGCTCCTTGGCTCCATCTCAGAGTTTCGTTGCAAATGCTCCAACAAATGCTTTCCCCTACTCACCCACCCATGAGCAATGATGAGTGAATGTCACCTGGCTCTGTCCTGATTAAAACTTGGGCTCATTTAAAAATGGAACTTTCAAAAAATAAAATAAAAATGGAACTTTCAGGACCCAACTGTCCTGGAACGTTCTATTGAGGGGATAAGACTGAGTCACGTGACAATCAACCAAGGGACTGAGTCTCTCCTTCTTCTCATGCCCCATCATTGACCTCGAAAGTAGTAACTTCTGCCCACACTTTGTTCTCTCTGGGAAGCAAGAGAGAAAGCTGCTCCCAGCAGTGCCCTTTGGGGAAGAGTGATTGATATGACCAGGAGGATGGGGGTAAAGATCACACTGATTGCTCGTTCTCTCGGACTGAAGCCTGCCCGCACATTCTTCTCTCTGACTTCATTTCCATGAGGCAAGCAGAGCTGGGTGGGGGCCTGTCTTCTGGAGTCCGATGTCTCCCTGAGTCTGATGGGGAGTGAGAGCAGAAACTCCCTTTCCTGCAGGCAGCTTTCCTGACCCACAGGTACAGCTGAAGTTCCTGCCGAGCCCACAGGTGCAAGCTATGTTCTCCAGTCCAGCTTTAGCGTGAGCAAAAGTTGTGGTTTTACTCCCACCAGATTGGTCTGCCCATCTCTCAGCTGACTCAGAACCTGAGGGGAGGAGGCATGGGTTTGACCGGCATCCCTAAGATGTCAACAACTTGGGGAGATGTGCTTAGAAAAGAATTCTCCCCTTAGATTCTCAGTGCACCATGAAGAACTAGCATCTATTCTGATAACATTATCTTAGCGATCTTGCCCCCACCCTCACCTCCACCACTAGCCGCCATCTTCCCCAGTCCTCCTCATTTGGACCTGGGGTTTGTCAAATGTATTCTGTGGGCTGGAGGACACCTAACTCTAGAGATAAAGACCTAGGGATTCCCAAGTTATATCCTGTTTTACTCCCTTCCAGTGTCCTACTGGGTCTAATTCGGGGCACACCATGGATTACCAGGCTATTCCAAGTGCTCTAGGAGCCCTCACCCCTAAGATACACTTAAATCTATGTGGTTTCCCTGCATAGTTATCAACGTCAGTATCAAGGAAAGAGTGTACCATTTTAAAAGTCCTGGGACTTTCCTGGTGGCCCAGAGGCTAGGACTCTGTACGTGCAATTCAGGGCACCTGAGTTCTATCTGTGGTCAGGGAACTAGATCCCAGATGATGCAACTAAAAATTTCCATGTTGCAGCTAGAAAAGGTCCTGAATGCTGCAACCAAGACCTGGCTCAGCCAAATAAATAAATATTAAAAAAAATTTTTTTTAATTCTTCCTATCCTTTAGGAAAAACCACTGTGGGAATATCATCAGTATTTGTCAATGAGACCTTTCATAACACCGAATATTTTTATCTTTCAAGCAAAATTTGATGAATTACTTTTAAAGAAAGACACATTTTTGTTTCTCATATTGTAACTGAGTTTAGAATAGTAGCTGTAGAATTCAATTACATTATCAGAGTTTTCTGGCACAAACCATTGTTGCAGTGTCTCATAAAAAGCAATGAAATGAAAAAATAACCATTGTTTTTATGACTGGAATGTTGGCTAGCTAGCTCTCATGGCCCTATTCCAATCAGAATAGTTATATTCATTTACATATAACCCACGTATAATTCAGCTGGATTGATCTATAATAGGAAAAGTCATGTCTCAGACTTTTGAGAATACAGGCTTAGTAAAATGCCCTGGCAGTAGACTTTAAAAATTAGTAATAAAGCAATTTCAATAGCCCTGTTTTACAGATGATCAAATTTTAAGCCATAAACGCTATAAAATGAAATAATTTGTATAACTTGAGGTAACATGATATTTAAATAGAAATCACACATCTTCCTAAAGTGTATTGCCCTAAGATATTTTTGTTCATAAACATTTGTAAGCAAAAGTACCCTTATATCTGATGCTTGGAGCAATGCTTAAATTTCTGCACTGTTATGAGTACATGTGAATGGGTGAAAATTCCACTTGAGACATAAGAGAAAGGGTTTTGCTCAGTTATAAAAAATCATACATGCTGACAAAAATTCGAGATTCCTAAGTCAGAGTGTTCCCCCCAGTTCTACTGGTAACCCAGGATTGAAACTTCAGTATCTTCTTTGTCTTTTTTCTTTTTTGTTCCACATCTTGGTAGTTTCCAAGAACTTGGTAATTTTCCCTGTGCGATCTTCCCAGTCACTATCTCTTTTTCATCCCTTTGGTCCCAGCCTTGTGACCCTCCACTGCGACTTCTACAAGAGGCTTCTAACTGCAGTGCCATCCTTAGACCCTGGCAAGAGGGGCCCTGGCCCTGGCCCTCCTCCACTGTGCCCTTCTACACAAAGAGGATATTACGGAACTGAGAGATCGTCAGCAACCCCAAGTCCAAGCCCCCACTTCTAGGCCACTGTTGGAATGCTCTTGTCCAGATCCTGGAATTTCTTGTCCAAATAGTCTTAAGCCTGCATCTAGAGCCTGTGCAGGCTTTTTCCTGGCGTCCATCCCCCAGCCGTGAATGTTGCAATCAGTATGCACAGCCCTGGATCTAAAGGGGTAGCTGGATCTAGAGGTAGCTATTTGAAGGGGGTGTGGACGTGCAGTTAAGGTGTGGGAGAGATGGTCACAGAGTTGGATGGTATCAGATGAAGAGAAGGGGGTGTGTGCTGGAGCAGGGGCAGGGAGACAGGGTCAGCTCGTTCTGTGATGCCACATTTTGATATGAGTTTCTGAGAATTTAAAATTCAACCTGGCTTTTCAGGTTGTTGTGAATGTGTATTTGTCAAGATAGGAAGATAAAACATAATTTATTTAACAATTGACCGGTTTTATCTGCAACTCTTAAATATTTTCACACATGGTGTATGGGCCTTTGTACTCTTGCCCCAGCTCTACCAGCATTAACAACAGGTCTGCCTAACTGGTCTCCCTATACCCAGAATTTTCCTTTCTCATTTGTTTTTGTTTGGGTTTTTTTTTTTTAGAATTTAATTTTTATTTTATACTGGAGTATAGTTGATTAACAATGTTATGTTAGTTTCAGGTGTATAGCAAAGAAATTTAATTAAATATATAGCTCCAGGAGTTGATGTTGATGGACAGGGAATCCTGTCATGCTGCAGTCCATGGGGTGGCAGAGTCAGACTTGACTGAGTGACTGAACTGTGATATATATCTATTCTTTTTCAGATTCTTTTCACATATAGGTTATTACAGAGTAATGAGTACAGTTCCTTGTGCTATTCAGTGGGTCCTTGTTGTTTATCTATTTTAGATACACTAGCATGTATCTGTTAATAACAGCCTCCTAACTTGTCACCCTCCCCACCTTTTCCTTTTGGTAACTAAGTTTTTTTCTAAGTTTGTGAGTCTGTTTCTGTTTTTTAAGTAAGTTCATTTGCATCATTTTTCAGATTCCACATATCAGTGGTATCATATGGTATTTGTCTTTCCCTGACTGACTTCACTCAGTATGACAGTCTCTAGGTCCATCTATGTTGCTGCAAATGGCATTATTTTGTTCTTTTTATGACTGAGTAATATTCCATTATATATATGTACCACATCTTTATCTATTCATCTGGTGGTAGACATTTAGGTTGCTTCTCTATCTTGCCTATTGTAAACAGTGCTGCAATGACATCCAAAATTTTTCAAGATAAGCATTAGATCCTCCAGCTCCTAAACACAATGGGGACGTATCAGTGTGTGTTATGTTTTATCTCTAAGAATATTTGCAAATGTGCTTTGAGGTTTTGCCCTCAACTATTCATTTTGTATTATTTATGAAGGGGTTAAAAAGAACACAGCTGCTTTAAATGACTAACTGCATTGGTGAATCCATCAGCATGAGTAGAGGGCAAGTCAACCAACCAACCAGCTTTATTTGCATAAGCCTCATTCAGTTTCCCTGGTGGCTCAGAGGTTAAAGCGTCTGCCCGCTAATGCGGGAGACCTGGGTTCAACTCCTGGATCAGGAAGATCCCCTGGCGAAGGAAATGGCGACCCACTCCAGTATTCTTGCCTGGAGTATCCCATGGACGGAGGAGCCTGATGGGCTATATTAGTCCATGGGGTCGCAAAGAATCGGACATGACTGAGCGACTTCACTCACTCACTCATTCATTTAGTACTAATTCACTCACCTTCTCCAAGCCTGTTTTCTCCTCTACAAATGGAACTGATATAGTACTACTACTTAAGGCAGCTAGGATACTGTATCAGTCCCATTTGTAGAGGAGAAAACAGGCTTGGAGGTGAATGAATTAAATTAGTAAAGTTGTCTAAAATCATACAACTAATAAATTCTGAGTCTCCTAAAACCTGATTCCAAACTCTTGTTTTTAAGGGCTACAGGATCCAGACTTACTCTAAGACATACAATTGCACTTTTTATATTTGGAAAAACTACCCTAGGAAAAACTACTACATTTGGCTTCCAGTTCTGGTTTGGCATGGACAAATGTTTCTTGGGGAAGTCGTCCAACAGAGGTAGGCCTCAGTTTACACTACTGAGATAAAGGAGTTAAAGTAGATAATCACTAAGGTTTCTTCCAGCTCTGCATTTCTTTTACAATCTATACCCCAGATTGCTTTTCACATTTGTGCAGGTGGCCCTGAAACCTAGGTAACACAGTTGTGATATAGTAATGTCTTTTTCAAATGGCCCCAGGTGTCCTCCATCCCCACAAGTTAATCAGATCAGCTGGCACCAGTTTAATCAGAAGTTAAAAATGAACATTGAGGACAAAATGACAAACCAACAGTACTTTTTTTGTTGCTATTTCCCAACACTTTTAGGGACAAGGCCACAGGGCAGTATTACCACGATGTACTAGTTCCAAGAGATATTAATAGGATCTCCTTGAAAAGAGGGGGTTTTTTTTTGGTGACTGTGTTAAATAATGTCAAACAGGTTTCTTTTGTGGAAATTCTTTAATACCTACATAACTTATTAATTATTCATATCCAGGAAGATTTTTTTTTTTCTCCAGGAACTAGTGCTCAGAACACAGTTTTGGAATACTCTTCTCCAAAGCATTTAGGTAGGATCTACTGATTATTTTCAGCATCTCAGAATTTACCCCCAAAGCAAAGGGTAGCTTTTGGTGATGGCTGTATGTACAAAACATAATATAAGATGACCAGGCTATTTGCCTTCTCATAAACTAAGTGAAAGAATGTACCTGTCTAGGGACTTCCCTGTGGTCCAGTGATTAGAAATCTGCCTCCCAATGGAGGGGACAAGGGTTCAGTCCCTAGTTGGGGAACTAAGATCCCACATGCCACAGGGCAACTAAACCCACCTACAACTAGAGAAAGCCCACGTGCCACAACAAATATCCTGTATGCCATAACAAAGATGCCACATGCCACAGCTAAAACTTGATTTATGCATGCATGCTAAGTCACTTCAATTGTGTCTGACTCTTTCCGACCACATGGACTGTAGCCTGCCAGGCTCCTCTGTCCATGGGATTCTCCAGACAAGAATACTGGAGTGTATTGCCATGACCTTCTCCCTCTGGTTTTTCCTGACCCAGGGATCCAACCTGCATCTTATGTATCCTGGGTTGGTAAGTGGGTTCTTTACCACTGGCAACACCTGGGAAGCCCAAGACCTGACACAGCAAAATAAATAAATGAATGTTTAAAAAAAAAAAGAATTTAACTCTTAATGACTTTCAGCTGCATCTGAAGTCAAATCTACCACTGTGGCAGGCTGTATTCTCCAAAGATGCCTGCAATAATCCTATCCCACATGCTTGTCTTGCCTTGAGACCTTGAGCCAGATCATCAAAATGTCATGCACTTTAGCCTTGCTCTCTGGGCACAAACAAGCCCTATGCTGACACATGTGTAGGTGTGCCTTGCCAATGGCCCTCATCAACTGCCAAACATGTGGGTGATGATGTCTCTATCTGATTCCAACCTCCAGCTATCTATCACTTGGGCCTTCTTCCCAACTGAGGACCCAGAATCACAAAGCAAAGACACACTGTCCCCTCTCTGCCCTGTCAGAATCCCTAACTCACAGAATCCATGAGCCTAAGAAAATCTGCATCTGTGAATGCAACCAATCACAGATCAAAGTATTTGGGAAAAAAATTCCAGAAAGTTCCAAAAAGAAAAACTTGAATTTGTCCCATGCTGATAACTATTTTGTTGTTGTTGCTGTTTAGTCGCTTAGTTGTGTCTGACTCTTTTTGCGACCCCATGGACTGTGGCCTGGCAGGCTCCTCTGTCCATGGGATTTCCCAGGCAAGAATACTGAAGTGGGTTGCCGTTTCCTTTCTCCAGGGGCTCTTCCCGACCCAGGGATCGAACCCGTGTCTCCTGCATTGCAGGCAGATTCTTTACCACTGAGCCACTGGGGAAGCCTGGTAACTATTTACATAGTATTTACATTGTATTAGGTATAATAAGTAATATAGAGATGATTTGAAGTATACAGAGGATGTGTGTAGCTTATATACAAATACTATGCCATTTTGTGGGGCATCCCTGGTGGCCCAGGCAGGAAAGAATCTGCCCGCAATGCAGGAGGCTGGGATTTGATCCCTGGGTCAGGAAGATCCCCTGGAGAAAGAAAATGGCAACCTGTTCGAGTATTCTTTCCTGGAAAATTCCATGGACAGATGAACCTGGCATGCTACAGTCCAATGGGGTCCCAAAGAGTAGGAAATGACTGAGCAATTAACACACACATGTATGTTATTTTATAGAAAGAATTTGAGCATCAATGAATATTGATATCCTGGGGGATTCTGGGACAAATCCCCCCTTGGATTACAAGGAATGACTGTATTTTTGGTCCCTAAATTTCGGGGTAGGATGTTTGACAATAACGGTAACTAAACAACCCCCAAAAGATAAAATTTGTTCCTGCTGAGGAAATTCAAAAGAATGTGCTAAAGAAATTTTACTTTATGAATCTTTAGGATTTGAGATTTATAATCCTAGCATCTTAGGCCCATTTATATTGGAGATTTTTGGACTGGTACTCAAATCACCAGCATTTTAGCATTTGAATTTCCCCAAATCATATTTTATTTGTTTAATAAAAAACTTCCAGGGATTTCAGAAAACTAAAACTCTCAGCATGTTCAATTCACAGTCTTGAAGCAGGGCTCAGAAAATCAAGTATCTTCAGGGACCTGACTGGTTAAAAAAAAAAAAAAGAGTTAGGTAGCAACTCGGGAGCCTGGGGGAAACCAGAGAGTTCCAACAAAATTATTGGTTGTGACTTCTAGAAGAAAGTAACCTGTCCCCAACTTCCCTTCTTAAGTTTTAAAGCTATTGCAATGCCTGCCATATGCCTGATCTCTTTTACAATCTCCAAAGAACACTCGCAGAGCCCTGAGCCATCCCCAGAATCTGAATTCTTTGGTTGTTGAAACGTGAATTCAAAGGTTATTCTCAAATCAAACTCACTGAGACTGAGAAGTATGCTGGTGCCACAGGGCAGTCTAGATCAGACGCCTCAACAGAAAATTAGCCTGAGAACTAGAAATGGATCATTTGTTTCATGGAATTCCATCCAGTTTCCAGAAATAAAATCCTTTCATCAATTCAGAAATGTGGTTTGGGTCCCTGAGAATTCTAGACTCTGTGACTGACAGCTCACCTACCCTATCCACACTTCTGGCATATACATTTATAGTAATCTGTGAACAAGCAAGCAATTTCTTATTTCTTTGTTCTTTTCAGTTACAGTTTCGGCACTACTTATAATAGCCAAGATATGGAAACAATCCAAATGTCCATTAACAGATAAATGGATTAAGAAGAAATGGTATATATATTATCACTATATATATATATGGTATATATATAATATTACTCAGCCATCAAAAAGAATGAAATAGTGCCATTTACAGCAACATGGATGGACTTAGAGATTATCACACTAAGTCAGAAAGAAAAAGACAAATACCACGTGATATCATTTATACATGGAATCTAAAATTTGTATTTGTATCAACATATACAAAACAAAAACAGGTTCACAGATCTAGAAAATAGACTTGTGATTGCCAAGGTGTAACGGAGGGCAGGAATGGGAGTTTGGGATTAGCAGAGGCAAATTATTACACATAAAATGGATAAACAACAAGCTGTTACTATTTAGCACAGGGAAATATATTCAATATCCCGTGAAACCATAATGGAAAAGAATATGAAAAAAAACTATCTCTCTCTCTCTCTCTCTATATATATATATATATATATATATATATCTGAGTCACTTTGCTGTGAAGCAGAAATGAACACAACACGTAAATCAACTATATTTCAATAAAACCTACAAAAAAGTTTTGATTGATTATTATTTTAATAGCTATCTTTCCTTCTAGACCTGAAGCCTCTTTGGGGGAGCCTTTGCCCATCTTATGTGCCATTATGTCTCTTGCACTCATAGCACCTGGCCCACACAAAATACAGAATAATACTTAGTCAATGAATGAACAGTTTCCCATTCATTTAGCCAATGAACATACATTAAATACCTACTGTGTCAGGTATTGATCTTGGGTGTGGGAATAATAGTGTTATCATGAACAATACAGGCCCAACTCTGCTTTCATTGCACATAGCATTTAGTGAGGGGAGGGTATTGGAGAAAAATCCAAGTAAACAAATAAACTCAATAATTTCAGGTAATGCTAATAACTATGAAGAAAACTGAACAGTGTCCTGTGATTGAGGGGAAAGTCCAGGGAAACCCTTAGAAAGACTGTTTTTGCAATGAGCTGTCTAACGAACGGGGAGAGGGCACCACAGGGAGCCAGACGTTTATGTACAGGGAGGAACAGTGGAATGAATGTTCCAGGAGCAGAAATAGCTGGTGTAAAGGTCCTGAGGCAGAACTGGTTTGACTTATTTATGGGATATGGTTTGCTGAGAACACAGTGTAGCTAGAGCATAGTGGAAGAGTGTCACATGGTCGGGGATCAAGTTGAGATGTTGGCAGGGGCAGAGCAGGGAGGACCTTGTAGCCATAATAGAGACTGATTCCAGGGTTGCAGAACAGCAGGCTGTTAATAAGAATTAAAGGAGCTGGATGGCCCATACCTGTCCCTCGTGGACCTAAAATGACATGCTTCCTTGCTGGCTCAGACAGCAAAGAATCCACCTGCAATGCAGGAGCCCTGGGTATGATCCCTGGGTTGTGAAGTTCCCCTGAAGAAGGGCATGGCAACCTACTCCAGTATTCTTGCCTGAGAAATCCCATGGACAGAGGAGCCTGGTGGGCTACAGCCCATGGGGTCGCAAAGAGTCAGACACGACTGAACGACTGAAACGACAGCAACACATCCAACAGGAACAGAAACGTCCTAGATACAGCTGCAATCTCTCAGGTTGCAATCTCTCACATCAGACCTCTGAACTTTAGGACACCTGACCTCACTGCTGCCTTTCTTTGGATCAGCTGCCAGCAATACAACCAATTGATTCTAGAAATTTGGAGTTCTGAGCTCTTGTGAAGGAATAATTGTCATTATTACAACAGTAAAGTACATCCTTAGTTTCTTTAGATGTAGGTTGAATGAATCAGGCTGAAATATCAGGAACTAGGCAACAAAACTATTTCAGGTTAACAGGCTGTGATGGTCCGAGAGTCCCTCCTCTCTCAAGCCAGAGTTCCCAGCCTCGCTAATGAACAGCTCTCCCTCCCTCTCCCACATGCCTGGCCCTCTGCCTATTTGCAGCTGAAGGGGAGAATTAGGCAGCTGCTCCTGTTTCCAGACTCCCAGATCCTCATCTTATCTTCTTTGGCAGCAAACACTCTGGCCTCTGTGAACAAGACCTAGTAAGTGTCCAGAGAATAGGGAGGAATGGAAAGGGGGAGTGGGTGTAAAAAGAGAAGAGATGGGGGATTGTGGTGGGAGTGATGAGGATAAAGAGACCACGCAAAGTGAAGGGATTTGTAGTCAGCTGAGGTTAGAGTTATTTGGAATTTTCAAAGGAGGTAAAGAGGAGATTAGGTGCAATCTTCTAGGCAGGGTAAAAGGCATTTGTATAAATTTCATGTTAAAAGGTCTATGTGTTGGGACTTCCCTGGTGGTCCAGTGGTTAAGACTCCACCTTTCAATGCAGGAAACTTGGGTTCAATTCCTGATCAGGGAAATAAGATCCCACATGCCAAGTGGCACAGCCAAATGAAAAAAAAGTTAACGTGAAAAATAATCTGTAACCTATCATTTTATAACAAGTACCTTGGTCCTTTATGAGAGACAGCTGAATTTGAGCTTTGGGGCAAATTACCTCAAATACATGAAACGTTATTATGTGAACCTCTCTTTCAATAGTAACCAGTCTACTACGCAAAGGTCCATGGTTTTGCAATGATAGATGACCAGCAAGAGCCATGCAGGTTAATAAGTACTGGGAGAGGAGCTCCAGGCCAGTTACCAGGCTAAATGTGAAGTTTCAGGATGATCAATCACGAGATTTAAGAGCTAAAAGGGAATTTAGACATCATCTAGTCTAGAGGGGGCAAAACTGACCCACTTGCCTGGGCATGTTTTGTATGTGAAGGGGTTCAGGCAGGGCCCTCTATCTCAGCTAGCCCAGCCCTCACTGCTCCTCAGTGTTCACCTCATAGGAGGCAGCTCCGGGAATTGTGGTACCTGGTTGGGCCCTGGAGGATTTGAGGTTGTAACCACTGGTCAGCTAAGAAGCCTCATTTTACCAGGGAGGAAGGGAGAAGTCTCCCATCATGTTAGTGAAACAATTTGCTATCTGTGAACAATGGATACTACGGGGGTGAATGACCTAAGGGTAAAGGTAGGAGGCTAGAGAATTTGTTCAGACCAATTAGAATACAAAAAAAATGATACAATTCTAAATTGAGGCTATATTCTTTCTTGCCTAAAGCAGTTTAACAGAAACTCTCTTTAGTCCCAACAATTTTGTGAGGCTGATTTTACAAATATAACTATTCCCACTTTACAGATTTTTAAATAGAGGCAAAGAAAAGTGTCTTAACACCCATGTCTTGATTCAGAATATCCTCCAAACCCAAGATCTGTTATGAAGTCAGTCTGATAAGCAAGCTTCATAAATCTTGCAAGCAGGAAAGATAGTGTCCTTCAGCTTCATAGCAATGACTGTTGAGTGTTTTGGTTCCTGGGAAGCCCAGGATTAACTTTCCAGCAAATTATAAAGGTAGAGAAAATTTCTCTTCTCCTGTTTCTCCCCTTTCTTTAAATCTCAGGAAGTTCTTTATTTCTTTTTCTCAGTGCCTCTCATTTCCAAAACAAATCTATTTCTAATTTTCTTAGTCCTTTACAGTTGTGGATTGTACTGATTTTTAGCTGATTACACTGGAGCAGGAATGCATTTCCATATTTGTGTTTATGTGCATTTGAAGACTTTATTGCAAAGAGATTTGCTCTCTGTTTAAAGGACTAAGACTCAGGGAAGAAGTTTATTTTGGGTGAGGAGTGGGAATCAGGAAGAGGCCTTTACTCTCAAGTCATTCTGAAAACGTTCTTGGTTCACGTTTGAAACTGAATGTCCCCTACCTCTCTTCCCTCCATTTTCTATTGAGAAGAGGCAGGTTGGGGCATGTACATGAGAGGAGAAGGTTCTGGAAGGGGTAAGCTGTTCTGCTTGTAGAGCTGCTGAACAGAACTAAGAGGGATTAGCCTTCCCTTCATTTTGTTCATTTTTCATTTTCCCCCATTGACTACTGTCCTAAATTAACATTCACAAGAATTTCCGCAGGATAACTACACTCCATTTAAAAAAAATTTTTTTTTCAAGTGTAGTTGATTTACAGTGTTGTGTTAATTTCTGCTAGACAGCAAAGCGATTCAGCTATTTATTCATTTTTTCTATTCTTTTCCATTATGGTTTATCATAGGATATTAAATATAGTTCTCTGTTCTATAAAGTAGGACCTAGTTGCTTATTCATTTCATATGTAATAACTTACATCTGCTAACCCCAACCTCTCATCCCCTCCTTCCCCCAACACCTTTCCCCTTGGCAACCAGAAGTCTGCTCTCCATGGCCATGAGTCTGTTTGCGTTTCATAGTTATGTTCCTTTGTGTCTTTTATAAGATTCTACATATAAGTGAGTTAATATGGGATTTGTCTTTGTCTTTCTGACTCCTTTCTTGAAGTCCCAGAAAACATCCCTAAGCCTCCTGTGGTTCCACCCTCTGTTGACAAGGTTTCTGTAACATAGAGCTAGTGTACTGATAAAACTAGGATTTTCCTGGCTTTTCAAAGCAAAACTGCTCTTAGGTATAAATGTCAATCCCGATCTCATATACACACTACTATGTATAAAGTAGGTGAAGGATAAGAACCGGCTGTTCAGCACAGGAAATTCTATTCAGTACTCTGTAATAACTAATTTGACTCTTGATCAGCCTCATGATAAAGCAAAATCAGGAAAACCAAGAGAAAAAGAATCAAAGAACTGACTCATTAGAAAAGACCCTGATGCTGGGAAAGATTGAAGGCAGGAGGAGAAGGGGACAACAGAGGATGAGATGGTTGGATGGCATCACTGACTCAATGGACATGAGTTTGAGCAAGCTCTGAGAGTTGGTGATGAACAGGGAAGCCTGGCGTGCTGCAGTCCATGGGATTGCAGAGAGTCGGACACGACTGAGCGACTGAACTGAATGACCTGTATGGGAATAGAATCTAAAGAAAAGTAAGTGCATGTGTGCTCAGTCATGTCCGACTCTTTGCAACTCCATGGACTGTAGCCCGCCAGGCTCCTCTGCCTATAGAATTTTCTAGGCGAGAATACTGGAACGGGTTGCCATTTCCTATTCCACTAAAACAGAATGGACATATGTATATGTATAACAGATTCACTTTGCTATACAGCAGAAATGAACACAACATTGTAAAGCAACTATACTCTAAAAAAACTCATTTAAAAAACTTCTCTCAGGGGCTCACATATGAAAGACAAATGAATTTAACGATACCTAACAGAATTTTATGAAACTTCTCTATTTACTGAAACATTATAAGATACTGTATACTCTATACCCAAATTTACCAATTTTCCAACATTATTGCCACATTTGCTTTATCATTCTTTCTTCTCCCCCTCCCTCACAAAACCTCACCACTATTTTACACTTTTTTTTTACTCATTTGAGAGCAGGTAGCAAATATCATGGGCCTTCAGCATATATTTCCTAAGAACAAAGAGATTCTTTTACATAAGTACAGTATCATTAATAAATTCCAGAAATTTAATACTGATAAACTAATTTAATCTAATCTACAGTCTATATTCCAGCTTTGTCAATTATCCAAATAATATTTCCCTTATCATATATGGTCATATCATGTCTATAGTCTTCCTTAATCTGGAATAGTTCTTTGGTCTGTCTTTATTTTTCATGGCACTGGCCTTTTTGAAGACTGTAGGGCAATTATGTTTTATGTTCTTCAACTGGTCTACCTAGTGTTTCCTCACTAAAATTAGATTCAAATTATGTATTCCCAGTGGATCATTCCTGGGTGATTTTGTTCTCCCCAGACTATCCCATCTGGAGACACATGATATCTGTCAGCATGTATTGGGTGCTGTTAATGTCAACCACCCAGTCATTGTTTATTTCCTCACTATGTATTTATTGCTTATACCCTTCAGCCAAACAACAATCTTTGGAGACAATGAGACCATGCAAATGCTCTGCTTCTCGTTAAATTCTCCCCTACTTTTAGCATCCTTTCTTTTCCATGATGGTTACAGAATGGTAATTTCCCAATTATACAACCACTGACGCTACATTTATTAAATGACATTTGTTGTAAGACAAAGTTTTCCTTTCTATGCCAACTTTTGTTTGTTTATGTATATTATGTTATGTTTGTTATGTAGTCTCATGTTGGAGAATTTCTTTTGCTTTTAAGGCTGAATAACATTTTAGTGTGTCTATGTTTGTGTGTGTGTGAACATAATTTACACATACCAAAGTTTCCATATGTATTCACCCATTGATGGACACTGGATTGCTTTCAAGTTTTAGTTATGACTAATACTGCTATGAACATGAGGATACAAATATATTTCCCAAACCCTGCTTTCAGTTCTCTTGAGTATACACCCAGAAGTGGAATTCCTGAATCATATGATAAGTCTATTTTTAATTGTTTGAGGAACTGTCATACTGTTTTTCACAGTGACTATTCCATTTTACACTCCCACCAACAGTGCACAAGATTTCAATTTTTCCACATCCTCATGAACACCTGTTGTTTTCTCTTTCTTTGATAGCAGCCATCCTAATGGGTATGAGGTATAGTTTTGTTTTGATTTGCATTTCCCTAATTATTTGTGGTGTTGGGCATCTTTTCACGTGCTTATTGGCCATTTACAAATCTTCTTTGAAGAAATGTCCATTTGGGTCTTTGTCCATTTTTGACTTGGGTTGTTTGGATTTTTTTTGTTTTCTTGCTGAGTTTTAGGGGTTTTCTGTATATTTGGGATATTAATCCCTTACCAGATATGTGATTTACAAATATTTTCTCCTACTCTGTGTGTTGCCTTTTTATTCCATGTGTAGTGTGTCTGGATACATAACATTTTAAAAATTCTCATGAGATCAATTTGTCTGTTTTTCTTTTGTAACCTGTGCCCCTGGTGCCAAAGTCTTGCAAGTTCTGAATCTGGTGAGGGGGTAAATTAGGGTATACCACACTGTGCAGTTCTCTCTATGTGTGTGAGACTTTCTTCCAGTTTCACTCTCCTGTGCTCCCCGATACTGTTCTGCCCACCCTGGGTCATCACTATCTGGGGACAAGGTCTGTCTTCTTTCTGGATGATGAACACCGTGAGAGAAGGGCCTGGGTGTCTCTTACCACTGTGTCCTCAGCATCAACCAGCAAAATGTGACAAATTAGGTGAACCACATTCACTGTGTAAAGAAGGTCTCACATCAACTTAAAAGAAAATACAAATGTTATGTTTATCAGGTTTCTACTTTGGACCAGACTTAAGCTAACTGCATTTTGTTAATAGTAACAACACCAAATAAAATTTAACCAGGACAAGCCACAGTTACTTCCTTTCTCTAAATTCTCCACCTGTTTAGTCATATTCCCTCCACCCATGCCCCCTCTCCAGTCATACTCCTTCCACCTCTCCTCCATTTCCAATTCTTTATCCATTACTCTTTCCCATCCTCCTTAAGACATAGAGGATTTAAAAGCACAATAAGTCAACTCAATTTAACAAACTTATACAGAATATTACCCAGCAACAGCAGAACACACACTCTTATGTGTACACAGACATGTTACAGGGTAGAATACAAGTCTCTGTGGATTTAAAATTAAGATGTCATACAAAGTATCTTCTTTGACTACAAATGGGCTGAAGTTAGGAATAAATAACAAAAGGAAAGCTGTTTATCTCTTCATATGATAATGGACATTGGGTTTTTCCAGTATGGAATTACCATGATTAAAATTGCCATGAACTTTTGCGTACAAATCTTTGCATGGACATGTGTTTTTGTCTTCCTTGGGTGTTTACCCAAGGGGAAGAAAAATGACTTGTTGTGAGTGAAACTGAGCATCTTTCAAATCCCATTTTCTATCTTTTGTGATTGTCCATTCATTTTGCTAATTTTTTGTAATATTTTTAGTCTTATTTATTCTTAAAGTTCTTTGTCTATGGGGAACATTAGGCCTTTCTTTTATATATGCTACAAATATTGTTTCCCAGCTTGTAATTTAATTTTTCTTAAGGTGATTCTATGTAAAATTTTAAAATTTTTACGTAGTCAAATGTATTTGTCTTTACTCTAATTGCATTTGGATTTTGAATCACAATTAGAAGTCTACCCTCTATGCATGTTACAGAGAAATTCACCCATTTTTCTTCCAGTATTACTCTGGTTTCTCTTTTTATATTCAGATTCCGGATCCATTTAAAGTTTATTCTGTCTGTGGTGTGAAGAGGGTATTGAAATATCAAAAGCCCATTTTTTTTTTTTTTGGCCCCAGTGCTTTGAAAAATCAGCTTTATCATACATTATATGTCCACATATTGTTGCTGTTGTTGTTAAGTCACTCAGAATGTCTGATTCTTGTGGATGACTCCATGGACTGTAGCCTACCAGGTTCTCTGTCCATAGGATTTCTTAGGCAAGAATATTGGAATGGGTTGCCATTTCTTTTTCCAGGGGATCTTCCCCACACAGGGATCAAACCCTTGTCTTCTGCGTTGACAGGCAGATTCTTTACCACTGAGCCACCAAGGAAACCCACTTCTGTATATATTTGATATTATTCTGGATTTATCCAGAATAATAGTCTATTCCTTAGTATTAGTCTGGATTTTCCCATTCTATTCCTTTGGTTACCCTAATTCATGTACCAGCACCATGTTGTTTAAAGAATAGAGGCTTTTTTGTATGTTTAATTATCTGGCCAGACAAGTCCCTTCTCTTTCCCCCACCACAGCCCAGCTCCCTGTTCGGATTTTCTGATTATTATGTGTTTATTTTTCTACATGGACTTTAATATCAACCAGTCTAGCTCTAGGGGGGGAAATGTTTGTTAGTAATTTTACTGGGATCATGTTTAATTTATGAGTTAACATAGGGAAAACATACTTTGATGATGATTAGATATTATAACCATGAGCAAGAGATATCTTTCCTTTTGTTTTCTTAAGTTTTCTTCTGTTAAATAGGATATGTTTTAGGTAAGTATATTTAAAAATGGAACCAGAGATTACTTCCATGAGACATATTAAAAAACAAGAAGCCTATCTTTTTTTCTTTCCAATAAAGGAAAGAAGCAATTTTAAAATAGTAGTAAGACACTACTTGAGTAGCTTTAACTGTGTTCAGAAATTGTTAAGCATCTTGGTCTGCAGGATTCAGATTTCCTGGATGTCTCTTCCTTGGGTCTGCTCTGGGTCAATATGGAGGGCAACTGCTCCTCAATATGAATAATAAGCCTAATCACTTTAAGTCTTTTTCATTTTTTTAAGGAGACTTTGGGGAATTCCCTGGTGGTCCAGTGGTTAGGACTCTGTGGTTTCACTGGCAAAGGCAGTGAAAAGTTTAGTCCTGGGTTGGGGAACTGAGGTCCTACAAGGCACGTGTCATGGCAGATAGATAAATAGATAGACAGATGAATGAATCTTGAATCCCTTTAAGAATCTGAAAGCCATGGACTCCATGTCTCCCAAAATACATAAGCTCAAAACTTTTTCATGTGGGAGGAGAGGGCAGAGATTCCATGAAGCTGATTCTCAGATGCTAGTTTTGAACCCTGCACTAAGGATTATTGAAGGCAAAAAGAGAAGGAGGCAGCAGAGGATGCGACATGATTAGATAGCATCACCGTCTCGATGGGCAGGAATCTGAGCAAACTTCAGAAAGCAGTGGAGGACAGGAGCCTGGCAGGCTACAGTCCATGGCTTCACAAAGAGCTGGCCAGGACTTAGCAACTGAACAACAGCAACACTATGGGTTACATATTACAGGCTTCCAAACCCAGTGCTGCAGAGGCGATGTCTATCTGGGTTTGGACATTTTACCTTCTGATATTAATTTGTATTACTCATACTTTCCAGTTTCTTTTGAGGGATCTATCGTTTAACATAATTTGGATCTGAATAGATTTTAGTTTGGTGAAGCTCCACCAAGAAGACCACAGTGTTGTCCTTGTGAAAGTAAAAGAAGGAGACTTCTTCCCCTACTGGTGGTTAATCTAATTCCATACTAAGAATCTACACTTTAAATTCTAAAGGATTTTTACGTTGAGAATAAAGCGCTTGATGCTACACTCATACATATTCTGAGTGTTAAGGAAAATGGGGCTATGTCCAGGGAGCCCCATGTCTAGTTTTAATTTCTTTCAGGTTTGGAAAGCTCACTCTAGTGCTGACAGATCTAGCATTCCAAGGCCAGAAGGCAAATAACAGAATTGGTGCTGTGGCCAGCATCCTTCAGATTCTCACAGATACTAAACCCAAACGCTATAGTAAGGTCAAAAGTAAGACACCCCTACAATCCTGGGTTATGACGATCCTCTGAAGGCTAACCTGGGGACATTTCCTCTTGATATCACAGGATGCTACTGGGGAGATGAAGCTGGAGAGGGAGATATACAGGGACAGATGGTAAAAGGTCTTGCTTACCATCTGCTGCTTCTGCTGCTGCTAAGTCACTTTAGTCATGTCCGACTCTGTGTGACCCCATAGACGGCAGCCCACCAGGTTCCTGTGTCCCTGGGATCCTCCAGGCAAGAATACTGGAGTGGGTTGCCATTTCCTTCTCCAATGCATGAAAGTGAAAAGTGAAAGTGAAGTCGCTCAGTCGTGTCTGACTCTTCGCAACCCCATGGACTGCAGCCTACCAGGCTCCTCCGTCTGTGGGACTTTTCCAGGCAAGAGCACTGGAGTGGGTTACCATTTCCTTCTCCATCAGATAGTTTCAATTTTATTCTGAGACAAAGGGAATCACTTAAGGGGAATGAGATGATCAGACCTGCTTAGGGGATAATCACTCTGGCTATTAGAGAGTGAAACTGGGGTTAGAGAGGATATCTGAGGCAAGAAGACTAATCAGTCTTAGAGGAACATCAAGGGCCGTAAAAGACAGTGGCAGGCCAGAGGTAGGACTGGGAGGACTTGAAGGTCGCACTAGGAGGGACCATCCAGGATGGCTGCGTGCACTTAACAAGGATGTGGGAGTGTTGGGCCTTGGAGATTGCACTTTGAGTTCTATTTTCCCTAGCCAGATGATCTCCCTCAAAGACATTTTCCCATCTCGTGCCTCACTGCAAAAGGAATACAATATTCTTCAATCCTAAATGCTGTCTGTGTGAAGCTACAGACAAGAAAGAAGAGGAAAGAAGGAACAGAGATGCCAAAGATGCTAGTATAGTAAGATGGTCATCATATTGCAGTATTTAAATGTATCAGATCAGCACATTCTACACCTTAAGCTTATTCAATGTTATGTGCTAATTATATCTCAATAAAAAGTTAAACTAAACAAAACAGCATATGTTTTAATAGTTTGGAGGCCAACATTGTCTCTGTGTTCAGTGATTTCTGAGCCATTGGCTTAACCCACGTTCTCACTGATCCAAGGCTGGGGCATGTTGTGCTAACAGGACATTTGTGTGGTGTGCTTTTGCTTTCAAAATACTTCTATTTTCATTCTCCTCTTTACTCATCCAAGAATAACTTTCTTATTTTTTCCACTGGGTCAACTGGAAGTTTGTTTTGGACTAAATTAAAACCATTTTCCAAATGGTTTTGCCATGGTTCGAGTTTCCTGAAACACTACCACTTCTGCAGATTTGACCAACTTTATTTTACCTAGTCAGTAAAAACGTACACACAGAAAGTGCATGAAGTACATAATCTTAAGCATGTAGTTTCTTTTTAACATTTGTGCACATCTCAATAGCCACCATTGAGGTAAAACTATATAATATTTTCTGTACCCTATGAGATTGTTAACATTGTGCACTTTTCATTCTTTTCCTGGAAGGGTTAATCACTATTCTGACTTCTAAACACATCTTTTAGTTTTGCCTGTTCTTAAACTGTGTATGGTTTCCCAGGTGGCGCTAGTGGTAAAGAACCCACCTGCCAATGTAGGAGACATAAGAGATATGGGTTTGATCCCTGGGTCGGCAAGATCCCCTGGGGGAGGGCAAGGAAACCCATGCCAGTAGTCTCGCTTGGAGAATCGCATAGACAGAGGAGCCTGGTGGGCTACAGTCCATAGGGTTCCAAGAGTTAGATGTGATTGAGCACAAACTGTATATACATTGAATCACATGCTAGAACTTTTTTGTGTCTGGCATTTTTCATGCAATACTTCATCTGAGACTTCTCTACCTTGTGTTGGAGACTTTTAAAAAAATTGATTGGTAGTATTCCATTATATAAATTATCATAATTTATTTATGTTTGTGTGATGAGTATTTGTGTTGTTTCATCTTTTAGATATTATGAATAAAGCTGCTATGAATATAGTGTACAGATTAGAGGGCATATGCATTCATTTCTCTGGAGGATTAAAAAATGGAATTGTTGTATCCTAAAGCCAATGCATATTTAACTCTAATAGAAATGAACAAATGATTTTCCAAAGAGATTGCATTACTTTGCAGCTCCCACTGACAAAATATGAGATTTAATCTTTGAAAACAAAATCTTGGATATTGTCGGTGTTCTAAATCTTAGCCTTTCTGGGAAGGGAATAGTGGTCTCTTATTGGGGTTTTGTTTGTTTGTTTGTTTTTTAATTGGAATATAGTTGATTAATCAGGCTTCCCTGATAGCTCAGTTGGTAAAGAATCCGACTGCAATGCAGGAGACCCTGATTCAATTCCTGGGTTGGGAACATCCACTGGAGAAGGGAAAGGCTACCCGCTCCAGTATTCTGGCCTGGAGAATTGCATGGACTATATAGTCCATGGGGTTGCAAAGAGTCGGACATGACTGAGTGACTTTCACTCACTCACTTATAGTTGATTAACAACATTATGTTAGTTTCAGGGGTTACGTTAGTTTCAGGTATACAGCAAACTGATTCAATTATATGTGTGCAAGTATCTATTCTTTTCCCATTTAGATTTGTGCTATGCAGTAGCTCTGTGTTGTCTATTTTAAATTTAACAGTGCATACATGTCAATCACAAACTTCCAATCTATCTCTCCCCACCACACTGCTCCCCTGGTAATCTCATTGTGGTTTTAATCTGCATTTCTCTGGTGAGTCATATAAATTCCTGTTAAGTTTTATTTTTGTTTATCACCCAGTTAGATATCCTCATTTTTCAAGTTCCTATTCAAGTCTTTTGCCCAATATTTTTATTGAATTTGTTGCCTTTTTTTTCTTATTGCTTTATAGAAATCTTTTTTTCTTTAAAGGTAGTTCTGAACCCTTTGTCAGATGTATGTATTGCAAATATCTTCTATTTTGTGACTTGCAAGCAAATTTATTTATAAGCAAATGGAATTATGATATAATTAGAGCTATAATTTTAATCTTTTTAATTTTTTCTGGCCTTGAATCCCTTTGGAAATCTGCCTATGAGTCCTAAAAATAATAATTTTAAATGTATAAATTAAACTATATAACAATTAAAAGGAATCCAATAATCTTGAAATACAGAGCATTTCTTAATTACGGTGTTTACTCCATTGTTGGTGCATAACAAGATCTAGTGGTAGATCTAATGATTATCATAATTTCAAAGTAGTCATGGCTATAAATGATATCTTGAAATGTTTCAACTTTAATGGAATATGAAAATATCTATAATCTCTGTTGACAATTGTATGTTCTACCATTATATAGTTTGTTGCCTACCTTCATAATTGAAAGAAATACTAAATTTCAGTTAAATGTTAGCAAAAATTAGAATGTTCTTTTCTCATCAAGGTCACAAATGCAGTGAATTCTGAGGCACACACTCATTGTATCTCCCATATGAAGATTTCCTGTAATCAGGATACCCATGCTGATAGAATAGACTAGAAGAAGGGATAAGCTGGAGGCAGGGAGGCCATTTTAATAGTCCAGACCAGTTTAAATGGAGGCCATGGAAGTGGGGTCAAGGGCAGTGTCTAATACTGGGAAAGAGAATTTAGGTGTGTGTATCTTGGAAGTTGGTGGGGAGACGGCTGGGGAAGCAGGAGAGAAGTCTGTCTGGAGGAGGTCACTGAGGTACAGAGCTTGGTTAAGAGGGAAGCTGGCAGTCCAAGCCATACTAGCTCTTAGCTGGACTGCAGTAATAGCCTACTAACTGGCTGGTAGTATTTGTCCTTTCTCCCTACAGTCTAATGTCAAAAGAACAAAGTGGACTTTTGAAATAGAAGTAAGATTACAAAATGTCTCAGCTCAAAGCCCTGCAATGACCAAAGTCCTTACAATAGTCCTTAGGGCCTCACGTGATCTGAGTGTCCATTCTCTCTCTGAGTTTATCTCCTGCTGTCTCTCCTCCCTCTCCCTCCCCTATTCACTGTTTCAGACACAATTGCTCTTCTCAAACAAACAAGGCAATGTTTCTGCCTTGGGCATTTGGACTCTTTTTCAGTCAGGGACAGTCTTCCTTTAAGCAGCCTCATGCCAACACCCTTAACGCCTTCAAATCTTTGCTCAAAACTCAAGTTCTTTCTTCCTTGAAGTGAAGTGAAGTTGCTCAGTCGTGTCCTACTCTTTGCGACCCCATGGACTGTAACCCACCAGGCTCCTCTGTCCATGGGATTCTCCAGGCAAGAATACTGGGGTGGGTTGCCATTTCCTTCTTCAGGGAATCTTCCCGACCCATGGATTGAACCCGGGTCTCCCGCATTGCAGACAGACACTTTAACCTCTGAGCCACCAGGGAAGCCCTGTCTTCCTCAACCTCCTTCAAATCACACCAGTGAGGTCTACCATGATGACTGGATTTGAAATAGCAACTCTGTAACTAAGAAGGATCCTATGCGGCCTTTCTGGGACAGATTCCCTCCCCCATATCTCTGCCTTAGCTCCTCTCTGAAGTTCCCAGATGATAGTATATGACACATATTTCCCGAGTTTTTTCAGATGCTAAAAGCACTAACCCATTGAAGAAATGAATTACTTGTGATCATGAGAATTTATCCCCCAGACCTACTGGACTACATTGTACCTACTCAGGACTGATAATGTTGACCCCTATGACAACACCTTGTTATCTCACCATCAACCAATCAGAATTGTGCATGAGTTGATTACACTCCCTGGGACCAACCTCTCTCAACTTGCGTGTAAAAATGCTTTGCCGAAATCCTTTGGAGAGTTTGAGGGTTTTGAACATGAGCCACCAGTTCTCTTTGTCTGGCACCATTGCAATAAACGCTGCACATTCCTTCAGCATATGTCAGGAGGTAGGCTTTACTGCATGTGGGCGAGTGGACCCAAGTTTGGTTCAGTAACATTTCCTCAAATCCCACTTACTCGGATTCATTTTTTTCCTGCCTTTCACATATGGTATTCCTTCTTCAATTTCTTGTCTGTATTCTCTCACTAGAATGTAAGCTCCATGAGGACTAGAATCTTTGTTTTGGTACTGTGGTCTAAAATATCAAGAACAGTGGTTGGTATACAGCAGGTATTCAATAGATATTGTAAGAATGAATACAATATTCATTGTGGGGGTGGTGATGCAGCTCCAAAAAAGGAAAGGCAGGAAAGAAGAAGATGCTTTCAGGGAACAAAGAGAATATTATTGATTTAATACATTAAAGAAGGATCCATGGGTTGCCCAGGTGGATACCTGGTTGGTTTGGAGTTTGAGGGAAAGGTTTACTGGTACAGAATTTTAGATTTGAAAGTTGATTAGCATGTGGGAGATAGTTGAAGCCTGGGCTTGTTCAAAGAGTACCTGTTGCCTAATGACAGAAGGAAACTGAGAAATTTGAAGGAAAAGTAACTTTTAAAAAGTAGTTGGGGCGTTCACTGGTGGCACAGTTAGGAATTCGCCTGCTAATGCAGGGGACATGGCCTCTATCCCTGGTCCAGGAAGATTCCAGATGCTGCGGAACAACAAAGCCCATATGCTCCAGAGCCCAGGAGCCACGACTACTGAACTTGCTTGCCTAGAGCCTGTGTTCCCCAGCAAGAGAAGACACCACAACGAGAAGTCCTAGCACCACAATAAAGAGTGGCCCTCACTCGCCACAACTAGTGAAAGCCCAGGCAAAAAGCAACAAAGACCTAGTTCAGGCAAAAAAAAAAAAAAAAGGAATAGAGAATCTCTTCTTACCCACACTGTATCCAAATTTCTACATAAATAAAAGTTGTAAAAAAAATAAGAAAACTCATCAAAAAAGATGTGGTAGCAAAATAAAAACACTAGAAAGAGTGATCAGAAAACATAAAATAATTATTAAATTTAAAAGTGGAAAAGTACAGTAATCTAGGGAAATAGGCAGGGCAAAATATATTTCAAAATTAGATTTTAAACATGTAATGAAGTTTTCCAATTTTGTAAAACAGCGGGGTTCATGTCAAAATGTTTTGTTTTCTTTTTGTTTGTATTTTCTCTTTTCTAGCTGACACAAAAGTGCCAGATCACATTTCTGTGAATTTTTGACACTCAGAGGAGAAATGGTAATTATCTGCTTTAATTCTAAGTGATCTTGTATTAAAAATGTACTCAGTTGGAGGTGTAAGTGTAAAATGCAAAGAGATTGATGTGAAAAGTTGCAAAATTCTAGCTTGTATTTTTGAAGAAAATGCATCAAAATGCAAAAGAGTCACATTATATATTGCATTTAATTTAGAGAACTCACAGGGTCTTTGAACAAAAGAAAGTAGAACTAGGTATGAGAGAAAGAGAAGAAGAGAAATGATTTGAATAGCGTAGGCCCTTCTGCCATCCCCCTTGACTAATATCTTTTTCTGTGTAAGCATGAGAAGCAAGTCTTGAAGAGGTAATTCCATTGGTTGGTATTAGTTTTCACATGCTCTTAGTGTAAGCATTTCACTGTATTAAGTGCAATTTCAGTGTTTCATATAAACTTTTGTAATCAACTTGTCAAATTCCATTTAAAAACTTTGTAGAGATTTTGATTGAGGCTATATTTAATTTTTGATTGAGAAATCTTTGTATGTGTGTATTTGTTTTTTCATTTTCATGTATTCATGTATTTTCATTTTTATTTTACAGGTAATTTGTAACAATTATAGAAAAATCAGAAAACACATACTATAAACATAAAGAAGATAAGAATCACCTATATTGATTGAGAAATCTTATCTTTAAACACTGAGTCTTCCTATCAAGAACATGTTCTGCTTTTTCAGTAATTTAAATCTTTTTTGTCATTTTGTTTCATTGTTATTGTTTTCCCGTGTAAGTCTTCAACATTTTTACTAGGTTTATTTCTAAGTGATGCAATGGTTTTGTTGCTATAATGAATGGATCCCTTTCCTGTAACATTATCTAATAAGTTAGTGTTAGAAGCTATTAATTTTTCAAATGTTGATCACATATTGGTACTAAATTTCCTTGGTACTAAATTTGTTTGTTCTACTAGTTTAACCATTACCTCTGAAACAGTTTTGTTTCAACCTTTCCATTTACTTGTATCTATGTCTTTCTTCCCTGATTTAGTGTGTTGAGGAAAACCTCAAATACAATGATAAATAGTTATGGTAGAAGTAGGTTTTCTTATCTCGTTCTTTCAAGGGGATGCTTGCTTTGAATGTCTATTAGGATGATGCTTGCTCTAAGGTTGTGATAAATTCTCTATAAGGAAGTTTTCCCCCTCATTAGCTCTCTAAAGCATTTTAATAGAAATAGTATTCAATTTTACCAAGTTCCTTTTTCAACGTCAGATGATCATTTGGTTTCTGTGTCTTTAATCAGTATGTTGATTTGTATTAACAGAGTTCATGATGTTGAAGTGGTTCTGAATTTCTAGAATAAACTCTCTTGGTCTTAATGTGACAGTCCTTTAATATACTGCCATATTCTGTGCTAATACCATATTTGGGATGTTTGTTTCTATGTACATAAGTGGCATTAGTTTCTTGTAGGTTTTAGGGGGAAAACAGTACTTTCCATTTTGGTTTTTTATCAGGATTACGTTGGTCTCAGAATGAAATAGGAAGCTTTTTATTCTTTTCTTTGCCCTGGACTATTTATATAACAAAAGAATTACCTGTTCTTTAATCATTTGGTAGAATTCTCTCAAACTCTTCTGGGTCTGTTATCTTTTTTTTTTAAGAAGTAGAACTTTCACTAACTTTTCTATTTCTTAGATGATGACTAGGCTAGTCAGTTTCTCTACCTATTCTTGATTCCATATTATAAGCTTATATTTTCTGTAAGATTATCTACTTCATATTAATTTTATAATTAATTATATAAAATTACATAAATTTGTGCTAATTAAATTATCTTCTATAGATGTGGTTTTGTCATCTCTATTCCAACTTTGTGTTCTCTGCTTAGAGAGCTGCAGACCTTTAGATTGCAACCTATTGAATTGAAGACAACAAGAGATAATTTCCATAGTGTTACTATAGCAACCAGACTAAGTCTTACAGCAATTAGAAGTTCAAGGGCTTAGGGATTTGAGTATCTTGGAAGGGAAACATAAAAAAGTTTGAATGGTGAAATATAACTAAGAGCATTTCAACCCCTTGATGCTTCAAGTGAAATAGAGTCCAAAAAACTCTGAAGAGCTTAATGGTGATCCCCTCAACTCTCTACTCTCACTGGACCATCTTATCTGCACTGAGAAAGACATTCACTCTTAATTTTAGTCAGTCTAAGAAATACAGCATTAAAATTTTTTGCTTGACTATTGAGTTACCAGCAGGATGCATTAATGTCAATTCCTTGACATTTCAATTTCACCCAGTATCTGATTCCATCTTCTCCATTTTTCTTCAATCTAGTTTAATGAATCACCTGTATCTTTATTTTCAGCCTTGTTATCTTGGGCAATCCATGCCATTAGTTTTCAGTTTATCTTTAACTTAGGACAAAGAAAAATGTTCAGCCTTTCTACTTCAAGACTCACTTTGATTTATAGGTGACACATTACCACTGTTGCAAGATGCTGGCATATAAATATCATCACTTTATTCCCTTTGTTTGACTTCTACAAGTCTCATCTTATGCCTATATTTCTGGCTCTACTCAGGGGCCAGGTTCTAATTAATAGCTTGTAGTTTTGTTAATCCTGATTTCTGTTGTTTGCTCTGTTTCTAATATGGTAAATCTTAGAAAGCTCTGAACTAAAAGTAACCCAGATACAAATGTAGGGTATCCTTAAACTATTAACATAAGTATTAATCCTATACCTTTATCAATATATTTGGAAAACCATAAATATTTAACATAGAAGAAAAAAAATGTGGACCACAAGCTTCTGAGACATATTAAGTTTAGGTTTGTCCATATAGTACATGGATAAACCTCTGTCCATGGAATTCTCCAGACAAGAGTACTGGAGTGGATTGCCATTCCCTTCTCCAGGGGATCTTCCCGACCCAGGGATAGAACCCCGGGTCTCCTGCATTGCAGGCAGATTCTTTACCGTCTGAGCCACCAGAGTACATTTTAAGACCCAAACAGTCTACATATTCCAGTCTAGACCATAGCATCATACAGGCAGGGGTCACGTCAATCTGTTTACTGCCAAATTCCTAATGCTAGTACACGTCTGGCACATAGTAGTTAATCAGTACATATAGCTGACTGAATAATCAATTGATGTGTATAGGGACCCTAACATATCTTAACATTGTCACACATGATTAAAAATGACAATGTAAAATTATGTTAGATGCTTTCAAGTTTGAGGTATCAGAGATCTTCAGATCTTACATTTGTTATAGAGGTTTATTGGAAGGATTTATGGAGCCATAAAATGAAGACAAAAAAAAAGTCTCGCCAGGTATACAGCTGATTGACCATCATTTTGGACTGGTGGTACCTCTAGCAGTCATGCTTTTTCAGAATTGGGTATCTGTTGCCCTCTTTCCCATTGTTCATCATTCAGGAGGCCTCTATGTTTGCTCAGCTGCTACTAACTCTGCATGTCTGAGTGCGTCACTACCCTCCTACCAGCACCATCATAATTAATATGATTAGCCAATCACTAACCAATATAATGAGTCTAGTTCTCCAGCACTGAGCCACTTCGAAGGTCACTTGCCAACCTGTATAGGGTTGCCTTAGGTGAGGTAATGATCCTAGGTTCAGTCACCTGTGGTGAAGGGAGTAGGATCACATGGTAAAAGAGGGGTCACTAATGAGGCAGGTACCCTGAGGCACCTTGCATGACCTAGTACCACCTTTCTATTTAAAGCAATCACCAGGGCCTGTTCTATATCAACATCTAACAATCCAAACAGCCATACTGGTTTTATTTTATGTTCATGTTGCCACATCTTTACTGTATGGATTTCGTTTACTAGTCAAGCCATTAATACCCAATCATGTATCTTAGAATCATGATGGTGTATTCTGATTAATAGAAATGAACCATGATTTATTGAGAGAAAAATGTCATGTATGTAGCACACTGAAGAGAAATTCAATATATGGGAACTTATGAATAAGAGCTAGGGAGGGTTTTTTGGGGGGGGGGCTTTTCATACATGACACTCCTATAAATCAGAAAACATTTCTGAAGTACCTTGTTCTTGGAAAAACAATTTCCGTGAAATCTCTGCATGCTGGCTTTTGCTGGTATACTTCATGAAATTATGGAAAATGGTCTTTCTGGGATACAGCGCAAATGATGTTGAATTCCCCAAACATGGGCCCATAGTAAATCTATCAGCTATTCTCAGAATTATGCCACATTGACCTGGTATAAAGTAGTGATCTGAGTCAAAGCACTGGCGCTATGAATTTCCCAACTATGGGCTGTTTTCTGAATGAACAGTGAGTTCAGTTAGGCCCAGGCTACCACTGTCCATTTGTAAAAAGAGTTTCAAAACTGTGGCTTCTCATCAGGATGACATGATTGCTAAATCAAAAGAATATTTCTCAGTCCTTACCTTATTTAACGTCACAACAGCCAACATTTCTGAGTATCTTCTTCTATCTGATGATAGCTTCATTTGCTTCTATAGAGTAGCTGCCATTTGTACAGTGATGGTTTCTGAGTACTATACATCCAGATGAGACTCCATCCCCAAGTTTCAGGGCAGAAATTTCCTCTGCCTTCAAACTGTCGGTCTAGACAATTACAGGTCTTTCAAACAATATATCTTGCCTAAATACATTATACTCCTGTTTCCTACCCTTACCCTAGCCCTCAGAGGTTAATTTGATTTTTCTGTGTGTTTTCTATCTATAAGTATATGGTGGTCTACCAACTATTCTGAGTCAGGGTAGGATTGAATGGTAGGGGTGGGATTGCTGCCCTCTTTCTTTGCCTACAACCAATCACCACTCAGATTCTACCAGTTCTATCACCTAATGGTCTCTCCAGTCTGTCTCACCTACTCCATTCCCACTGCCATTGCCTTAGTTCAGGTGTGCATGTTCTTGGGGTTGGAGCACTATAATAGCTTTTTTTTGTCACCACCTTGATCTCCATCTTCCACTTTGTTGCTGAAACCATCTTTCTGAAACAATCTCATAACCAATTTATTAAAATCCTTTATAGTTTTCTGTAATCCACAAGATAAAACCTAAATTCATTGCTATGGCTGTATTGGTTTGCTAATGCCTCAATAATCTTGTGTCACAAACCACTCCAAACCTTAATGGCTTAAAACAATAATTCATATTCATGGATATATGGGTTGGCTGTGGTGGTTCTGCTCATCAAAACTGGGATGATCTGTGGATCACGCGAGGTGGCTAAAGTTCCTTCCACTTGATTCTTATCTTCCAGGGACCAACAGGTTAGCCTTGGTATCTGTTTTTCGTGGTAAAAACAGAGGCACAAGAGCACAAACAGCTAAGGCCTCTTAAGGTCTAACTCAGAACTATCATGTTATCCTCATTCTAATTGTCAAAGTCATGGGACTGAATCAGGATCTGGGAAATATATTTTGACCTGTTACTGGGAGAGACTGAAAGTTACAAGGGAAAAGCATGAATACAGAGAGGGATGAAGAACTGAGGCCAATGGGAAAAGAAGAGGGGGGCTGTCTAATGTACCAATCACTTGCACTTAACTTCCTTGAATCTGACTTTCTAATATGACATCTTGAACAAAACATTTTCTGTCATGCTTCAGTGACATGCTTGAATGACATGCTAGGAACAGCTTCTCCCATCTCCACCCCACCCCATGTTGTTTGTCTGATGAAAACCTCTTCATTCTCCAAAACATAGCTAATATGTTGTTTCTTGTTCCTAAGCAACCCCTTCTCCTAGAGAGGAGCAAATTTCCTTCTCTGTGCCACCTGTTTTCTTTATGCATGAATTTTTTTTCTCCTCTCAAATAAATTGCAATTACTTATTTACATTGCCACCTCCTTTTTTAGATTAATAAATCTTTTTGAGGTTAAGTATTTGCTTTTCTGTCTCTGTGTCTCTAGGGCCTAACAAAGTATTTGGCATGCAAAGTTCAATGAATGCTGAATGGAATTAAAATTACATTAGACAGAAATGACATTTTGGAAATAAGACCAATTACATTGAGTTGCAAGTACAGAATTTTGCCTGTGCAATTTGGAATAAGAAGGCAGCTAATATTCTGTTCTCTCTGAAGCATGGCAGTATGAAATTATTGAGATATACACAGCAGGCAAATAAAGGAATCACTTCTAGAATTCTTTTTATGCTGCACTGAGCTTTTGGGTTCTGATGGAAATAGCAAAAATTTGATTTTGAAAAATACTTTACAGATTGTTCTACCATGCTCTGTTACATATGAACAATTTAGTTTCAATTATGAGTTTTCCCATTTGTGAAAAGGAGTTTGAGATTTTCTGCATTGTTTTTGTATAGTCTTACAAACCTTTTTTCTTTTTATAGCATAATAACCTAAGATTGCTTCTTAAAAACTTTTGAAGAATTAGACTCTGCTCAAAATTTTTTTTCCTGAAATATCTGATCATGTACATTTTGAAACAAGAGGTCATTACTGTTGTTTATATCTATGTTCAAGTCAAATGGTATGGATTTTTTTTTAACAAGGAAAAGCACTATCACAGAATTCTCATTAGGATACGATGAACTGGCTTATTCTGATGAAAAGATTTAAAGGACCAGTAAGTTGATTTATAATAAACTTATACTAGCTCATGGAGAGTTTAATTGTGCATTGGAGTCCACCCATCACTGCTTCTGAAATAGCTCACACTATTTGGGGGCAAGGTAGTTTTCTGTGATCCTTTAACAGGCATAAACGGGAAAGTAATTTCTATGAAAACTCTACTGAATTTAAGGTGTGTGTTTGGAAGGGTCATTCACTACTGTGTCTACTGTATCAAAGGCATGCTCTCACCATTTTGTGGTGCGTCAAGTTTCATTAGGACGCATATAACTTTTTTATTTTTGGTTGCACCCTGCCAGCTTGCAGGATCTTAGTTCCCTGACCAGGGATTTAACTCGTGCCCTCAGCAGTGAAAGTGCTGAGTCCTAACCACTGAATCGCCATGGAATTCCCATAGGATGCATAGAACTTTTGATAGGATTAGAGTAAGCAGTAAGCTCCCTGAACCCTAACTTTGAACTGCTAGAAGGCATCACTTGGCTGGGGAGCATAGCTGATTTTTAAATGTCTTTTGCAGTATTGCTACTAAGCCACTAAGTCCTAGAGCAGTGTTGTCTAATAGAAGTATTATGTGAGTTACAGATGTAACTTCATATTTTTCAGTAGCCATATTTAAAAAAATGTTTTTAAAGAAACCAAATCTATCTAAAGTAGGGTAATTTCAACACAACATTTTTAGAGTATTAATATGTTTTGCATTCTTTTTTTCACACTAAATCTTGAAATCTGGTGTATATTTTAGGCTGACAGCACATTTCAATTTGAATGCTATATTTTCATTAGAAATAATTGATCTGAATTGGTCACACTCTCCCTGTCCTACTCCAGCTCTTTCCTTTTACACAACTACCCTGCCTGGTCCTGATTGGTCTAGCAAACTTCTGCTCCCATGCCCAAGTTCAGGCTTACTTCTTATAGCATCCCTCATCTCCTTCATCTGTTTTCTCACAACATTTGTATTTTTATTACAATAATCATCACATCACATTGTACTATGGCTTTTTAAAAATCTGTTGCATCCCAGTTGGAAGTGATCTCATTAAGAGCAGATAGTTATATTTATCTTTGTACCCTTGGTTCCTAGCAGGTGCTGAGCCTGAAAAAAAAGTTGATTGATTCATTTATGTGAAATGTGCAAGACAGGCAAATCCATACAGACAGGAAGCTGACTTGTGGGTACCAGGGACTTGGAGGAGGGAAGATAAAGAGTGCTAAACAGTGGGTACCAGGGGTTTTTTTAGGGTGTTGGAAATGTTCTGGAACTAGATAATGATGAGAGTTACACAACGCTGTGAATGAATGTTCTAAATGCCACTCACTAAACTGTGAACTTTAAAACGGTGCATTTTATGTTATGTGAATTTTGCTAGAATAAAAAAATATATTGGTTGGGAAAAAAGAGAAATAATAGATCAATGTTTACATTTTCTACAATTTGCAGTTGGAAAAAGTAGATTCATATACCAAAGCTGTTCCAAACAGACTTTTCTAATAATGGAATGAATAACTAGTCATTCAATTTAAATTAATTGGGATATTCAGTTTCTCAGTTTCACTAGTCACGTTACAAGCGCTCAACAGCCACATGTGACCAGTGGCCACTGTGTTGGCCAGAACAATTCTAGAGAAAAGTGATGGCCTCAGGTCTTCAGTAATTACTTAAGGATTTGTGCCCAGCTGCTGTCCATCAACACAAGATATAAAAAGGAATCAGAAGTCACAGTTCATCTCTACCTATAAAAAGATAAGAAGTATATAGTATGTGGTTTTATATCACAAATAAAACATGAGTTCAGAGAAAAGACAAATGGGTGTGCGTGAGTGTGAGCATTAGAAAGCATTGTGAGATAAGACTTTGGGCCCTGGAAGTGCACAAGGGTTTAGACAGGAATTGTTATTGTTGTTTAGTCACTAGAAGTCGTGTCCAAGTGTCCAACTCTTTTTCGACCTCATGGCCTGTAGCCCTCTAGGCTCCTTTGACCGTGGGATTGCCCAGGCAAGAATATTAGAGTGGGTTGCCATTTCCCTCTCCAGGCAATAATTGAACCCACATCTCCTGTATTGCAGGTGGCTTCTTTACTGCTGAGCCACCTGTGATGCCCAGAAAGAAGTTAGGAAGGGATATTATGTGGGGGAAATGGCAAAAGTTTGGTGGTGAAGATACAGTGTTTACGTGGAAAACCAAACTATATGGGACCAGTACTAGGTGGTGTTTAAAACTGAAGCCCCATAGTCACGCTCCTTCAGTGTGAATCCTGGCTCTGAGACTTCCTAATTAATTGACCATGATCATGTTATTTAACTTCCCTTTTCCTGTTTATTTGATCATAAAATAGAGCTAATAATACTTCATGGGGACTTTGTGAGGACTAATGAACTAATACCTATAAAGCATTCAGTGTAGTGCTTACTGCTTAAGTGCTCAAGATACATTAGCTGCTGTTATTAACTAAGTGTGACTATTTGCTCTTTGGAATTTACATAAAACAAGTTAGAGCCATTCTCTTTAGAACTTATATCTTACAGCATTGAGCTTATGTTTACATAAACCAATTTACATTCCAAATACGCAACCATTCTTAATGTTACTGAGTCTCAGTTTCCCCATTTGAAAATTTTGGAATAATTTAACCTACTTTGTAAAGTTGTAATGGAAATTAAATGAGCCCATTTAGGAAGCAGGCTTCTTCTACCTATCAACTACAGCCTTGGGAAACTTACTTACCTCAGAGCCCCAGTTTTCTAATCTAAATGATAATATCACCCTCTCAGGATCAAATGTATAATATATGTGAAGTGCTGAGCACAATTACTGTCACAAAAATGTGCAATTATTTTTAACTTTTGAAAAGATCTTAAGTCTTGATGGCTCAGAGACCTCTAGCAGCTCAGCAAACCTTCAGATTAAAGGTTTCCATGACTTCAAGTTTAGAGGCTTTCATATCTCTAAGAAGTACAGTCACTTCTGCAGGCAGGAACCAGAAAGAGTCATTTTTCACTTCCTTATACCTGTGGTTAAAGAAGGT
This sequence comes from Odocoileus virginianus, assembly GCF_023699985.2. NCBI lineage: Eukaryota > Metazoa > Chordata > Mammalia > Artiodactyla > Cervidae > Odocoileus > Odocoileus virginianus. The sequence continues at coordinate 46,193,229 of NC_069679.1, forward strand.
GGACAAACAGGAGTCTCAAAAAAGGACAAATCAGCCAACTCATTTAAAAGAAGGTGGAGAATTGTTTACATGACCAATACCTTAGCAATGACTCTGTGATCCTTCTCCCTTAGGAGGAAATGAACTGTAATAAATATGAGTGAACAACTGGAAATAATTTAGAAATGGAAAAAATAGCTTGCATTTCCTCTTGTTGCTTCAAGAACTAAAAGTACACAGTTTGATGTTCTTTTACTTACCTTAGAAGATTTATCTATACATTTTAATTAATTCTACTAGTCTTTATTTCTACATGTGGTGAAACAGTTCTACCAATCACCATATTTAAAACAGTCTATTTTCTTTTTTTTTCATTTATTTTTATTAGTTGGAGGCTAATTACTTTACAATATTGTAATGGTTTTTGCCATACATTTACATGAATCAGCCGTGGATTTATATGTGTTCCCCATCCTGATCCCCACTCCCACCTCCCTCCCCATCCCATCCCTCTGGGTCTTCCCAGTGCACCAGCCCTGAGCACTTGTCTCATGCATCCAACCTGGGCTGGTGATCTGTAAAACAGTCTATTTTCATGTGATGATTCTCAATCACTTATTCATGATCATGAAGTTGTTCTTTTGTGACACTAAAGAGATTTTCTTCACATTTTCAACTGATTTACTATAATTTTTATTCAACTGAAGATCCCCATGATTCCGTGACCATTCAGAACCTGAAAGGCTTAGAAAGCTTGCAGTATCAGCAGTGCAACTTACAGGCCAAGAAAAAATTATGGCAAGATTCTTTGTTGGGGGCTTCCCTGGTGGCTCAGCAGTAAAGAATCCACCTGTCAATGCAAGAGATGTGGGTTCAGTCTCAGGGTTGGGAAGATCCCCTGGAGAAGGAAATGGCAACCCACTCCAGTATTCTTGCCTGGGGAAATCCCAGGGACAGAGGAGCCTGGCGGGCTACCGTCCATTGGGTCACAAAAGAGTTGGACATGACTTAGCGACTAAACAATAAACTCTTCGCTGGAGTTCTATATTAGTTTCTTGGGCCACAGTAAATAAATACAACAAGATTAAATGACTTAAGACAACAGAAATTTATTCTCTCAGAGTTCTGAAGACAAAAAGGACAAAAGCAAGATACCTCCAGTCACATGCTCCCTCTGAAGACTTGTAGAAGAATCCTTCCTTGCCTCTTACTGGGTTCTGGTGGCTCGCAGCAATCTTCTGCATTCTTTGGCTTGCAGCTACTTCATTCCAATCTCTGTTGCCTGGTCACAGGGCCATCGTCCTTGAGTATCCCCTGTCTTCAAATAACTCTCACTTTATAAAGACACTTATAATTGGATTTAGGGCCCATCTCACTCCAGCATGACTTCATCTTAACTTGATTACATCTGCAAAGACCCTAATTCCAATTAAGGTCACATTCACAGGTATCAGGGATAGGACATCAACATATTATTTTGGAAGACACAACTCAACCCACAAGCTCCTACTATTATAAGACAACACCAAAAGTACAATGAAAACATATCCTTCATGTACAAAGTTTGTGCCACCCAATGATTTCCCAACTCTCTAGCTTTATCCCTAGGGAGTAAAATGCCAACTGGTATTACAAGTCCAGTTTGTGGGCACGTACAAGAAAACTTTATCGGTGAATACAAAAGTTAACATGTATTGAGGTCCTGCTCTGGGCCAGGTCCTTTACTTGGTGTTAGAGATACAAGAAGAAAAAGGTACCAGTCCCCACATTTGTGGAGCTCATTCTGTTAGCCTGGACTGGTTCCATGACCTTGGTAACAGTAACAGCCTTGCACTAATAAAGTGAGTAAACCAGTTATCCTCATCACTTTAGTCAGTAAAAGACTACTATTAAACACATAGTTTTATTATGCTGTGCCCATTTCAACAAAACCTATCAAAGTTGAAGGGATTATCTCCTTGCTGAAGATGAACTAGCTTTTTTGAAGTTAATTACTTTTTTGAAGTCTTTGCGATCCCATGGACTGTAGCCGGCCAGGCTCCTCCGTCCATGCGATTTTCCCGGCAAGAATACTGGAGTGGATTGCCATTTTTTTCTTCAGGGGATTTTCCCGACCTAGGGATCAAACCCTGGTCTTTACTGTCTGAGCCACCTCAGGGTCTGCCTGGAATGCAGGAGACCCAGTTTCAGTCCCTAGGTGGGGAAGATCCCCATGGGGTCGCAAAGAGTTGGACACAACTGAGTGAGTTCACTTTTTTTTTTTTTGCAACACTAAGGGGAAACAAAATGGAGAGCAAATCAGATAGAAAAGGGGGAAGGTTCCTGCCAGCTGTTTTGACTTGCTTCACACCCACCTTCACCCCTCACCAAGCAGGAAACAGAGATGTTTGTTTTGCTTGGGTGCTCCAAGGTGCAAACACACTTTATCACCAACACTTAAGAGTTGCCACAGTAGGTAGGTCATTATTTCCAGCCATTCTGCAAATGTTTTAAACAATTATAGAATTATTTTGGAATTACAAAGAGATTATTTACTGCCTGAGTCCAAATACCTCACTTTTATAGGTTAAGGGAGGCTGTAGAATGTGACTTGATCTAGACCATGCAACTGTAGTAATCAATACTGTAAGCTCCATGAGAGTAATGACCCTGTTTTTGGTGACTTTAGTGCTCTCAGAGACTAGCATATGCCTAACAGATAATGAGTGTTCTACAAAGGAGAGTTGAATGAGTGAAAAAATAATTTGAAAAATAAATTAATGAGTCAAAAATATATCTCTTTAAAAATGCTTTTTCCACTGCCATAATTATCTCCAATTTTTCAACAAATTTAAGATTCTCAATAAAAAGTTTCAAGGTAAAAAGATTCAAGTCTAACAAATGTTCAGACATCATCATTTATTCATGTGCTATAAAACTTAATTGTTTAAAAGATAATTCTTTTGTTTTCCAAATTATCCAATACTCTCAGCCTCCACTCCTTTTTTTCCTAGCTTTTATATCCCTTGCAAATTTGGCAGAGGAAGAGGAGCTGAATCACAGATCTTGCTGCCTGTTCACCCAGCAAGCCTTTACAATAGCTGTTATCTAGTCCCAGCTGTTGTGCTAAATTTAGGATTTTGGATTATCTGTAACTGTCCTTTCTGTCTCCCATTACCAAGGTTAACTGAGAATTAATGTTAGAACAAATAAAACTTCAGTTCATACAAGAAAATACATAATATAGTATTCAATAATATCTAAGTGAAATCCACTGGGAGTTAACATTTGTAGGTATTACATAGATTAACAAACTATTGCCATTTGTCAGAAGTTTCATCTTCAAGATGCCAGAACATTTCTCATGAAAATGCATGTTACCCTCCTGAATGCTCTGTCCTGTTTTGACTAGTTACAATCTTAGAGTTAAGGTTTTTAATTGCAGTTGCATACATAATTTTACTTTACATATGAAAATACCCAGAAAATATTATTTTTTTCAGAATAAAAACTATGTGCATTTGATAGATTTGAGGCAAAAAAAATGCAATCCCAATCATAATTTACAAAAACTTCTGATGTAGAAGTAAACAACCCTCACTGTAAAATTTTGGAAACCTCTGAAGGGTACAAAGACTAAAGGAAATCACCTTTAGACCCATTCTAGTACTTTCTTGTTGTGATTCTTTTTTTTTATGATAATTTAGTTTACTTCTGAATATTTTAAATATAATGAAAACAAAAATAACAGTTTTGTTTTCAAAACTCTCTTTAAAAAAAAACCTCTCGAGTTATCAACCATTAAAAGATAGGGGGTTGTAAAAAAAACAACACACACACGCAGTGGTTTATTGAATACTTAACAACATTTACACCTTCAATATTAATTCCACTTAATTTTAGAGGACAGAAGTGCACAAAACAAAGAGCTGTTGGAAACATCTTCAAAGTGGGAACCACATCAGATGGAACTGTGGCGCTAGACACTTACCCCCAACATACATGATGGTGGTGGTGTAGTTGCTGACACGAGTTGGACTCTTTTGCCAACTCTGTAGCCCTCCAGGCTCCTCTGTCCATGGGATTTCCCAGGCATGAATGCTGAAGTAGATTGCTATTTCCTTCTCATCCCATTGTGATTCTTGTATGCAAAATTGTTTCTTTTTTAAAAAGAGTTTTTATACTGAAACCAAGAGGACTGTAAATTTTGTTCTTCTCTTTCTATTTTAAGCTCACAACCCGATAGGTACTGTGTCTATAAACTGAGTAGCTAATAGCTTCAGTCCTTGCTAGGGTTGCTTTTTTTAATTACAGCAGATCCCTGTCATCTGTTTGTGTTGAAATGATGACACAACATCGCAACACGAAATGTCATCATGTCACATTGTTATAGCACAACAACAAAATTACACCTCCCCAACAATAACACGGTGTCAAAAGTGTCCTCCTGCCATGAGTCAGTGTTTCAGAGGTTATAAAAGTTATTTTTAGCACAGCAAGTGCCTCAGGAGCTTGGGTTCCGAAGCCTACTAAAATCCCTAGTGATGTGAAAGGAAAAAAAAAAAAAAAATCTAGGGTGAGGAGGGCTTCTTGTTAAACTCCCTAGTCCCTGAAGCGTATGGAGGCCCACTCTCTCGTCCCGGTCACAATTAGATCCAGCTTCCACTGTGCACTGCAAGCCACTCGGGGATGGGTCACAACTCTGCGCCAGCATCCCGTGTGGAGGAGGAGGAGACTATAATTATCCTCCACGTCTGGGGCAGGCCCTCGGATGACATCTCCCCGGTTACCCTGTGCTCTAATAGCGCAGCTCTGGTTCCTGGTCCCAGACGCGCTTCAGCCAGCTCGAAGGGCAGACAGGAGGCTAGCGCCGCCGATGCGCCTGGCGCCTCGCAGGCCTTCGGGGCTCCGCCAGCCCCTCGCAACCCGCCACACCTGCAAGGAAACCCAGGCCCCCAGGCTAGCGCCCCTGGGCGCGCCGGGCGTTGTCATAACAACCGGGAGCCAGCCGCAGAGGCCGCCGGGGAGGAAGTAACGAGCGGTCGGTTGGCTGTTGTTGGGACACGTGACCCGGGCAGTGTTTTGACAGGGCAAACGGCCGAGAAAGAACTGGGCGAGCGAGGGGGCCGGGGAGCTGGGGCGCCAGAGCTAGAGACAGCGGGCGGGCGAGGAGCTGGCAGAGGCGCTGGGCGAGCGGGCCGGCCGGGTCGACAAGCGGCCAAGGCCCGAGGGTCGCGGGGCTCGGGTGCGAGTAGGACAGAAAGAGGGGCTGAGCGTCGGGAGCGGAGCGAGGCGGCGCCCAAGGCGGGGGTGGATGGCCAACAGGGGCGCCGGGGAGCCGCGTCGGGCTTGTAGTCTCGGGCCCCCATGGTCCCCTAGCGCAGCCTCGGGGGCCGCTGCGCGCCACACTCTGCTTTCGCCGGCCCTGCGCCTCTCGGAGCCTCACGCCTGAGGTGGGAGTGTGATGTGAGCCGCTGGGCGAACGGCGGAGAGAAGTGCCAGGAGGAGGAGGTATTGGGACGCGAGGCGAGAGTTAGTCAGCAGAGGTCGGCCGAGGGAGCCATGAAAACAGCTCTCCGGCTGGGAGAGGGGCCGGCGCGGCGCTCCGGACGGCGGGACTGAAGGAAATTCGGGGCCGCGGCGGGACGGAAGGGGCCCTCACCGGCAGGCTGCACCGAGCAGGGGCGATCGCCCGCCTGTAAACACCTTTCCGGGACGACCCTCAGGCCCGGCCTCTCAGGGCCAGGGGTGTTGCAGGGGCGACCCGGGACAGCACAGTATAGTTCTTTTGGGACTGGGGGCTGGGCACGAGGAGATGTCTCGCGTTTCTTTCTGATCCTCTCATTGTGTAAACTTGGCCGCGGTTGAGGCAGGAAGACTAGCCAGAGGGTAATTACACAGGTGAGGCCCGGCGGGGCGGGCAGAGCTGTCGGCGAGGCGTTTGGGGTCTTGAAGAGTTTCCTGCGCCCAAGTCATCAGGTCCGAGCATTTGTATGCCAGTCGCTGCGGAGGTGCCACTGTTCCCAGAGGCGTTTTTTTACAAAGGGGTTAGTTAGCTTGAGTTGCTTGATTTTTTTCCCCCCTGCCTGTACATTCAAGTTATAAATAGATCTTCCTTTTGGTTTGGAGACGCTGTGTCAAAGAAGGACACTTTGGCCTGGAGAGCACAGGGGCGGGGAAGAAGGGTGCTTGGTCCGGAGTCGATGGGGGAGGCGGTGTAGAGTTTTGCTTTTTTCAGACCTGAGGATGGTGCTGTCACCGCTCTTAGCGCCAGGAAGAGGCCTGTTAGCAATAGTTTTCTTGCAAGATCGAGTGTTAGGGCAGGACCAGATTAATTTTATTTTGACCTCTTTTTAGCGTTTTGAAAACGAAGCAGTAGCTGCAAAATCAGCGGCGAGCCTGTTGAAGAGAACCCACACGTGTATTTCACAGCACCTTGGGTGGATATCAGCGTGAAAATGAAGCCAGACCGAGGTACATAATTTAAGTAGGATTTTTTTTCTTGTGCCCCATTTTAGAAAGGTTAACCTAATTCTGCGGCAGGATCAACTGAATTACATATGATTATTTCTGTTAGAGATTTCCAGCTGGTAAGGTAGAGAAGGGCACAGGGAAGGGTTAGAAACTAAATGGGAGAAGACATTCTTCAAAAGTGCCTTCAGAATGTTAGTTTCAAGAGATACTTAAAGTGAAATTTTCAATAACAGTATTTTTATCTGGTGCCAAATTTGATATCATTTTTAGGTAAAGTCAATCTAACTTCAGTTTTTTAAAAGTTTACAAGTTTCCTCAATTTGAGAATTTGAACTTGATAAACCGAGAAAATTTAAGATTGAGTTAACAGATATTATTTGTCATTGCTGATTTTTGTGCTTTAAGCAGACTCTCAAAGTTTGAACAAATCCCTGGAGTACTTTGCAGTATATCAGTATATGGACAGGGCTACTGAAATCCCTATAATAAGTACTGTAAATGTGCCATTTTCTTTCTAAACCTGTATTTTCAGGACTTCTGGGAATAATGTATACACTGTGTTTTTCAAGCACTTCAAAGGAATTGAAAAACCCATTTATTAGTCTGCTTTTGATTCATAGCAAGGACCAACTTTAGAAGATTTTAATATAGTGGTAGTTAGGAGTTACAGTAATGTGGGAATTTGGTTCTAAGGAATATTATAAGAGGATTAATGTATTTGGTAGGAAGTTGGGCTAGGTGACAGAGTCCCTTCCCAATTTGAGACTTTGGATTGGACATGTTAATTTATCCTTATGAATTAGATGCTCATTTAAAAAAAGATATAGGAAATTCCCTGGTGATCCAGTGGTTAGGATTATGTGCTTGCACTGTAGGAGGCACAGGTTTGATCCTTGGTAGGGAACTAAAATCCCACAGGCAGCACAGTGTGGCAGTAAATAAGTAAATAAATAAGACAGAAAAAAAAAAAGACATGTTAATTTTAAAAAATAAAATAATTTGAAAAGATATGTGTTAAACTGGTTATTTTTTCCATATATTATTTTCAAAGTGGATTAGCAAGTCAAATTCTCTTTCCTATTCAGATATGTCTCTGGTGATATTGTCTTAAAACGCACTAGAAAGAAGTGGAGAAAGCCATACTTAATTTACAGGTTTAAATTAGTTTTTAAGTGTTTGGTTGATTCTTAAAATCAGCTTTGTATGTTTTAACTATTAGCAACTACATTGCTACTAATCAGGTTGCTTATGTAGATTGCCAAGTTTAGAATTTTAGATTACATCAGTGACTTTGGAAAGCTGGCACCAAGGTCAGTAATTGCATCTGAAAATAAACAAATAAAATCAAAGTCATTGTTTAAAAGTTACTTTAAATACTTACACAAATCTCTATTTTAGCCAAAACTAGTACTAAGCCTGATAAACTGTTATCTATTAATGTAGATTACTAAAAAAAAGTAAATACATTTATGCATCAAGATTCCTAAAGAAGTGACTTTTTTTCTCATAAAAATTGTAGATTTCTTTAGCATTATGATGTAAAAATGAGGGAATCGAAAATTTGGTACTGTGACTATATTTTATGAGTCTTTAGGCCCGTGGCTTTCTTTTGACCATGACCTAGAGTAAGCAGTATCTTTTACTTTGCAAATAGTACAGAAATACTGAAATAAACTTTTCAGAAAACATACTTACTATGTGCATTGTGGTCTTGTATTTTTCTCTTCTATTTCTATTTTTAAAAATTACTTGCATAACCCGTTGAATTGATTTCTTGATCTGTGTTTGGCAAGGGACAATTATGGGAGAGCTAGACAACAGTAATACTTCACTTTTTCTACATTGGTGTCTAAGAAATTAGCCTGTATGAGTTTGTTTTCTGGATGACTGAAACTTCACTCTTTAAATGCCAAAATATTTTCTGTTGTACTCATAATATGTGGACAAAGACTTTTTTTGCCTCTAACTTAAACCCCTTCAGCCTGTTTTCTTTAAGATCTGATTTTTGAATTCCCATACTGTCAATAGTCTTTGTTGTCAGTATGCTTATTCTTGCTTTTAACATCTGTGGTAAAAAACTAGATAACCATACCTAGCACTGAGTTCTCTAAAAAATGAGAGTAAATAGGGGAACCTTCAAATATTCATTCAGAAGCTGAGACTATATATGATTTCTAGTGTAGAAAGATGGAAATATTTGCTGAGTGGGATACAGCTGTGCATCAGAGTTTCTAAATAAGTACAAAAAGAGCCTCTTATCCGACACAGTTGCTTGTGGTAGTTGATTGGATAATCTAAAAAGTTAAAGTGAGGAATCAGAAAAAAATAATTATTTTGCCTGTCTTTTGATGTAGGCTAAAGGTCCTTCTTTAGAAGTGAGAGTGGCAGGGAATGGAGCCTGTTTAATCAGAGTTAGATGTGATCTTTCTTATGTAAAGCACACCAAAAATGTAAGCCTAAAGATTTCTACTTTTGATTTCTTTAAAGTGGAATAAGACTTTGTAAACAAATCCAAGGGTGCAATATTTTACATTTAAAAAATGTAAACTTCTTTTTTAATGTTTAGCGCAATTTTATAGATGTCTGTGTATACCAAGAATTATAAAGATATTTGTGTAGTCAACAGGAGTGTGTCTTGGGGAAAGAGGGAATATATATTCATCAAAATATTCTATTTCCAAAGCAGTCAACATAGTTTTCACAGAAATAACCTTTTGTTTGCATTCAAGTAAGTTCATTACTATAGAGTGGCATAAGCAGGTTTGGGAATAAACACCAGATATTAGCTATTAGTTAAGCACACAACTCAACTAGCAGGAGTAGAAGTGTGCAGGAAACTGGAAGTAATTTACTAGCTTTTAGTATCTATCAGTTTACTTTATGGAGGAAATGGAAAGCACTGGACAATATGGCTAGTTGATTAAGTGAAAATTAAGAGACTTTCTACTGTACTTTCAGGTAATTAAGATGTTACTGTACAATGGCAATGTTTTACAATAAATAGAATTTTATTATAGTCTGAGGTAAATCTTTGTTTCTCTTTTTTCTTTTTTTAAGATTTTTAAGCAGTTATATAACATTACTTGCACAATGCTGCCAGAGATGAGTCTTTGATGTTATCATTGGCACAGGTTTTGGAATCAGACTTCTATTTGTATCCTTGTTCCATTACTTGCTAGCTCTGTAATATTCATTTAATTACTTAATTTCTGAGAGTTTCAGGTTCCTTGTCTGTAAAACAGGGATAATTCCAACTTCTCATAGTTGCTAGAAAGAAATATGACACTGATTGACACAGTAGTTTTTAAATAAATGATAATTATGTTAAACAAGATATTACAGATGCTTATATGTTCAGTTATAAAATATGTTCAAAAAAGGTAAGGAATTAGTCAAATGTGCAGTAACCTAGTAGTACCTTGTTTTGTTTTATATTCATAGCCTGAAACCTGGTAAGGCTCAAGCAGATTTAATAGGCTTTTAATGTATAGGTATCTGAGAATATATAAAAGCTACAAAAGGATGGTTGATATATGTGGAATTTATTTCTCTGTCTTTTGTTACTACAAGTATATATATGTTAATTTCTATGTGTAGAGGGTGGCATGGGCGGACCAAGTTTCCTAGGAATACCTGTTTAAATGGTGTTAAATTCTAACTAGAGCTGGGCAAAGTTGGAGAGGTTAAACAATGTTATTTCACCTTGTACTCAAGGATGTGAAGTGTGGATCTGATCTTAGTTAGATATTGAATGCTCAGTGTTTCAAGATGTCTAAAGTATGGTTTTTGCACAGATGTAATTAAAGCACTTTACATTTTTAACATTTAATATTTATGTTATAAATGTGTGGTATTTATAATTTTGTATATTTTGAATTCATGGTTTTTTTTTTCTATGAAAATGTATTTCAAAGTAATATAAGCTTATGTTTTGATTTCAAAGTCCCAAAGGTTTCAGAATTCCTAAGTTCATGGTATTGTGTAACAATTTAAGTAGAATCAAAATCTTTTTAATTTAAAAGATAAATGTCAGTTTTGCTGTGTTTTATGTTTTGTTGGTCTTCTCTGGTGGCTCAGTGGTGAACAATCCACCTGCAAGGCAGGAGCTGCCAGAGATGCGGGTTTGATCCCTGGGTGGGGAAGATCCCCTGGAGGAGGGAATGGCAACCCACTCCAGTATTCTTGCCTGGAGAATCCCATGGACAGGGGAGCCTGGCAAGCCGCAGTCCATAGGATCGCAAAGAGTTGGACATGACTGAAGTGACTTAGTATGCATGTACTCTTGCTTTGGTTAGAGTTTCTTCATCAGACATTTCCAAGAAAGTTGTCTGAACTTATCAACTGTTATGAAAGATTAAGGCCTGTAATATCTAGGAAAGCACTAATAATTTAAACATACTGTGTTTCAATTCATATGAGTCATTCATTTGTGAGTATTAAGTGAAAACTATTAATGCAAAACCTGTTGCACAAATAAAATACCAAGCAATTTTTTTTTTTTGAGGTTTAAACTGAGAGCAATGCTTAATTTCCCCCCCCCCCCCCGTGGATTGAATATTTGTATGCCCATAAAATCCACAGATTGAAATCCTTAGCTCCAGAATGATGGTAGTAGGAGGTAGGGACCTTTGGTAGATGATTAGGTCATAAGGGTGAAGACTTCATGAATGGCATTAGTACCCTCATAAGAGACCCAGGAAAGTACCCTCACCACTTCCACCATTTTAGGTTATAATGAAAGACAAATACCTAATGAGAAAGCTGATCCTCACCAGGTACCCATATCTGCTAGTGCCTTGATCTTTGACTTTCCAGCCTCTGTAACTGTGAGAAATAAATTTCTGCTGTTTATAAGTGACCTAGTTATGGTATTTTGTTATTGCACACTAAATGGCCTGAGACACCCCCTTTTTTATTATATTACAAATTTAGGCTTTAGCTTTAGTATTGCAGTGGCTTATGAACTTACCTAGAGTATAATGCAAATCATTTTAATCTCAAACATTTCTTCCTGGGCAACTGAAATGGGGAAAGAAACGGTAAGGACTAGAAAAAAATAGCATGGGAGGTAGATGAGTTTCTAACTTGCTAATAGTTCATTGTTAGCCAATGTAAATCAAGCAACAAAAATGACAGAGGACAAGAAGTGTTGACTAGATTAAATAGAACAGCCTTTTGCTAAATTCCCTCAGTGGAGGTAGTGGTGGTACTATTGCTAGTAACAGCTAACTCTTCTACATACTGTGCGCCAGGCACTGATCCAAGTAGTTTATATAACTCGTTTAAACATCACAGTTGTTCAAGGAACTAGATGCTGTTGTTAATCTTCATTTCATAATTGAAATAGTCACAGTAATTTTTCCAGCTAACAAGAGGGCTAGCCCAGATTCAAAGTAAGCTTGGGTTGTTGTTCAGTCTTTAGTTGTGTCTGACTTTTCGACCCCATAAACGGCAGCATGCCAGGCTTCCCTGTCCTTCACTATATCCCTGAGTTTGCTCAAACTCAGGTCCATTGAATCCGTGATACCATCCAACCATCTTACCCTCTGTCATCCCCTTCTCCTGCCTTCAATCTTTCCCAGCATCAGGGTCTTTTCCAAAGAGAAAGCTCTTCCCATCAGGTAGCCGAAGTATTGGAGCTTCAGCTTCAGCTTCAGCATCAGTCCTTACAATGAATATTCAGGGTTGATTTCCTTTAGGATTGACTGGTTTGATCTCCTTGCAGTCCAAGGGACTTGTCTCAAGAGTCTTCTCCAAGCGCCACAGTCGAAACCATCAATTCTTGGCTCTCGGCCTCCTTTATGATCCAACTATTACATCTATACATGACTACCGGGAAAACCATAGCTTTGACTAGATGGACCTTTGTTGGCAAAGTAATGTCTCTGCTTTTTAATATGCTGTCTAGGTTGGTCATAACTTTTCTTCAAAGGAACAAGCATCTTTTAATTTCACGGCTGCAGTCACTGTCTCTAGTGATTTTGGAGCCCAAGAAAATAAAGTCTGTCACTGTTTCCATCTTTTTCCTCTTCTATTTGCCATGAAGTGATGGGGCCAGATGCCATGATCTTCATTTTTTGAATGTTGAGTTTTAAGCCAGCTTTTTCACTCTCCTCTTTCACCTTCATCAAGAGGCTCTTTAGTTCCTCTTTGGTTTCTGCCATTAGAGTGGTGTCATCTGCGTATCTGAGGTTATTGGTATTGACAAAACGTGGTCCACTGGAGAAGGGAATGGCAAACGACTTCAGCATTCTTGCCTTGAGAACCCCACGAACAGTATGAAAAGGCAAGCTTGGGTATATGCTGTAAACCCTCTGATTGGTAGGAGTATGTTATATTAAAATATTATAAGTTATTGGGGCCAAATTTGTTTAAAAACAGGCCCAAGGGAAATAAAAAACAGATTTGCTAATTATTGTGATCTTTGAAAACTATATATCTTATTTGTGCCTTACCTTTTTCATCTTTACAATGGAGGAAGTAATAATACCTTGCCTTTAGAGTTATTTGAGTAAATAAGTTAGTATATATAATGTGCTTAGAACTATGGCTGGGACATAGTAAATATTCATGTGTGAATGGCTTTTCCTACAATTGGACATATTCTAATTCAGTTATTTAGGGAAGGCTGGGGAGGACAAAAGAAGGGGCTAATTCAGCTGTGCGTGTTTTATATGCTCACTGTGATCTCAAGTCCAAAAATGACTACTGTTGGCCTTTCATCCACTTACTCTGATGGGTCTTGATGCATCAGTATCTGTCAGATGATTGCTGGCTTGATACAACTTCTGAGACTCAATACGAAAGGGATTAATATAGAGGTTCCTTATGTTTTTGCCTGTCATCCTGTAAGAAAGATATGATTCAGTGGATAGAACACTGTCATTTCTTTAAAGGATGAGAAGAAAAGATAATTGGAAGGCAGAATTGAGAAGCTAATATGTACACAGGGAGAGTAACTCAAAAGCTGATTTCCTTTTCAAAAAGTGAAGAAACCTGTGGGGTCTGAACATTCCACACTGTGAACAAGTATAGGAAAAAAATTAGTTGTTAAATAAGGAATATTTACATACATTTATTCTTTTGTCCTCAACTTTGCATCTAATTACAGTAGTATCTTCCACTCAATTAAGGCTGAGGGTTTTAAAAACTGAGGGAATGTTTAACTTAGAAATTCCAACTGAATACTGACTTTTTTTTAAATGAGAAAGCAAAATCACAGTACCAGGAAACAGTATTTCTTTCTCAGTAGGTAAACCAAAGTCAATTTGTCAATAGTTAATTCTGTCTTTCCTCAAATGGTTGAAAAAATCTGACATTGATTATGTCAGACTTTCTTATTAAAATGAAACAAAATCAACTGGGTGAAAATGCCAGTAGCTACTCAAAATATTAGACATTAAACCATGTGTAATACCAAAAACAGACCCAGCAATAACGTGAGTTGAGATTTCATATATATTCCTTTTCATATAAAAGAAACTCATTCAGTAAAATTATAACAAGGCTTTTTGAATGTCTTACCTTTGTTCAACTTGCCCGGTCCCACTGGCCACCTTTTAGGTTTTTCAGTGACTGTTCACAGCCTTGTGTCCGTTATTTCTTCTGCCTGAAAAACCTTCTCCCCAGTCATCACGTGAGTAGCTCCTTGTCATTCTCCTGATCTTGGTTTAAATATCATTTTTCAGAGAGATATTCTCTGACTACGCTATCTAAAGTGCTCAATTAAAGTTAGCAGCTAAAAATAAAATAAAGTTAGCAGCTATTATTATTTATTAAATTAGGGTCCTTGTTCTGTATCTCTGCAGTCGCTTTCGTACCACTTACCATATTATGTGATTTTTTTTCTTTGTTTATTGTCTGTCTCCACAGCTAGATTTTAAGTTCCATGAGGACAGGAACCTTGTCTCTTCTTCACAACTGGATTTCCATCACCTAGCTGATGGTCTTACACATGGTGGGTGTGTAGGAGGTGCTTAAAGAAATGAATCACTAGTTTATCTCAATATTTGTGAAGCAAATAGGAGTAGAAGCAGATGACTAGAAATTGATTGTTTTACTGTCACCAACTGAAATTCTCTCACTTTAGGGATTTGCTTGCATTGTTGACAGGCTATTATCACAACATTATACCTAATTAAAGAAAAGATTTAAAATATATTTGCCCGTAACTTAAAATAAGATGATATTTTAAAATTGATTAAATCTAAGTTGAAATAAAATTCTGTAAAATAACTAAGGTGTAGGCAAAAGCTGTTTGGTATAGGTGGTTCTAAGTTTATATACATTTACTTAACAAATAATCCACACAGAAGCATTTGCTGGTAGCTCTCTGCTCTCCAACCGCCATACTGAATTTGTTCCTGTTGCTATTTCTTTGAAAGAGATTAAATTGATTGGATAACTTCAGATTTAGAACACAAGTGGGCTTCCCTTATAGCTCAGTCGGTAAAGAATCTGCCTGCATTGTAGGAGACCCAGGTTTGATTCCTGGGTTGGGAAGATCCTCTGGAGAAGGAAATGGCAACCCACTCCAGTATCCTTGCCTGGAAAATCTCATGGACAGAGGAGCCTGGTGGGCTGCAGTCCATGGGGTCACAGAGTCGGGCACGCTGAGAGACTAACACAACACGACAACAGGATAAAGACTCAGGATTTAGAGTGTAGATTTGGGGCCTGTTCTGTCACTTACAGGTTCTATGGCTTGGATCAATTTCCAAACCTGTTTTCCCATCTGTAAAATGTACTAGGCTCAAAATGTTGCTTCTGACCTTCAGGTAAGATAATGTGTCAAAGAACTTTATAAGGTGTGAAATGCTATATATACTAACTGGTTTGCTGTGTAGACAGGGTGATCTGTACTCATGAGCAAAGAGCTAGGTGCTCTCAGGTGTATCTTAGGGGAGGTCATTCTGTCTAAAAATACCCATTTATGCAGTACCTGGTTTTTACAGTTTTTAAAGTTTCCTGTTGTTATCCTGATTGAAATTACACCAACAGGAGAACCATTTAGATTAATAAATGTATATTTAATTATATATTTTTGAAGAATATTGAAATGATGTCTATCTTTTGTTATAAAATTGGCTCAAATGTGTCCTTTTTAGCAGCATAGAGTTAAGACCCTAAGGCTTTAGGGTCAAGCTTAGATAGAAATTCTGAATCTAGCACTTATCAGCCAAATGACCTTGAGCAAATTACATAACCTGTCAGAACTTCAGTTCTTTTTGTTCAAATACCGTTAACTTTAAGGATTGTGGGAAAGATGAACTAAGAACCCATGGTTCAGCAACTACATGTGCCTGGCATGGGATAGGGATTGATTAGTGTTTCATCTCAAAGAATGAGCAACTTGGATCAGCTGTACTGAGGAAATGAATGTTTCAGTGCTCTGTTGTGAAAGCTAATCATAAAAGGCATAAGAGCTCAACAAATCTTTATTGTTTGTCACTCTGAACCTTGCATTCTGGAGTATACAACTAGAGGAACTCAGAACCAGTATGGAACTACACATCTGTAATGTGCATGCAAGGGGAGAGGGAAAGTAGGTAAGTGGAGCACACCAACTATTTCTGGGTGATCATACACCATTGTGAGCATTTAGAGCAGCATTAAGGCAGAGAATTTGGGATGGGGGTGGACACTAGAAGGAGGTTGATGAAAATTATTAGAATGGTCAGATGGTGCCCCAAATTACTTTTTTCTTTATTTTGGAACATTAGCTAGGATTGATTCAGTGTTTGGACCATGGCCCTTTTGTTTCTGTGAGTAAGAATCTATAGACTTGTTCCTGATGCTGCAAGAAATGGCCTAATATTATAGGTTAAGAAGCTTTTGGTAGGCTAGCCTGGGAATCTAATCATAACTTATTATTTCTAATTATTTATTATGTACTATTACTTATAAATAATATTTATTCAAAGTATGACCATTATTTGGACTTTAAAACTTATTCTTTTTGAGAGTGCAACTCATTTATAGTTAGGAATTGACATTTTAAATTAATATGAAGTTTCCATTTTTTGTTTTCCTACTTATTAAGCTTATATATTCTGAATGGAATTAAAATTTTATAATAGCTGAAATCAGGCTATTTATAAAACTTTATCCTGACAGTAGAGAATTCTTGTACATTTTTAAAACCAAATTAGCCATTTTCTTTTGTGAAGAAATATCATGGTTTTGTGAAAAGAAGTGATCCAGTGGGTCACTTCTACTTAAATTCATGATAGTAAGAGAATGTGTAACTTCAGCACTCAATATTGGCGATTTTGATCTGTTTTTTGCGGGGGCTGCACTAGCTTCCAGGATCTTATCTCTGGACCAAGGATCAAACCTCGGCCCTTGACAGTGAAAATGTAAAGTTCTAACCACTAGACTGTCAGAGAATTCCCAAGATTTTGACCTTAAACATAGCTTGAGGTTAAAGCTCTATATCATATTTGGTATACTTCACAAAAATTTTGACATACAAAAAAATTTTTGATGTACAAATTTTTTGATATATGAGAGAATTAGCCATAGGATTTCTTTAAACTTCCATACATTGCATGCTGTATTTCATACCCACAAAAAAAGTTAGAATCATAATTTTCATAGATTATGAACATCTTACCACTTTTGTTTTATCTCTCTTGAGTGGTAGGTCAGTAGATAGGTAGTAGTTAGACAGACAGACATAAGGGCTTTTTTGTTTTTTTGTTTTTATAAATTCAGAGTAAATGGTGGACGTCATGACACTTCAACCCTGTGTACTTCTATGGAACTGGCTAGTAGCAGCATGTGACAGCTGATTGTATACATTTCTTCTCAACTCTGTCAAGTTGGTTGCTTGCTATCAGCAAAGGTACCAGTATTTTACACCATGGAAATTGGCAGTGCTACAGACTAGGACTTTTTTTTCCCTTTGCAGAGCCAGTTGTTAAACATTTATCATCATACTACTGTGTGTATCTCCTGAAAATAAGCATTCTTGTGAGGAGATATATGTATAATTATGGCTGATTCAAGTTGTTTTATGTCAGAAACCAACACAACATTGTAAAGCAGTTTTCCTCCAATTAAAAAATAAAAAAAAATTCTCCTATGTACCTGTAATACAGTTATCATATCCAAGAAGTCTATTAGCACAATGGTAATATCTAATTTACTGTTTATATTCATATTTCTCTAGTAGTCCCAGTAATACTGCCTTTTAAGGAAGTAAGTTGCTTTCTGTTACAAAAAAGGAGTTAAACCCTGGTGTTGGACATTTAGAAAGCTTTTGGAGAATACCATAAGAATATATAAAGGTACAAGTGAGTACAAGTACTGGCTTTTGGAAAAAAAAAATAGGTCATGTAAATAGGACAGTTAATTAGGATTTTAGGGTATTTTTCCTTATTTTGTTTAACTTTTTTGAAAAAAAAAGTTACTTAGACTAAGTGGATTTAAGAGGAAAATGAGTATTGGTAAAATTCCAGGACTTCTCAGTTGAAAAAAAATTATATTTTAAATTATTTTTGCATTGGAAAGAATTCCATTTTTAATCCTGAAGCCTCATGCTACCTCTCTGACCTCATTTCTTGGTATTCTTCTAAGGTTCCCTGTACTCTAGGCACATCGATTTTGCTGTTCTTCAGTCACTACAAACACACTGACATCATGAGGACTTTGCATTTGCTGTTCCCTTTTGGACTATAAGTCTCAAGATTGTCTTTTACATCATTTGACTTTCTACTCAGTTGTCACTTCCTCAAAGTGAGGAAGTTGTCACTTCCTAGACCATCTTATCAAAAGAGTACAGGTCTTTTCTTGACTCTTGATTCTGCATTACTCTTCATTATCACTACTTGACTTGATGTTTTATGTTTATTTATTTGCTTTTTTTGTTTTTCTCTCAATAAGAATGTAAACTTCATGAAGGCAGGGACTTAGTGGTGTTTGACCACTGCTGTGTTTCCCAGTGCATGGATTGATGTCTGGCATTTAGTAGCTAGTCAGTAAATATTTATCATTGAATGAATGCCTGCATGCATTTTAATATCTTTGTGGTGTAGCATAAAACATATTACAGGAAAAATTTTTGTATTATTTTTCTATGATTTGTTAGTTTCATAACTGTAAGAATTAATTCTACAGTGCCCATTTTTGTTTCTAAACAGGAATATTTATTCCCACTTCTCAGAGTTATTGGGTGGATCAAATGAGATAACTGTAAACAAACATAGTATAAGATACTTGTATATAGTAAATAGTAAAAGTAATGTCTACTCTTACAGTTCATAGGGGGTGATTAATTTCAGGGCAAAGCCTGTCTTTTGGCAGAGATAGCAGCTGTATTGAGCTTTAAAACACAGTATGATTTGGATAGATGGAAATTTACAGAGACTAAGAAGGGGAAGACTGGAAGAGAGGACACAAGGAGCAATAAAGATGTTCCAGGGATAGCAGGTCGACTAATGTGAATTGGAGGGGTTACTTAGGAATGGGGGAGATTAGGGTTTTGAATGTCAAGGACTTTGAGCTTCATTCATTTGATAGCAGGGCACCATTAATTAGTTTTCTATGATTAAAAAGAACTTTTTGGAAGAATAATTTCAGTACATTTTTATTATTTCATTATAAACCAGTATAGATACTGAATATCTGACAGTCTTAAAAAAATCAGTTTTTTAGCTCTCAAAATTACATTATAACCTGGTATGATAAAAATTACCTAACACTCATCTCAACCATTGGCTAATTGTTTTCTCCTCTGTATGCTTTCCCTTCACCACCATTCTTTGTAATATATGAGGGATTAATAATTATTGCCTTTTATGAAAATTCTTGGGAATATTAATATGGTACACAATACTGATTGTACCATGGCTCTTCTTTTATGATATGCTTTGTTCAGAGTAGTAAACTGCATGGTTCATTTTAAAATAGTGGTGTGTTAGAACAAAGAAGAGGAAAACAACAAGATGAAGTTTGAGATTCCTTCTCTCATGGCAGAAACTTAATGAACTCTGCAGGATTAGAAGCCCTTATACTTTCCAACCTCATGTGAGCTATAAGATTGAGGAGATCCCCTCAATACTGATGAGCTTTTCTATCTTTGTTAAGAAGAGAATGAGCATATATCTTCTCCCCTATCCAACCCAATAAACATTCCACACCAAAGCTTTAAGAAAAAAATTTTGGTCATACAAGGGGTTTGTTCAACAGTGTATTGTGGCAGAAAGAATACAGCAGGAAATCTTAGATTCTGTCATTCATAACTCCTTTCTTAAAAATTGTTTCTCTGGCCATGTGTGTTCTTAAGTTAGTACACTCGCTCTTTAGAAGTTGGAATAAGGAACATATCTATGCCTTTGAGGAATCTGCATTCAAATCTTAGTAATTATTTTGTTGATTGAATGCTGGTCCTGGAGACATATTTCTGTAGTCCAGCATACAACAACCCTGGCCTGTGCTTTTTCTTGTAGCTTATGTTGCAGAGTTCAGGTATCTGCTAGGGGACTCTGAATGACTAACAATGGATAAAAAAAAAGTCATCAGGTTATATCATGGTGCAAATTAAATTCCATTCTGAAGAGCTCAGGACATGAAAATGCTTTTGTGATTCTGAGATTACTCTCAAAGTTATGCTGTTGCCAGAAATCAGATTTGAAAAGGTCCTTAGTGTGAGTCTCTTTCATTTTTTTACAGTTGATAAAGCATAAGACCCAAAGGAAAAAATGTAACTGTCTTAACTATAAAAGTAAAACAAATTACCTGCTAACCAGTTGAGTATTTTTCTATACTATATTATTACCTCTGGCAAGAGCACAATTGCCCTAGATTCTGGCCCCAGAAATGACATCATGATCATTCAGCCTTCCTCAAGGAACCTGGAAGAAACAAAGGCTAGGTGATTATATTTTAACATTCTTCTCCAAGTAGTGTTTACATACTTTTAAAAGAAAGTCAAATGGTAATAAATAGACTCAATGTGAAATAAATATTTAATCCTTGAAACTGGGATGCTAAAAAGAGAAAGGAATATAAAGAAATTAGAGATAATGTCTAAAATTTAAAAGTTAAGAAATAATGTGAAGCTTATTATTAAGAATTATACAGGAAGAAGTCCACCTTTAGTTTTGTCATGTGAAAAATAGGGCTCGTAATAGTACCTAAATAAAGGACTGGCATAGTGGTTAAATGAGGTAATCCATGTAAAGTGCTTGGAATAGTATTTGACTCTGAAGAAATATTCAATAAATGTGACCTATTATTGTTAATATATTAACATTTCTTGAAAAAGAAAAGTACATGTTGTAAGTGCTCTGAAGGAAATATACAAAGGTTAAGAAGGTGATAACTTAGGGCAGGGAGAAGACCCCGTTGGTTGGGATGATTATCTAAGGCCTCTCTGAGAAAGTGAGGCAAAGATAAGTAGTAGCCTGCTGTGTAACAAGTGAGGAGGAGAACATTGCAGGCCAAAGAAGTAGTATGTTCAATGGTCCTGAATTTAGAAAGAGTCTGGCAGGCTCTAAGAAGCAAAAGAAGACCAGGGCATGTACCACTGTTTGGGCATCCTTTACTTGCTCATTTTAGACTGTCTCCTTCACTAGAGTACTTATTCTCCAAGGGCAGGATAGCACCTGTTATGGTCCTTGGCACAGGGCTGGCATTTATTAGATAGTTGAGAAAACATTTCATCACTGTCAGTTCTTTGTGGATGAAGACTTACTCTTTCCTTCAAACAAGATAGCTAGGATGTAGTGAGTTGCTTATGGTTACTTTTTTAAAGGATATTTGGAAAACCTGATGCACAGTTGTAGAGTATTTCACATACCATAAAATATTGTAAATTTTATATTTTGACTCAGATCAATGAGTTTCGTGGAATAAAAAAATTACATTAAAAACTTAACTTGAATTAACTTTTATTTATCTATTTTAACCGTGAAGTTCACATTTTCTTGGGGGATAGGATGGGTTAAATGCTACCTGGGATGATCTTGATTTATGCCTGATGTCCCTGTGTTCAATCCTATTTGACAGTTTGTCTCTCCTTTTTTTATTGTTTTGTACAAAGAATTTTATGTTCACACTAGTGTTGTGCTGTCCTGCTAATGCACTCAAATCTTGTCTTCTGTTAATTTGTGTTTTATTCTATATTTAGCTAGCTTGTGTAGGATATTGTATCTAATATTTTACAGTTTATGTGGACTCTTGTACTAAGTCAAGGTGTTGACTGGAATGCTTGCTTTGACTTAGTTAAAACACCTGGACTTTGTTTCAGAAAGTCTTGATTTCTAAAATGTTTCTACCAAACTGCACATGTTTTAGCAAAAAAAATTTTATTCAAAGTCATCAGAATTCTTATGAACAGGGTCTTCTATCATAAATGTTAAATTAGTGATTACACAGTGTGTGGGTAAAATGACTTATTTTTAGAATTTACTGTTAAATATGATAAAACTCTGGACAACTGGATTCCTTTCCCTCTCTTCTACTGAATCATGTTCATTGAGCACCTGGTATGTGCCTGGTACCTATGTGGTGGAAATACAATGATGAGCAAGAACTAACATGACCTTTGCCCTCTGGAACCTGTAGTTAAAATGTAGTCTTTCCTGACTCTTTTCCTGAGTCAGATTAGGACTGGAGGTTACCCTTTGCTGTTTTGGAAGAGGTGCAAAGGGCCAGTAGGGGAACTGGCCCAGAGGAAGAAAGTAGCAGACGGCCTGCACAGACTTGTAGATCTTTGACATTCCACTACTCTTTTCTATTTGTTGTTGTCTCAAATATTTTTGGTTTGAACATAGGGTTATGTGTGTATGTGTTGGTTGTTCTATTTTTGTTTCTGAGAATAAGGAATGGAAATTTATTCTCAGTAAGTGCAGGTTTCGCTTGAGGTGCTTAGTTCATGATACTTTGTTGATTTTCCCCTCTAGGTGATGCAACTAAAACCTTCCTGGTCTAAAAGGTTAGAAGCTATTGAGGTAGCCAAAAAATAAGTACTTTTCACAAGGTTGCTAGGTAAAATAATTGTGTAAACTGGAATTGTATTGAAAATGAAAAGCTTTGAAAGGCTGACTACAATATTTGTGTGAATAAAAAGAAAACGCTCCCTCTACACAAAAGGGTAGATGCAGTAGTTACAAAATTCATGCATTCTGGTGGTAAATCTCTAGCAACTACTTCTTTCTCAGACTCGATAAAACTTAGTATCAGCCTTTAATATGTGCTTCCAAAGTCCATATTGGTTGAATGTGATAAGGTAGAACCAAACACCTATTGGAGAAAATTAAGGTGGGGGGAGGGTCACTGACAGGTAGTATCACATGGAGCAGTAGGTTAAAATTTTTTTTGACTGCTCACAATTACAGAAACAGTTGAAGTTGCTGGCCTATAACAGCATTCCCTCCTCCCAAACAAAATTCAGTACTCAGTCTTGCTCATGAAGTGGTAACTGATCTTTCCTTTTTCCTGTTTTATCTAAAAAGAAAATGATAGTCCCAGCCCTTTAGATTAATTTCACAGCACATATAATCCTACAGATTATTTTAGTATTTAGAAGAAATTGAAAGACCTTGGTTAAAGTTCTCATTTTTCTTGTGGTTACTAGGGGGAACAATGGGGTGACGGGATAGTTAGGAAGTTTGGAATAGACATGTACACACTTCTATATTTAAAATGGATAACCAGCAAAGTTGTACTGTATAGCACAGGCAACTCTGCTCAATGTTATGTGGCAGCCTGGATGAGAGGGGAGTTTGGGGGAGAATGGATACATGTATATGTATGGCTGAGTCCCTTTGCTATCTACCTGAAACTGTCTTAACATCATTGATTAGCTATATTTCAAAATAAAATAAAAAGTTAAAAAATAAAGTTCTGGTTTTGTCACCTGATCTATTTAAGCTTAATTAAACTACCTAACTTCTATGAACTTCAGTTAGTTCAGTTCACTCACTCAGTCATGTCTGACTCTTTGCGACCCTGTGGACTGCAGCATGCCAGGCCTTCCTGTCCTTCACCGACTCCCAGAGCTTACTCAAACTCATGTTCATTGAGTCGGTGATGCCATCCAACCATGTCATCCTCTGTCATCCCCTTCTCCTCCTGCCTTCAATCTTTCCCTGTATCAGGGTCTTTTCAGATGAATCAGTTCTTCACATCAGGTGGCCAAAGTATTGGAGTTTCAGCTTCAGAATCAGTCCTTCCAATGAATATTCAGGACTGATTTCCTTTAGGATGGACTGGTTGGATCTCCTTGCAGTCCAAGGGACTCTCAAGAGTCTTCTCCAACACCACATTTCAAAAGCATCAATTCTTTGGCACTCAGCTTTCTTTATAGTCCAATTCTCACATCCACAGACAACTACTGGAAAAACCATAGCTTTGACTAGACAGACCTTTGTTGGCAAAGTAATATCTCTGCTTTTTAGTGTGCTGTCTAGGCTGGTCATAACTTATCTTCCAAGATGTAAGAGTCTTTTAATTTCATGACTGGAGTCACCATCTGCAGTGATTTTGGAACCCAAAAATAAAGTCAGCCACTGTTTCCACTGTTTCCCCATCTATTTGCCATGAAGTGATGGGACTGGATGCCATGATCTTAGTTTTCTGAATGTTGAGCTTTAAGCCAGTTTTTTCACTCTCCTCTTTCACTTTCATCAAGAGGCTCTTTGTTCTTCTTCACTTTCTGCCATAAGGGTGGTGTCATCTGCATATCTGAGGTTATTGATATTTCTCCTGGTAGTCTTGATTCCAGCTTGTGCTTCATCCAGCCCAGCATTTCTCATGATGTACTCTGCATATAAGTTAAGTAAGCAGGGTGGGTAAGTTTCAGTTTCCTCATTGGTTAAAATTGAGATAGTGTATTCATTTTAGAAGTTTGTTGTAATGACATAACCTGAAGAAAGTAGTTGTACCAGACTCTTAAACACATAATCAATAGCTATTTTTATTCTCTCCAGTTTGTTAGCTTAGGAAAGTGAAAGTGATAATAATGGTGAATCCTATTCAGAGGAAAATGAATTCAGTTTTAGATATATTAGAGTTTGCATTCACACAGATAGCCAGAAGAGTTCAGTCACATCATTTGGAAACAGGAGTGTATGAAATAGTCTGAAATTAACAAATTAAAAAAAAATGCAAGTAAACAGTATTAAAGCTTTGAGGACTTAACAATTGAGTCTTAAAGCTAAATGAAGTTTTCTTAATTCCACCTAAACTGTTTTACTTTACTAGATTTTGTTAACCTTCTTCAAAATTTAAAATGCAGGAACTGTCATTTGTATGACTATTGGCATAACTCAAATTTATGGCTAGTGATAGCTAGTTGTATGGGGGTGGTGATGATTGGTTGGGGAAAACAAACAGGACTTGGAATTAGACCTCGGTTAGATGATTCTGTTTCTTCATTCTTATTTCACAAAGTTGTGATTGTCAAAGGGACAAGTAAATATAAGATACGTTATCTCCATGTGGTTCTGGACTTTTAAGACTGAATCAAACATACCCTTCTTTATAATAGTGAAAGATTGACAACATCCCAGACCATGTCTTTAAAGAAATATGGGTATAGGTAAAGGGGAATCCATGTGTATCCTGGCACATATTTATTTAAGAATGATAATATTATTTTTATTAAGACCCATGTAGTATAGGATATTAAAAATTAACTCTTATTCCTGGTCTTGGTACTTATTAAATCTGAGTGTATATATAAGATATTATTAGAGTGTTTGTCCAGTAGCTTAGATTATAAATAACCCCTGTTCTTGCTCATTTTAAACAATGTAGTATGAATGATGCCAAAAAACAGGCTAGAACATTTTCTTCTCTCCAAGATCTTAGATTTTGTAAACAAGGCTCTGCTCCTAAAACTAATCTAGGTCATCATAACCCCAAATCTTTTGAAAGATGAGAATCCCAATTAAACTCTTAGGTTCTTTTTAATACTGCAAATTTATGAAATGTTTTAGGTCTTAAAAACACAATATGTTTGGATTGTATAGTCACTTGGCTTACTTGTACCATGTGATAATGAATACAAATCACTGGATAATCATTTCAGCAATAATGATCACTGGAAATCTCCATGTGAGTGGAAATTAATGTAGCCTTTTATGGCTTAATTTATCCAGTACTGACCTAGCAGCATAATTTTTGAATAAAAACTGATTTAATGAGAAAAGCCATAAATTTTCTTAATTCCTCAAATTGTAAATTTTAGTTTTATTTAGTCTTTCTTGAAAATAAGTTAGTGAACTGTGAAATGTGTTGTTAAAGTGACATTATTTAACAAACTGGAAAAATGTCAGTGTCATAAAAATCTTTCTAGGATAGTCTAGATTTAAATTTTATCTCTATTGATATTAATATGGGATACTACTAATGTATTACCCTTT
Source organism: Odocoileus virginianus (assembly GCF_023699985.2). NCBI lineage: Eukaryota > Metazoa > Chordata > Mammalia > Artiodactyla > Cervidae > Odocoileus > Odocoileus virginianus. Next base: position 46,219,034 of record NC_069679.1, read on the forward strand.
TATTTGTTGGTGTGTGTGTATGTATGAATGTACATTTGTTGTTTAATAACATAGAACTGGTGTTTGCAAAAGAAAAGAGGAAACTTAAATTGCTTGAGAGCCTGGTGTGCTGCAGTCTGTGGGGTTGCAAAGAGTCGGACACGACTCAGTGACTAAACTGAGCTGAACTGAGAGCCAAGTATTGGGCTTGATGGCTCATAACTCTAGAGAAATTATTACTGCCACTTTACAGATGAAGAAATAGACTCAGATAGCTTAAATCATTTGACAGCACAGCTTCTTAAGTGGAAAGAACTTGAACCTTAGACACTCTAGCTCTTCTCCATTGTCTTGCTGCTTTAAGGGATATTTCAGTAATTAGGTTGTATTTTGTGCAAACATGTTTACACTGTCAACCCCTAGAAGACTTACCACCAGGGATGACAATATCCTTTTTGTGCTGTTTTTCAAAATTATTGTATCTTGTCCCATTTGATCCTTACAACATACCAACATTGTGGTCAAGAGAAGAAGAAAAAAAAGATTTCTGACTTAGAAATGAACAATTTCAGAGAAGTACTTAAGGTAGACTTTAGTCTAGAACCCAGATCCTATGGATTTCTACCTCCTTTACTCTCTGAATCAGGTATGTGATCTGTGATCATGAAGTAGTGAAGTTCACAGATTGAACCTTTCATTGTGTCCTTAATGTAACTATAGCCTGGCTCCCTGTTTAGCAGTCACATCCTGTTTTTCTGTATTGTAGCATCAATGACAGTTCTGAGGTGTAATGGGGCTGCAGTGGCGGTTATTGAATGAGTAATAAATAGAAAATGTTAGCTTGAGATTTTTGTATTTCAAGCTTATTCTTACATGATGCCATATTTGTCTTAGGAAATATAATTATGGAAATATAATTATGAAAGGGGTTGTTAAAAGCACACAGATTTAGGAGTACCTGTGTCCTGGCTTTGCCCACTTAGTTTTGCCTACTTGAGCAGGTTATAAAGCAGTTTCCTCGTCTGTGAGGATAGTAACTACCAGAGTCAGAGGAGATGGGCATGTAAAGAAATCAGCACCATGTCTGGCCCATGGGCCTACATATATAGTGGTGGTGGTGGTGGTTTAGTTGCCAAGTTGTATCCAACTCTTGCGATGTATATGTTGGTGGTGGAGTCGCTCAGTCGTGTCCAACTCTTTGCGACCCATGCAATGTCATAATTACCTTTGAAGGGTTCTTTTTTTCTTCTAGCAATGTATCTTTTTTGTTTAAAAACTATCCAAGCTAGCATGGTTATCTCTTAAAGACAGATATCTTAAAAGATATCTCTTAAAAAGAGAAATCTTAAAAGGCTTAGATACCTGAAAAGATAAGGTATCTTAAAAAGCTTCCTAGATGGTTCAATGGCTAAAGAATCTGCCTGCAATACAGGAGACACAGTAGACAGGTTCAATTCCTGGGTCAGGAAGATCCTCTGGAGGAGGAAATGGCAATCCACTCCAATATTCTTGCCTGAAAAATCCCATAGACAGAGGAGACTGACGGGCTACAGTCCTTGGGGTCACAAAGAGTCGGACATGACTGAGTGACTAAGCACAGCATCTTAAAAGTAGATAGTTCAATTATTTCTGCTAACAGAGGACACGGATTATGTGAAACAGTTAATATTTCAAATTTTTCCATTCTGTATTTGGAATATGTAGCTTAAAAAAACTCATGGGAGATCTGCATCCTACTTATTTCCTTACATTAGTATAATATAAATAATTTACATTTCTTGAACTGGCCCATTTGGAGAACACAATTATGACCCATACTGGGCAAAAAGGATTTTTTTCCCTGGTTGAGGGCTGAGAATTGAGAACCTGAGACTAGTACTTAGTATAGCATTTTATTGATATATTATTCAGATTTTTAACTTGTTGACTGTTGAGATTATTTATAGCATTGTGTACCACAATGAACCAGGGGAAAAAGCAACCATTCTTCAGAATTATAATATAAAGTGCCATTTTGAAATTTATTTACCATTTAGAAAACTGGTAGCAGAGGAAGCACTTTGCTAAATAAATCTCATGGTTGCATTTTACTTTTTAAGGTAGCATGTCTCTTCCAGTTCATTTTATTCACTTGTAATTACATGCTTCTGATTAAATTTAATACTTTTAATAAGTTCTCTTTGAATATGTTAATAGTTTTAGATTATAGAAACTGGCTATTATTAGTCTTCAATTAAAAATTTTAAGAATTTTAACTGAAAGGAAGTATTATAAAACAGTTTAGAGATCATATATTCTTTTTTTCAAAGATATAGGAAGAAGTTAATTTTGAATTATGCAATTATTTATCCAAAAATTTTTAAAAATATGTTTCCTTTGGTTCTGGTTATATGACTTGAATAAATAAATGTTTGGAATTGATATTCTTATTTGAACTTGTTCTATTTAACTTTCCATGGTTATGAAATCAAATAAAGTAGTATATAGAATATAAATCAGTCATGGTGCTAGGTAAGCAATAATGTAGACAGTTGTAGTATCTCCCTTCAAAGCACTTAGAGTGTGGTGGAGGAGAATGTCCAACCAGTCATTTTGCAAATAATTATTTAACATTTTGTGAGCTAAGTACTAAGAAAAAAGTATAGGGAGACTGAGACTAGGCTCAGAGAAAGCTGCCCTGGGGAAGAGAAATTTAAGGGAGACTTATCAGTGGAAGGGACTGTGGGAGCCCACTCCAAGCAAATGAGGAATAGAATTTGCAAAGGCTCTTAAGTTTTGAAGAACCTTAAGAATCCTTGGTCACCAAAAAAAGCAGTCTGACTAGCAAAGAGCACCTTTTAGCCTTCACAATAGTCCTGTGAGTTAATTCCATTTTATAGACAAGAAAACTGAAGCTCAGAGTAGTTTAGTAAGTTGTATAGGGTCTTGCTGTTTGTAAATGGCAGGTTCATATTTTGAACCCAAGTTGGTCAGCCTGACTCCAACATCCTTATTCTCTCTACTCTGCCATTCTTTCTCTGAATCACTTAGCTCAGAGGTTATTGTGCTCCCAAACACATCTCTCTCTTGTTATTTCTCAAAAGGCTTAGCAGCTCTCCTTCTGGCTAATTGTTAAGCCAGGTTCTTCCTTATACTACTAAGGTAATAAGGTTTAACTCTTAAAGGTTATATCTCTTGTATTCTATAGAACTCCAGGGATCCTCAAAGCTTTTTCAAGGGTAGGAATTTTGTAGATTCTGGGACTGATATGAAACTGCAGTGTTGTTTGTAGCCTCTTATTTAAAAATAGTCTCATGGTGCTCATGGGGTGCTTTCATAGTGCCAACATTTCCATCAGCCTCTCTGCCCTATCCGCAAGACACTCCACATAAACAAAGATCTGAGTAATAAATAGTATGCTTCTGCTGTTGCCTCTGCCTACTCTCTCCTGTATAGAAATCCTAATGCCACCACGAGTAATGTATTTTATTGGAAGAATGCAAATTTAAAGGATTCCATTGCTTTAAAAGTTTGAAAAACACTATCCTAGTTTGTGTGAAGTTCATGGGAAATATTTCCTAAATGAGAAAAATTTCTGATTCTTCATATCTGTTTATCTCTTACTATCTGCATTGACTCCCCCAAACATTTTTCCTAGAGGGAAAAAAAATTCCTGAAAAATAAATTTAATTCAGACTCAGTGTCATTGTTTTATGTTTTTTGTCATTGTTTGTATAAGAAGAGATTTTAATGCAGATACCTAGTTAAATATTTTATTGTCAGAGTTTACTGAGCAATTTTTTCTAAGCAATCTGTTAACCTCAGTTTTTCTTACCCTCTAAAAGGCACTGCATAAATTTGAGGGAGGACTATTTTTAGGCTTTGTCTTGTTTTAACTAACTAATCTTGCTTTTCTTGGAATTTGTGAAGTTTGTTGTAAAGTAATTCATAGTTCTGGGTAGACAGAGGTTGATGCTTTATCCTGATTGTCCTAAATTTTTGTATTCTTTGTTTACAGAGGGTTTTACATGGTAGAACCTGATTTACTTGAAATGCGAAGTAATAAATTGATTCCCTCCACCACCCCTCTTTGTCCTCTGTTTTATGTGAAACACCGACTGAAGTGAATGTTTGCCTTATGAATTTCTCTCCATTTTAAAAGTACCCAGAGACGCACATTTTAGGGGCTCATGCTAGAATACTTTGTCATTATCGTCACACCAATCTTTCCTTTCACGTTGCCTAAACACAGCTGAGTTGGTAAGAGGAGCAAAGACAACAAGATAGCGCTGCCAAGTAGAAGGGAAGCTGTAGTGGACCCAACGAGCAGGGGCGGCGGAGCACACCCTCCATCCAATCAGCTGTGAGTGCTGTTGCTATGTGCGCTCGTACTCTGCTGCCTTTGTGAAAAACCTTACACAGAGCGAAGCGAAATCAGCACCCACGGCTGAACATTTGTTTTAACCACTGCAGACATCTGGATCCCTCAGTTACTGACTGTATAGCTATTGACAGCCAGAAGGCAACTTCTTTTGTACAAGGATTCCAGTATGGTTTTCAGTGGAAACAAAGGGCTTCACAGAGAAGGTGTGTAATGAAGTGTTTTAACGGCTTTATTTTTAAACTTCCAATTTTCAGTAGCTGTTTACAGTTGCAGTGTTTGCTTTGCGTGGATATTTAATAAACAGGTGTAGGAAAATGATCTCATGTTGAAAAACATAGAGAATTTTCTTTACCCTCAAGTAGCCTGTTTTCTTTGAACAGCATGGCTTAAAAGATTATTAAAATGCTCATCTGAACAATGAGGAGGGAGAAAAGAAACCAAAATACAATGTGCTTACTTTAATGGGGGAAAATATGACAAAAACGAGAAAACTGGGAAGAGAATAAGGTTTAGACAGAAGTATTAACTGTACTTGGGTGCCGGAGGTTTTTGTTTTTTGTTTTAGTTTTTTTAAATAGAAGCTCTTAAGGAGAATGTATTTTATAGAAGTTATGTATTTTAACTGAAATTCATTGTTTCTGAATTTGAGAGATTATCAGAATTTAGCTTAGCGAGAATTTTGACGTAGTTTTGCTGTTCTGTCTTTCTGTAAAGGGTTTCTGAAGATGCAACCTCAAATTGTATAAGCTCTTAATTGTTTGATCTGTTGGCTAGTTCTTCTCAGTTCAGATAAAGTATAGTAGTAAAATGCAACTGCAAAGACAGTGATGTGTTCTATTAAATAAATGTCCATATATAAAATTGAAAATATAAAGGATTTTGCAGACGAATTAGAAATGTATAAGATACTATTTTAAAATTAAAGCGAGCCTTAATTAAATGTAATAATTCCTTATCTGAATTAGTTAATACTGCAGATATAGTAAAGTCTTATTAAGTTAAACCTCACCAATTCAATATTTGTAATAATTAAACAAAATATGGGTTACAGCTTATTTTTATGAGATCTGGAAAAACCAGTTTATCCAACTAATTATAGGCAAGTTTTAAAATATCTTAGATAAACAGAAATCTTCACGCAGTTTCGAATATTGTTAAATTATATTTTACATAGTTGATTTAGCTAATGATTCTTTTAAATTAATTAAAGCAGAACAGAATACTAATTAATATATTGCCCATTTATAAACAGTTTTCTTTTGTTTATCTACTTTCACCTGGTTGTGTAAGTGACTTCTTTTTAATTCACTAGGTAATTTATGTTTGAGTAAAATTAATATAATATAAATTCCAAGCTAATATGTGAGCTTATTATATTTTATCTCTACAAATGATATATTTTGGAATATGATTGGTTTTGACATTATTCTCTTCAAGAAGTGCTTGGTGCTTGTCATTAGGAAGGGTTAGCATTATTTGGTAAGCGAAGAGAGATTTTTTTTCCTTGAAAAGAACTCAAAATTATTTCATGCTTTTGTGCACATTACTGACCATTTTTAAGGGTACATGTATATTTATAAAGGTATTTTATGTGAACATACATGTTGCTAAACTTAAAATCTGGCATTTCTTAGTTTTTTTCAGTTTGTAGCCAAAACTTAAACTTGATAGGAGTTATAAAAATTATGGCAAAATAAAAAAAATTACAGTAAAATAAAGCTATTATAATACTTTGTACTTGCTAGCCTTCATGATATAAAGCACTTATTTGCAGAAGAGAAGCTGGGGGGTGGGTGGGCAGGGATGGGAGGCAGAGGGATATTAAATGGGCCCAAACTCATCAAATACAGCTCTAATCCCATGGAAGTCAGTCTAGTTATTTCCCTTTTTTGAGTTATCTCTCTCATCAATTACTCATTTTATTTTTTAATTATATGACCACAGAAACCGAAGTGTTGCTTGTATTGGTTCTCCATCTGCTTGGTTTATTTCTTAAGAATTAACAGTCTTTCCAAGAGAAGGATGATTTCATTCATATGCTGCAAAAAAAAAAAAAAGGAACATGATATTGGCAAGAAATTTAGATCTGCTTCTGTGTCACACAAAAGCCTTGCCATTGTGTTGTAGAAGAAATAGTCTCGGCAGAATCCCAGACTTCATTTCTGGGCTCATCACCTAAAGATTGTTCTTACACATCTTATACATGTGAGAGTTCCTGTTCAGTAACAGAACCTCAGGGTAATAACTGATTTTTTAAAATCTGGTCAAGGCTAGTGACATTGCTAGCATATTTCAACTCTTTGAATTTATCTGTTACTTGACGATAGAATATTAATTGTCTTATTCTGTGTCAGATCTTTCTGGCTTTATTTGTTTGTACTTGTAAATATAAAAATACTTCAGTTCTCAAAAGTAGTGATTTCTTTTTTGTCTTAGCCACTTGATAGGATAGCAAATAGAAGCTTTCATATTTATCAGATGCGGTGTTTGCTGTAACAGATTTTATTTCAAATAAAATATTTTCATTTTTAAATCACCAGGCAATAATATAGAAATATGTAGATAGTATTTCATTTATAATTCTTCAAAAAATTTCTCTTATTTAGAATTTCAGGTTAAGAAGGGGTAACAATCCAAGTATTTCTTTTTCTTTTGGTCTTTTGTGAAATCTTTAAAAAAAAAAAATTTCCTACAGCAAGTATTATCCCTAAGTGTTTGATTTCTACATGTATGCTCTAAGTATTGTAATACTATATGCAGTGTTTCTTTGATTCTTTCTTGTAGAAATTCCATTCACTTATTCCTGTCCTGAACCCAGAAGAGATTTGATTATTATAGTCAACTCGGCAAGTAAATTTTGTCCGAACAACTTTTGATTAGACATTTTCATGTAGCAGCAGTGCTGTTACGTAAACTGTATTGCTTTTGCAAGAGTGGCTCAGATGGTAAAGCATCTGTCTACAATGCGGGAGACCTGGGTTTGATCCCTGGGTGGGAAAGATCCTCTGGAGAAGGAAATGACAACTCACTCCACTATTCTTGCCTGGAAAATCCCGTGGACGGAGGAGCCTGATAGGCTACCGTCCATGGGGTCGCGAGAGTCCGACACGACTGAGCGACTTCACACACACACAATCTTTATAATCTTTTTAAAAAAATCTTCAGATGTCATCGTATCTAAAATCAGAGACCCAGGTTTTAAAAACATAGTTGTTTGGAGTATTGCTTGAATCTGATTATATAATCCTTTGTGATGAGGCTGAGTTATAAGCTATTACTTGATAAACTGGAAATATTGCCTTGTTGTTTTCTTCGCTGGTCTCAGTTTTACTCATGCAAAGACTTCTGAACATCAAAGGATTTGAATTATAAGGTTTATGATAAGCACAGGGACATTAAAATTATAAATTACAGGAGGTAGTCAAGATAGAGTAGAAAAAAGAATTGGGTCCTAAAAGTCGTATATGGGCCTCTCATTTTATGTAAGCTTCTTGTTATCCAGAGTATGAAAAGAAAACTCCACCAGTTATTTGCAATGCCTGTTGTTTATGTAACATTTTATTGCTAAATATTAGCCATTCTCTTTTCTTTAAAAATTATCCTACATTTTTAATTGAGAATTTTAAGTATGCTGTAAATATAATTTTTTATATTTTTCTTCTAAGTTTCACATATGCATATATACTTTTATGCAGAATCTCAGTTTTCTAAGATACTTTATGACCCAGAAAGTCTTGGAAACTTGGGCATTTGAGCAGAAGAAAGGGCAGAGCTGGACTTTCCTAGTAGTCCAGTGGTTAAGACTCCGAGCTTCCAGTGCCTCCACTTAAGGCCAAGTGAGTTCAGTCCCTGATTGCGGAACTAAGATCCTACATGCCTTGCTTGGCATGGCCAGAAAAACAAACAAAAAAGAAGATAGGGCAAGGCTGATAGGGAAGTATGTGACTAAACCTCTGAAGAAAGATAATAGTCAATAATGGCAAGGAAATAATGAGTAAATGGGAAGGTAAATGAAGAAGAGGAGGCAGAAAAAAATTTATTTGATAACAGTGTTATTTTTGGGGTGTGTGTGTATGTGTATGCATAAAAGTTCCCACCAGACCGTCCCTGGGAGTGGAAGGGAGTTGGTAGCGGCAGCTGAGGCAGCGAGGAGGTTCCAGAAGCTCTCGGATTCTCGCGGCAGAGTTAGGGATTTAACTGCCACCATGTCTAGCAAAAGAGCAAAGACCAAGACCACCAAGAAGCGCCCCCAGCGCGCGACCTCCAATGTGTTCGCCATGTTTGACCAGTCCCAGATTCAGGAGTTTAAGGAGGCCTTCAACATGATCGACCAGAACAGGGACGGGTTCATCGACAAGGAAGACTTGCATGACATGCTTGCTTCCCTGGGAAAAAATCCAACTGATGAGTATCTGGATGCCATGATGAATGAGGCTCCAGGTCCCATAAATTTTACCATGTTTCTCACGATGTTTGGTGAAAAGTTAAATGGCACAGATCCAGAAGATGTCATCAGAAATGCTTTTGCTTGCTTTGATGAAGAAGCAACTGGCACCATTCAGGAGGATTACCTGAGAGAACTGCTGACCACAATGGGAGACCGGTTTACAGATGAGGAAGTGGACGAGCTGTACAGAGAAGCACGTATTGACAAAAAGGGGAATTTCAATTACATTGAGTTCACGCGCATCCTTAAGCATGGAGCGAAAGACAAAGACGACTAAAAAGAACTTCAAATTCCAGCCAAACGTTCCTTGTTGCCACTCTGGGTATTTCTGAGACTTTCTCTTAGAGCCTATTGCATGCCCTTAGCTTTACAGCTTCTGCCTTTCTTGTTGTATTTCTTCTCAGCCATTTGGGGCACATGCATCTCTATAATCAGACTGGATGTGGGACTTCTTGTCATTTTAAGAATAGAAAATAGGGTAATTTAACTTACCAGCTGCCGTCTACCCTCCCCGCCCCCAGTAACTGCCGTCTACAGAGTCAATATATTTTTTCAGAGAAGGTTATTCACTCAATTTTTTCTGAATCATAATTAAACTTTATGATAAAAACTTAAAAAAAAAAAAAAAAAGTTCCCACCATCGCTGGGCTGACTGACTAGAGCTGGTAAATTCACCAGGGATTTGTTTACTGGGAAGTAACTCATTTCTGACTTTTCTTTTAAATTCCTCAACTAGGTTCTGATAAGGATGACCTTGTATTTACCACTCATTAATGACAAGGGACAAGTCAGCTGTCTGGAAACCAGAAATTAAATTTTATCACATACATGATGAATGTAACTGTTTTGAAATATAGGAACTTACAGAATAAAAATCTGGTGATGTAGGGGCTAAAATTTAAAAACTCAAAATTCCAAGCCAAAATGTTCAGAAAATGGTCTTTTGTCATTTTAATAAGTACACAAAATTTCAGATTCTTTTTCAACTAATCACATTATTTTCATTGCTTTGGGTAGTGATAATTTTATGTTATTTTGGGAGAGAGAATCAGTTTGGTTCCCATCTTGGTTTTCATATTTTCATCAAGTGCTAAGATTTTGTGATTCTTAGATAAGCATATTTAGTCTTCCACTTCGGCTGAAGATAAAGTTTAGCTTATTGAAAATTAGAGAACCAGCAAATGTAAAGAAAAGACAATCTCTTACAGGTTTGCTCCATTTTTTTTTCACTGTCAGTGCATTCAGTGGTACTGCCCAAGTGGCTTCTGCATTGGATCCAGAAACTATTTTACATCTAACAAAAGGGTAGGAGAACCTTTTTAGAAATACATTTCCTGGTTTTACCTGACTGCATTGCATTGGTATGTTTGTTTACCTTAAATCATTTATTCTGAAAATATCCACATAGAAAAAGAATTAAAAAATTGCTCTATGTCATTGTTTTATATTTTTCATACTGACTGAAAAATATCAACCCTCTTGCTAGAAAAAAATGCATCTAATGTATATACATAGATAATTTTGTGGAAAATAGCCAAAGGTTCATAAATTCTCTTAAGAAATCTTATTAAACATAATTTGGTTTTAGTCAGAGAATAAAAGCATTAATTTTAGAGAAGTGAGGTTTAAAACAGATTGGATAAGAACTTCAGGATATGAATGGAAGCAAAGTATTAAGTAGTGAGTGTGCAGTGCTGTTTTGTTACTTTTGAGGAGAGGGGAAATGTTCTAACATGTACGCCATACATTAGTACTCTTGCAGATGGATTTGTCCTGGGGAGGACCCCACAGTCCTGTGCTGACTCCTCTATTCTGGATGAGCTTCTGATAGAGAACCTAGTCAAAAGGACCAGGCCTAGAATGTGTAATATCTAGATCTGAGGACCTACATATCACCTCTGAGTTGTAGGTTGAGATTACAGGAAATCTCAGATACCTCCTTTGGCCTTAGACTTTCACCTGGGTGCTCTTCCAGAAATTGCTGTGTGCTAGAGATGACAGACCCACTGCAGTGGATGGTACCTAGTTCCATCTTTGCTCTAGAGAACTGAGCAGAACTGATCTTAGTGTGTGTGCTCAAGTTTTCAACTCTTAATTAAAAACAACTCTGCATCCACTTTTTATTTCTGCTGGAGTTTTAGGATTCACACATACCAACAGTCAGTGGAAAATACAAATGTTGAGGGTGCTTAGAAGAAGGAGTCATGCATGTGGTAGAGGGAAGGAGATCGAAAGGACAGAGTGTATTTTGGGGAACCAGCCTATGTTATAACCATATTCCCATGAGGTAAAAATGTAAGAAAGACTAAATTAGGTCAAGCTTGAGGATAATTTTGGAAAGCTATGTGCCAGTTATCTGAGTTTAGTAAAGCTGGAACAAAACAAAACAGCACTAGAATAGTAGATGGTTGCTTTTTTAGCACAGGGTCATCTTTGGAGTGTAGAGCTAAATCTAGAACATGTGGTTTTGAGAGACAGGACTTTGCTTCCTTTTGTGGCAGTGTTTTCTCAGCTTTTCGTCCCCTACTTCTTTCTGCATGTGGTGTGGAGTGATAACACCTATATGATCAGAAGTATTCCCACAAAAGACAGTCAAAAGGACAATATTTTCTACTTTAGTATTTTCAGGCCCTGAAACGGTAGTGAATTAGGCTTAATGATTTACACAGAGAACAGAGAAAGTAGAAAATAAGATCAGTGCAAGTAAGAAAGAAATGAATAAAATCTGTATAGCTCTGTTTGTGTCTGTGTATCTGTGGTGTATGGCGAAAAGCACAATCCTGGTAACCTGAACTTAAGGAGTCAAAACAAATGGACACTAGTAAATTTTGTCAATGACCCTGACAGGTTCTAATGGTTTCATTTTAAATATCAAGTCTTCTAGGAGCTTTCTCTGATATCTAAGATTGAGTTCCCACCTAACCATTCCCATAGCACTGAAATATACTTCTGTTATTTATCAAGCATCACCCTGAATTAGCTTTACCTGAAAGTACTCCACAAGACTGTCCTCTGCTTGAAGGCAGAACAGCAGCTGATTCTGCCATTGCCTTCGGAAGATGAGGTGGGTTTCACTTGAATTTTTTGACACATAGAGACTTAGTTTTCCACTTTTACCTTCTAGCCAATATTTAAATTGCTTAAAATTTAGTTTTCTTTCTAGAGCTTAAGTTTCCCTCCACTCATCACATAAGTAGTCAATAGGTTGGTATGAAGAATTCTGTTATTCCTTAAAAGACTGTTGAGACCTAGAATTTCCAATAACAGATATGGAAATTAGAACTCAGAAAGTGCTCTCTCTCCTTTTAATATTTTTAAATTATATGTTTTTGCCCTGGCCTAGAGATTTGGTGACTACCTAATGCAATTTTTAAAATTTCAAAAACAGGTATTTCCTTGTCCCATTCAAGAAAATCATATAGATAAGGGCATTTAAAAAACTCACAAAAAACTATTTCAGGGCAAAATATTAAATTCAAGATAATTATCTGGACAGGGAAACAGCAAGCCTTTATCACTTTAACTGGAAGTAAGCTTACTTACTAAAATAAGTAAGAAAACAAAATGTGATGCAGTATTAACCATTCATTATTTTAGCAAGTGTTTGCGAGCTTGTTCATGCCAAGTACTATGCTGGGCAACTATAAGAGATGATCCTTCTTCTCATGGACCTTAGTGGGTTAGAGAAGAGAGGTAAATAGTGATTTATTTGTGTGTGTGTGTGTGTGTGTGTACTAAAATTTAGGAAGGAAAAACATAAGATACAATGGACTCGTCTCCTAAAAACAATAAAACATCATGGGAGGGTATAATAGGACCAGATGAGCTTGGATAAGACCTAATTAAGAATTGTGTATTTAAGCTGAACTAGAGCTCATCACATTATTTTATACCCTATTCTCTTAATCTTTAGAACTTTGATCAAGTGGTAAAGTTAAATTTTTAACTTCATAAATGTGTAAGTCGTAATGTAATTTTAAAAACTCATGTACAAGAGTAACAAATCTAATTTGGAATGAACTTAGAGAAATTTTTAATATTTAAATTATTTATAAATTTTTGGGTGCACTGGGTCTTCTTTGCTGCACGTGGGCTTTTGCTAGTAGTGGCAAGTGGGGGCTACTCCCTAGTTTTGGTGCACGGGTTTCTCATTATGGTGGCCTCTCTTGTTGGGGAGCATGGGCTCTAGGTGCACAGACTCAGTAGTTGCAGCTCCCGGGCTTTAGAGCAGAGGCTCAGTAGTTGTGGCACATGGGCTTAGGTGCCCTGCAGCATGTGGGATCGTCCTGAATCAGGTATCAAAACGGTCCGCTGCATTGCAAGACAGATTCTTAACCACTGAACCACCAGGGAAGCCCTAGAAAATTCTTTATGAAGAAAAAATTTTAAATCTTCAAAAGAATGTGAATGGTGAGATTTGAACCTTTAAAATGCAGTTTTTAAAAAGTTGGTTGAAGTGATTTTTGAGTCACTAGCTCTGATTTTGGGGAATCATTGAAAAATTACTGAAGTATCAAGAATGGAAAAGCAGTAAGTGTTAGAGTTGGAGTGCTCTCCTAAAATAATACACAAAGGATAAATCACCTCCTTACCACAGAGTTTTCCCGTGGTGTGACTTTAAGAATACTGGCATAGTTGGAGAGAAGGATTAAAAAGATTGAGGTGGGGCTATGAGGCTTGTGAGGAGGGGAGTGCTGGAAACAAGAAATTCTAGTTATTCAATGGAATAAAGAAGGGATAAGATAGCTCGAGGTGGCCCTGTGAGAGAATAAGATCAGGTGGGCCAGAACGTTTGATGCATAAAGGGCAGTAATGACTAAATAGGTTTAAAAAAAGTGAGATAGCATCCCTGTTCACCTCATCTTTCACTGGTCCCCTTTATGAATCCAATGCTCTGACCAAACTGAGAATGCTGAGAGATGAGATATGGAAGGTTGTTAGTAGAAGCAGCCAGACTTTACCATTGAGGACTTGTTGGAGACAGGAGAAAGGGAAGAGGCATAGATCATTCTAAGATTTCAAGTCACAAAAAGCAAAAACAGCTGTAGTTGGAAACAAGTTTTGTACTCTGACCAGCACCCCATGATTATTTTTGTTTGTGGTAGCCTATATGTACCAGGATCAGTCTGTGCTTGTGGCCAAAGTGGTACTGACAGTAAATGGGATGGGAGTATTTTATAATTTCAAAAATCAGCGCATGTAGAATCAAATATTATTTTAATTGGAATAGGTGTCTTGTTTCGCATTCCTTCATTTTACAAGTAAGTTTGTTGAGGGTCACAGAGTTTAATTGACCTTTCCCGAAGTCTGGAACTAGTTCATGAGAGAGCTGAAATTGGAATCCAGATCTTCTGGCTTTTAGTATAGCATTTTTCATACTTTTTGCAAGTTACTGAAATTTTGTTTTCATTTGTTTTCTGTTTTATCGAGAGATCTATCAATTTCAAGATCTATTACAAGTGTAAAGGTTGGTCAGATCTGTTATTTAGCTATCAAAAAGTTTGGATAAAAGATCTAAGTTAAATATGGACTTAAAGCCAATTGACAAGTTTATCTTCTAAACATATGATTTTAGAATAATCTAACAATAAATAATAGCTATGCTCAATTGACGATAGTTGTAACTGTGAATCTGTTGACTGAACTAAAACCTGTTTAATCTGGTTCTAGGAAGTATACTATACTTGGCTGATTCAAGTTGATGATAATGACCACAGAGTTATCCAATAAAACATTAATTAAAAGTATTATATTAGCATTAAATCCCACTGCTTGATCATTATCTTTATCAAAGGATACTGCCTTGGCAGAGTTACACATTTGAAGGGGAAATAGAGCGATATGAAACTAAAGAAAAAAATAAAAAAGCTATTGTTTCTCATCTTACCAACCTAATATAACAAGGTGATATTTTTATATTAGCCATTTACAACTAAACTATAACTTCTATTCAAAGTAATTCATCTCTCCACACTTGTGCAGAGGTCAGTGAATGAATCCACTTGAGCAAACAAATGGTTACAAGGGTGACATCGTCTGTTTGCTTCAACTGGGTGAATCACTGAAGGAATCAGTGGGTATTCTTTCTTAGTGCTATTACATCAACTCATTTGCTTTTTGGCAAGCTATCATTCTCATTGACTTCTGATCCATTGTGGACCGCCCCCCTTTGTAATGATTGGTAGTTTTCCACTTTTGTGGAATGTCATGGTCTCTACTTGCCCATCATTGCTCCTTCAAATGATAGATAAGCTTCTCAGGCTGACTGAAGTGGGAGCAGTGGAGAGGGAGAGGGGAGGGACCTCTGGAGAATGATAGCTGGGTTCTTGGTTGTTACTCACACCCGGCCTGAAGTCAAATCATTTTCAGGATAGTGGTGGTGATTCCTGAAGTTTGGTCCTCAGACCTGTGCTAGTCTAATGTAAGGTTTTTTTTCATTTGTCCATGGCAAAGATGGCAGCCATTCTCAAGAGGGACTCCTTTTCTGTGATCATGACTGTCAATTTTTTGTTACTAAATGCCTTTTCTTTTATGAAATCATGTTTTTTCTTTGTAATTTTACTTTAATTTTAGAAGTGAAATGCAGTGTTTAAAAATCTCTAGGAGTTTTAGAAAGCTTATTTTAGCAAGCTTTAGAGAGCTTATTTTTTTTTTAATTTTATCATTTCAGATAATCTTTAAATAAGTTTATACATTATTAAAAAAAGTAAATATAAAGTTGTGTGTATTGCTGTTTAACTTAATGGATTTTTTATGCCTTTTTATAAATAATATAATTATTTTAATGGCTGTAGGATATTCCATCGTGTTGACATAACATCAGTCAAACCTTTTTCCATAGTAATTTTTAAAAATACTCTTTACTTCTATAGTAGATAAAACATGGCTTTTCACTGTGATTTTAATTGTTATTTCTTTGATTAAATATCCTCTCTAGAGAGATTAAACATTCTGGTCTGTGTTTACTTATGTGAATTCTTTTCAAATTTGAAAGTAGCAAATTTAATTAAAATAGCATATGGAATAATTTAATATATGTAGGAACACTTTGTCAACCATATAGTATAGAAATATGTTCCCTTCTACTTTTTCTTTATGAAATACTTTGATTTTATACATTTTAATCTGCCAATATTTTCCTTTGTGTATATTTTTCTCTTATCAAGCTAAGAAATGTCTCATTTCACTAAATAAATACATATTGAATATTTTCCCCATTAAAACTTAGATGTGATTCTTTTTACCTGTGAGGTATTTCTTTTCATGTATGATCTAAAGTGCTATTTCTCAAAAGTGTGATTCAGAGATCACCTGCATCAGAGGCATAAAGCTTTCTTATTAAACATGCAGACTCCTGAGTCAGAATCTCTGGGAGTAGGACCCGGGAGTATACATTTTCTGCAAACTCCTAAGATAATACTTGTTTTAGGGTCCTGTTTCTGCTGTAAGAAATTTCTGCAACTTTATGGCTTAAAACAATGCATTTAACCAATTTCTAAATCTGTAAGATGACTCAGAGACCTCATCTGGGCCAACTCTATTTCAGTTGTTAAAAACAAATGAAAAAGAGTTGCTGAAACAAAAAAAAACAAGAAAATTGGTAGTAAGCCCTATATTTGATCAGTAGCATATTGGCTAGGGACCTAAATATTGAAATGGGACTAAGATATATCAAGTCTAAAAATTTTCTGTGTATTTTTGGAAGATTATATAACCTTGTCTAGATTTTTTTTTATTTCTTTAGTCTTTGAATTTGTGAAAATAATTGAGGTAAACTACAAGAAAGTACTCCTGACTCAGAAAAATTATAATGTAAATAAAATGTGATATATTGCCTTTCATGCAGTTATTAATAAGATGATTAATTCTAAAAATAGAAGGCCTACAATATTAAAATCTGTATAAATTTTACATTGAGGTAGACTTTTAGATGCAGATGAGAAAAAAATCACTTTAATAACTGAGTTTGGCTTGGTTTTATCCTGTTGTGCCTTATACCCCTAGTGTTTATTTATCTTCTAATTGAAAGTTTGTACCTTTTGACTGCTTTCATCCATTTTCCCCTTCACCCACCCCTTGCCTCTGATAACCACAATAATCTCTTTTTCTGTGAGTGAGTTAGCTTTTCTGTTTTTGAAGTACAGTTGACATCCAACACTATGTTAGTTCCTGTTGCACAAACACAGTGATTTGGTATTTCTATACCTTTCAAAATAATCACCATAATAAGTCTAGTTATGATATGTCACCCTTTCAAAGATATTGCATAGTTACCAGCTGTCTTCCTTACACTGTTCATTTTATACCCATGACCTCTTTCTTTTCTTCCCCCATCCACTTCCACTTTGGCAACCACCTGTTTGTTCCCCTTGTCTCTGATTCTATTTGTTGTGTTTGTTTACTTGTTGATTCATTTTTTAGATTCCATATGTGAGTGAAATTATACGGAATTTGTCTTTCTCTGTCTTATTTATTTCACTTAGCGTGATACCCTTCTAGGTCCATCCATGTTGTTGCAATGACAGAATTTCATTCTTTTTTGTGGGTGAGTAATATTGCATTGTATATACCAGTCATATCTTGTTTACCCATTCATCTTTTGCTGGACATTTGGATTGCTTCCATGTTTTGGCTATTGTAAATAGCATGACAGTGAACATAGGGGTGCATGTATCTTTTCCAATTCGTGTTTTTGTTTTCTTTCAATAAATACCCAGGAGTTGAATTGGTAGATGATATTTTTAATCTTTTGAGGAATTTCCGTACTGTTTTCCATAGTGGCTATACCAATTTACTTTCCTACCAGCAGTGCATGAGGGTCCCCTTCTCTCCACATCCTTGCCAACACTTGTTTTATTTGTTGTCTTTTTGACAGTAGCCATTCTGATAGGTGTGCCAAATATGACTTTTTGCCAACTTCAAGATAATATCTGAGAGAGAAAAAGAGATATTCAAGAGTTCATAAAAAGTTGAAAGCCTCTTCCTTATATAATGGAGCTGAGATTTTAATCCATTTAGTTTTTCCTCCAGGACTCCCCACAACTATTTAAAGAAAACTTTTTGGACCATTTGACATAATTTTTTAATTGCATTGTAGAAAAATGAACTCCATATTTATTTTGGTATTTCTTAGACCTTATACAACTATAAAACCAAAATAATTTTGAAAAAGCTAAATTCAGGCCATCATCAAAAAGTCTACAAAAATAAATGCTGGAGAGAGTATGGAGAAAAGGGAACTCTCCCACACTGCAGGTGGGAAAGTAAATTAGTATAACCACTATGGAGAACAGTATGGAGGTTCCTTAAAAAATTGAGAGAGCCACTGTATGATCTAGCAATCCCACTCCTGGGCATTTATCTGGAGAAAACCATAATCTGAAAGGATACATGTACCCTCATGTTCATTGCAGCACTGTTTACAGTAGCCAAGACATGGAAGCAACCTAAACGTCCATCAACAGAAGAATGGATAAAGAAAGAAGATGTGGTACATATATACAGTGGAATATTACTTAGTCATAAAAAACGAAGTGATGCCGTTTTCAGCAACATAGAGATTATCATACCAAGTGAAGTAAGTCAAACAGGAGAAAGACAAATATATGATATCATTCATATGTGGAATCCAATTTTAAAAAGATACAAATGAATGTATTTACAAAACAAAAGCAGACTTAACTGATAGCAAAAACAACTTATGGTTACCAGAGGGGAAGCCTAGGGGAAAGGGATAAATCATGAGCTGGGGATGAACACATGCACACTACTGTATATAAGATAGATAACCAACAAGAACCTACTGTATAGCACAGGGAACTCTACCCAATATTCTGTGGTAACCTAATGAGAAAAGAATCGAAAGAATGAATATATGTATATGTATAACTGAATCACTTTGCTGTACACTTAAAACTAACAGAACATTGTAAATCAACTATACTCCAATAAAATTAAAATATTTTTTAAAAATAATAAATGGGGATAAAATTACAGAACCACTAAACTTTGTCATTGTGATGTATTACAAAGCTGTTGGTCAAAATGTGACTATCATGCTTGGTATTATGGGCCAAGTCCTTTTGAGTTGAACATGCCTACAGTACTATGGCTTGATATTTGCTTGTCCCATTTGACTCACTGTCAACTTTTGTTGGTTCCCCAGGCCACTGTTTTGTGGACTATAATAAGTCCACCTCTCTCCTTACCAGCCAAGAGCTATTCAAGTCATGCTATTTAAACACCAGCAAAACTATCAATGTAAGTTATAATTGTGCATATGAATATAACATTGAAATAAGAAAGCAATCCTTGATTATCATTGTCTACAATGTTCCACACTAGGTTTATGCTTTTTTTTTTTTTTTTTTGAGATTTTCATTGAAAATAAATCATGTGTTAAATTTGGAGAGAGAGTTGTCAGATCCCCAGAATGTCCACAGACTCCAGTCTGAGAACCAGTTCTACCCTGTTACATGTTACACATGGATACATGCAAATTCACAGCTACGACTGAAAACATAATTCCAGTGTAAAGCAGGTCCCTTGCTTTTCTAATGTCACCTCTGCTTTCTGTATATCCTACCTTGCCTAATATCCTCATTTTCTCCCTTTACTTAACCTCAAGTTTTCAACTAGAGCAGTGGTTTTCAGTCCTTGTTGCACATTAGAATTACATAGGGAGCTTTTATGCAAATATAATATCTAGTCTTGGATGTGTTTGAGTTTTGTTTCTGTTTTTTTGTTTGTTTGTTTTGTCCTATGCTTTTTTTTTTTTAAGTTTTCCAGTTTGTTCAATGTGTGACTGGGATTCAAAACCACAGGTTCTAGAACTATTGAAAATTTCTATCAAGATATTTTGGCTTATTAAGGAACAGTAAGGCTGTGTATTATATAATACTGCTTACTGTATGCCAGGCACTGTGTTGTTCAACACGTATTATTACCTCATTAAATCAGTGATGCTATGAAATTGGTATTAGCTCCACTTTTCAGGAAGGTAAAGTTTAAAGAGACAAATTAGGTTCCCTTGGGCTCCATTATTAGCAGCAGAATGGGGATTCAGATTGTCTGTTAATCATTATCTTAACCACAACACTATAAATATTCAGTCTTATTTCACCCTTTTATTACAATATAGATTTACTTTAACCAATCCCTGTTAAATGCACACTTTGATGAATGCATTTTTACTTTGAGTAGTTTACATATTTTGACTAAAAATGTGTAAGCATGAAGTATGAATGCAGTTCATATGAACACCTGTAGCTATAGTTCTTTCTTTTTTACCCTATTCCATTAAGAAATTTGTTGGATAAATAATTTCATTTTCCAAGTTTGGATTTCTTTTCAAAAGAGGATGAAAAGCATTCAGTTACCTTACTTTGTTTTCAAGTCTGTTAAGAAATACTGCATTTGAATTACATTCTGATTAAACTTATAATTTTAGGGTTACCATATTTGGTTGATTTTAACACATTTTCTATATTTTACATCTTTGAAATCAGAAATAAATTTGTTCTTACACTTTGATGGCCCTCTGTAGTTAAATTGGCAGATTATTCTTTGTTAATGAAAGATAAAATAGTTATATGTCTTAAAATTAATGACATCTTGGATTTGATGAATTAACAATTGTGGTTATATATGAATGACTGTTCCATATATAATCTGCGTATTTTGGGAGGTAAAACAGTGTGATATATTCTCAGTATTGTGAAGATTAAATAAGATAAAATAATCATCACAGCATCTGGCACATAGTAAGAGCTTAGGAAATGTCAGCTGTTGTTAAAACATTGTAAATATTAGTGTTATAACTGCATGATGGCTCCACAGCTACAGAGCAGAGAAAGGTGTCCAGCAGCCTTCAGTTTATAAGTGAAAGAAATTAACTGTTCTTTCAGTTATTTCCTGTAGACAGGTTCTTTTATAAACAAATCTGACTGGCATTAAATTGACATTTCCAAGAATGCTGAAAACCACCATTATACAATATACTCTGCTGTACTGCTCATTATGGACTCATTCTGGCATATTCTCAAAATACAGAATTGAATATAGATATTCACTAGTCTAGTCCAGGGGAATTTTGTCCAAGAAATGCAGCACCAGAGATTATGAGAAACAAGATTTTTGTCAGTAGACTTTGAGTATGTCAGTTTTTATAAGAGCTGTGCTTCCCTCAGTCACACAACAGTTTTTTTTTTACCTGTAATACAAGTTAAACAGCAAATAATTGTTGCAGAAGTAATATTTCTCTCTTCTTTCAGTAACTCACACTTATTTTTCAGGCCCTGAAGACTTTTAAGTATATTCACACCTATCAGACATTAAAGTGCTTAATATAAAACATGTTGTTATTGTTTAGTCACTCAGTTGTGTCCGACTCTTTGCAGCCCCATGGACTGCAGCACACCAGGCTTCCCTGTCCTTCACCATCTCACAGAGCTTGCTCAAACTCATGTCCATTGAGTCGGTGATGCCACTCAACCATCTCATCCTCTGTCTTCCCCTTCTCCTGCCTTCAATCTTTCCCAGCATCAGGATCTTTTATAATGAGTCATCTCTTCGCATCAGGTGGCCAGAGTATTGGAGCTTCAGCTTCAGCATCAGTCCTTCTATATAAAAAATAAATTAAATTATATTAATTTAAGTTTGTACAGAATGTCCTTTTTTTTTTTTTGGTCCTAGGAGGTAAAAACTCACCTGAGCTTTGATCATTTTCTTTCTTGCTTGTGACGTTGTTTCAATTATTTTTTTTCTATAGTGTATGTTTCCTAAAGGAAACTTCTTAAGTACAATTTTGGGATAATTGAACAGATTATTTTCATTATTGATTTTTATTTTTTAAATCTGCAGAAAGCAAAAGAGAATATTTTCCTGAAATTGTATAAAGGGAAATTTTTTTAATTAATAAACTTTCTTTAGAAAGAGTTTTTAGATTCTCAGCAGAACTATGAGCACAAAGTGCCATATACACACTATTACCCACACATGCACAACTTCCTCTATTGTGGATACCCCATGACGTGGTGGTACGTTTGTTAGTGAATCTACATTGGTACATCATCATCAAAAGTCTATGTTAGGGTTCACTCTTGCTGAATATATATATTTATTTGCTGAATTCTATAATTATATTTTTTCTTTACTCCTCTCTCTTGAGCTCGCCTTCTGTGCCCTACTCTCCTTTGTCTGATACTCTGCCCTGTGACTCTAGCTGCCTAACCTCCCTTTCCGGGAACTTCGTTCTGTTGTCCTTTACTCAGGGAGACTGCTGGATTCTGTCTGCCTTCTCCTCTCTCCTGGAAACTTTCTCCTTTCTTCAGCCTGGAAACTCTCCAGGTATTAAAGCTGGGCAGTTGTAGGACTCACCTGTTTATTTTTCTCTCAGAGATCACTGTCTTGCACTGTCTGTTGTCCAATACCTGGAAACGATTGTTTGTATTTTGTTGTGGTTCAGGCGTGTAGGTAAATCAAGTCCCTGTTATTCCATTTCGACTGGAAATAGCCTAATGACTACCAAAACCAAACCAGTCATGTTACCCATCCTACCAGCCTTGTGGAAGAATTCATAAAATGGGTGAATATAGAAATGAGTCATTTCTCTCCAGTATGTTCCTTGATGGCAAGGTAAGGGTTTTGGTGAAGTCTTGCTCTCCTCCTGTGTACAGAGACACAACCCAAGTAAAGGGGAAAAGTACCTTTCTCCCCTAACACTTAGCATTATTATTATTTACATAAAGAAATTGAGTGACATGTCTCAACTTGCCCAGGACTGTCCTCACTAGATCCTGCCGTCTTCTTTGTGAAAACAGTAAAATCAGATTCTGCAGTGAATGTTTTACTTTTGCAGTTGTGAGAGTTATTAAAGGTTAATTTGTTTTCAGATCTTTACATGAATTTTTTTACTTTGGCCATCAGTTATGTTGTCTATAACCTCATTTCAATGAGGTTTGCTTTTGAAGGTTAAATAATCACTGAAATTTAATTTGATAATTCCTACCACAGCAAGGGGCTTCCCTTGTGGCTCAGCTGGTAAAGAATCTGCCGACAAGGTAGGAGACCTGGGTTCCATCCCTGGGTTGGGAAGATCCCTGGAGAAGGGAAAAGCTACCCACTCCAGTATTCTGGCCTGGAGAATTCCATGGACTGTAGAGTCCATGGGGTTGCAAAGAGTTAGACACAACTGAGCAACTTTCACTTTCACTTCACCATAGCAAGGTATGCCAGAGATCAAAGGGCAGAGTCTTTTTCTTTCTCAGAAATTTCTCAGAGAATTATTATTTTAACTTGCCTACAGTTACTCAGTATTTGAATTTACCTCTGTTTGATATAACGTCAGTGTTTACCTCCCAGTTAGGCCACATTTTAGAACCATCACAGTTCTATAGAAGAATATAAAAGTTTAATATTTTAGGTTTAAGATGAGTTATAATTTGGCATCTATGTGTCCCTTAGAAAAATTATCTTTTGAGATCATTTGTCTAAAGCCAACAGAAAAATCATTATAAGCAATATGATTGTCAAACAAATCATCTCTACTCTTACAGTCAATAAATAGCTCTACTCTTACTCAGTTTGTTTTTCCTTTTATATTTCCCCTTCTTATTTCCCTGTTTTCTCTTTCCTCTTTGTCTATTTTCTATCCCTGTCCCTTTCCTCCCCTTTTTTTTCTGTTTATTTTGATCACAATTCTTAGTTACTTACCCTTCTGTTCTTTTCTGATTATTTTCTATAAGAATTCCCTTATCTCCACAGAAATTACTGTGGTTGAATTGGTAAGGAGCCAGAAGGGGAATGTGGATGGCACTCGTATATAGAGGTTTCGTGTAGTTGGGAATTCAGATTGTAAAAGAAATAATGTTTGTTGCGACAGCCAATTATAGTCCTCTGGGAAGAGAGTCGCCTTGCAGAATTGTGTGAAGTACAACCTTTACCTTTCTTGGCTTCTGATGAACTCTTTTTACTCTTCTGTGTTAGAAAATATCTATTTGTTAACAACTGGGTAAAAATTCAATAATAAGTAGTTGCATAATTAGATTGAGGTTTTTTTTTTTTAATGAGCTCACCAATTGCTTTACTACTGTAAAGAGTAGTTTCTTTTGTGTTATACCTTTAGAGCACTTTTAGTTAGAAATTATTTTGATGGAAGATGTGTAAATACTAATCATAAATGCCTTATTTCTTTGTTATGCAAGCTTTTAATCTATAATATAATCATATGAGCAGTTTAAATGACATAAAATGTATGCTTTAAGTTTTACTGTAGCCTATGATAGTGTTTTGGAAACTATATAGCATTGTATTTTTTTATTACTGTAGTTTATTTAATAGTTATGGTAAACAAATTCAAATTGGTAGGTAGTTGCTATTTTATATTATGTGATATTTGCAAAGGTGGGAAAAGAGATAGTACTTATTATTTGACTGTAAATAACTTAGGGAACAGAGGAGCTTAGGATGGGCTGAGTTCTGAGTAAATAGGCTTGTCCTACCTCACATCAAAGGAGCATCTTGTATGCTTCCAGAGTTCTCTTATGTTCTTTAGTTTTAGAACTAGAACTATTTGACTTTTAACTTTTAGATCCTTGTATCAAGAAGTTCATAGTGCTTTAGAAAATACTGTTAATCTTAAAATATCTTAAGAATGATGGAATGAATATCTTATATTGATTTTGTTCACAATAATTAAAATTTTGTGTGTGTGTGTATACACACACATATATATGAAAGTTGCACAACACCAGTTGTGAGCCTAATAAAATGTCTACAAACATGAACAGCTTTAGAAAAATTTAAGAAACATTTTAGAGCATTGAAAATAATTGAAAGTCCAAATTGTCACTTAACAAATCACTAAATCTGCTCTTCTTTAGCGCATTTCCATTGGTTAGTTCTGCTGATTATTAACAATAGAGAATTAGTGATTAGAGAATTAACCAAGGCTTTTTCCTTTGGTTTCTGTGAAATTTGGTGTGATGTATGTGTAAGATCAGACCCTCAAAATTACCTGCTGTCAGCATTTTAGAGAATACACTATCAAATGGGAGAAATGGCTGTCAAATTGGAATTTAGGAAATAAATTCTCATGAGATATTGATTGGTCCCAGGAAATAACTTGAAATAATCATTTTGGTTGTGTATGTGTGTGTGTTTTAACAACTCTTTGCTGAATGTCAGTGTGAATAAGTTAAATTCTGTCTTTTAAAAAACATAGTAAAATAAAAGTTAAAAGAGCTTCTTGTGCATTGCCTGATGTTTTGACACCTTCAGTCTGTCGTTTGTTACAGAGCTAATAATCTGAGCTCCTTTGTCCTATAAAACCTGAATTCTTCAGAGTTTAATCTACTTTAATCAAACTTGGCCATACTTCACATACTTCAGTCTATAATCTTTGATCTACACCTGAGATCTTACTTATTAGTTAAATAACAATGCTTAATTGTTTTTCATTATGCTTATGTATTCATTGAGCATCTTCTGTATACCAGGCACTGTCCTGACAGTGAAGTTCGCTCAGCCGTGTCTGACTGTTTGTGACCCCGTGGACTATACCATCCATGGAATTCTCCAGGCCAGAATACTGGAGTGGTAGCTTTTCCCTTCTCCAGGGATCTTCCCAACCCAGGGGTCGAACCGAGGTCTCCCACATTGCGGGCGGATTCTTTACCGGCTGAGCCACAAGGGAAGCCCAAGTATACTGGAGTGGGTAGCCTACCCCTTCTCCAGGGGATCTTCCTGACCCAGGAATCAAACCAGGGTCTACTGCATTGCAGGCAGATTCTTTACCAACTGAGCTATCAGGGAAGCCCACTGTCCTAGACACTGGTAATAGAATAATGGCTGTGTTAGACCTGGTTCCTGCATGCCTGGATTTTATGATCTAATTAGAGACAAATAGCCATTAGAACAGTAAGAACACCTGAATCTTATGAGAGGATTTCCCTTTGCATCTACTTCCCATCTGAGTTGAAATTTCACTGCAATCAGGTGCTAGAAAAAAGTTGGCAGATTTTCAACTTCTCCATTGGAAAATACACAGTTTGTAACAATGTACTCCTTAGTTAAGGCTTTTAAACCCTGCTTATCTTCCGGCTTTGGTTTTCCAACTCATTTACAACTCTTCTTTTGCAGCTTTCAAAATACCAGGTTTAGTTTGGGTAGCCATTGCATATAGGAATCCCTATAGATATAATAGATATTGAGGACACAATCCTCATGTCTCAGTGCATGATCAAAGAACTAAAGAAAATTCTGTTAGAATTACAGGAGAGTAACCATGTAAACAGGGAAGTCCAGTGAAAATTCAAAGGGAAATAGATTGGGAATTAGACATCAAGATGTTTTACAATAAGGACTAGAATCAACATTCAGAGGCTGGATAACCAGTACAGAATGAGCAGTAAGAATGACCTTGATACTAACAAATACGTGAGTCTGACTCTCTGTTCATGATTCTTTCCTGAGCTAGAATTGGATTTGGACTAACTGGGGGTGGGGGGGGCGTAGAGTTTAGGTAGGCATACTGGATGAAACTTGGAAATAAGTCCTCAAGTTTTTAATGTTTTATATGCACAGGAGATCTTAGTTTAAGGCCTTACTTTAACATTATATTGCTCTGTGTGTCCGAACTGTCACTTCTATGAAGTCTAATTTCTTCATCTGTAGATTAACTAAAATTAATAGTGTTCCTTTGAGTTTTTAAACTGAATTATATACAAAAGCCAAGACTCTCCCCTCTCCACTCCTGCCCCACTTTTTAACTTATCCCCTATTGTCTTGCCCACAGAAGCTGTTCATTTTTCTTTGATGATAAAGGGACCAAGCTTGGTTGTAATTAACTGTAAGTGCTTTTGAATGCACAAAACAGAACATTGAAACATTTTATTTATAAGTAGATGTAGTTGTACAGTTTTGCCAAGCATAATAAAGATAATGTTTCTAAGTGGGGTAGCCTCTTGCTCTTTCTCGAACCACACGATCCAGACCTTTTCCATGATACTTTAATTGAGAAACCTTTAAATTAGAAAGACACAAAGAAAGAAAGGAATAATTGTCCAGATTCTTTTAATACCAGGAATCCTTGAATATATGTCTCTCTGAGGGACTTTCTGTGCCCTGAGTAGGTAGGGTAACTTCTACTCTAAAAATGAGTCATTTTTTGTGTGAAGTGAAAAATAAGAATGAACTTTCATAGTTGAGAATTATTAGAAACTACTGGTAGTGTAAAGTGGGCTCTTAGAGATGGTTCTCTACTGATAATATTTGTGACCTTGGCAAATGATTTTACAAATTTAGTTTTCTCATCTGTAAAGTGAGAGAAAGACCCACGTCATCGCATTTATTTTTATCTTAAGTTTAAGAAGCCATATGGTGCACTCTATGTACCAGGCAATATTCAGAATATTTTACAAATAGCAATGCAGTCCTTTTAACTACCCTCTGAAGGTCAGTACTGTTATTATTGCCATCTAATAGATTTTTTAAAAGCTAAGACAAAGAGAGGTACAAGAGGTATAACCTGTGCAAAACCAGCCATCAAGTAGCAGAACTGTCTTCCTGATCTAAGAGTTCATGTTCTTAACTACTACTTTGTGCTACTTAATGAGAATTAAGATGAGGAAGCACTTGATAAAATCACAGCTCAAGATGATAGAGATCATCTTTGTCTAATTGAGTGTTTGGATTATGTGGCAGTTAAAATTTGTAGCTAAATTCAAAGAGCTAGATTATTATAAAAACATACACATGACTTTGTTTTTCTGATAGAACCTCAGAATATTAATTGCCGTAATCATAATCTTGAATTTTGGTGGTTGCTGTATAATGTATATGTACAGCAGAAATATTTGGTTGAATTTAAACTACACACAAGTCTAGAAAGTTGTTTTTAAAAGTCAGTCTGTGATAAGTTAGTTTACAGATCACTTGCCTTTTTCAGAATAGAATGCTGAGGATCAGTTTAAGCTTTGTTCTTGGCTAACAAAAACAAAGCATATTTTTGTATCTGAAGGTACTCTTCTTCTAGTGAAAATATTTATGTCACTAGTATTAATAAAATAATAGTGTACATATAAAGTTGCTTTCATTTATAGCCACAGCCTCTATTTTTTGCACTTGTCATTAAAGTTAACTTTGTCCTTTATTTTCTTCTTAAAGATTTCTCATAGTGTATAAATCAAGTTGCACTAGGAATGGAAAAACTTAGATTCTGGTGTGCAGCAGTATACATACAATTTTGAGAAAAAGGCAGTTAATGTCTTTTTACCTTTTTTCATTTGAAAGTAAGGTAGATTAGGCTACATAATTTCTAAGATCTTTTACAATTCTAACTTAAAACAGAGACACTCAATACATACCTACGAGATTGGAGCATGTAAATGAGAAGCTGAGAATATTTCAGAGTATGTAGAACCTCACTCATTAGGAAATAAACATCTATAGAATATTAAATATATTTTTATAAAGAAATGGATGGGTTACTATAACTTTGGAAGTTCTTACAGTTTGGGAGAGGGTTGGCTCGAGTTAGCAGTACAGTCTGTGTATGGAACAGAGTGAAATATACACAGGTGGAGGTGAAATTTATGACCTTAGGATTGCGTGCCATTACCCTGAAGTAACCATTTGTGGCGTAATGGCTTACATAAGTTCTGGGGAAGAATACCAAGTAAGTGAAAGATCAGTGTGGAAATGAGTTAGGAAAGGACTCTTGTAGGAAAAAAGGAGTCAGGAAAGTTCTTCAGAAAACTTGAGGCATATTTAATAGATAAAAGAGAAAAGGTGGTAGCACCAGGTAAGAGATGAGTATAGACAGTAGTTTGGATCGAACAGGGTTACACATAGGGAGCAGTAAAAGAAGAGATTAAGAACCAGAGGTGGAGTTTTAAGCAGGCTCGCGTTGGTTTATAACTTCTGGAGGCAGTGTTCATATCAGAATCTGGCAGTGCACATCCAGAGTAGTTGGCTCTGTATGGTGGCCCTGGCCCTGGTGTCAGGCTTATGCGTTTACACTGGGTTTAATAGGCAGTTAGGGAGCCAGTAAAACAAACAAAAAACAAACAGAAAAATGTTGAGCTGAGAGGAATGTGGTGGAATGGCTTTTGAGGAAGATTAATCTGCATCAGTGTGCAATACAAACAAGGGCCTAGAGTCGTAGACCATAGCTAGGAGACTGGTGTAAATAATAAGAATCTAACTTGGTAACTGTTTTCAGGTTGAAAAGGAAGGTTTAATTTCAAGAGACATTTGAAGAACAAATTAGTAAAATTCAGTTACTGGATTTTAGGCCCTGAAGAGGGAGAATCTCCTGCCCCTGTATCAAAGACTTAGAAGGGAACTTCTTTTATTCTCTTTTGGGATTTGGAGACAATTTTGTATGAGTGAAGATTCTACATGTATAGTACTTATATTGTGATACATGAATCGTCATTGTGTTAAGAGGGGACTAGGCAAGTAGGCTTTTGTGTTTATCATCTGTACCCTGCAGAATAATTGACAATATATGCCACATCTATCTAATCTTCCATCATCACCATCTATTGACATCACTATTGTCAAAGTCACCAATGACTTCCTTAATGTCAAATCCAGTGGTCATTTCTTTGTTTATGTTTTATTAGACCTCACTACTGTTTGAGACAGTTGACCACACCCTCCATGAAACATTTTTTTTTTCCTGGAATTTCCATGATACCATACTGGACATATACCAGCTTCTTTTGCTTGTTCATCATCTTCTACCAGATCTCTACTTGTTAGAGTGCCTCAGGCCTTTGTCATGAATTCTCACTATGTGCTTCTAGGTGATTCTTCATTCTAAATGCTGTCCAAGTGCCAGTGTTTCCCAAAACTGTATCTCTAACCTTGGAAAAAAACAACCTCCTAACTAGTATACCTACTCTGATTCTTTTTCCCTTATTTTGTTATTAACGTATCTGTCAGGGCGATCATTTTTAAATGTAGATCAGATCATGTCATTTCTCTAGTTAACACCGTCCAGCAGCTTCCCACTGCGTTTAGGATAAAATCTAATTTCCTTTCCCTAGCTTCAAAATACTGTATGATGTAGTCCCTGACCACCATTCTTTTCTTTTTTTTTTTTTAATTGGACGATAATTACATTATTGTGATGGTTTTTGCCGTACATCGACATGAATCAGCCACGGGTGTACATGTGTCCCCCATCCTGAACCTCCCCCCACCTCTCTCCCCACCCCATCCCTCTGGGTTGTCCCAGAGCACTCTCTGAGTGCTCTACTTCATGCATCGAACTTGCACTGCCCTGATCACCATTCTAAACTATCATTCCTACCACTTGTCCTCTCTGCTACTACCATTCCATCCTTACTCACCTTCTTTTAGTTCCTGGGACAGTATTGCTTATTCCTACCTTAGACTCTTTGCTCAGAGTGCTCTTTCTCCCAGTTTTTTAATGGTTTGTTCCTTGTTTGGACCTTGGCTTAAATGTTAGCTGCTGAGAAAAGCCATCCCTCAACAGTCAGTATAAAGCATTCACGTAATTCCTGTCAGTTTTTGCAATATAGTATAGCAGCTAATACCATCTTCATACCCACATACTGGCTATATCAACTGAGCCCAGTTCTCTAAGCATAACCTCTTCTAAATCTTAACACCCTTTCTCAGATTCATCCATATGTTTTTCATATTATCAATATAAGGTACTCTGTTTAGTTCAGTTCAGTCGCTCAGTCATGTCAGACTCTTTGTGACCCCATGAATCGCAGCACGCCTCCCGGAGTTTACTCAAACTCATGTCCATCGAGTTGGTATGCCATCCAACCATCTCATCCTCTGTCATCCCCTTCTCCTCCTGTCCCCAATCCCTCCCAGCATCAGGGTCTTTTCCAATGAGTCACCTCTTGGCGTGAGGTGGCCAAAGTATTGGAGTTTCAGCTTCAGCATCAGTCCTTCCAATGAACACCCAGGCTTGATCTCCTTTAGGATGGACTGGTTGGATCCCCTTGCAGTCCAAGGGACTCTCGAGTCTTTTCCAACACCACAGTTCAAAAACATCAATTTTTTGGTGCTCAGCTTTCTTCACAGTCCAGCTCTCACATCCATACATGACCACTGGAAAAACCATAGTCTTGACTAGATGGACCTTTGTTGGCAAAGTAATGTCTTTGCTTTTTAGTATGCTATCTAGGTTGGTCATAACTTTCCTTCCAAGGAGTAAGCGTCTTTTAATTTCATGGCTGCAGTCACCATCTTGCAGTGATTTTGGAGCCCAAAAAAATAAAGTCTGACACTGCTTCCACTGTTTCCCCATCTACTTGCCATGAAGTGATGGGACCAGATGGTATGATCTTAGGTTTCTGAATGTTGAGCTTTAAGCCAGCTTTTTCACTCTCCTCTTTAATCTTCATCAAGAGGCTTTTTAGTTCCTCTTCACTTTCTGCCATAAGGGTGCTGTCATCTGCCTATCTGAGGTTATTGATATTTCTCCCAGCAATCTTGATTCCAGTTTGTGCTTCTTCCAGCCCAAAGTACTAGTTCTTACCTAATTTAAAAATTTTGCTTTTAAAGAGAAAAAAAGAAAGAAAACAAAGCAGAAAAGTATTTGAAACTGCTAAGTTCTAATTTCAACACCAGAACCAGTATGCCATTATCTATGTCTGTTGTTACAAATTCCTCTACTAAGTAACCACACTATTAATATGATATACTTAGCAGGGGTTTTACAAAACAATAACTAATTAATTAATGTACACGACACTATGTAATTCTTTTATTTGCATATTATTTTCAGCTAGTAGGTTTTATCTTTTATCTAATGGCAGTCAGAGACTAGAAATTTATTTAAAATTTAGTTTGACTGTTTGCTTTGTAAGAATCTATGCACGTGTGCATATGTAATCCCACAAACACATGATCATAACGTTCTTTTGAGAGTTGTGTTTTCACTTATGTTGTGGACAATCTTTCCTTGTCAAAAGTAGGTCTATATCATTATTTTAGGTAAAACTTTACCACAGTGCCTTTTTTTGGACATTTAGATTGATTACATTTTTTGACTGGTATAAACATTTTAATTAATAAATGCCCTTCGACATTTAGCTCTGTGTACTTGTTCTGTTATTTCTTTGGAATAAATTCATGGGGGACTGTTTATTCGTATTACCAGATTGTTCACTATGTGTTTGAAAGGAGTGATTTTGAGAGAAACTTTCTTTTTAGCAGTCCCGCAGGTGTTCTCGTGCTTCATTTTATTCCATATACGAGGGCTGTGAAATCTACCACCTTGGCAGACTTTAGAAGTAAACTTAACTGCATAGACAGCAGCCCAGTGATAGGAAGGCCATTCTGCTCCCATTTCCTTTGGACAGAGCTTTGAAATACTCTAGATTTTTTTTTAAATCAAGGATTCAGACACCACCATTAAGTGTTTATGGTAAGTTCTGGTTCAGAGGGACTCCAGCCACGTCCTCCCAAGAAGGAAATGGTGGTTCTGGCCTCTCCTCTGGGGTTTTTATGAAGTACTTCAGAGTAGAGATTCATAGACTCTCAAGGTTGAAAGAACCAATGGATGTTTAATTCAGCTACCACTTGACAGCTAAATCCCTTCAGCTACACCCAGACAATTGTTTATCGGTTTGTCTGTGAGCGTCCTTAGTGATGAAGAATTTATTTCCCAGGTTAGCCTGTTTCATCTGTGGATCATTCTGATTGTTTAAGATTTTCCCAATGGGAAAATTATTCACTTCTTTGTTGGAGAGAACAGATGAAGAACTTTTAAGATGGCTGAACTCCAGAACTAGAAGAGAGGGCCACTAAAAGGGAGCCAGCCTGGTCACGGCTTCTATTCAGGTTGTGGTGTGAGCAGTGTCCTCATTGAGGTCTTGTGGGGAGAGGGACTCTAGAACTATGTTTTAATTGATTAACTTCTATTCTCTAATGATCTGTCATTGATAGCCTGTGAAAATTTATGACAACCTTTCTGTTCAAAGTTATTTTTTTTTTCCATTTATTTTTATTAGTTCAAAGTTATGTTTTAAATCAATTCATCTCTTAAAAAAAAAAGGCTAGTAGGTAAGCCTTTGCAGCCCATGTTTGTCTATGTTTGAAACACTTTTTGTTTTTATAAAAGTAAATTGTTTACAGAGACCCCCAAAATTATACCTTATTTCTGGGATAATCTATGTCCTTAAGGTAGCAAGTCATATCTAATGAATTTTCTTTAATATGTCATAAAGTTTCCCAGTTCATTAGTCATATTCTTTATTACAGTAAACTCTACTGTATGGCAGAGGTTTTAGAAATTGAAATTATCAAAATTTTAATAATGCAACTTTTCTAATGACTACTGTGATTTAGTATTATTTGTTAATATTCAGATACCCATAAGTTTTTCCTGACAAGTTCCTAAAGGCTGTTATGTTATCACATGCATTTAGCTAGTGTTTTATGTGTTTCATGATAACTATTGTTAGTCCATATTATTCCTTGCAGTATTTTTGTAATAGTTACATAGATAACTAATAGGAAACTACTGTCATCTCTAATCTTTTTTCATATAGATATTTAATACCCTGGCTAAATTCAGTAAACCTTCCAAAGGATTGCAGACTCCAGTCATGGTTTTGGAGTTTTTTTAGTTTGCTATTTGAGGAGGTAATGACCAAAACAACCAATTTCAGTCAAATATTAAATTATTCTAAAATGCTAGCAGTTTGGTTTTTATCACTTTAAACTTAATAATTTCTAGCATGTGAGTAAGCCATATCCTACTAGGCTTGTTTTTTGTTATTGTTGTTTGTCTTACAGTAGGTCCTTATTGATTATCTATTTTAAATACAGCAGTGTATGCATGTTAATCCAAAACTCCCAATCTGTCCCTCTCCCCCTGCCTTCCTCCTTGTTAACCATAAATTCATTCTCTTAAGTCTATGAATCTGTTTCTGTTTTGTAAATAAGTTCATTTGTATTATTTTTTTGGATTTCATATATGTGATGTCATATGATATTTGTCTTTCTCTGACTTACTTTGCTTAGTATCAAAATCTCTAGGTCCATTCATTTTGCCACAAGTGGCATTATTTAATTTTTTTTGGACTGAGTAATATTCCATTGTATATATGCACTACATCTTCTTTATCCATTTGGAAGATGAATTATAATTTTAAAAATAGTATCAGATATATATGAGACATTACTTAGGCTGTGGACCATCCTTAGTACTCACATGGAGTAGTTGACATCTTGGCATCACTCAGCATTTCGTAGCTTAGGAACAACTGTTCTGACACAATTTTTAGCTCTCCAAGATTACCCCACAGTGTGAGAGAGGGAAAATGATGAGCCAAGAGAAATTTTCTGGGAGCTAAAATCATGCCATGTTGCCAGCCCATGGCAAAGCTGAGCTAGTCTTGAAAACCCACAGAACCATCAGAGAAAAAAGGATGAATGGATTTCTTTTTACATCTTTTGATTCCCTCTGCAGGACATCATGATTTAATTCACTGTGTCTGAGGAGACCACAGGAGACCCTTGGCTTATGACCTAATTGGTTCCTGAAGGAAAAATGAAAGTTCAGACCTCTCTTTTATCCCCAGTTGGCACAGTATTATAAATTATGGTCCTTTTCCTGGAAACAAACCCTGTATCACAACTATTCCAAAATATATTATTAAAATTATGTTGAATGTATATTATTTGTGTTTATATTTTTACAAATATATATTAAAGTATATAAAAGCAGAGTTTGTAGTCACAATAAAAGAAAGCATGTTTGGGGTAGTTAGGGACTCAGGATTCTGGAACCAGACTTAGGTAGGTTCAAATATCAACTTTGCAGCTTCCTAGCAGGGTGATCTTGGGCAGTTATTTAATCTCTCTATGCTTTGGTTATCTGTAAAAATGGTGGTAATAGTCCCCACCTTCTAGAAGTGCTCTGAGGATTAAATAAGTTAATGTATAGAAAGTAGGGAGAATTGACAGTGCCTGACAATGTCACTAAGTGTTGACTGCTATTTTATATGTTGTAAATGCTCATTTTAGGGAAACTTTTCAGAATGGTCTTAAAATACCAGCTCAATCAAGTTGGCTCTCAAGGTTCCTTCTTTTCCTGATAAGACGTTCCTGAGTCTAGATGTAGATGCTTATCATCATACCCCGCTCAAGGCTATTCACAATCAGGCTCCAGTGTTGCCTTTTCTATACTTCTTTTGTACAAATGCTCCCCTCAAGTTGTACTTTCTCTTTCCTGGTTCAGCCCAACATCTGCCTCTTTGGCAAAATTTTACCAGTGTTATCTGAACTTCTTTGGAATTTATTGTGTGCTTCAATGTTCCACTGTTTTAAAAATCATCTCTAAGTCAAACCGTTTGAGACTAGTAGCTATATGCAGTACAACTTTGTGTTCCCTTGTCATCTACTTCAGGATGTGCTTAGTCACTTGTGTGCTAAGTTGCTTCAGTCATGGTAAACTCTTTGTGAACCTAAGAACTGTTGTCCACCAGGCTCCCCTGTCCATGGGATTCTACAGGCAAGAATACTGGAGTGAGTTGCCATGCCATTCTCCAGGGGATCTTCCCGACCCAGGGATCAAACCCAAGTCTCATATCTCCTGCATCAGCAGGCGGGTTCTTTACCACTAGCATCACATCTTCCTGACCCAGGGATCAAACCTCTGTCTCCTGCGTCTCCTGCATTACAGGCGTGTGTGTCACCTATATGGACTGTTTAACTGGCAGAGATAAGAGAAAGCAGCCTTTTTAAGACTGTACTATAAATTGAATTTTGTGTGTGCATGTACACATGCATGCATGTCCAATCTGCATTGCAGGTTAACAGTTTTGAAAACTAACTGTATTTTTAAAATTGGAGGGCTTGTGAGAAATTTAAAGTTAATATAACTAAATGAAACATTTGCAGGTTAGATTGTTTGGAACAGCATAGGAACCAAAAAACATCACACTTCATATATTGCAATCAGGCCTGCATCTCCTGTTGGATAATTATGAAATGTCTTCCTCTGAAACTACTACTACTATGTAGCAAAGAAAAAGAAGAACCCTGTGGCTGTGACTGTCCACATCACTGAATTAGGGCTATAAGAACTAGGAACTAGTTAAGGAATGGGAAAGGGAGAGAAAGGAAAAAACATACTTTTGGATCTGCTTATTTTCTAATATTTAATAATAGTAATAAAACATCTTACCTAAAAATATATGATATAATAAGACATTTTAACCTTTTGGCTGTTGGCAAAGTTTTCTTCATAAAAGCCATTATATTTGACACCCAAAA
Source organism: Odocoileus virginianus (assembly GCF_023699985.2). Lineage (NCBI taxonomy): Eukaryota > Metazoa > Chordata > Mammalia > Artiodactyla > Cervidae > Odocoileus > Odocoileus virginianus. The sequence continues at coordinate 46,255,099 of NC_069679.1, forward strand.
TATTATCATTAAGGATTTTTTGTTGTATTCAATCACTCAGTTGTGTCCGACTCTGTGACCTCATAGACTGCAGCACATCAGGCTTCTCTGTCTTGCACCGTCTCTGGAGATTGTTCACACTCATGTCCATTGAGTTGGTGATGCCATCAAACCTACTCATCCTCTGTCATACGCTTCTCTTCCTGCCTTCAATTGTTCCCAGCATCAAGGTCTTTTCTAATGAGTCAGCTCTTCATATCAGGTAGCCAAAGTATTGGAGTTTCAGCTTCAGCATCAGTCCTTCCAATAAATATTCAGGACTGATTTCCTTTAGAATTGACTGGTTGGATCTCCTTGAAGTCCAAGGGACTCTCAGGAGTCTTCTCCAACACCACAGTTCAAAAGCATCATTTACTCAGTGCTCAGCCTTCTTTATGATCCAACTCTCACATCCATACATGACTACTGGAAAAACCACAGCTTTGACTAGATGGACCTTTGTTGGCAAAGTAGTGTCTCTGCTTTTTAATATGCTGTCTAGGTTGGTCATAACTTTCCTTCCAAGGATCATGCATCTTTTAATTTCATGGCTGCAGTCCCCATCTGCAGAGGTTTTGGAGCCCAAGAAAATAAAGTCTCTCACTGTTTCCATTGTTTCCTCATCTATTAGCCATGAAGTGATGGGACTGGATGCCCTGATCTTCATTTTTTGAATGTTGAGTTTTAAGCCAGCTTTTTCACTCTCCTCTTTAATCTTCATCAAGAGGCTTTTTAGTTCCTCTTTGCTTTCTGCCATAAGGGTGGTGTCATCTGCATATCTGAGGTTATTGATATTTCTCCCAGCCATCTTGATTCCAGCTCGTGCTTCATCCATCCCTACACTTAGCATGATATACTCTGCATATAAGTTAAATAAACAAGTGACAATATACAGCCTTGATGTACCCCTTCCCAATCTGGAGCCAGTTCATTGTTCCATGTCTTGTTCTAACTGTTGTTTCTTGATCTGCATACAGGTTTCTCAGGAGGCAAGTGAGGTGGTCTGGTATCCTACCATCCCTCTGAGAATTTTCCACAATTTGCCGTTATCTACAGAAAGGCTTTATCACAGTCAATAAAGCAGAAGTAGATGTTTCTCTGGAATTCTCTTGCTTTTTCTATTCCTTGATATTAAATATTTTAATTGAAGTTTACATAAAATAATTTTATGCCATAATTGCCTTGTTTTTACTCTTTTTTCACTCTTTGTTCAGTTCAGTCACTTGGTTGTGTCCAACTCTTTGTGACCCCATGGACTGCAGCATGCCAGGCCTCCCTGCCCATCACCAACTGCCAGAGTTTACTCAAACTCATGTCCATTGAGTCGGTGATGCCATCCAACCATGTCATCCTCTGTCATCCCCTTCTCCTCACACCTTCAGTCTTTCCCAGCTTCAGGGTCTTTTCAAATAAGTCAGCTCTTCACATCAGGTGGACAAGTATTGGAGTTTCAACTTCAATATCAGTACTTCCAATGAATATTCAGGACTGATTTCCTTTAGGATGGACTGGTTGGATCTCCTTGCAGTCTAAGGAACTCTCAAGAGCCTTCTCCAGCACCACAGTTCAAAAGCATCAATTCTTCAGCACTCGTCTTTCTTTATGGTCCAACTCTCACATCCATATATGACTACTGGAAGAACCACAGCTTTGACTAGACGGACCTTTGTTGGCAAAGTAATGTCTGTGCTTTTTATTGGGCTATCTTGCTTGTTCATAACTTTTCTTCCAAGGAGCAAGTGTCTTTTAATTTCATGGCTATAGTCACCATCTGCAGTGATTTTGGAGCCCAAAAATATAAAGTCAGCCACTGTTTCCCCATCTACTTGCCGTGAAGTGATGGGACCAGATGACACAGTCTTAGTTTTCTGAATGTTGAGTTTTAAGTCAACTTTTTCACTCTTTCACTTTAATCTAGAAGCTCTTTAGTTCTTCCTCGCTTTCTGCCCTAAGCATGGTGTCATCTGCATATCTGAAGTTATTGATATTTCTCCCGGCAATCTTGATTCCAGCTTGTGTTTCATCCAGCCCAGCATTTCTCATGATGTACTCTGAATAAAAGTTAAATAAGCAGGGTGACAATATACAGCCTTGACATACTCCTTTCCCAGTTTGGAACCGGTCTGTTGTTCCATGTCCAGTTCTAACTGTGGCTTCTTGACCTGCATACACATTTCTCAGGAGGCAGGTGAAATGGTCTGGTATTCTCATCTCCTGAAGAATTTTCCACAGTTTGTTGTGATCCACACAGTCAAAGGCTTTGGCACAGTCAGTAAAGCAGAAATAGATGTTTTTCTGGAACTCTCTTGCTTTTTCTTTGAGCCAACGGATGTTGGCAATTTGATCTCTAGTTCCTCTGGCTTTTCTAAATCCAGCTTGAACATCTGAAAGTTCACAGTTCACGTACTGTAGAAGCCTGGCTTGGAGAATTTTGAGCATTACTTTACTAGTGTGTGAGATGAGTGCAATTGTGCAGTAGTTTGAGCATTCTTTGGCATTGCCTTTCTTTGGGATTGGAATGAAAACTGATCTTTTCCAGTCCTGTGGCCACTGCTGAGTTTTCCAAATTTGCTGGCATATTGAGTGCAGCACTTTCACAACATCATCTTTTAGGACTTGAAATAGCTTCACTCTTTGTTAGTGGATATAATTGAATTTGGGCTATGGTATTTTTTTTTGTAGACATTAAAAAATGAATTCTTGTCAAGGATACCTTAAAGCAAGGACCCATCTTTCTTTCTTTCTTTCTTTTAATACTAGATACTCTGGATGAATATTTTGAGTATGATGCAGAGGAGTTCTTGGTCTCTCTGGCCTTGTTAATAACAGAAGGACGAACACCTGAATGTTCTGTTAAAGGTCGAACAGAAAGTTTCCATTGTCCTCCAGCACAGTCCTGTTACCCAATAACTACAAAACATGAATGTAGTGACAAGCTGGCCCAGGTGAGAATTGTGTGTTGAATGTGTTTTATTATCTGCCTTTTATATAAATTAGTTTAAATTTTGTCATCACCTTTATTACAATTATAACATTCACATTTAACCATAAAATTGGCTACAACATAAAGAAAAAGTATAGTACGTAGCTTTTCCATCAGCAGGTAAGTGTGCAGCCAATTTCATACCTTTGTCCACACACATCAGATTTAAGATGATCCTTGTTAACTATGAATTAGATTTCCTTAGTTTTAGTCTCAGCCCTAGTTCATCAACTTTGTGTTCTTGTTTATTTATTAGATTTATGTTCATTATTATTTTCCCCACGTTAATGGGAGGATGCTTTTTGCTGTCATTAACGTTTCTATATAATACTGTTAAAAATACTTATTTTGGTATGTAGCGTATAATTTGCTGTAAAGATATTTCTGCCAGTTAGTTTTTTAAATGTAGTCCAAAATTTTAAACTTCTAAAATCTTGTCTATTTTGAGTGTTTAATGAAAATGGACTTTTAATATTTTAAATTAAAAATATTAATTTTTAATATTTTAATATTTTGCTCTTAGAATGAATCTTTCGTCTATAACTAATGATATCATTGACAGATGAGACAAGGCCGGGCCATCTTGAGGCCTGTCAGACGTTGTGCATGGCAGTTATTTTTCCACAAAATAGAGCAAAGATATCCTCCCACAAGAAAATTGGCATCATAATTGTTGTTAGCTACTAATCCCCACACTCTGGAGTTAATAGTGCTGATGCATTGTTTAATGAGGAAACCTAAATAGACAGACAAGCCTGAGCAAAGCCCTTGAATAGGTGACTCATTTTCATACAGATGCTTTACAGTTTTACTTTTTGAACTGAAATATAAAATTGGATGGGCTATTGAGCCGTTTTGCTTATCTCCATCTTCTCCAAGTGTCGCCAAGCCAGACGAACTAGGTCTGAGGTCGCATTGTTGTGGAAGAATAACCTTCCAATCATGGTGGAAGTGATGCTACTACCAGACTGCTGCTACAGTGATGATGGGCCCACCACCGAAGGAATTGATCTGAATGATCCTGCTATTAAACAAGATGTGTTATTATTAGAAAGATGGATATTGGAGCCAGTTCCTCGACAGTAAGTTGAACTGAGTTACTTTAATAATATGTCTTTGAATCTCTCTATTTATGTATTAAAATTTACCTATTTTGTACTTCTGTGACTTCAAGTGACACTCGTAAATGTACTCCCACACTCTTGAAAACACATATCCTGAGTGATGTATTTACCAGTTTCTTTCTAAAATTCAGTCATTTTATACTTGCTGACATTTAGATGATGCTTTTTGACTTTCCTTAGGAATGGTGATCGATTTATTGAAGAGAAGACTCTCCTGTTGGCTGTCCGCTCATTTGTGTTTTTTTCTCAATTAAGTGCTTGGCTGAGTGTTTCTCATGGTGCTACTCCACGAAATATTCTTTACAGGTATGTCTAGGGCAGAAAAAGAACCATGCATATTTAGCTACAGTGGTTAACTGCTGAATGGTGTTTGACCTTTTAAGCAGTTTATTTCCTTCATTTCTAAATGTAATTGGATAATATTTACTCAAGTTTTTCTCAAAGCAAGTTAGAGAAATTTAGATATGATATGACTCAAGATGAGTTTTGCTTCTTAGGTTAAATTTGGTGTAGATTTGTTTTCAGAGAACTGTTAAGCTTACTTTATAGAACCAACAATGAATTCATACCACCATTATAAATAAAGTGGAAAAACTTTCTGGGCTGCTGAATTTTCACAATGGTAAACCTACTTACTTTTTAGATCTTGAAAACTGTAAACACACAAGCTGCTGAACAGCTGTCTTAACTGTCTCTTTAGGCAGGTAGCCATGAGAGAGAGAGTATCTCTAAATCACCTCACAGAAAGCATATAATTATAATAGAATTAACTGAATTCATTTATTTAGTAGCAAATGGAAAGTTCCTTTTTTCTGTTTTAACAACTAATTTTGAATTACAGTATTTTTTAGTGCTTTACTACTATAGTGTTCTTAAAAAGAAGATTGTCTGTATTGCAGGCATAGTCTATTTATGTTGGTTTTGTTAGAGTGACATGCGTGGTAAAGTAGATTAAAATCTCAATAGTAACTAATGCAAACAAAGGTAAGTATATGACTGTTTAAAGTTTTAAAAATAATATATAATAATGATATGTTTTATAATCCATTGATTCCATTTTTTTCTGTGTGATTCTAGAATCAGTGCTGCTGATGTAGACCTACAGTGGAATTTCTCACAGACTCCAATTGAACATGTGTTTCCTGTTCCCAATGTTTCTCACAATGTGGCCTTGAAAGTCAGCGTTCAGTCCCTGCCCAGACAATCTAATTATCCAGTTTTGACCTGTAGTATTCACACTAATATTGGCCTTTATGAGAAAAGAATTCAAGAACATGAACTTAAAACCCATCAGCACCGAAATTCTACAGAAGCAGATCACTGTAGTACAGACAGTTCACAGCGTGTTTGCAGCAAACAAACTTGGACCATGGCACCTGAAAGCATAATATTACATGCAAAAAATGGCACAACTCCAGAATATAATGCAGCTGTCAAAAATGTCAAGCTTTATCCAGGCACTGGCAGTAAATCTGACTATGGAACATCTCAAGGCAATATTTTGGGCTTCAGTAGTATAGGAGAGAAAAAGTCACATGAAACATCAGTGAGAACTTTCAAATCATTTTCAGTGGCTGATTCCAGTGACTCTAGTCGCCAGAGTTCCTGGCAGTCAGTTGGTGAGACTAATCCTTTAATAGGCTGTTTAATTCAGGAGCGGCAAGAAGTTATCGCAAGAATAGCTCACCATTTGATTCATTGTGATCCAAGTACTTCCCATGTTTCTGGACATCCACTTACTATACAAGAATCTAGTTCACTTAATTCAAAACTTTTCCGTGTTTCACAAGAAAATGAAAGTGTAAGAAGATGTAAAGAAACATTCTCTGTCTCTTTTGGCAGTCCAGAGTTCACCTCTTCAGAAGACACCAGTGAAGGGAAGATTCGAGTAAAACCAGAAACTCCTCAAAATGACACTTGCATCTCTAATGGTCTTCATTCTCGTCAGTCTATTGGTGAGACTAATCCTTTGATAAGCTCTTTACTCCAAGAACGGCAAGATATCATTGCAAGGATTGCTCAACACTTGGAGCATATTGATCCAATGGCATCTCACATGCCCCGGCAATCATTCAATATGCAGGACTCCAGTTCAGTTCCTTCTAAAGTATTTAGGAGTTCCTTTGAAGACAAAAATTTATTGAAGAAAAACAAGGATGACACCTCTGTTTCCATTTCTAATACAAAATTTTCCTTGTTAGATGACATCAGTGAAGGGAAAAACTTAATATCTAACAAATATTTTGGTTCTTTTAATTGCAACAGTAAAGTCAAGCCTTCTTTGCAACCTCAAACAAGAAGAAATCTGTATAAGGACAATCCTAGTGAAATCCGAAGTACATTTCAGGAGACACAGAACAAAGCTACTGGTTTAATGACCCCTTTGAATATATCTCACTGCAGAGAAAATAACTTCGATTTGACAATCAGGTTAGAAAACACACCTTCTGAGTGTCAATTTGAGAAGCAAGAAATTAGTGATGAAATTGATAAAGAGCATTCAAATTGTAACAGTATTGACCAACAGATTTGCACAAATAAGTATAAGGACAAAATAATAAATGAAATTTACAATCCAGAATCTTTTAACAGTCGCCAGTGTGATAATTCAAAAAAAAATGACTTGAAAGTAAAAGTTACTGTGTTGGAATTGTCTGGATATCTGAGTAAACATGAAAATGAGTGCTCAAATAAAGACCCAAAAAGGCCTAAGCCATGTGAACAAAACACTCAACTTAATAGTATAGAAAATTATCTCATTAAAGATAGTGAAGGTTTCAAATGCAAAAAGCTAGACCAATTAAGAAGTGAACAGGATAAGAAAGAAGATCCAATTGATGAAAACTCTCAAAACTCTTCTCAGAGAAGGAATTTAAAAGATTGTTTGTCCACATGTGAACAACTGAAAAATAAAGAAGTGTTGGTAAGTAATATCTAACATTTCGAATATAATCCTCAAATATTTGTTATGGTTTGAATTTTGTTTACAGAAGATCTTGTTATAAAGGTCCAAAGTACCGTTGTCTATAGAGCAGACTGCTACAGAACTAGTATTAACATCTTCATAAATAAACCACCCACTTAAGAGCAAATGCTAGGTAAATTCTTCCTTTTGCCCTTTTTTGTTTATTTCAATACTGGGAACAGTTGCTGGAGAGTAAAAAGGAGTCAGAAATGAAACTTGTATCATTAGCTTAATGTGTTATTTGTTAGCAACTCTGGCCCATTATGAGCAGAGTGCCCATTGTGTTATGCCTCTGCTCAGCTAAGGAATATCTAGTGAAATCACTGACCTGTGATTCAAAATACCTACATTCCAGTCCAGACAGATTTGGTCCTTGAGTGAAGCTAAATAAATCACTCACTTCTAAAACTTCCAGTTTCCTCAATTTTAAAGTAAGAATGATGAATCTCTTTTGCTTTTAGTTGTGGTAATAATTAAATTGTAGATTTTTAAACATTTTTTAAACTTTTAATTTACTACATAAATCAGACATACTTAAGTTAGTTCCATTTTATTTGTCCACCAAACCATTTTTTAACTTTAGAAAATTATTATTAGGCTTAAATTTCCTTTGTTTCTCTAAAAAGCATTACAAATTTATATCTCAGTTATATGAAAAACTACTTAACTGCCTTGATCTGAATCTGAATGACCTTGGTTCATCTTCTTTATCAGGCAGATTAGTCTTGTTGGACATTAGAGTCTTAAAATTATGCCATGTTTCCAATTGCTGTTTTTCAACAGAAGATTTCCTCTCCTCTAACACATGGGTTTAACCAAATTTCAGTTTCCAATTTACTAAAACGTTGTCACAAAAACCTACCCTGACCTTAAGAATACTAGCTTTTCATGATCCTTTCTGGTACATTATAGGGAGGCTTACTTTGACCATGGTACTTTTCAAGCTACTATGATTAGTTTTTTTCATGTTCTTACTTTAAATATAATTATACAGCCTTTGCTATGTGCCTAGGCACTCTTATGAATGTTTTATACACGTTGGCTTACTAAATTCCTTTCACTATGATGTGAGATTAGGTGCTGTTACTAACTCAAGTTTGCAAATGAGGACTCTAGGCCTGGAGAGGTTATATGATGTGCCCAAGGTAATAAAGCTAGGAAATATTAAAGCCAGGACCCGTTAGTTCTTTCTGATTTATATCCATGTGTTTTCATGAATTTTTGATTTCTGAGTATAAACTTGCATAAATTCTTAAGAACTAGTCTATTGCTTATATCACTTCAAAAACGGTACTGTGACTGTGTTAAGTATATTTTAAAATTCACATTTATATTCTTGTATCATGCACTAACTACCAAATTATATTTTCTGAGGAGGGCTCTTGCTATTGACGTAGTTTTGTATTTTAGCATATTATACTAATTTTTTTCTAACTATGAGAAGTTGTTTTTTTCACAAATTAAAAAAATTGAATATTAGCTTACTAATGTTAGACTAAGTATAAAATACATTGACCCGGCATGCTGCAGTCCATAGGGTCATAATAAGTCGGACACAACTGGGCAACTGAACAACAACAAGGCATACATTGGACGTACTTTATTTGAGTTTATTCAGCATCTTAGAAAAAACTCTTAAACTCTGTTTTCTAATTAAAGTGTATATAAATGTGTGTGTATGTGGTCTTCCCTTGTGCCTTGGATGATAATAAAGAACCTGCCTGCCACTGCAGGAGATGCAGTTTCAGTCCCTGGTTTGGGAGGATACCCCAGAGAAGGAAATGGCAACCCACTCCAGTATTCTTGCTTTGAAAATCCCATGGTCAGAGGAGCCTGGCGGGATACAGTCCATGGGTCGCAAAAGAGTCAGACACGGCTTAGCGACTTAACAACAAATAATGAATATGTGTGTATAGACAGGTTTATAGGTCATTAACTTTACCACCAAGGATGTAATACCTCAGTATATATTAAAAATAAATCTAAAAACAAAAAACTTAAATGTTACTATTAAAATCTAATTATTTTCCTAGCAGAGAACTATATCACTTAAACATTCAAGTGTCTGGCAGAAACATAATTTTCATTCCTTGGATGGAACCTCAACCAGAGCCTTTCATCCTCGAACTGGATTGCCTCTTCTTTCCAGTCCTGTAAGTGTTTTTCTCTTATTTTTTTTCTCTTATTATGTAAAATGTTTGCAAATAATTTTATCCAAATTTTAATTGAAAAAATTTAAATTTAAATACTTCAAAATAAATTTTTAGTGAGAAATCATTTTACCTTTTGATATACTTAATAGCTAAATGTTAATATGGAAAAAGGAAAAGTGGATAAAATGAATTTATTATGTTATGATTATAAAATTTCTCTGAAATTCTTAATGTCCAACATATTAATTCTTACTAAGGAAAATAAGTGTCAAATGTATTTTTTATAAATAGATTTGTGTTATAGTACTGAGCCTGGTTGATACCACCAGCTGAATCATCTGGGATTCAGATCTGTCTTTGACTTAGGACCTGTGCAATTCATCATCTTATTTTGAGATATAGAGGTTTCCCCTTTCTACGTTTACAAATAAATTTATAGATCTGAGTGTGATAGTTAAGAGCCTTGTTTTGGAGTCACACCGACTATTCTCTAGCCGTGTGACGTTAAGTGAGAAATATTCTCTCTCTGAGCCTCAGTGTCTCATCTGTAAAAAGGGAGTGATAGTGTCTGCTTTAGTGTTGGGAGGATGATTAGTATCTTTCCTGACATATGGTAAGCATTTGATAGTCACTAGTGCTGCCATTTCAGTTAAACTAGAGGTAAGCTGTCAATATCCTAGCAAACTGAAAATATATTTATTTTGCTACTAATGTAAGATAATTTTTGTTTTTATGAGAGTTTTTAAAGTAAAGGCAAAGCATATGTTTAAAAAATAATTCTTGAATAAGAGATCTAGATTTAAATTTGTAACTAGGACCTTAGGTATTTGTTTTAGAGAAGTTGAATTCCAAACAATATAGAATAATCCCAAATACTTGACCTACCTATGAGGTGCTTTCAAAATACCCAAGTGATCAGGAAAAAAACTTGCATCATGCTGGTGTAAAGACCACTACATGCAGAATTCTGTTCAATATGGTGGACTGAGTTGATACAAGATCCTTCCTCTTTTTTAAACACAGAAATACTGGATAAAATATAACACAACTTCTAAATACATAATATAGTGTATAAGCAGGAAAGATACATTTCCAAATACTAACTTGGGGTGAATTAATTATGGCTTTCCAGAATATCTAAATCTAATATAGTGCTAAGGTTTAATGTTCCTGCTGGGTCAGGAGTCAGGTCTATACCAATCATAGCTGAGACCTAAAACAGAACTCCATAAAGCCAGAAACAGAAGAGGACTGCCATTCTAGAAATGAGAGAGAGGAGGGGAAAAAAATCACCTATTTAATTAAAAGGTACAACAGGAAGGTATAGATTAGATGGGAAAAAAGAAGCCCCCCAAAGAATTTGGACCTAAGCCTAAATCACCCCGAGGTAGGGGGCTCCAAATTTGTGCTGTATATGAGAAAACATGAGATTATCCCACATCTATAATCCATGGCACCAAGGATTTATTTTCAACAATAGCTTCTGCTGAAGATGATTTCAGGGGAATTCTTTGTAAAATTTTCCAGGATATAAATGAAGATAAAGTCAGGGAACTGAGATAAGAGCACATGTGGAATTGGAAAAATAGAAATGAAAAATATAATTGAAGTGTACATATATGTGCACATACCCATATACATGAATTAAATGGTGGACTGAAATCATCTGAATCGAGATTTAGTAAATGGATAGACAAATGTTAAGAAAGCACCTGGAATAAAGTGCAGAAGGAAAGACAGATGGTACAGTATGAAAGTGGCCTGGAGGATAAAATAAAATGTTCAATATAAGCCTAGTAGAAATTCCAAAAGGAAGACTAGATGGAATAAAGAAAATGCAGTATTAGAAGAAATGAAAGTAGAAAATGTTCCTGAATTGAAGACATGAGAATTTGGATTGAATATTTCACATTAAGTTCTGACTCCAAAATATAGCATGGTATACTTATACAACTCTCAAAAATATTGAGATTGTTTAGACTTTCAGTATCATCTGTTTCTTAATCACAAATTAGACCAGTCACTCAGATACTTTATACATATTTAGCTTTAATTTTAGAGACAAATCCATCTAACCTGCATGTTGTATGTGATTTTACCTTTTAATTTACAGTGGGGTCTTTCACTTTTAGAGTATTTTGAGCTAGTTGGTGGTTGGTCTTAAATGTAATTTGGTATGCAATAGAGATTGAAAATCCAGAATAGTATTTTTCAAAACTATTCTCTGAAGCCCCAGCCAGGGTTCTTAGAAATGTGCACTGGGGTAGGGATAGGTACAGTTGCGGCAGAATTGCCTAGACCCCAGGCTCCCATCACCATTTAATTCTTTTCCCCCCTTTTATTGGAAAGCTATAAATCATTTATTTCTACCACATTCAATACAGAAGTATGTAAAATAAAAAGTAAAAATCTTATTATATTATATATTAAGATTACATATAAAATTTGGTTTTAGAGAAAACTGGTTATGATTCTTTCTTCATTTATTTGACTGCACCGAGGTTTTAGTTGTGGCCTGTGGGATCTAGTTCCCTGACCAGGGATCAAACCCAGGGCCCTATATTGGGAGCCCAGAATCTTAGACACTGGACTGACTACCAGGAAAGTCCCTGGTTCTGGTTCTTAAAAAGTCAAAACCTAGGGAATTCCCTGGTGGTCCAGTGGTTTGGACTTGGCACTTTCACTGCAGTGGCCCTAGTTAATCTCTGGTCAGGGAACTAAGATCCTGCAAGCTTTGAGGCATGGCCAAAAAAAAAAACCAAAAAACCCAGTAAAAGTACTTTTATTAATCATTTGTTTCTTTTTTAACTAGTTAATAAAATGAAGACATAGGGACAATATGTAATAAAAAGGGTGATTTTAAGTACACTATTAAGAGAGAAGTTGTATTATTTTTTAAGATATGCTTAGCTTTCATTTGAAATTTGTTCAATCAATTCAAGAAAAAAATGCAGTCTTTTGAAATTCTTTTGAAACCTAACAAGTGATTATTTTAACCTTAGGTTCCTCAAAGAAAGGCACAATCAGGTTGCTTTGATCTGGATTCTTCATTCCTGCATCTGAAAAGCTTATCGTCTAGAAGGTATTTATCTTAAAATTTGTTTGTGTATATGAAATAGTATTACATAAAATTCTAGTCTTTCATAGTAAATGATGTTGATTCTGAAAATCAAAATTTTAACAGGAATCTTATTTTTCAGTTTATCATTTTCAAGATGATTTCACACATTCAGTTATTAAAGATGAGAGAGATTAAGACAATGCATTGCTAACTATATAATGACATCATAATAAATAAACACTTAACATTGGTTTTAACATTTAAGTGGGTTTGTCTGTTTCTGGTCATTCACCTCCTCCTCTGTCTTATACACCTTTGCAAAACAGCCTTGGCAGTTTGTTCCATGTTGACAAATAATACTCTCATTATATTCCTTAGTCACATAATTTTGCTTTGTATTCTAGTTCTTAACTTAAAATGAAGATTGATGTAGAAGACTGCATTCAGTTCAGTTCAGTCGCTCAGTCGTGTCCGACTCCTTGCGACCCCATGAACCACAGCACACCAGACCTTCCTGTCTATCACCAGCTCCCGGAATTTATCCAAACTCATGTCCGTTGAGTCAGTGATGCCAGCTAACCATCTCATCCCCTGTCGTGCCCTTCTTCTCCTACCTTCAATCTTTCCCAACATCAGGGTCTTTTCAAATGAGTCAGCTCTTCACATCAGGTGGCCAAAGTATTGGAGTTTCAGCTTCAACATCAGTCCTTCCAGTGAACACCCAGGACTGATTTCCTTTAGGATGGACTGATTGGATCTCCTTGCAGTGCAAGAAGACTGCATTACACTACTATGTATTTCCAGTAGATGCTTCTATGTGATATGTTATAAATTCCACCTTGAAATCTAGGATGCTTTATATATATTCTTTATCAAATACAATAACAAAGATTATAAAATCAGGAATTTAAGATATTTCATATCTTAACATTTGTTTACATTAAATTTTTTATTATGATAGTTTAAGTAAAATTGATCAGATCTTCCTAATTTAGTTTTGTACAAAAGTAAATTAGAAAACATTGTTGTTAATGTGCCCATTTGCTGATTTGTTCTTTTTTTATTTTTTGTTCTGTTTTTAAATAGTCCTCAACCATGTTTAAACATTGAAGATGATCCAGATATTCATGAAAAACCACTTCTGAGTTCTAGTGCTCCGCCTGTAACAAGTCTTAGTCTTTTAGGAAATTTTGAGGTAATGTTTTTTAAAACTATTTTAAGAGTTGATGTTTCTTAACCTAGATCCATGGTGCTATATTGTTTGTTTTTGAAAAGGAAATAAGTAGATTATATTTTTCTAAAGCCTTGAAATCACCTGCTTTCCTTCCTTTCCTATTTTTCCTTTTTCTTGTTTTCCCTTTCCTTTTCATGACAAGTAAAGTTGGGAGATTGTTGACAGTGATAACTTACAGTTGGGTAGCTGGTGGGAAGAGAGGGAGCACATAGGTGAAATCAGGTTATATGGAGGTATCCGTTACTCTACCTGGAAAATAGACTTGACCACATCTTACTGGTAAAACTGTCTCTGGGATCCAGAAGGGATTGATGATGGGCTGATAGAAGATGATTCATCATCAAAGGAGGTTGATTTTCAAAATCAAATGGTTCTTTGTACTATATTTACAACTTCTCTGTAAATCTTAAAAGTCAAATGGTTAAAGGTCTCTCATACATGTGCTGCTTTGTTTAATGACTGTTGTACTTGAGATCAAATATATCAAGGGTTTAGTTGTCTTCAATTAGAAAAGTCTTAAACATTGTACTTGTAAATGACATTAAAATTTTTTTTGATTGAAATATAGTTGATTTACAATGTTGTATTAGATTTTGCTGTATAGCAAAATGGATCAGTTGTAAATATACATATATCTACTCTTTTTTAGATTCATTTCCCATATGGGTCATTACAGAGTACTGAGTAGAGTTCCCTGTGCAGTACAGTAGGTCCTTATTAGTTATCTGTTTTATATATAGCTCAGTACAGTTCAGTTCAGTCACTCAGTCGTGTCCGACTCTTTGCGACCCCATGAATCACAGCACGTCAGACCTCCCTGTCCATCACCAACTCCCGGAGTTTACTCAGACTCACGTCCATCAAGTCGGTGATGCCATCCAGCCATCTCATCTTCTGTCGTCCCCTTCTCCTCCTGCCCCCAATCCCTCCCAGCATCAGGGACTTTTCCAATTTATATGTAGTAGTGTGTATATATTAATCCCAATCTACCAATTTATCCTGCCCCACTTACCTGCTGTAACCATAAGTTTATTTTCTATATCTTTAACTCTTTCTGTTTTGTAGATAAGTTCATTTGTACCCTCTTTTTAGATTCCACATCTAAGTCGTATTATATTTTATTTATCTTTACCTGACTTACTTCACTTAGTATGATAATCTCTAGGTCCCTCCATATCACTGCAAATGGCGTTATTTCATTCTTCTTGTGACTCAGTATTACTCCAGTTGTATATATGTACCACATATTCTTTATCCAATCCTCTGTTGATGGATGTTTAGGTTGCTTCCATGTGCTGGCTATTGTAAATGGTGCAACAGTGAACATTAGGGTGCATGTATCATTTTGAATTATGGTTTTCTCCAGGTATACCAGTGGGATTGCTGGGTCATATGGTAGCTCTATTTATATTTTTTTAAGGAACCTCCATACTGTTCTTCATAGTGGCTATACCAATTTACATTCCCACCAACAGTGATTTTAAAGAACTCCTTGGCAGTCCAGTAGTTAGAACTCCCTGCTTCCACTTCAGGGAGTAGGGTTTCAATCCCTAATCAGGGAACTAAGATACTGCATGCTGTGAGATACAGCCAAAGAATAAATGAATGATTTTGTATGTATTTATGGGTATGTGTGTATGTACAGAAATACACACACATATATATAGACTTCCCTGGTGGCTCAGTAGTAAAGAATCCACCTGCCACTGCAGGAGCCATGGGTTCAATCCTTGGGTCGGGAAGGAAATGGAAACCCACTCAAGGATTCTTGCCTGAGAAATTCCATGGACAGAGGAGCCTAGAGGGCTACAGTCCATAGGGTCGCAAAAGAGTTGGACATGACTTAGCAACTAAACAACAACAACAGTGAGTGTATATATATGTGTGTGTGTGTGTTGTATATTTATACATGTGTATGTTTGTATGTATATATATGCATGTAGGACAGGGGAGCCTGGCAGGCTACAGTCCATGCGGTCGCAAAAGGGTTGGACACGACTTAGCAACTAAACAACATCAACAATGGGTATATATGTGTGTGTGTGTGTGTACATATGTATGTTGTATGTATATATATATGTGTGTGTGTGTATAAAAACATATGCTGAAAAAGGACATGACAACTCACTCCAATATTCTTGCCTGGAGAATCCTATGGACAGAGCAGCCTGGTAGGCTACAATCCATAGGGTTGCACAGAGTCAGATACTACTGAAGCAACTTAGCATGCATGCATGCATAAACACATATATAACCACCAATCACCTTGTTCAACTTGCTTATTAATTTTGTTCATGGGGGGAGATTTTTGTATGTAGATTTCCAAATCATCTAGAAATAGAAATGGTTTTATTTTTTGCTTTGTAATTTGTATGCCTTTTATTTATTTTTCTTGTAGTTTTGCACTGAATAGGGCCTAGCATGCATGCTAGTATATTCATTTAAAAATCTAAAGTCAGAGACCACTTTGGCTCATTGACATGGTCTTTTTGACTGTGGAACTTGAGAATTGCTGATGTCACTTTCAAATTTAGACTTGTGAGGGTTTGGAGTGTTGCTTTTCAAAGAATTACTGAATCAAAGAAATGCTACTCACATTTCATGATGTATGCATATATTTGTTGATATACATATATAGATATATGTATACATATACATATATAGATATATATATAAAAGAGAGCTTGTGAAAAGATTTACTTGTTTCTCATATCTGGGCAGATAAATATTAAATAACAGAGTGGCTTCCTCAGTGAATGAACTTGGGAGAGATGGATAAGGAGCTTCTCTACTGCTTTTATTTATATACTCTTAAATATTTTCCCCAACATGTATTTGTTGTTTTTTAAATTAAACTAAAAAATAAAACATATGTCACATACAACAGTTTTTAAGAAGCACTTGTTTCTCAAAGCTGAGTACTTGACTTTCTGTTTTGATGCAACTTCTGTAATATAATCTGTTAATAAGCTTTCAAGTGCTTCTCTGTGGCTAACACTAGGAGTATAGTCTGTGAGGAATAAGAAAGTTTATAATATTATACTTGCTCTGGTAGAGCATATTTTTCTTCACAGAGATAAGAATAACTTATTATGCAATTATGTCTAAACAGTGGTTAAGTTTAAAGATAGTTCAGTGTAGATTTGGATAGTAAGGAGGCCAAACTTTATACGATTGATGTGGGAGGAAATTGATTTCTGGTCAGATGAACTTTTGAAATGAGAGCATGGCAATAGCAGTGACCACTCTCCTAGTGCCAGAAAGCGTAGTAACATATTTCTTTAAATAGAAAGAAAGAATGTGTTAACTTTTAATTATTTCTTAAAATTTCTTTTATTTTATCTTCCAGGAATCTGTTTTGAACTACCGTTTAGATCCTCTTGGCATTGTTGATGGCTTTACCGCAGAGGTAGGGGCAAGTGGTGTCTTCTGCCCCACCCATTTGACTCTCCCAGTTGAAGTGTCATTCTACAGTGTTTCTGACGATAATGCTCCCTCTCCTTATATGGCAAGTATTTTTCAATTGTCTTCTGCTGAAATCAACCATCTTAATGACAAATGCCTTTAAGTTTAAAATGATTTAGTACTGCTTTGGTGCAGTGCTTGAAAATATAAAGCATTTCCTAAGAGGGGATTGAGGGCCACATAGAGACCAATATGCCAAAACAGCACCTTACAACTTCTTTCTGAGCAAGCTCCAACGATAGGTATCCTCTTCTGTATTTGAGATGATGCTGAAAATTTGCTTGTTTTTATATAATTTGAAAAATGATAAAATTTTGATTAGTGATGCTATAATTCCATATCTTGCTGAGTTCACACAAATTCTTAAGTCCTTACTGTGCACTCTAGTCCTATCAGAGTTGCCTTCACTATGATCCTCATCTCAGTAGAGTTTAAAGATTTAGTGACCTACGTTTTCTGTGAAACCGTTTCCCTCCCTTTCTCCTGTTTGGTTTATCTTGGGACCATTTTTTTTTTTTCCAATCCCAATCCTAGGATTCCTAAAACAGACGAGGATACTATATTACACAGTTTATTTCTTTAGCTCTGAATGTGGCCTGGTGTAGTTTCTTGAAATTGATGGATAAATTGGCCCAGACCTGGGGAATGCCAAGGGTGAGACTTTACACCAGAAGCCACCTGTTTCCTGAGGCTCCGACTTGAGAGCTTCTAGCAGCACAGCCCTGTGATCAGAGGTAGGGGAGAATGAGTAATCTGTGCAGGGTATGCAAGCTGATTTATGACAATTGGCCACAAATGCAAGCTATTCTGAATCTACCCTCAGGACTGCAAATGAGTTTGCCTGCTTGCTAAATACAGCCAATAACATCAAGTAGAAATGAATTTGAACTTCTCTGGTGGGTCAGCGGTAAAGAATCTGCCTGCAATATACGAGATCTGGGTTCAATCCCTGGGTCAGGAAGATTCCCTGGAGGAGGGCATGGCAACCCACTCCAATATTCTTGCCTGGAGAACCCCGTGGACAGAAGAGCCTGGTGGCTACAGTCCATGGGATTGCAAAGAGTCGGACATGACTGAGCGACTGAACAACAGAACCGGATTTTTTAGCTCAGTGGGCATGAATTTGAGCAAACTCCTAAAGACAGTGAAGGACAGGGAAGCCTGACGTGCTGTAGTCCATGAGGTCTCAAGGACTGCATGACTGAACAACAAGGTTCTTTAGAATACTAGCTATTTCTGACTCTATGCCAATGTTTTAGTGGAGAGTGAAACAGCTCAGGGGAATAAGAGCAGTGTCTTGAACCTTAAGATCCTATAATTTTATCTTTCTCATTTTTTTATTCCAGCAGATTTGAGGATAAAATAAGCCCTCAACTGCAAAAATGATACCAGGTCCTGGTGTGTGATTACTGTCAGCCCCTTTCCAAAAGACAAGTCAGTGGCTACTAATACAAGTGTTTAAGAAGTTTACACTGATGGTATAAAATATGGAGTCAGATCAGGATTTTTATGTTATGCCTTACTTTGGGAAATATAAATTTCAATAGACATAGAAATATATATTTCTGGTCTTCCTACTTGAGTTTCCTAGCTTATCACCTGATCCAATTTCTTTCTTTCCTTCTTTCTTTCTAATATCCTTCTCCCCCCATCTTCTAGATTCTCAAGGACATTAGCAACAGTACCTTTTGTTATGAATAAAAGCTATGAAAAGGGAATTCTATTATGTAATTGAGAGTCAGGAGTCTGATATGTGTTTCATACTTTAATTAAAAAAAAGCACAATGATATGTAATCATTTATTCAAAGTTTTCCTTTTTTGATAATAATTATATTTGTGAGTAGTAATCATGAAGATGCATAACAATGGTTGTTACAAAAAACAGGCACAGTTCTTCACAAACCTGCCCAGTTATCATATACACCAAATGATATTCACTTAACATAGAAAGATATATCCACTTTTCAGTATAATTTTGAAAAAAAAGCTGTTAATTTTAGATAATAAAATGAAAAATATCATTGAGATATCATTAAGATAAGCTCAATATAAAAAAAATGTGTATCATACTGAATGCTTACAGTATTAGAATACATTTATAAAGATGCCCGTTTCACTTTACTAGAACATCAAGGAGTCTCATTAGTTTCACATATTCTGTTGGCACATACTAATACAGAAGTGGAAAGATAAGGTCTAAGGTCATTAGTATACCGAGTTCCTGATGACCGTTCAGGGAGTTATAAACAAGATAAAAGAGTGAATTGGCTGAAAATTAGCTCAAAAAGTATCTTGGCGTGAAATTCATGAGCAAGAGGTAATTTGAACTGTGCTTTAAAAAAAGCAAAACAACATTTATCCTTGACCTTAAAGGATTAAGAGGTAAAGGATTTTATCATTCTGTCTCCAGAAAGTACATCCAGGTGATCACAGATTTTTGAATAAATATTGAAAAGATTTTAAATCAGGTTAAGTTAGTGTATCCTTTAAGAATCTCTTACTTTTCTCTGATAATTGTCTTTAATAAATAATTCCTTTAAGATTAGCTCAAAGCCAGATAAATATCTCTCTACAGTCTGGTGTTAATGGTAAGAATATTCTCCAAGTGTTAGGTAATGTGACATTTCACTGTTTAGAAACTATTGCATGGTGATACCAGTTAGAAAGGTCTAAAGCAGGTTTGCTCATGGCAGCGTCATGGTATGACTTGCATTATGATCATATTAACAACACTATAGGGGCTTCTCTGGTGGCTCAGTGGTTAAAAAAAAAAAAATTCAACTGACAATGTAGGAGACACAGGTTCAATCCCTGGTCCAGGAAGACCCCACATGCCGTGGAACAACTAAGCCTCTATGCCACAACTATTGAGCCTGTGTTCTAGAGCCCAGGAAGCTCAACTACTGAGCCCATACACCACAACTCCTGAAGCCTGTGCTCCCTCGAGCCTGTGCTCTGCAACTAGAGGAGCCAGCACAGTGAGAAGGCCGCACGCAGCAGAGAGTAGTCCCCGCTCACCGTAACTGGAGGAAAGCCTTCCTGGCAACGCAGACCCAGCACAGCCAAAGATAGGTTAATTGATTTTTAAAAAGCAACACTATATACTTTATATATTTTTTCTATTTGTAATTAGCCATATTAAGATATCTTCCTTCAGTTTTATTTAGTTTTGCATATTTTCTATTATTCAATCACTTGAGAAAGAGTTTTTGTGTAAGATTTTGACCAAATTGAGTTCATCTTAATCCTTCTATTTCATTCTAAAATGCCAGAAGGAAATGTGTTTTTCTTCCTTATGTTATATACAGTAATTTTCTAGGTATAAATATTAATATGCCAACCAATTAAAATAATGGAATTGTTAAAATAATAAATTTAATAATAATATGAATGAAATTCCAAATACTTTCCTAATCTCTTTTAAAATTCCTAACTTGCCATTGTCAACACTAGTCTTACATTGCTTAGAAATTTTGTGAAGTGTTACCTTAAATTTGAGGTTTTAGAAAAATCTATATTCTTCCCTTATAAATTGATTTATTGTTATTATGTTCTAAAAACTATTAGAATTATATTAAAGGAAATAAGTGCCGGCTTGGTAGTAGATTTTCCCTCACCAATGTTCTTATATATATTTAACAGAGGATGGCAAGGAAAAACAGTAGTGTATTGCCTGGAGTAATGTGATTAGAAACGTAGCTATTATTTAGATATATTTTGCTTTTCTTTCTAGAACTAGGAAAAAGAGGAGCACTATATATACCATAGCATTTTTTCATATAGAGAAAATTGTAAGAGAAAAATTATTAAAGCTTCATTACTGTTTTGGTTAGGGACGCAGTTTGTTAACATGCTGGTTTCATGATTTAAATGACCATTGATATATCAGATTCATTAAGAACCACATGTCTTTTCAGTGCCCTTGAACTGAACATGAACATTTCCCGTTATTAACATATTAATTTAATATTCTGATTGTCAAATGCTGTTCACTTGAAGGTTAGGTATTCACATATTAGAGTCTGGCCTTACCTTTTACCTTTGTCCCCTTGCTTTTATCCCCCACCCCTACCCCTGGTCAGTCTTTCAAACCCAACAGAGATATTACCTGATGGGACAGTCCTGTTTTATATTTACTTTTACTTAAGGTTAGCATGTTTTGGCAAGTACAATGTAAAATGATGGGATATGAATTGTAGAGCATGCAATTATTCTACTTGAATACTCAAAAGATAACTATTTACCCAGTTAATTTTCTTGAAGCTGCCTAAGAATTAAGTACCACAATCACCATCTGTAGTCATTTGGTCATCCTGGTTATCTAGAAACTTTCACACATTCAGTTGAGCTTCCTGTGTTTCAATTTATACTGTTTGCCATTGTTTGGACTTCTGCAGTAATTACAGCATCTTTCACAGAAAATTATTTTGTGTAATATGACAGTACCTCTCAAACTTTAATGTACATATGATAGCATCTGGGGAATGTTGTTAAAATGCAGATCTGATTTAGTAGGTGTGTGGGGAGAAATAAGAAATTCTGTGTTTCTGACAAGTTCACAGGTCATGCTGATGATGCTGGTCCACCTCAAGTCAGAAAGTCATTTATGTATATAACAATTTAATTTTCTGACTGAATAATTGACTTCATTTTTTGGGCCAGACATAAACAGGATCATCCCTCATTTCTGACTTTTCATATGTCCAAAGATCAATAAATTGCTTTGCTTCTTTGCTTTCCATATGATACAAGAGAGTAATCTCCCTTTATCTCCTTTTTAGTTAAGGAACTTCTTACTTCTATATCTTATATCTTAACAGAAATTTCAAGCAACATGGTCATTGATGTTATATATTGTTTATTGCAACATCTCCAGGAGAAATAGTAAATTCTTTCCTTATGAATGAAATCCTATTTTGTATTCCTTGAATGTATTTCTATTAATTCCCATGTGAATTTTTTTTCCATACAAATACAGTTGTGAAAAGTTATTAATTACATAATGTATTATTTTTATTTTAGTCTTTTGTGTGTATATATATATGCATCAGTTTGTACTCAATTTGTCTTCTTTTATTTCAAGGGTGTGATTACTTTAGAGTCCCTTGGTAAAAGGGGTTATCGAGTACCTCCTTCAGGAACAATACAAGTGGTATGTGTTTTATAGCCTACAATTGCAATAATCATTCTCTCACATACATATAGAACTTAGCCCTTTCTCCTGCTACTGCTGCTGCAACAACTTTGGTAAGTAACAGTGGGGCTGCAGCTTTGTTTGGAGTTCCCCTGCTCTGCCTCAGGAATGACCATTTGGGGACCTCCATAAAAGGAAAGCATTAATAAGCTAATCAAGGTGAATGCTTTAGAAAAATAGTATATGACAGTTAACATAACTTAAATAGAGCTATTTTCAGTATAATTAGAATTTAGATTACCACTATCTTCTATTTAATATAATAAGACAGATTGGGATTGACCCATGTAAAAGGAGACCCCAAGTATTAGTATTGCTTTAGCAGGGAACTTGGGAGGAAAAATTATCCCTACTATAATAATTCCTAAAATTGATTTAATGAGATGGTTACACAAAGCAGAAATGAAGTCCTGCAGACGTCAGGGTAAAAAATGCATCTTTCCTTTCGGCCTAGATGTTGATCTAGTTTTGCCTTAGGAGAACTCTTCTAGCCCAGTGCAGTAATCCTTCATTATCTTTGATCCACAGCACTTAGAAGAGTAATTTTATATAAAGACCCATTTGTGATTCAGTCCATCTCCAAGTCAGACCCAGGATAATCTTGTGAGTCTAAAGTCTATTACAGTATTGACTCTTGTAACTCTTTTCAAAAGAGTCTAGCTGTATTTGTCAACTGTACCTCAATAAAACTGAAATTAACAACAACAAAAAAAAGAGTCTAGCCGAGTTCCTCACACTAAGGATCTGGTCTAATTCAGCAAGCCTTTCTATGACTTTTGGCTGCAGTGTGCTCAATTCTTTGTCAGACCACTTTTATGCATCCCCATTGTTCTAGTATGGCAGAGTCTGTACATTTGTTTATTTTGTGTCACACAGAAATGAAACATAGTACTAAGCAATTTATATGCATGTTTATATTGGAGTATGTATACATATATATAACTTAGGAAAAATCATCGCATTTTAAAGTAAGATTTTTATGTGAATGGATTTCTTGAACTAAAAGAGTGATCATCTTCTGATCTCTTGCCTCTGGCTATGTAGCTCTTGTGAAAGTGTGGGTCACTGGAAAACTAGCTATCAGTTGTCATAATAATGAGGCATAAACCCAGAGGCAGCACATTTACCCCTTGTTTGAAGACTGCCAACTCTGCTGGCTATTTTAAATCTGAAACTTGGGTATGTCTTTCATTCCTTATGTAAGTTTAATTATATATAAACATGGCTTGAACTTCTGGCTTACTAGTTGTTGTAGTTGTTAAATATATTAGCCTTAATTTTAAGACTCACTAAATTTCAAAAATTGGATCATAATATTGATATATTTCTCATTTTGATTCAGTGAGTGATGTCCAGTGCCACGGATGAGCTTCTGAAAGCATGGGCACCAAGTTACCTATTGATGTGTTGGTAATTTGGTTAAAGTCAAATCAGCAGCTTGGAATTTTGTTTAAAAATTAGTACTTTAAAAAAACAATATTCCTTCAGTTATTCACGGCCAAATAGTGATTGAATTTAATTTTGGTCTATTATGATATTGATGGTGGTAAAAAAAAAATGTATAGTGTCACTGAAGTTTCTGAAATGAATCTAACTGTAAGAACATAAATTATTACTTAGAGTGTACTTTGTAACTAATAATACTTTGAACTTTATTTTCTAAACTTGGAAAAATTTCCAAATAAGAATTTTTTTTGAGAACATATTTTAAATTTTATAATAACCGTATGTACCTAAAACATCAAAGTCTAGTTTTACCAAACTTTTTATTTTAAAAAAATTCTATTTATTCACTTAAAATGTGAGAAAAGCTGAAATGTTATTTTGAACATTTTGCAGTTAACGCATTTTAATAAAGTAATATTTGAAATATTTGAACTGGAATGTTTTAATTCAGTGAAGCTGTATTTTGTTTAATCTAATGGAACTATTTCTTAATATATGAACAAGAGCAAAAGTTGTGTATTGTCTATTATTAATAAGAGATTTGTGACTAAAAGATTTTGATTTGTTACAGGATCTCTTATTTCTGTAAATAAAAAAATAAATTGAACCACTAAAAATACTGAATATCATTTCATAAACTTCTGAAATTTTATTAGCTTTATTCCCTCAAACTGAATTATATCCACTTGGATTAATTTATTATTACAAAGCCTATTTTACTGTTGGCATAATCATTTTAAGTCTAATCAACAAATCATTGTTTTTAAAAAATAATTTGTATATTGTTTCTTCAGACCTTATTTAATCCTAATAAGACTGTGGTGAAGATGTTTGTTGTGATATATGACTTGCGAGATATGCCAGCCAATCATCAGACATTCCTACGACAAAGAACTTTTTCTGTACCTGTTAAACAAGAAATGAAAAGAAGTGTTAATAAAGAGAACATCAGACATACAGAAGAACGGTTATTACGCTACCTCATACATCTGAGGTAATGTTCTAAATGAATATGAAAATAGATTATTTCAGAAGAAAACTTTAGAATTTTTACTTTATTTTAAAAAACTCTCTCTCTAACTAGACAAGTGCCCCTTGGAATTTGCTTAACTTGGACACTCTTTATGATACACCAGGATGCAGAAAGCACATGCCTTATTTTTTTGCAGTCATTATTACTTGTTGACTTAGGGGAGTTTTTATTGGTAGCTGTGTAATGTAAAATATTTTATAGCAAAAAAGTGCTAATATATCTGGAGGGGCAGTGAAACAGTTTTCTGAAGCAATGCTGCCCAATTAGGAGTGTAATATGACCCATATAAATAGTTCTATATTTTCTAGTAGCCACATTTATAAAAGTAATAGGTAGCAGAAGATTAACATGTTTTATTTAACCTAACACATTCAAGTGTTATAATTTGAATATGTAATATACATAAAAACTATCAGTGAGATATTTACGTTCATTTGCTGTCCTCAATTTGAACTAGCCACATTTCAAGTGCTCAGTAGGTGCTTGTGGCTTCTGAGTTGGACAGGGAAATTCTTAACCTTCATTTATTCATTCATTCATTCAAAAAATATTGATGTGTCAGGTATGCTTCTAGACTGTAGGGAAGCAGCAGTGACAAAAATCTCTGTTCTCATACAGCTTATATTCTGGTTATTCTGTCAGAAATATGTTTTCCTCAAACTTTTACTACCCAGCTCATAGCTCTAGGTTGTGAGAAACAATTTGTTTGCTCTTGAAGTTCATGCTTCCAGTGGTAAGCCTTGTAGCCCTGATACCCTAGTGCAGTTTTTAGGTTCCGTGAGGAAGTCTGTTGCTTAGTAGAAAGCTCAATAGTCTTTTGTCCATAACTCTACTCCTAATAGTAAGCCCTCAATCAGGGAGGAGACTGATCATATCAGTGACAGTAATTCATCTTAACTTCTTACTCCAAGAAGCCCCATTCATCAGGAGAAGGTACCAGTCATTTCTTTAATCTGTTGCAACAACCTTAGCCATATGTAACCAATGATTAGATACCTTAAATGCTGTAAAGAAACTATTTTAGAAAGTATGGTGTAATTCCCAAAGTTCACCATGTTCTTTTTCAGATTGAAAAGGTGAAAAACTTCAGAAAGAATGAGTGAGCCAGCCTGAGGTCTGCTTTAATGTATACAACTGACCACCAGATTTTTCAGCTAATTTGGGAATGTCATCCACAGTCCCAGATATTTCTACTATACAAAGGGAAAAACCACAAAAATTATCTCTAAAGGGTATGTCTAACATACCCATAATCTGCCAGATAGATTTATGTGATTGAAGACTCCAATCCCTGTAGCATGCCATAGATGTTAGCAGAGGACAGAAGCAGTTCCATATACAGCTTTGATAACCATTTTCGTTTCACTGCTAACTTTCTCCCCTTGATTTCTGTTGATGATTCGGCTTGGCTAGCTGCTACGGATGGTAGCAGTCCTTTCTCATCCTGTGGTTGTCCTCAAAGCTTGATACAGTTTTCCGTGGTAACTTTCCAAGTGTGGAATCCATTTTATTGTAGGCAAAATTGTAGGAGGGCAGGTTGTGTGATATGGGTTATTCTCTGTATGAACTAGAGGATGCCCAAATGTAGTATAATTGGCTGACATGAACTGAAACTTCATGCTATAGATGAGGAAAGGTGCATGTGCTTTGGTGTCAAGAATATAAAGTAGGATTGTATGTGAAACCCAGATTTACAGAAAGCACCTCTGTCATTGTAAGAGGGAAAAGGGAGTGTGGAATGTGTATGGAATAGTGAAGGGGAAGCATTTAACATAGCAGCACTTGCTTTGGCAATATAAGATGTCAAATATTTTGTTAAAGAGGGACTGTTAATACTGTAACAAGACTAATTCCACTTACAACTTTCAAACTCAAAACTTACTTGGGTCTGTTTGTTTTAAACACTTATTTCCTGAAATGAAGCATCTTTTGTTGTTTCTTTGCTTAGGTTCCAGAGTTCTAAATCTGGAAAGATCTACCTCCATAGAGATGTACGGCTCCTGTTCTCTAGAAAGTCAATGGAAGTTGATAGCGGTGCTGCATATGAACTCAAATCTTACACTGAATCGCCAACAAACCCTCAGTTTTCACCAAGATGTTGATAAAAGAGTGACAGCTTAAAGTATTTGCCCACTACCCAAGTTTGAAAGTAAAAATTAGCATAGAAAGGAGTGTACCAAATTAACAAGCAGGAGAGTGGATCTTCTCCTGTTTTCCTGGACCAGTTTTTAATCAAAGGATTCCTGGAATGAGATCTACATATTCCAAGTAGACTGGAAACACTCATGTCCTAATCCTTTTTGTACTGTTGAAACCACTTCATTGGACATGTTGCAATAGCAAACCCCCTCCCCCCCACAAATTAGATTAGTGTTTACACTTTTTATTTCTCAGTTATTTAATATTTAATGTTTTCCTTAATACTCAAGTGATGTTTGTCTCTAGTGTTCTAATGTAGCACAAATCCTATGTAAAATCATACTGTGTATTTTTGACATTACTGTTGAAATCTGAAATATATGCACAAGTCTTTTAATTTTGTGTGATGTGTTTTAAGTACTATTCATTTAAGTTATTGAAAATGAGAATGAAATGTTGAGCTTCTTTAAGATTAATGCACTATGCAAGCATGTGTACTTTTTATATCTCCCAGGTTTAGTTTTTACAACACCTCGTCCCGATTGCTGTCTCACACAGTAGTCCTGTACCATGCTGTCTTGGCGGTGCAATGCAGACTAAGCTGCTTCACATTCCCTTTGCAATCTCAGATCATCATGCCCATTCATAGTCCTTCTAAAATCTCTTACTCCCAAAACAGTTCTATTTTTTCCTTAATCACCACTACAGAGGATTTACCTTAAATTGCTGTCCCATTCTAGATAATTTTTGCAAATTGTTAAAAGAATATGTACTTTGAAGACAAATTAGTATTTATATTGTAAATATATGCAAGAAACAAAGAAATGTGTATTTGGCTTTTATTTTTGGATGAGACATTTATGCTATTGAGTGAATTTCTGGTACCCATCATACAGTTTCTATTCTAGCTTTACAGCTGATAAGAGGAGAGGGAAGATGTCTTGAGCCTCATTCTAATTTATCAGTTTCTCATTCAGGGTCACATGGAAGGCATTTGGCAACTGGGAAAACCACTGAGTAAGAGAACTTGATTGAATGCATCAAAGTTTTCCATCCCCCTCGGAAAGAGGAGTAGTTTTAGATCTTTCTACAGGGACAATGGGTAACAGTGGATCAGCTAACAATGGATGAATACTGGGAATGCCCAAAGCCATGAATGCAGGTTCTCTCTCAGGGTTTCTTTCTCTCTACTCTCTTTTCCTTCCCATTCCTCTCCTTCCTTTCTTCTCTTTTTTTGTTACTGATGCTTCCAGATTTAAGGAAATAAAGATTTAAACATAGCTTCTATATATGAAAAAAAAAAAAAAAAGAAAATACCTACCGTTCAAGTAGACCAGATTTGGAACACCTGGGAGTCTAGAGCTAAGTGAGCAGTCTTGAATTTGGGAGATGGGAAGGTCTTTATTTTTGGTACTCAGCTAATGGATAGACTATGCAGAAGAATCTAAACTGGATATGAATGTGTATCTGATGGCTTTGGGGGTGGTCAGCAAGAAGCCTCTTATAAATTTCCTTTTGAAATACCAGCTTAAAGAGAAAAGGCTATTTATATTCCATAAAACTAAAAAATAAAGTTTTCAGTGGCACAAGTTTGTAATGATTTGTTCTTAATCTTTAGCCATGTGGTAACAACATGGGATTAGGACCCAAAAGGTTTGGATTCTAGTCCCAGTTCTAATGGTATCTGACAGAACTGACTTTAGAAATCCTCTAACTTTCTGGGTCTCTGTGATTGAGAAAGTGAGGTGAGAGTATCACTAATGTGCCTTTTCTTAAATTCCATCAACTAATTATTAGCATAAGTATTTAAATACATGTAGCTAGAGTTTTTTTTAAAAATTTGTTGGAGTATAGTTGATTACAGCATTGTGTTAGCTTCAGGTATATAGCCAAGTGATTCAGTTATACATATACATCTATATCCACTCTTTTTAAGATTCTTTTCCCATATAGGCATTATATTGTGTAGAGTTCCCTGTGCTATATAGTAAGTCCTTATTAGTTATTTATTTTATATATACTAGTATGTATTTGTCAATCCCAATAGACTTTTTATACACTTGACAAAAGTCAGTATTGATCATTTTATATAAAACTTGGAAAATACCAAACATTTAAAACATCAAAATGCCTTTTTTTTCATTAAAAAAGTGTTATTGCTGCATTAACCTCTCTAGTAATCCAAAAGTTAGTGATATATATGTTTTCAAGTGTCTTTTATGTAGATACCACAATGCAGTCTTTCTAGAATATTTTCTAGTGCTTGGTTTTCCTCCTTTCTGAACATTTTAAAGAAGATTTCAAGAAAATGACTGAAGTAGCTGGAAGCATCTTGTGCTCTTCCTGCCAAGTTTGTCCATGGTAAAGACATGCTGACCTTTTACCCACCTACTTCTTAGGGCCTTTTTTGTCTGTGTTCTTTTCCCCTGTGAGGTACGGTCACCCAGCACCCATCCGCTCTCACTTGCCCTGAACTGTCTCTATCATAACGGTTTTTTCCCTACCCTTCTTTTGTCATAGGCCAAGACTTTGTACTCCCCCTCTTTGTACTCATAGATTATGTCACTGCATTGAGAGTGTTTGACATATGCAGGTAAGACAGCCAACACTGCTACCTGTGAGAGTTCTCATCACTTACTGCAGGCTCACCTGGAAGTTTTGCAGACTGAAAAAATGAGGGGTAACTTCTTTTTAAAAGGAACTTAAGGACACAAGTAACCTCTGGGAAATCTTTGGAGATTTTTTTATCAAGAGAAAATGAAAAATATTAATAAATGATGACAATGGGGACTGGCTGGGAGGCACCCAACAGAAGCTTCCCTCCTACTGTCATTTTACTCCACCAGGTCTCTCTCATTCCCAGAGTGTTGATGAAAGGAAGTAATTTCTCCAAAAACTCCATCCTTGGGATCCCCACTCTTCTCTAATCAGTTTGTGAGTGAAGCAATGATTTGATTTTAGTTTATGCAATGCATGTTTTAAAACTTTTTACACTGCATAGTTATGTAAAGTAAATGTGAGAGTTCCTCCTGTCATCTGCCCTTTTAGCTATCACTTTACAGAGATGGTAGCTGTTCAAATTTTGCTATAGGAAACCTCAATTGTTCTACTGGACCTGGGACACAATATGAGTCTAGATGGGAAGTAGGCTTTTCATCATGATAGGAATTCACTCTCAATCCCTAAGACTGTCTCTGTGTGGGTTGGAATCAACTTACTCCATCATGGATTATCTGTGAGAGATTTATGTCTTAAATGTGAATACTGTGGGAAGAGTCAGGGAGTATATGAATGCCTACTGTGTGCCAGGTTCTATAAGTGATTTGTATGTTATTCAGTATTAAAGCCATGATTCAGAGAGTATGGATATAATCTACAGTGAAAGAAAAAACAGGCTTGAAGTACTTGCCCAAGGTCACATGGTCAGTAAGTTGAAGAGCCAGGATTCAAATCTCAGTTAAAGCTTCTGACTTTTCCATTCAACTACTAGTATTTTGCCCCTTTTTTCTTTTCTATCTTCTTTTTTTTCTTTTAACTGGTAACCTTGGCCTGGCATTAAAATATACTTTTCATCAATATTCTTGGCAAAGAAAGCTAATTTGCTCTGAAATAAGATATATAATAAGGCAATGCCTTAAGTTTTAAAAGTTTCTTCCAGACCCCACTGTTCCTCATTCTTTTGAATTCATTCAGAAATTTCCTATTCCAGCCTTTCTAGTTCATATAAAGTTCTTATATCTCACTGAATCCTACTTCTAACAGTCAAGTTGTTGAAACTTTTCTTTTTACAGTTATCTGACCTACTTAGTCAGGTAATGTTCCCTGAATTTTGTTCACAGATATCACTATTTATACTCAGGGTTTCTGCCATTCTGTATCTCATTTGGTTTCCCTGAGTTGATCTTCCAGTCTTTCCCTTTCATTAAAAATGTATTGTGTTCATATCATACAATATCATTTATATGTGGAATCTAAAAAATGATACAAATGAACTTATTTACAAAATAGAAACAGACTCACAGACATAGAAAATTTATCTTTACCAAAAGGGAAGGGGAATAGGGATAAATTATGAGTTTGGGATTAACAGATACATACTACTGTATGTAAAACAGATAAACAATTAGGACATACTATATACTGCAGTGAACTATATTCAATATCTTGTAGTAACCTACAGTGGAAAAGAATCTGAAAAGGAACATATATATATATATACATGAATGAACACATATATATGAATCACTTTGCTGTACCCCTGAAACTACCACAACATTGAAAATAAACTGTACTTCAATTTTAAAATGCATTCTGTTCTTGATATTTGATACAACACCAGCAGTGATGCAGGTAGACCTGAGGAGTGGATTGGATGTAACATCTTACCTGCTTTACTCGCTCCTACAAACTCTTGAACTAGGGCACCTAAAATGCAAAAAGACCCCTGATCTTTTAAAAATGTTTATATACCAAGTTCCAAGACTGAAAAATCCTATGTGCATGTATGCATCAGAATCACAAGGGGGAGCTTTGGTTAAACATCAATTCTTTTGACTTCGCCCCAGATTTAATGAGAATCTCTGTACTAGGGTTTCTCAATAATTCTAATCCTTATAGCCAATTAAATTAAATTGAAAATTCACTTCCTTAGTTGTGCTAGTAACAGTTCAAAGGTTCATTATTCATATATGGCTAGTGGCTACTCTGTTGACTAGTTCGTATACACAATGCTTCCATCATTACATGAAGTTCTCTTGGACAGCACTGATCTAAAATATATATATATATATATATATATATATATATATATATGACTGTTGAAGCCATGAGGGTGGAAACAATTTCTCAGGACATGTAAAACTAGAAGAGAAGGGTATCCACGGACAGAATTGTTAAAATCCCCACATTAAGAGGCAGATAAAACTCAACAAAGGGGCTTTCCTGATGGTCCAGTGGCTAAGACTCCATGCTCTCAATGCAGGGGGCCCAGGTTTAATACATGGTCAGGGAACCAGATCCTACATGCTGCAACTAAGACCCAGTACAGCCAAATAAATAAAAATAAATAATAAAAAAAATTCAACAAAGGAGGTTAAGAAGGAATGACCAGACAAGTAAGAGAGAGAAAGTGGTTTCCTAGAAGTCAAGAGAAGAAAAGTTCTGAGAAACATGGAATTGGTGATCACTGTATAATTTTAAACATTAAGGTACATGGTTGATGATGCAAAAGGAACATTATTTTGGGAAGTATGGCCTCCCAGACAGTCCCCACAATGGGGCATTGGTCTTTGTAAATTCTACATTGGTCAAAATCTGCCCTTCAGAAATTCAAATTTGACCTTGTGAGTATCACTATCTTTCAGGACCAGATTCTCTTTATCTAAGGCTATATATACTGATTTTCTATATACATGTGTCTACTAGATTTTATCTCACAAATACACTGACATAGATATATACCACAATGTCAACTCAATAAAAATAAAATTTTAGTTGCTCAATAAAAATGTTAGTTACTTAAGTTAGCCTGACTTGTGCATTCTCCATTCTCCCTGTGCTCAGTTGCTAAGTCATGTCTGACTCTGCGACCCCATGGACTATAGCCCGCCAGGCTCCTCTGTCAATGGAATTCTCCAGGCAAGAATACTGGAGTGGGTTGCCGTTTCCTCATCCAGGGGATTGTCCCAACCCGGGTATCCAATCTGTATCTCCTGCATTGGCAGGTGAATTCTTTACCACTGAGCCCCATGGGAATGCCAAGAGGAATTTATACAGGGAGCCAAAAGAGGGGGTAAAATGGCTTTTGGGTTCACAGTAGCTGGAACATTAACAGAACAGGCTGAGATTTTAACAGCATAATTTGCCCTCTTTTCCCTCTGTACTTTATCCAAGTCATCACAACAGTGTTCTCTATTAATTCCCTCATGCTGCTTCTTAATTGCAAGCTGCACAGCCCTAAGTCCTATAATTCTTGTTACTGTGATGGGACAAGCCCTGTAACAGTCAGCAGGGTTAAAAAAAGATTACAGAAGGACAAACTCACACACACTTTACTGGGAAAAGTGGGAGAAATGTCAAGTAATATTATATGTCACTGTTGTTTACGAACATGGTCATTTGTGTCCACACTTTCTCTTCTTCATATTAGTATTGGCCTTTAGGCACCTCATATTCCCAAAGTGATTCTTGGCTTCTCCTTGTAGGTCTGCATAGAGGAAAGGCAAGTTTTCAATAAGTTCTTTTGTAAGTATGAAATGAGAACAAATATTTAGTTGATCTTAAGCAGTTTCTCAGCTGGACCAGCTTAAGTTAATCTCAATAGAGATCCTTGTCAAAGAGTGGGCTCAGGCCCAGCATCTTGAACTGTATTATTTTAAATACTCCCTTGCCTGACAATCCCCATTTTCTTTCTCCAAAAGAAGTGCACCTTTTGTCTTTGAAGTTGCAACCCCAGTGCAATTTTTCCTGCCAGAGGTTCTGTTGAGAGCAAAAGCCAATTCTGACTCCATGTTAGAACTGTTTCTTTGACTTGCTTTTTGTTGCTTTTGTTATGATAATCATATACAATGGACTGCCTCATAGAATCCTGCCCATCTGCCTGACTGGTGAAGTGCCTTCTTCCAGAACCCTGTTACATGTAGATTGCAGGATGAAGGAAATTAACACATCCCCTTCCTGAGCCTTGCCATTCTAGGAGACATTTGCAAGAGTAACGGCCTTTTTACTTTGCTTCCTCATTTTCCCCAATCTCTGATCTATAAAAGAACCTGCCATTTATTTATTTATTTTAGATTCATTGACCTGTCCTGCAGCCAGCATAGACAGCTTGGACTAGGGTACAATTTTACCCAGGGTACCCTGGTTTGAGTTTTGATGGTTACCAGATTCCCATAGAATTGCATTATCTGTTGCTTTTAACTAACTTAACCCTTAGAAGGCATTCTTTTTTCCAAGTTTCATGAGAGAGGCTTCATTGGAACCACTACTTATTGCCAGTAGCTATTCAGATGTCAAGTAGAATATGGATTAAATGTAAAGCCAACGTTTTTGGCAATTCAAAATGTCATTGGAGGAGTTCGGTGCCAGCAGTTTAACTAAAGTGGGAATAGACCCCTGGGAATTGACAAATGAATGGAAGTTTACTTCCTTCTTCAGGTATTTATTGACTATCTAGGAATTGCTGGACTCTGGGGACAAAATATAAGCAAATATTGCCCTGATGTGGCTTGTCTAAACAGGAAATGTGACATTAATAAAGAAATCATAACAAACACTGTCTAATGATAAAGTGTGCATTCTTAAGCAACTATGCAGAAACATGACAATATTTAAGAGGCGACTCTGACCTAGTGTAGGGGCTCAAGAAAAGCCCGAGGCCTTGATGTCGGATTGGGGATGTTAAAGATAAATAGGGTGAAGTAGGCAAGGCAGAAACAATGAAGAGACGGAGCCAAAGCAGAAACAACACCCAATTGTGGATGTGACTGGTGATGGAAGTAAAGTCCGATGCTGTAAAGAGCAATATTGCATAGGAACCTGGAGTGTTAGGTCCATGAATCAAGGCAAATTGGAAGTGGTCAAATAGGAGATGGCAAGAGTGAACATCGACATTTTAGGAATCAGTGAACTAAAATGGACTCTGTGTGAATTTAACTCAGATGACCATTATATCTACTACTGTGGGCAAGAATCCCTTAGAAGAAACAGAGTAGCCATCATAGTCAACAAAAGAGTCTGAAATGAGTACTTGGATGCGATATCAAAAACAACAGAATGATCTCTTTTCATTTCCGAGGCAAACCATTCAATGTTACAGTAATCCAAGTTTATGTCCCAACCAGTAATGCTGAAGAAGCTGAACTTCAACAGTCCTATGAAGACCTACAAGACCTTCTAGAACTTACACCAAAAAGAGATATCCTTTTCATTATAGGGGACTGGAATGCAAAAGTAAAGTCAAGAGATACCTGGAGTAACAGGCAAATCTGGCCTTGGAGTACAAAACGAAGCAGGTCAAAGGCTAATAGAGTTTTGCCAAGAGAATGCACTGTTCATAGCAAACACCCTCTTCCAACAACACAAGAGAAGACTCTACACATGAACATCACCAGATAGTCAATACCAAAATCAGATTGAATCCTTTGCAGCCAAAGGTGAAGAAGCTCTATACAGTCAGCAAAAACAAGAGCAGGAGCTGACTGTGGCTCAGATCATGAACTCCTTTTTCCAAATTCAGACTGAAATTGAAGAAAGCAGGGAAGACCACTAAACCATTCAGGTATGGCATAAACCAAATCCCTTACAATTATACAGTGGAAGGGACAAATAGATTCTAGGAATTATATCTGATAGAGTGCCTGAAGAACTATGGACAGAGGTTCATGACATTGTACTGGAGGCAGTGATCAAGACCATTCCCAAGAAGAAGAAATGTAAAACGGCAAAACAGTTGTCTGAGGAAGCCTTACAAATAGTTGAGAAAAGAAGAGAAGCTAAAGGAAAAGGAGAAAAGGAAAGATATACCCATTTGAATGAAGAGTTCCAGTGAATAGCAAGGAGAGATAAGAAAGTCTTCCACAGTGATCAGTGCAAACAGAGAAAAACAATAGAATGGGAAAGACTAGAGATCTCTTCAAGAAAATTAGAGATACCAAGGGAACATTTCAGGCAAAGTGAAAGTGAAGTTGCTCAGTCGTGTCTGACTCTTTGCGACCCCATGGACTCTAGCCTACCAGGCTCCTCTGTCCATGGGATTCTCCAGGCAAGAATACTGGAGTGGGTTGCCATTTCCTTCTCCAGGGGATCTTCCCGACCCAGGGATTGAACCCAGGTCTCCCACATTGCAGGCAGATGCTTTACCCTCTGAGCCACCAGGGAAGTCCAGAGCCACCAGGGAAGCCCAAAGATGGGCTCAATAACGGACAGAAGTGGTAGGGACCTAACAGAAGCAGAAGATGTTAAGAAGAGGTGGCAAGAATACACAGAACTGTACAAAAAAGATCTTCACGACCCAGATAATCATGATGGTGTGATCACTCACCTAGAGCCAGACATCCTGGAATGTGAAGTCAAGTGGGCCTTAGGAAGCACCACTATGAACAAAGCTAGTGGAGGTGATGGAATTCCAGTTGAGCTATTTCAAATCCCAAAAGATGATGCTGTGAAAGTGCTGCACTCAATATACCAGCAAATTTGGAAAACTCAACAGTGGCCACAGGACTGGAAAAGATCAGTTTTCATTCCAATCCCTAAGAAAGGCTATGCCAAAGAATGCTCAAACTACCGCACAGTTGCACTCATCTCACATGCTAGCAAAGTAATACTCAAAATTCTCCAAACCAGGCTTCTACAGTAAGTGAACCGTGAACTTTCAGATGTTCAAGCTGGATTTAGAAAAGGCAGAGGAACCAGAGATCAAGTTGCCAACATCCATTGGATTATTGAAAATGCAAAAGAGTTCCAGAAAAACATCTATTTCTGCTTCATTGACTATGCCAA
The DNA here is from genome assembly GCF_023699985.2 of Odocoileus virginianus. Classification (NCBI taxonomy): domain Eukaryota; kingdom Metazoa; phylum Chordata; class Mammalia; order Artiodactyla; family Cervidae; genus Odocoileus; species Odocoileus virginianus. Next base: position 46,291,413 of record NC_069679.1, read on the forward strand.
AGCCTTTGATTGTGTAGATCACCACAAACTATGGAAAATTCTTCAAGAGATGGAAATACCACACCACCTGACTTGCCTCTGGAGAAATGTGTATGCAGGTCAGAAAGCAACAGTTAGAACTGGACACGGAACAACAGATCGGTTCCAAATCAGGAAAGGAGTACATCAAGGCTGTATACTGTCACCCTCCTTATTTAACTTAAATGCAGAGTACATCATGAGAAATGCTGGGCTGGATGAAGCACAAGCTGGAATCAAGATGGGAGGGAGAAATATCAATAACCTCAGATTTGCAGATGACACCACCCTTATGGCAGAAAGTGAAGAAGAGCTAAAGAGCCTCTTGATGAAAATGAATGAGGAGAGTGAAAAAGTTGGTTGAAACTCAACATTCAGAAAACTAAGATCATGGCATCCAGTCCCATCACTTCATGACAAATAGATGGGAAACAGTGGAAACATTAAGAGACTTTATTTTTTTGGCCCCAAAATCACTGCAGATGGTGATGCAACCATGAAATTAAAATGCGATTACTCCTTGGAAGAAAAGTTATGACCAACCGAGATAGCATATTAAAAAGCAGAGACATTACTTTGCTAACAAAGTCCATCTAGTCAAGGCTATGGTTTTTCCAGTAGTCATGTATGGATGTGAGAGTTGGACTGTGAAGAAAGCTGAGTGCTGAAGAATTGATGCTTTTGAACTGTGGTGTTGGAGAAGACTCTTGAAAGTCCTTTGGCTTGCAAGGAGAGCCAACCAGTCCATCCTAAAGGAAATCAGTCCTGAATATTCATTGGAAGGACTGATGCTGAAGCTGAAACTCCAATACTTTGGCCACCTGATGTGAAGAACTGTCTCATTTGAAAAGACCCTGAAACTGGGAAAGACTGAAGGTGTGAGGAGAAGGGGACGACAGAGGATGACATGGTTGGATGGCATCACCGACTCAATGGACATGAGTTTGAGTAAACTCTGGGAGTTGGTGATGGACAGGGAGGCCTGGCGTGCTGCAGTCCATGAGGTCGCAAAGAGGCAGAAACGACTAAGCGACTGAACCGAACTGAGGCAAGGCAGAGTGGGGAAAGACTTGTGAAGCACAGAGCTTTGGGGCGCCCGAAATTCTGTGTGTCCACGGCGCAGACACGTAGGAGGAATGCGGAACTCAGCGAGTCTGGGGAAGTGGAAATAGGCAAGTTCTTGGATCCAAAGGAACGGACCACAATAGGCAGGCGGGGCGGGGAGAGGCGGTTATACGTTTAAACTACAGTTCCCAGGAAGCATTAGGCAGACGGATGTGAGGTTAGGCGCGAGCCGCGACCTTTGAAGGCAAGAAGGAAGTGCTTGGGCGTCGCAGAACTGGAGAAGCGGAGGAAGGTAGGCGAGGGCGCGGCGCTGGAGAGACGGCGGCGGCGGCGGCGGCGGGCCGCGGTGGTGGCCGCCCGCCGGGCGCGGCGGGCCTGCGTGTCGTCATAAGGCGGCGGCCATTTTCGGGGGCGGTGGCGGCCCGGGCGGGCGCCCGGGGAGCGGGCGGGAGGCGGGCGGGCCTGCGACGGCGGGGTGGTCGGGCGGCGTCGGCCACCCGGTAATCGCTTCTCTTCTCGGCCTCTCGTCCGTAGAGGGAGCAGTATGTCTGCAGAAGTCCCCGAGGCAGCCTCCGCGGAGGAGCAGAAGGTGAGTGTGCGCGCGTAGCGGGCCGGGGAGCCGTCGCTGCCGGGAACCCGGCCTGGCGGCGGCCTGGTCCCGCCTGGAGCCGAGGGGCGCGGCCGCAGCCAGCCCGGCGCCGGTGCAGAGCGGGTGTGCAGCCCGCCCTCCCCTGGGCAGGCCCGTCACTCCCTAGTCGGCGGTCCGCAGGAGCTCGGGTAGTTAGCGCCGGCCTGGTGCCGAGTTGAGTGTTCGCGTTTGAAAAGTGCTTTTTAACGCCTCGGTGTCTCGGGATTTTCCTTAACCACTCATCTTTTCATTAGTGCCTGGAACCTTGTACGTGGAGCGTAAGGTTTCCCATGGGCTGCTGACTTAGGAACCTTTGTTTTTCCCTCGAATAACTAACTCTCCAACTACTTGTATTGTCTGCGCGCTTTTCACTTCAAAGGCGGTATCTCCTGTTTGGGCGGTGACTTAGACCTAGGTTGGAATTTCAGATCCAGTCATCGTTGGCCATGTAACCTTGGTCAGTTGCTGAACTCTTCTGGCTTTAGTCTCATCCGTAAAGTAATAGTAAGTCCTTGCTTGATACTGTTGTGAGGCTTAAACGCGCTGGGTAACTTTGTGCTTTGGCTCAGCGTGTGCTTAGAAATGTGAGCCAGTGGGATTCGCATATGACTAAAAATTGGGATGTATTTTTTTCTTTTTAACCGATTTAGTTGATCACTTTTTTGTGTGTGGAAACCTGGGGACATTTTGTAAATTCACTTGTAATATCTTGCTGGTGTAAAGAAATGTGCCACGAATCTGTGTGATTCAAATTACGAACATAAAGGCTTTATATTTGTATAGGCTAGCGCTTGCTTCTTCCACCGTAATTATTAAAGAATCAGAGGGCATTATCATAGATGGGATTTGGTCTAATACTTGGATTTTGTAAGGACTTCTGCTTAAGGTTGGCTTCCCTGGTGGCTCAGACGGTAAAGCGTCTGTCTGCAATGCAGGAGACCCGGGTTCGATCCCTGGGTTGGGAAGATACCCTGGAGAAGGAAATGGCAGCCCACTCCAGTATTCCTGCCTGGAAAATGCCATGGACGGCGGAGCCTGGTAGGCTGCTGTCCATGGGGTCGCTAAGAGTCAGACACGACTGAGCGACTTAACTTCACTTCTTCTGCTTAAGGTTACAGCCATGCCCCTAATGAGGCTGGAAATTTGATTAGTGTTCTAAACCCATTCCATATGTTCTTTACCATATTAACTTTTCCTGAATTGGATGGTTTTGTTATGATATTACTTGTAAAGTAACTGGAGAAAAAGCGTAAATAATAGGCCAAGTCACTACATTATTTGAAAATAGTCCAATGAAAATTTTGTTGGGTATTTTTCACACTTTGATAAAAATTGAACTTGAGAAAATACAGAGAAGTATATGTATCATATATATATACCATATATATATAAAGATTGCAATCATTTATCATGGTGTTCATTATTTCTTTAGGATTTACAAACCCAAATAAAATGGTCAAGCCACATCCCTGCTGTCTTGTCTTAAACACTAAATCAACCCCAGTTTCAACTGCTAATGTATAGTAATATGCTATGTAATTTTCCTTTATGAGATTTGCTAGTATGTTCTCAAAGCGTGGAGTGCTGATTTTTGCGTTGTAAATGTTTTCACTTGGGACAGCCTAATATTATGGCTCTTAACAAGATTATGGCTATCCTGAATGTTTTCTTTTTGTGTCTACATTAAAATTTTAATTCAGGTTCTCAGTTTTAGAGCTGTTGTCATTAACGCCAGTGTGAGTTAGTAATATAATGTCCCTTCTTGAATTAAGGTTTGGCTGTAGATGTTAAGTGCCCGTAGCATGGGTCCAGTCCCTAAACAGGAGGAGAATGTGCAGAGTCACTTCTGTGCTCCTGTGGGCCAAATCACCTGTTTCTTCTCTTTGGAAGAATAGTTAGATGACCTCAAAAAAATTAGATTATTGTCTGTGTACCCAGTTGACCTTGCAATTAAAGCCAGAGTAAGTCAGCTAAAATATTTTTATAGTTTTATGGTACGTTAGCCTATTGCCTCTGAAAAATTAAAATGAAGAGATGAGCCTGGCATGGAGTCACTATCTAATCTGAATTATTAATTCAGTGTGGCATTTTTTTTTTTTTGCTGAAACTGAATTTCTAGTATATTGAGAATATGGTAGCAGTTGTTAAAGTGCAGGAGATTTTTGAGTTTGGCAAGTTAACACTCTTCTGGACCATATGATCCTTCAGTTCTCCTTTTGTAAGAGTAGGCTGTGGTCTTAGGTACCTCATTCACATTTTAAATTCAGCTCTATTCTTTTTTCATTATTCTGGGCAAATGGAGTAGTAAATGAAAGCTCTGCAAAGAAGTACCACAGAGGTGCTTAAATGTAAGATGGTGATTCAGATACCCTAGAATATGCTTATATTGTTCTTTAGATGATCAGTGATGTGAAACCAAAACATATTAGCAGAGACCTCATGGATCCATCAGTCATCCAATTTGAGTAACAGTAAGCTGAGACAGGCATGCAGTCTGATCCTGGGGGTAAGAAGGGGCATGTGGAGATTTAAAACACATAATTCTGTAGTGAGCATCTTAAGCTTGGGCCCCTCCTTTATTTATCTTTTCTCCCATAGCCCCTAGCATAGCACCTGGCATTACTCTGAAAATGTTGGTAAAATGAATTTTTCTCCACACTTTCCGGTTGAACCCATTGTCAAAGCACTACACCTATACAAATGGCACTGCTAGTACTGCAGTTAGAAAAAAGAGGCTAGACCATGGTAATATAAAAAATCTTAGCTTAGACCCAGTTAAATCTGAATGAAAGTAGAGGAATGTTTTTATATATACATATATGTATGTATGTATGTGTGTGTGTATGTGTGCGTGTGTGTGTATATGTGTGTGTGTGTGTGTGTGTGTGTGTGTGTGTGTGTAGTGGCTTTCAGGGCTTCCCAGGTGACTCTAGTGGTAGAGAACCCACCTGCAGTGCAGGAGACCTAAGAGACGAGGGTTCGATCCCTGGGTTGGAAAGATCCACAGGATCAGAGCATGGCAACCCACTCCAGTGTTCTTGCCTGAAGAACCCCGTGGACAGAAGAGCCTGGCAGGCTACAGTCCATAGAGTTGCACAGAGTCTGATACAACTGGAATGACTTAGCATGCACACACACAGTGGCTTTTAATTTTTTAAAAGAAGATCTTAATAGATTCTCTAGAAAACAGTTTCTATTATAACATTCATCAAGTTAAGTTAGTAAGATGTCTTGAAAAAGGCTAACTCGGATACTTTTGACAGTTTACAAAGTATGCTGGCCGATTTCCCTGGCAGTCCAGTGGTTAAGACTGCCCGCTTCCAATGCAGGGGGCATGGGTTTGATCCCTAGTCAGGGAACTAAGATTCTACCTGCCTTGTGGCCAAGAAAAAAAGATTACTGTTAATTTTAAAGAAAACCAGGGAGTTCCCTGGAAGATTAATGGTTAGGATTCCGAGCTTTCACAGTGGAGGCCCAGGTTCAATCCCTGGTCCAGGACTCATCCTGCATGTTGAGCAGTGTGGCCAAAATAAAAGGCATGCGTGGTGCTTTTCTGAGTGGTGAAAGAGGAAGAGAAATATTGTTTAAATTATTTCATTATGTCATCAGTAAAGAGTGAATATAAATTGCCTTCCCATTTTCCAAGTTTTTGAAAAAACTGGTTAATATTGGCATTTTCTGAAACTGTTTTTGACAGTACCTTCGGTAAGCAAAAGGCTCAAGATGCATTCAGTTAGGAGCACAACCTGCTACTCTGGTTTGTGTACAGCCATTGATTCTTAGCAGTCTAGAGGTAAATCTCAGAAAAGTCTTGAAAAGTTTCTTAACTTCTAAAAACCATTTGGAATATATTGTATTTGTTCATTCAGTAGACTTTTATTGGGCATCCATTAAATGCCAGGCATTGGGCAAGCAGCAAGACTTGGTAGAACTACAGAGTTTTTCCATAGAGGTCGATAACAGTATTAGTACCTTCCTGACAGTATACCAAAGGATTTGTTGGCTTTCATTAATCAGTGCATCAGTGAACATACTATTGAGCAGATAGGGAATTTGTTCAAAGTGGTCAGATTTTTATTTGCTGATGTTGCTGTGTAACTTCCCTGCTCAGGGCCAAAGAGTGGTAATAATCATTCAAACTTGTGTCAGTTCCATGACAAACTATAAAATAATCCTTAATTATTTGAATATATGTTTGTGTATACATATATTTGTGTGTGTGTTTACACCTTATGCCCCTGCTACTTATAGAAAGGATAGCTAAAGTATTTCAGTGGAATAGTTCACAAAAATGTAAGTGCCTCACATTAGTAAATGTTAGGCCTTGTGCGAGTTGTAGAGTGTATGATGAAGATTATTTGGGGGCATGTTACTTGTCAAGAGACTAACTATCACTTAAAATATTGTTCTTTAATTTTTGTTTTTTTGTACATCATAAGCATATATCTGTTGCGATATCCTGGATTTCTCTTTCCCTAGTTCATAGGTTAGAGTAGAAGTTTCAAAATTCTAATGATGCTTCTTCCGCCCCTACCCCCAAAGCTATTATCAGCGTATAGAAACGACTTAGCTAAATGCAGTCACTCATTCTAGCGTCTGTTTCTTTAGAGTAGTAAAATTTCTGTGAAGCACAGAGGCTTCCTGGAGAGTAAAGTTTTGAAACCAGATTTGAATTTTTAAGAATACTTTCTTCTTGGTTAAGCTTGTCATTTCCTCTCTGTTAAATTCTTTTTGTTGTATCTGTGTTTTGTATTTCATTCATTTCTTTTTTTTAATTTTCCCCTGTTTTCTTTGGGTTCCGTTCTTTGTCTTAGCTTCTTAAGTTAGACCTAGCTCGTTGAGTTTTAGTTTTCTTTAAGTCCTTAAACACTTGTGTTTTGCAACTTTGGTATGTGTAGAATCTTTATTATCAGTGAGCTCCAAGTATTTGTTCTATTCCTATGATTCCTTTTTAAACCATGAATTACTTAGTAATGTATTTTAGTTTCCAAATGACAGGGAAATAATTGACCTTTTGAAATAATTGACTTTTAACTTCTGAATTGTAGTTGTAGATTGTGGTCTGAATGGAAATGGTTTTGGCCTAATATTTAGTCGGTTTTTCCATTTGTCCTTAAAAAGAATATGTTGGGTGCAGAATTAAAGTCAAGTACCTTGACTCCTTTGTCTTTCTTACCTATCTGTATGAGAAAGAGGTGTTGAAATTTCCTATGCTGATAGTCTTGTCATTTGTTCCCTGTCATCTGACTGATTTATATATTTTGATGCTTTTTTGAAATTAGAGGCATGAACATTAGATCCTCTGTATCCCTAATAAGGCTTTTTGGTATTTTTTTCTCCTTTCTTGTCCTCCCCTCTTTTTTTTCAATTGATTGATTTTCTTCTTCCACTTTACCCCCACTGTTAGTTTGGAAGTTTTATACTTTAGTTCTCTTAAGTTTATTCCCCCTGAAATTTTATCAAGCATCCTTAACTAAACAGATTGTAAAATTAGTATCATAAATCTTTTTCTAAATGAGACACAAACATAGAGTACTTTAAAAACATATATATTTTTACTCTGTCCTTTTTTAGCCTCACATATTAAGATATTAAAATCAGAAAAATGAACCTTTAATTATATTTCAATAAAGCTAGGGAAAATTAGAAAACTGACTCAGTAGACATGCATATATACCAGTTTCTTTGCTAGTTCCTTGTTTATCTCAAAATTTTTGAGGGAGATATTTTCATTCTAGCTGAAATAAATGCTCAAGAATTCCTTTGAAGGATGTCTAGAAATGCAATCACACCAAATTTTGTGTCTTCTGTATTTTTTAATATGATTGTAAGGATAAATTGCCCCAACTCTTTTCATTTCTGTTACAGCTTTTTTATTTTAAATCATTGTGAAATGAAGTATTCACATCAGACACCTCCAGACTCCAGATATTGATGGGGTTTTATAGGAATCAAACTCAGGCATCTGGAGTAGGCCATCAGGTCACTTCTCGTTACCCCTGTGTACACCCCAGTCACCCACAATCCTGCCAGGACCATCCTGGAGGCAAGGTGACCTTTTTTTTTTTTTTGGTAATAGTTCTAGCAAAAGATATACAACAGTTTTATTGCCTTAATTTTACTTGGCAGTTTACCATACATACTTGGTAAAATTGGCAGTTTACGTACATGCTTCTATACTTTGCATTATCTCCTGTCTTTTATATTATGCAAATACTTTCTAGGAAATGTTTCAATAAATTGCTCATTTTACTTGATTTTTTATCAGTGTCCTCTGGAGAACAGAAATCACTGAGGGTATATCAAACAGAAAGTGATACGGTTAGGGGATTAGGTTACAAGGTTAGAGTCGCACAAGAGGGAAAATGCTGTTTCCAGAAGTGAGGAATTTAAAAATCTTTTGACCCTGAGGGAGTGAGCACTATTCAGAACCCAGTGTCCTTGAGCCCCCATCTCATGTAGCGGCTACCATAGCCTCTGATGGTGAGCTTAATGCCCTTCTGCAGAACACACAGGAGCTGCCGCTGTCTGCATATGCGTGGCATCACCAGAAAGAAAATGCCTTTTAATCTGATATAGGTGCCACTGACAGACTCTTAAAGGAATTCCGTCTGGGAAATGTGCTTTCAGGCTTCTGTCGTGATTCAGAAGAGTGTTTAGATAAGGCTAAGTGTGGGCTCAGTGTCCATGGATACAGTCCACTGCCAGATGTATTATTAATTCTCCACAAGCAAGTCTGGACCTATGTCAGAACATTGGTGAACATCCAAGCATTTGAACTTGCTTTTTAATAAGCCCTGAAACTGTCTACATCTGCCAAAGGTTTAAGAATGTTTCTGTATGATCCTTTAAAAGTATTGTAGATGTTTTGATAGTATTGACTACATTTTAAAAATGTAGCTTTGGTCACATCTTGTACCTTCTTGGTGTTAAATGTAGCTGAAATTCTGAATCCAGCCACAAAGTTGCAGCTAGCAGGCACTTGCCGTTGTGCTGTGTGTTGGGAAAGAAAGTTCAAGACTTGCTTTGTTTTTCTAGGACACATTACAGATTTATTGTGAATCTAAATATTTTGAACTGAAGGTGCTATATTGCCCAAAGTATTTTTCAGTAGTAAACTGTTTCAACTTAGTTGAGCTGTTTTATTTAATTGGATATTATATGTAAGTATATGCATAAATGTATTCTTATTAAAATAAGGGAATGCCAGATAAAATGGCATATTGTGTACAGCTTTTATCCTGTGTGTATAAAATGGAGAAACCTGAATAAACACTGGAAACTAAGGAAAGTTAAAGAGTATTTCTTAGATACAGAGAACTGATAAAGAAGTGGAGAGCTCTCATTTCCCAGGCCCAAGAAAGCTGGATGGTTTTAGTGGAAACGTAGGATTCTGTTAACATCCTTTAATTTGAAGGTGCTCGGACTGAAAGGCTGTAATCAGGTTGGAGTCCTTTTCAGCCAGTTTCCAAATTTAGCTTCAACCTATCTAAAAAGCCATTGTACAGTGGAACCCTAGAGTAGGTCCCTCCCAAGTCCACTTCTGAATTAACCACTGTGACTACCTTGGGGCCGTAATAGCGAAGTGAAGCCTCTGTGGTGACCACTCTGTTATACTTAATTAATGTCTCCAGCTTATCTGATGATAAGGCAGAAATCCATATAACTAAAATCACCCTTAAAAAATACTGGTAAAGTCAATGATCACATTGAAGACAGCCCCACATCAATTTTCAGGTCAAGTGATAGTCACTCTTTTGTCTAGTGTTTGAACAGATGGCTGGGCTGGTTCTTCAGCTGATTGCCAGCTGAGGTAGTTGACTCCTTTTGTATGGGCTGAGTTTTGAAACACTGGAATGATAAACAGTATGTTGATATGCTTATACTCTGGGATTGAGACTCTCATGGGAATAGCAGGTTTATATCACACATCGCACACTTAAGCTATCCTTTTTGAATAGAATGACTGGCAGAATCACTGATACTATTTTGAGTCTATGGCTGGGCACACATACATCAAGTGAATGAATGATGTGACCTCTGTAAAAAGAATGAAAATCAAAACACGTAGATGCATGAAATGGTAGCTTTAAGAGAATAGAACACTTGAAACAGAAGGAAGCATACACATAAAAGAAGCCCCAGAGAAAGGATATATTTGACAGCAGCAGCTGTATTCTCAAAATCCTCCCAAGACTAAATATGAGAAGAGGTAACAATGCATGAGGAAGTTGTCGCAGGTGAAAAAAAATATTGACAATCTATAAAGTTGATTCTAAAACATATGAATATACTTTTAAGGAAGGTATATGCAAAAATTACATGAAGTTTCTTCAGTTCCTAGATTAATATGATTACTTGCTGCTTTATAAGATCAGTAGGCTTAGCATATTTATGGATAGCATTTCTGCTTTTTGACTTCATAAATAGCCTGGAAGAATCAAGATGTACAGAGGTGTGTAATTTTGCTGAGCTGGTGTGCAGAAATGAGTCCATTAGCTCGAAAGTGTGCCTTGTCGTTGCCCAGCCTCCACTATCTAGGCAGCGCTATTTTTGTTCATTCTTTCTTCTGCACTACTTGCCATGAAGTGGTAAACACTGCTTTCCTGTAAAATACCATTTCAGGGGATTGCATCAGCAGTCCAGTGGTTAAGACGTCATGCTTCCACTACAGGGGTAGAGGGTTCTATCCCTGGTGGGGAACTAAGATCCCACATGCTGTGTGGCATAGCCAAAAACAAAAAAACAGATGTATCATTCTTGCAAAGAAAGAAGGCTATACCTGGACTAATGTTAAAAGTGAATAGTCTTTAAAATATTGATAGTCCTTGATCAGAAGACATATTTTCAGTACTTTAAAGAATAGGATCTTTGGCATGAACAGTGTTTGCCATTAAATATGGGGAGAGATTAGGCAATAGAATCTAAAGATTGACAGATGGTGTTTCTCTCCTTTAAAAATAACAGGGTCTTATGCATTGAGTTATTCAAGGAAAATGTATCAGGTAAGTAAACTGCTGTTAATTTCTATTAAAGACTCAGAGCTTCCAATTAAACATGATTTTGAATAAGCAGGAGGTTAAAAAGATTTTTTTTATTTTAACATTATTAAGGTAGTTCTCTAAATATGGGCAGAGAGCTGCTGCATTCCATAGAAGGTGAATAACTATAAATGTATTATACATGACCGGAAAGTAATGGCAAGCAAGACTTCACAGCTGAGCTATCTTGGTATTTTTATCCAGTGTGTGGGGTGCATCACAGCTATAATAGAACTATCACATGGATCATTTGAAAAACAAGGCAGATTTTTAAAGCCTCTGTGCTTGGTTTCTTAGTCAGATACTGCATTATTTGGCATTTGACAACAAAAGTCAGAATTCAGATATTTAAAAGGTGGAATTATCTAAAATAACTGAATTGTAATACAGAAGTAATTTATTTAAAATTTATTTCAGGAAATGGAAGATAAAGTGACTAGTCCAGAGAAAGCTGAAGAAGCAAAATTAAAAGCAAGGTATCCTCATCTGGGACAAAAGCCTGGAGGTTCCGATTTTTTAAGGAAACGATTGCAGAAAGGGGTAAGTTCTCATACGTAAATCTTGAACTGTTTATGCCCTGTGAACTGTGTGCTGAAAGAGGCTGTGAAATGGGTGTCTGTATTTATACCTCTGTACCTTACTACCAGATATGTGTGTGTGCACTTTACATGTTGGCTCTAGTTATATGTGGATTATTTTCTCAAATCAAATTGCAAGAGAATATTTTTTCTGGCTTTATTGAGTTATAATTGACACGTAACATTATGTAAGCTAAAGGTGTAGTCTGATAATTTGATACATGTACATACCATGAAATACGTAACATAGTGAGGTTAACTAACACATCTTTCACCTCACATAATTAGCATTTTCTTCTTGTTACGGTGAGAACATTAAAGGTCTACTCTCAAGTATATAATCCAGTATTGTTAACTGGAGTTACCATGTTGTCCATTTTTTAGATCCCTGGAACTTATTCATCTTATAATTAAAAGTTTGTACCCATTAACAGTTATTTCCCCATTTCCCCTACCATTCATCCCCTGGCAACCACTGTTCTACTCTGTTTTCTGTGAGTTTGATGATTTTAGTTCTACATATAAGTGATACCACCTACTAATTGTCTTTCTACAAAAAGAAAATTTTAAAAGTGGCAAAATAGAGAGTGGCATTTTTATATAGCATGAAAGAATGCCATTCACAGTTTTGAAAAATAATATGACAAGGAAGAATTAAGCAATTTAAAAATAAAATCCTTGTTCTGTGAAAAGTCATTGATGGGAAAATCATTACAAAAATGACAGTATTTGTAACACATAAAATGGCTTTTCAAATATACAAGAAAAACATTAAGGTGCCCTAGATAAAGGATTTTAACAGAGGAAGTATTGTTATTAAAACACAGAAAAAATATTTATACAGGATAAAAATCAATGAAATGTAAATCAGAACAATTATTTCTTTGTATTAGTAGCTTTGTAATTAAAAGCAACATCACTGTTCAACAGCAGAGATATATAAGTAAATTATGATAAATCAACAAAATAGGACATTATGTGGCCTTTTAAAAAACATAATTATAAAGACCATAATATAGGGGATAAATAGAAAAAAGCAGAGTGGGAGACATGTTCTACATTCTATGTAAAATGTATTTGTGCCAAGTCTCATTTTGAAATGATACCACCAGATGTGGTTTTAATATGAATTATATAATAATCTTTGATTGTTAAATTACTATTTGAATTTGGGGTTTAACTGATTATTGATGTTTAGGAAGCTTTGTTTTCCTTTGCTGATCTTCAGCACAGCTTACACCAGCAGGCTTTCTTCCAACATTCAGGTTGTTGTCTTTGTCATTTTTCTTTAGTTTCAGCTATTTATGACTTTTAAGTATTTTCAAGTTAGAATTTACATACGCTGTATCTTGGAGTTGGTGTTATAGATGTAAATAGTTGTCAGTAAGAAAATGCCACTTAAATCAAGAAATAATTATGTAAAATTTGAGAAGGGAGCTCTTGAAAAATTTTGTATTTTACCAAAATGTCAGTGAATAAGCACTTTTAGTGAAGTCAAATCTTATATTCAACTATATTATTTCTTACTATGTTGTAAGATTTTTATTTTTCAAAAAATATCTGGTCAGATGGTTTCAGTTTTCTTCTGTTGTAATAGCAAACTTGTAGATTGTCTTAGTATCTTTAACCAGTTTCTTACTCATTTGAGAAGGTCAGTTGCATATCATTTATATTAAGTTTCTTTCTGTTTTATGTACCCAGTGTTACTCAGATACCTATTTTTAGACTTTAAACAATATGAGTTGTGAGGGATATCAAGCAGCAGTCTGTCCCATGTTTTTTATGTTTGTGGAGTTTGTGAGGTTCCCAAAAAACTGAGGATCCTGTTTTAAGAAACATGACCTTAAAATTAAATAGTGTCACGTAGGTGATATATAAACCATATAAATATGGTTTCAAGTTTGGCCCTTAAATTGGGAGTGGGAGAAGGCTCCTTAAAAGATGATACAGAATATGTTGATTTTTTTTTTCCCACTTAAAAGCAAAATTTAAAAATTTAAAGACATGTGATGTTGCCATCTTGAACTGTTTCTTTTCCCATATGAGGAACTTTGATTGATTTTAGTTTTTCTCTAGCCATACTACATAAATTTAATTCCTTTATCTCAAGCAAAGTAGCCTAATTAGTTAAGTGAGAGTCCCTTATGATGAATCTTTGGTTACTATAGAATAGCTATTATGAGAAACTGACTTTACTACATTGGAGGAAATCTGCCTAAAATTTGCACTGTGTGTTAAATTTCTCATTTTGTGCTTTTGACTCTTAAAAAATTTGGCAGGCTGCTTTCTCTTAGAGGCTACTAAACTTAAGAAGTAGCTCACTAATGTAATAAATAGTACATCAGAAATTCTGGGATTCTTTTTTTTTTCACTGCATTCATTTTATTATATTTTTAATTTTTATTGGAGTGTTGTTGATTTATAATGCTGTGTTAGTTTCATGAGTACAGCAAAGTGGATTACACACATGCCTATATCCACTCGTCTTTTTTTTTAGTTTTTTTCCCATTTAGGCCATTACAGAGTATTGAGTAGAGTTCCCTGCGCTGTACAGGAGCTTCTTATTCGTTAGTTGTCTATTCTATAGTAATGTGTATACTACTGTCAGTCCCAGTCTCACAATTTATCCCTCCCCTCACACTACGCTCATTTTAAAACATGCAGAAATGAAGCTGCAGCAGGTCTTCCTGGTCCCAGTTTCCTACTCTTCGTCTCTTGGCCTAACGTTAGGTGCTTATAAAAGGATAGTCCCTGGAGGAAAGCAGCTGATGAGACCTTTTTTTAGGCCACTGAAAAACCTTAAACTAAGCTGTGATTTCCTATTTCCTCCATTTACCACTTGAGTTATCTCTGAAATCTCAAAAAGAGTGTTTATATTTTCCCCCCTTCCCCCTTTGTCCAGGTCCTCATCTCATATCTGGATTATTCTTCTTGCCTATGCTGTGGGCTCTGAGTAGCCACAGCATCTTGTGTATTTGATAATAGTGGATTTAGGTGGCTGTTGTCCATTTTTGTATCTTTTCGTGATTCACAGTGCCTTGTGTAGTATAGCAGGCGTTCAGGAAAGGCCGGCTAAACATGTTAGGTGAAAAGTCGGAACCCGGCAAATTCACCTGTTTTTACTTTGGAACAGACCAGTTTATGTAGATTATCTATATTAAGGTTGATCTTTAGCTCCAGTATTTCTGTTTCAGTGATAAAAGGGTATGGTGTTTACCTATTCATCTCTCCAACTAAAAAGAGTGATTGTTGTACTTAGTGGCTTAGGTGAAAAATGGTGGTATCGAATAGGGTTGTGTATTTTAAGTGATAATTTCTTTTGAGTTTATTTCTTCTATTACCCTAGCATTTATATTTGAACCTTAAATTTTATTTTAGTGAGCTGCTTTAATTCAAATAAATGGGTTAAATCCTCACAGAAAAGTTCATCTTAATTGACAGAATACCAGCATCTATGAATAGTTTTCATAATTGTGAGCTTGATTGAAGGTGGGTGGCACATCCCAAATACAAGTTGGTGAGTTGTATGTGTGTGTTTTTACCCAAAATCATTTAAATAAGATTTTCACATAGGTGTTTACATTAGTAAATGAAAGGCTTGCCTCCCACTCTTAAGTCCAGGGCTCTTCACTCCCAGATAGATTGATTTGGAAGTTGATGTTAATCTTGAGGGTTCCATACTGGAACTAGAATGATGTAAGTAAGCCTGAAGAAGGTGTTCTTGCCTGACTTCTCACTTATTGACTTGGGATAGAATTCACTGTAGAGACATAGCTATTTCGTGTAATTGATGTTTGCTTTTTTCTAAACTTCAGGCTTATTTTATATTGACAGTATAGAGTCATGTTTATATCTTAAATGAGCGTAATTGCGTAAAAACTTTTTAAACTCTAGTCTGAATTCTTCTTTTTTTCCCTTGTAGCAAAAATATTTTGATTCTGGGGATTACAACATGGCTAAAGCAAAAATGAAGAACAAGCAACTTCCTACTGCAACCCCGGATAAGACAGAGGTCACTGGTGACCACATTCCCACTCCACAGGACCTTCCTCAACGGAAACCATCTCTTGTTGCTAGCAAACTGGCTGGCTGATTAAAAAGAGCTGAACTGCATGGATCTTCTAATTCCCATTATTTCTCCTTAATATGTTACTCCTCTGCTTTTTATTTCCTTTTACTCCCTATGTCATTTGAGAGTGATGGCTTTGCAGATAGCGGTAGTGTGTGCTGCTATTGTAAGGGAATATACATGTGTAGAGTTTTTGATTAGTTTAACAGTGCACTGATGAAAAGAACATGTTAGAGCAACATAAAGTAATCTACTTGAAAATAATTGTATATATTACCTAACTCCTAGTATAGGGCTGGATCCAACAAGTAACAAACAAGTTTTGCAGTTTTAATGTTGGCTTTCTTTAATTCATCTTAATTATAGCTTTGTATGTTACTCTTATTTAATATAACCTCTACTGTTGATTTCTTCTGGATTTTCCTTTGGGGTTCTGTAAAACAGAAGTTTAAGACCACAAGTTAGAAGGAAGGTCACGTGTTTCAAACACAACTGAACGGGGCTCCAAGAGATTCGCATCCTGTGCTTGAACTTGAATGGCCTTAAGTCTGTTTCAGCTTTAACGATAGAATTTTACTCGGGCAATATTTGCCCATTCCGGTGTAACTCACGTGACTCTATTGCTTAACAGCTGCTGTTCAAGCTAGTGTTCTTATTCAGTTCTATAGTGTTCAGAATACCTTCTGTCATTGAAGATGTGAAGGAAGTGTGCATGTGCATCGACTGTTGAATTCACTTTTGTGCCATTTTTGTAAATACAATAGTTTTGCACAACCTCTCACAACTGTCTGTATTACTTTCACATATTGAAGAGTAGATAATGTGCCAACCAGAAGCACAAGAGTTCCTACAAAAAACTCTGTATGTCATTAGAGCTTTTGTATAGTAAGAGTAGTTTATAGTCTTGGGGTTATAGAATACCAAACTGAAATCTTTGCTCAGACTGCCATAGACTTAAGCTTTTTCATTTGTTAGTAGTACCCATGACATTCAGTGGCCTTGTGCAAATACGATATGTTGCTTAGGCCTATCTTTTGTCCTATGCAGAATGTTTCATTTTGACTTTTATGAAAATTACTATTCATATAATTTATATAAACTTTTTTAATGTAGAAACTTTTTACTTCCACAGTCAATTTGGGGGACACTAGAATAAATACTTTGCCTCTTGTGGCCCCTCAGTTCTGTGTTTTTTTTTTTTTTTTTTTTGCTTCTTTGACTCAAATTGTGTTGGGCTGTGTGATTCAGCCTGTTCAGAAACATAAGCATCTGTATCTTCACTCTTGAAATTTGCTTTGCTGAATGCTGTATTTTCTAACCCAATAATGACATTTTCCTTATAATTTCTCAGTTGTTAATTAACCACTCTTAATCCTGTGTTATTACTAACTGACAATTGTTTAAATAAAAGGAAATTTATAATAAAACAAGTATTTGAGAAGATTGGCCCAGGAATCTAGTCAGGATGAGCTGAATTTTAAGTAATAATAATAAGCCAAGTGAATTAGACTTGTGACAGTTAGAGCAATTTACAGGATAGGTGGAACAGATAGTACATATTTAGATATTTTGCTTCTATAGATGTCATTTTAATAAAATGTAAGTTTAATTGTATGTGTGGTTTGTCTAGTTAGTAAGAACTTTAATTAACAGACTGCTGGGACAAATCTACTGGTCTTTTAAGAGCTCTTCCCATAAGTTGTGATGCTGTAGCATGATGCAGAGGATCTGTAGCCTGAGATGATAGTGCTTTTTTCTTCTTTGACTTGTGCGGGGCCTCCACCTCTTTTGAATCCAGGCATCTTTTCTGGATCTTGGCTTCATTAGATACTTGCTTTCCTTTGACCCCAAATCACCATAGATGGTGCGTTGAGCATAGCGCCTGCACCTAAAGGCTGCCTGGCACTCTGAGGAAAGCTTGCTGATTATCTTTCTGCTCCAACCACCCCAAAAGAAGAGAACAACAAAATCAATAATGTGCTAATTTGTTACTATAAGGATTGGTGGTTTTAGTTTTAGTTGCTCAGTTGTGTCCAACTCTTGCAACCCCATGGACTATAGCCTGTCAGGCTCCTCTGTCCATAGGGTTTTCCAGGCAAGAGTACTGGAGTGGGTTGCCATTTCCTTCTTCAATTATAAGGATTAGTTATACATAAATAGATTTGTAATGAGAATAAATAAGTTATTCAAAAGCATGTATAATCACTATAGGATTGATTTAAGAATTACAAAATACCCAAAGTAGAATTTTTGTAGTATCTAATGGGGTTTGGGTTTTGTTTTTAATGGCTATTTGCAAGCTGTCACTGTTAAATTCACACACATCAGATTAATCTGAAAAACCGTGTTATTCTTGGTTATGGTAGGACTCCTGCTATGGTTTGCAATAAGTGATGTAATCTCTGCCTGAGTTTTAGTTTGTAAAATAAATACTAATATTAACCTACCTCAAAACTTGTTGAGGATCTGTGAAATACTGAGTAAGTGCCCAAAATAAAATATTGTTGTCTTTTAGTAAATTTCCTCATTAAACCAGCCTGCCTTCTGTAAAGTCACAAATGATTGAAATCTCAGGATTTTCCATCAGAAGAGACCGGTCATGTAGGACTTGTAGGTTTAAGTAATTGCTTAGTCTCCATTATTGGTGCTTGGGATAGAGGTTATACATTTTTGTATTTCTGTTCTGCTTCTTAGCTCAGTTTATTGAAGGTATAGTTGCAGGCTGTTTCACCATTGCTTGAGTGAAGATTTTTGACTAAGATGGGCTTCATCAAACATTTCTATGGTTTCAGAATTGTGATGTGAGAAATGGCCAATTTAAATAATTGTCCTTATTGTAAATGTATGTTGGCATAAACAAGTTGGAGATAAATACTTCATAAAAACCAGCTAAAATAAATTACCTGTTTCATGTCCAGTAGCTCCTATTTGATAGTATAGTTCTTAGAAGCATTTCATTTTTAAAGACTATATCTGAGTAAAACAATTGTAGTTATTGGCATGTTGGGATAGTAAGAATTGTTGGATTGTTTTGATGAACTGGAGGGAGCATGTTTTCAGTCTCTTTACAAGTTACTCAATATTCTTATGCTGCTCACCTGAAAAAAAAAAATGCTTTTAACTGTTCATCAAGGCCTGTGTTTGTTCTTACTTCACTTGGAATTTGTTCCTTGTTTTATTTGATGTAACAGAACTATACCTCTAAATGTTTATTGATACGTTTTACTAAATCAGACAGGTATTCTTTCTCAGTCCAAATTAGTGAAGTCTCATTAACATTGAAATGTGAGCTCTACTTGAACTGTGCCCCAAACTCTCTCTTTGGTGAGTCTGGGGCAGGTATCCTGTAGGAAGGGCATTTCTGAGTGGCAACAAACTTTCTCTGGTGGCCTTGTCACATTTCCCCAACATTCAGACACATTTCTTCCATTTTTCATTTTCCTTTTCCACCTCATTTTCCGTCAGCTCTCCCCCATTCACATCCCTGCCTATTTCTTAAGCCCCGTGATGGCATTCAGTAAATGATATTTAGGTTTGATGAATTATCAGTCCTTTGATATCCTCCCCAATATATCGCAACTGTAGACCCATTTTAAATTTTCTAAAACACTATCCTCATCTGGAAGTGACAGCTTTGAGCCACTGTCCTAATTCTGCAATTCAGCATGCACTGCCAGCCTTCCCCCATGTCCCTTCTCCCCCACCGTATCCCTTCTCCCCCTGACACACCACACCACACCTTATAAAATTGGGATCAAAGAAGTTTCATTCTGGAATTGATAATCTAAGGATAAAAATGCTGATTTTAATCTTTCACTAGTTCCTGCCTTTTAAAGTAGGTAGGCCTATGGGTTTTATTCTGGAAATCACTGGTTGGTCACACCATTAATTATGCTTGTATTATGTTATTTATCAACTAAACAGCATTTGAAAGAAAAATCCAATTCCTTTAATATGCCTTCAGATCTGTTACAGCATCTCGTATTTGTGATGCAATAGAACACTTGCCTGTATTAAAAGGGCCAAAAGTAAATGCCTTTTTTGTTGAACATGTCTATAGAGTTGGCAGTTAATGCTGAAATTTGTCAAGTAGCCCTTCCAAAATTAAACTTGTAAAATACACAAAAAATAAATGTCTACCTAGTATCTATTGATTTTATTTGCTGTTTTTGTCTCATTTAAGTGTTGCATTGTTTTTTGGTATATTTTCTGAAGTTGATCCCTTTAGATTTCAGCTACTGTAATATACAGAAAGAATTTGACTATTATAGTCTTAAATTTTGTTTTGGTTTAAATAACATTTGTTTATGAGTTCCTGGCAGTCTAATTTATATTGGTAGAGACTTTGTAATTAAGGTTAACATGAAATATTTGCAGATTGAGTCTTTTCTACCTCATATATAAAACACTCGAGTACAGTACTGTCAGGAAGGTTTAGGAGACAACCCGAGAAATTGTATGTACATACACTTGACCGCCAACTCTGGGAGTGGTTGAAAATTGTGTGTAACTTTACACTCTGCCCCCCTTATCCGTGTTATACATCCACGGATTCAACCAACCTCACGTGTGTAGTATTGTAGTACATATTTAGTGAAAAATTCCACCTAGAACTGGTCCTGTGCAACTCAAACCCATGTTGTTTAAGAGTCAGCTGTTTTTTTTAATATGTGTGTGTGTGAGTCGCTCAGTCGTGTCCGACTCTGCGACCTCATGGACTGGAGCCCACCAGGCTCTTGTCCATGGGATTCTCCTGGCAAGGATACTGGAGTGGGTTACCATTTCCTTCTCCAAAATTGAATACAAGGTAAAAGTATTAACATTCCTTAAGAGAAGTAGAAATAACATTCCAGGAAGTCTAGAGGAATACATTATTCATTCTAGGGGATAAATGGGATGGGTGGTAGTCGGAATTTTAGAGGCAGTTTTGAGAGAGAGGTTGCTGTAGTCACTGGAGGAGAAGGGCAGAAGAAGAGCATT
This sequence comes from Odocoileus virginianus, assembly GCF_023699985.2. Lineage (NCBI taxonomy): Eukaryota > Metazoa > Chordata > Mammalia > Artiodactyla > Cervidae > Odocoileus > Odocoileus virginianus. The sequence goes on from NC_069679.1 coordinate 46,311,792, forward strand.
TTAAGTAAAGGAGCTGCTATTCTCGAGTAGGTAAGGAGTTAGGAAAATGTGGCTCTGTATAAGGAAGTTTGGTTGCAGATCATGGCGTGTGAGGGTAACTTGATTTTTCTCTGTAGCATTATCCTTCCTTCCAGACTTCAACTCAGTAAATGACACCTCTGTGCACTTGCCCACTGGAGTACTCAAACCAACTTTGGAAGTTACCCTTCATTCCTCAGAGGCTGTTAGCAACATCCACCAAAATACACATTGAATTTGTCGATTCCTCTTCACTGCTGGCACCACGCCCCAAGCCAGGATTTCTTATCTGGACAACTGCTATAGTTCCTAATGTGTCACTTTCCACTCCCGCTCCCTTGTGCGTGCTGCATCCCACCCGTCCCCCCTGCCCCATCTCACTTTCATTCTTAAATCATATCCAAGATCTTTTTGCCTGTGTTGAATTCGGGTTTCTTTTCCATTAAACACAGCACTGGTTCATGGTTTGGCTAGCTCTTTTTCATTCTCATCTCAACTCAAATTTGACTTCCTTGGAGGAAGTCTTAATTTATTATTGTCTCCCTAGCACCTAGAAACAGCTTGTACATACTCAGATGCTTGTTGAATGGATAAAGTGAATTGGAATATTTATTGGAAATTAAATGAGAGACCAGGTTAAGGATATGGATGCAGAGAGATTATGCTTGATTCTCCATCTTGGTCATGTCTAGCATTTCCTTCCTTGCAGAATTAGATTTCTTTTCCTGCTTCTCCTAGCTTTTTTTAAAAGGTAAAACTATACTCGTAGTGATTCTACGGTCAAGTAGTATAGGGGTACATGGTGCAAAGCTAAGAATCACAAAATCTGCCTCTACCACCAAGCTGAGCTCCCTAGAGGGAGAACCACTGGGAACATTCAAGCTGTTTCATATTTCTTCTGGTAGTTGCCTCCACGGCTCTCAATCGTAGTTTAGACCACTGTTTCTTGATTCTTAATTTTAAACATAATAGTTTTCAGGACTGATAGAGAAGGATTAAGTTTACATTTCCTCCTCCTCCCTTCTAAGATCATATCACTACTTTTGATTCCTTTATAGGCTTCTTTACAATGTCTAATAATATATTTCACCATCATCTCTTTACCTATTGGCTGTCAACCATTTCTTGTCTCTAGTGTGTAAGAGGACAGTTTTAACATCACTATCCTGCCTTTGACTCTCCTTGCTTCTTGGCTTTTGTCATATGTTCTTACAATTACCTTATTAAGGTTGGTAACTTGCCTTCTATTTTACATCATTATTAATAGTCCTCTTAGGTTTATAGGTTGCTAACAGTTCACTGCAGATCACAGGGTATACTCTGATTTTTAATTTCTTACATAGCTTTCTATTTTCTTGGTGTTTCTAATTATTTTTCCCCTTATCCTTTTGGATCATAGCCACAATTATTTTAATATCTTCCATCACATCAAGTATTCTGTAGAGTCGTCCTTTTGGCTCCAACTCCACTGTAGGCATGTCTCCTTGCTTCAGTCTGAACTTGTTGCTTTCTTATCCTAACGCACAGTTGTCACCTTGGGACTTAGCTGCTCTCCCAAACTGAATCCATTATTTTCTAGATTGTTTGTATGGCAACATTACTTTTTTACCAGTATCTTAGGTCAGATTCCCCAGAAGTGGGGACTTCCCTAGAAGTTGAAGTTCTTTATTTTTTAAAAATGTCATGGCTCTTTTGTTTATATATCATGAATATCTTTCTCCAGGCTGTGGCTTGCCTTGTTTTAGTTGGTGATATTCACTGATACATTCCTAGTTATATTTTAGAACTTAATTCAGACATACCTTTGAAATTAATTCAAACATCCCCTCTTGTACATCATGTTAATTGTTCCATTTTCAGAGATACAATAAGCATTTCCACAGAACACTATTTTAGCCCTTAGGCAAGATACATTTTAATTGCCTTCATTCAGTTGTCCTCTTTTCCAGGCAAAATATTTTATTTTGCTCTAGCACTTAGCCCAGTGTCTGGCTGTTTTAAGTGCCCAATAAATATTTTCTGAAAGAAAATTATACCCTTGGGATTGAAACCATTCCCATTCACCCCATATATCACACTATAATGGTCAGTATTCTTAATCACAAATTCTTACTTCTGGCTTGTTTAAGAAAAAGGGGATTCATTGAAAGATATCAGGTCACATACAAAATTGTTAGAAAGGCTGGAGAAACAGTCTTGATGTAAATCTAGGAACAACCCCAGAAACATGCTACAACAATGGCCTGTTATGGAAGCTGCTGTCACCTCCACCGCAAACCAGGAACTCAATACTGATGTGACCACTGTTGTCTCCCAAATTTAGCTCTCTCTGCTACTACCTTCACTGACAGATGGAAATTCTGGGCAGAGCCTGGTTCTCCATATTTCTCATGTCTGTAATCTAAGTCTTGTCATGTCTGTAATCTAAGTCTTGTCAAATGAAACTGATCTTGCATGCAAGATGCAAAAGAGGAGAGGATTTGCTACTATCAGGAGGCAGGGCTAGTGTCGAAAATTTCCCCAAATACAGAAAATAAGACAGATGAACACAGGTATGACAGATGCCCTTATACCTTCTGGTGTGTTCCTTCATTACCACATTTCAGTGTTTTCTACTTGAAGGTGTGGAAACTTCAGAGTTTATTTAATCTCCTTATTCATTTTGATTTGACATGCTTAGAAGCATTAAAAGAGGACCTTAAATAAACAGCCAGGTAGTATACCCAAGAAGTCAATAAGTTTATACAGTCCTAAGCTTTGAGTCCCTGAGTCGGGAAGATCCCCTGGAGAAGGAAGTGGCACCCCACTCCAGTACTCTTGCCTGGAAAATCCCATGGATGGAGGAGCCTGGGAGGCTGCAGTCCATGGGGTCGCAAAGAGTCGGATACGACTGAGTGACTTCACTTTCACTTTTCAAGCTTTGAGTTATGTATCCCTTCTGACTTGACTCCTAAGTTTGTTTCGTTCCCCGTCAAAAATACTGTTTAAGAAGTCACTCAATTCTTGATATAACTTCTACTGGATCTTGCTACATGGCAGAACCAGGCAGTCAAAGGCAGGGAGAGAATATGTGAGGACAGACAGGACTGAGAATTTGATTAATAGTATCTTAAAATTCTATGGCACTATCCAGTTTCCAGTCCATTTCCTCATTTATCTCACTGAACCCCTCAATGACAATACACACAGAAGTTGCTCGTTTAAAAAAAAAAAAGAGAGGCTCAGGTTTTTCACTTTAGTAGAGTTTATAAGTAGCTAGGGGATGAGGCAAGAGGGATCTAGGTGGTAATAGATATGGAATTGGAGACATCAGTATGAACTCTGGCTTAATATAGGAGGCTACATTACATTCACAGCATACACATAATTCATTGCTCTGTTGTTGAGAAGGTCTAGAAGCAATAATACCCCTGTAGCAACAAGGCTGAGATCACAGCTTCTAATATTCTCCAATGAAATGTATCAGGACTTTTTGGAGAAGTGGCTGATTCTAGAACTGTGGCAGGGAGTTTACAAGATGAATTTGTAGCATCTTGTAGTACTAGAAAGTAAGTGCTAAAAATATTATAAATAAATAAAAACCCCAAACCTACACAGAATGATGGAGGGGGTGGGCTAGTATGTGAAAGGGAAACAGGTACCAATTGAAATTTCCCAATAGCCAAAGCTTGAGCAATTTGAGCAGCAAAATAAAGTAGTATAACATAGTGCAAAATGTAAAATAAATACCCATGAGTCTGTATGTATAAGCAAATAAATGGGGTGATGAGACAAATCATCCATGTAGAAGAAGTCTAGGCTTATGGAGGTACTCTGTCCTCAAAGAGGTGGAGCATGACTCTCCCCTCCTTCAGTGTCGGTGACTTTATTCAAGTGTGTGGAAAGGGGGGCCTGAATTACTTTGCTGGGGCTGCCATAGGAAAGTACCATAGACTGTGTGGCTTAAACAAAAGAAGTTTATTTTCTCACAATCCTGGAGGCCTGGAACAAAAAAGGACACTGGGTAAAAACTAAGGAAACCTGAATAAAATACAGGTGTTTGTGATTTCCAGGTGTCTTAACCTATTTAGGCTGCTATAACAAAATAGCAAAAATTACTGGGTAGCTTTTAAACAATAGAAATTTATTTCTCATAGTTATAGAGGCTAGAAAGTCTGAGATAAAAGTGCCAGCACATTCAGTATATGGTGAGAGCTGACTTCCTCATACGTGGCTGTCTTTTCATTATATCCTTACATGGCAGAAGGGGTGTGGGATCTGTCATTTTCACTACTGAGGGACTTCCACCATTACCACATGGAAGGGAGACGTGTGTCAGCAGTTATTGGGGGCAGAGAATGAGAGTGGCTAATAAGCATTTGCAGCTAAGTAATTCAGGAAGATAAAGGCAATATAAAGCAGGCAAATGCTGTGGATTTGAGCAGACAGTGTTTCAAGATCTAGAACAAACAACTGCTAGAAGAAGCTAGGCTTAGAGATGCAGAGGCTGCTCCAATAGCAGGTGGTCAGCACACAGGCTAGAAGACTGGGAACAAAAGGCCAGAGCTCAGAGATATTTTAGGAAACACAAGATTAGAATCTAGAATTAGAGTAATAGGTACTGGGAATAAAAATAATTGTACCTTTTGAGTTAAGTACGATCCTTTTTATCCTCCTTGCCTGGGGAGCCTTAAAGTGGGGCTAGGCCTAAGCTCCCAAGTGAGAGGAAGCTAGGATAACTGACTGGAACTAGGGAAGTGCAGGGGTGGGCATTCAGGCATACCTGATGTCTGCCTTCCAAATTTCAAGGCTTTTAGGTCAGTTTTTGTCCATTCTTCACTCTGCCTTTTCTGCTTCATAGCCTCGTTCCCCCGGCTGTTCCTTTACGTATCTTTTCAACGATAAATGACTCCCTCCCCAGCCAGGGTTGCAAAGACTTAGTGACTGAACACATACACACACCCACACATGCACCCCAGTCCATATCATCTTTTGGATCTTTTAATTAACTGTATGAGGTTCCCACCCAAAGGTCACCTATGCCTATGCATAGTCCTCTGAAACATTAAATATTAGGGTATGTAATTGCCAACAAAAGTACTGTACTCTGCCTCTAGAGCTGGACCAATGTTACAGAATTAGAATCACTACTTTATGTGACCTTGCAGCATAGGCTGCTCCTTCCCTTACCCCTTCAGCCACTTCTTCCAGTGAGCTCCCCCAGGCCAGGGGCTATATTTCATTCATCTCTGTCTTTATGGTCTTCAGGGCTATTGCATGACAGGCCCTTAATAGATTTTTTTTTTTTCATTTTGAAAAAAGCAATGACCACCCAACTAAAAAATGCTGTTTAGTTTTCCCCTCTCTTCTCTATTTAGTTTTTCTTCATTGCACATGGTTATCTGTTAAATTGTGCCCCCTAAAAGATGTTGAAGTCCTCACCCCTACAACCTGTGAATGAGACTTTTATTTGGAAATAGGGTCTGTGCAGATGATCAAGATGAAGGCACTAGTGTAGACTCTAATCCAGTATGATCATGTCCTTAGAAAAGGGGGAGATTTAGACAGAGGCACGTATGCACACAAAATACCACAAGAAGATGAAGACAAAGATTGATGCAGCAGAAGCCAAGGAATGCCAAAGATTGCTAGGATGCCAAACCTTTAGGATGTAGGAGACAGGCATGGAACAGTCTCCCTTCCAGATCTCAAAAGGAACTAACGCTGCCAACACCTTGTTCTGAGACTTCTAGCCTCCAGCTCACACCGTACATTTCTGTCTAAAACATCCAGGTTATGGTGCTTTAATATGGCTCTAGCAAACTAATACACTTATCACCTTCACTTTCTAACTTTATAATTATCTGTCTTCCTGACTAAAATGTAAGCTCCATGGGGTCAGGGATTTTATTTGTTTTGTTTACTTTTTTTGCCCCCTAGGCACGTGGGATCTTAGTTTTCCAACCGGGGATCAAATCTGCACCCCCTGCATTGGAAGCAAGGAGTCTTAACCACTGTATATTGTACCAGAAAATATTCTACATGCTAAGGTTTCCAGGGAAGTCTCTGTTTTGTTTACCCTAGAAACCTTAGCATGTAGAATATTTTCTGGTACAATGTAGGTCTCAGTGTCTGTTGAAACAAATACTTTGGAGGAAAGAGATTTTTCACAATAACTTGGACACTTCATTTGGAAAACAATCTACATAAAATATTTCCCCCTTATAAAGTAATAATTAAAATAGCATATAAAATGTACTCTGCTTACTTCTTTGGGAGGGGGAAAACTTAAACCCTCATAAGTTGTTCCTACTTCTGGTTTGCCCTATTCATTGATGGCAGAGTGCTTGGGACTATGAACATACATGGTTAAGGCAGGGAGGTCAGCCATCAGGGCTTCCTGATTGCTTATTCCAACTTTTAAGTCTATTCTTCTGAATGAATTAATATAAGGTCTAGGGCAGAAAACCCTTCTCTTCCTCATCCTCATTACCTTCCTCCTACAATGGGCCCAAATATTTGACTGGTTCAACACCTGTGTTCAGGAATTACAAGAACGTAATTCTAGTTTCTTTAGGGGAAACACAAAACAAAATAACCAAAAACTTCACTGACACCTATAACACTTACTTTTTTAGTTTCTTTCAGTTTAGGGGAAGAAAAATTTTTCCTCCACTCTCCAGGGGTCCCTGGCTGGGTCTGAAAATTAAACTGACAAAAATACATTAATGCAAGAAAATCATTCTGATTCATATTGCTTTACATGATACAAGAGCCTTCATAAGGAAATGAAGACCCACATAAGTGACAAAACTTACTAGCTTTTATATTGGGTTGAACAAAGAGAAGCAGTTGTGGGAAAGTGACTTGATGTGGGGAAGCTAAAGGAAGATAAGAATTATAACAAGTTCTGTATAGAATTCTCTTGCTTTCGATTTCTCGTCCTTGAAGATAAGAACGTTACTTTCCTTCTGGTACTAGGGAGGGTATCTTTCATATAGAAATTCATTTTCTGCTCTTGAGAAAAAGAAGGAAGGTCAGTATTTTCCTTGTATTTGATGTATTTCAAGGTCCCCCAACTCAAAATAGCCATTATACCAAAGCAGCATATACCCTGAGGTGGTATACCCTGTACCCCTTCATCAGCACACTCCCTGGGAGGGAGGTTACTAGCTGCAGGGTGAGAAAACAGAGTGGTTACCCCCTTATACAAGGCGTGGAGAGTCTGCAAGGGGCAGAATTCAAACCTCTTAAATCTCAATCCAGTGCCCTTCCTGCTATACTGCTCATAGCTGCACAGATTTTCTCTTTTTTGAAGAAAGGGTGGGAGCCAAAGATTTGGTTTCAGAACTGGAAGGTAGAATTCTGCAGGTCTCTGTAGTTATTAACTCTGGCAGTTCTGAGCAGACTGTGGACAGTGAGTAAGGGAGGCCTGGCTCCAAGTGTCCCCCCGTCACTGATCTTCCTTCACATACCCATGCAGGATACACACCACCACCAAGGGCACCAGCCTTGAGAGATGCTCCTGATAGAAATCCCAGAGCCCCAGGACTGACCCTAGGCACCACTTAAGAGTTCAAAGAACCGAGGGAAGACGGCCACGCTAAAAAGACATTGGGATGAAAAAAACGGAGATTAGCCAAACCGGAATGAAAGTGTGGCTGGGTAGGAGGTAGGGGGTGAAGACGGCATGGGGGTGGAGTGGAAGGATCACATTCTTGTGCTTGAAGTGCAAGGACAACAGCGACTAGATAGAGAAAGAGGCTGGGACCGAAGGGTTCTGGACCGCTATGCAGGCGCAGGCCTAGGAGCGGAGGCTTGAGGGCTGCCCCATGGCGGCATCTTGGTACCAGGCGCACTTAAGTTTTCTGTAGTTAAAAAAAAACAAAACAAAACCCTATGCTTTGGTTTCACGAAACGACCCTGTGGCAGATGCTGAAGTGGTCGGGGTGACAATGGTGATTATTTCTCTCAGATTCCCAGTTCTTGCTCACTCCCAGACCTCTAAGGCTAACAAAGCTCTTCTGGAATTCTAGGTTATTCTGTGACCTTCCAAGAAGCCTCTCCCCAAATTCCTTTCTCTACAAATTCTGGGAAGCACAGGAGAAGCAGCCTGCAGCCTCGCGATCAGTTACCTGGCCACCCTCAGTGACACAGCTATCGCTTCCCCTCTCGGGGGCTGGGCTATTCTGCACCTTCCAGTGCTTGCTTGGGGTCGGGGGCATCCGGGAGGCGACGCGCCCCCGGGAAGGTTGTGCGAGGAGCGGGTGTCCTGAGGCGGGCTTCTGGGCTCGGCAGCGCCGGAGGAGGCGGCGGCGACGCTGGCTGGCAGGCAGATGATGCTCGGGACCCGCAGCCGTTGGGAGGCAGCGTGAGCCCGAGAGAACCCGAAGCCGCCGCGGTGGCAGCAGCGCCGGAGCGCAGCCTCCTCCCGTTCCCATAATGCACAGGGAGGCGGCGGCGGCACCATCACCGGCCGCCGGGGTGGCTGTGGCGGCGAGCCGGAGGACCCCGGGCACGCCGCGCGCGCGCCACTGCTCGCGGCGAGCCCGGGAGTGATGGCGAGCCCCCCGCAGGCCGCCCGCGCCTGAGGCGCCCCGCCCCCCCCGGGCCCCGCCCCGCCCCGCCCGGAGCGGCCCGCCCCGCCCGGCCCTGCCCTGCCCTCCTCCCCGCCAGCTGCTGCCGGGGCGCTTCCTAGTCCGCGCGGGCGGCCGCCCAGGCGAGGTGCGGCCTCCGCACAGGCGGGGGGCGTCGGCGCCGAGGGGCCCGCCATGGCCGCGTCCGAGCTCTACACAAAGGTAAGGCGCCCGGCGAGCCGCGCCGTGGGGAGGGGGCCGCGCTCCCCGCCGCGGTCGGCTGTCAGGCCAGGGAGGGGCCGGGGCGCGGGGGCCCGGTGCAGCCCCGCCGGCACCACCCCCTTTCCGAGCCTTTCAAAATCCCGGTCCCTGCCCGTGGGTCGCCCGCAGGGGCGCCTTCCTCGCTCGGGCGTTGATGGTTAAGGCGGCGGGGGCAGCCTTGCCTCGGGGTGCCTCTCTGGTCCCTGCCACGCTTCTGGGCCGGGAGCAGCGCGGGTCTCTAAGTGGAAGGAGGGCCCCTGTGGATTTAGTAGGGCGGGCCTGGGTCAGGATTGCTCAGCTCTCAGTCTTGCTTTAGGAAAAATCCTGGCTGGTGGGAGATGCTAGATCTTGTAGATCTGGCAGATGCTAGATCAGTTCGGTCTCTCCCTTAGGGACATGCGCTTAAAATAACGCCTTGTGTTGGTATGCGGTGCCACTTCTACCGCCGGCCAACCTTTCTGTGCGATTTGGAATCCTGCAAACGGTCGCCAGTCGATTTTCACCTTTAGTTGCCGGGTTTCAGATTGCTTACCCTGGGGGTGGAGAGCCCCTGGGGAAGATACGAATAAATGGAAGCTGATTTCACTGGGATGGTGGACACTCATTTGTCCCTGGGAATTTGCAATCTGCGTGTAATCCCTCAGAGCCTTGTTAGGCTCCATGTCTTCACCAGCCGCTGGGGCGAGCCTTCTTCTGGGTTTAGTTCAAGGGAAGTGGCAGCCTTTCCTTTCTTGTACTGACGTCAAAATTCTCTGGCGCTGCTGATCTCTGAATGGCATATTTTGGAGAACTTACCCATCAAGACAGTGTGTGGTGCCCTGTGTGACAGCGTGTAGTCATGGCATTTTATACTACCACTCCTGTGTAGGTCAGTGTTTGCCAGCTATTAATTACCTCTAATGCCAGTTAACAGAATTGCCTTAACTACTCAAGTTTGCATTTGTGTCTTGCATTTCAAGTCTACATTTATGGTCCCAGAATCATTGCTTCCAAATATGACCCAAGTAAGCCCAAGTTGCAGCATGTTATAGAAGGAAGAGGTCTGGACTTCCCCCGCCCCCCAATCCAGAGACCTTGATTCTAGTCTGGGCCTTTTCACTTACTGTGTGACCTTGGGCAAATCACTTAATCTCTCTGTACTTCAGTTTACTCATCTGTAAATGGAGTTAATTTTACCTGCCCTGCCTCTCACAAGGCTGTTGTGAGGATCAAACTTAATAGTAGATGGGATTGCTTTTTGTAAGCTGTGAATTTCTTTACAAGTATAAGGTATATTTCTTCAAGCATGAAGTGAATTTGCATGAAACATTTCCTGGGATCTCTTTGTTTCCAGCTGCAGATTTGAAAACTACATAATTGAAACTTCTCTCTAAACCTGGTCATTCTTAAGGCATTGTGGATTCTAACATATGATTGAATGCAATTGGAAATTGATCTGAATTTACTTCATTAAGAAACACTTATATAAAGTTAACTATGTGCCAGGTACTGTTTTAAGTGCTTTATACATATTAACTCATTTCTTAGAGGTAAATGCTAAGAAATATCAGTCATTTTCACAAGAAGAGATAGGGTCTATAAATATTCCTCAATTACTTTGTATAGACCCCATTCTTCACTGCCCGAGGAGTCTATCCTTCAGCTGCCTGCCTATTTGTAGCCTGCTTAACAAGACTGGTTGGATAATACATTTCTCTTGGATTTTGGATCTGTCTTCCCAACTCCCCCCCCCCCCAACACACACACCCCCAAATAATTGGCAAGAAAGAAATTTAAAAGATCCTGGGATTTTTAAAATTGTAAGTTTTGGGGCTTTGGTTGTAGCATCATCACAATCTCTTAAAATTCACCCTCTAGTCATTGTAAAGACAAACTGGTTTAAGCGTCAATAAGGAAATTGAGCTTAATTGCCTTCTCCTAAATACATTTGTATCTAAAAATCTGGTCACTTGGCTTGTTGGCTTATTCTTTTTGTGAGTGGACCTTAGCTTAATGGCAGGCAGAACTATTTATTGAGCTCCTCCTGAATGCCAGGTACCCTGTGGAATGTTGAGGGGTTCTCAGATGAACAAAACACAGTCCTTTTCCTCAAAGGGCTCACAGCCTGCTTCTTTTTATTTTTGGCCCAATTTGAATTTCCAAGGGCATAAAAACCTGCTGTTGCCTCAGCAGCAGGCAGACGGATGGTATGATATTTATTTGTAGAAGTTAGGGAACAGGTTGGGACATGAGAAGGTTGGGATGATTCTAGAGGTAAAGGCTTGGGTAGTGATTATTAGAGGAAGAGGGAAATCATTAGATGTAGTATCAGTGGATAAACACAAGGATTTTTTCCTTGCAGAGGATTATAGGGAAGGAAGTTCTAGGGTAGTCTACAAAGAAAGACGTAATAGTGACATGCCATAATAATGATATTCAACATAAAGCAGTTAAATTTGAAAAGTGCCCTTTTAAAAGTGTCATTCAGAGCTTAAAGGCAGATTTAGATGTGTGACACAAATCAGTTCCTATTACAGTGAAAGACAAAAGATCATTCAGTTTATTCTTTTTAGCTAAATTGATAGTAGTTTTGACACAGCAGTTTAGTAGGGCTTCCTTTCTGTAGATTTTTCCAGCAGTGTAAACATTTTCAAGGCAATAGCCTGGTTCCTAGGATACAACATTTCTGGAAACTAACATTTTGATTAAAACATGTTTGTTGTTGGTTAAAATAACAGATTTATTGAGACAAAATTCACACACCATACAATTCACCAATTTAAAATGTACAGCTCAAGGATTTAGCATAACCACACAGTTGTGTGTTGATTTGTTTTTAGATCCACCTGACTTGTTCCTGTAAGAATTACAGGTGGCTGTGACATCTTAGGAGAAGGAAATGGAAACCCACTACAGTATTCTTGCCTGGAGAATCCCGTGGACAGGGGAGCCTGGTGGGCTGCTGTCCTTGGGATCGCACAGAGTCGGACACGACTGAAGCAACTTAGCATGCATGTATTGGAGAAGGAAATGGCAACCCACTCCAGTGTTCTTGCCTGGAGAATCCCAGGGACAGAGGAGCCTGGTGGGCTGCCGTCTATGGGGTCGCACAGAGTTGAACACGACTGATGTGACTTGGCAGCGGCAGCAGTGACATCTTATTATATCTGGTTTTGAAAATATTTGCTAGTCATGACTTGCCAGTGGATATCTGAATCATGACATAACCTGTAACTACTTTCAGCAACTTCAAAGGATTCAGCATTTGTGGAACAGGGTTTATTAATTAGACCTGAATGGATCACCAACGGCAATAAAATGGCATCCCAATCTTCTTCTCATGAGGTTCCCAGACTCCACAGGCAGCACATAAATGCTGTAGAACAGCCAGGATTACCTGAAGTTTAATTAGGAGCCCCATAGTTTGTCAGGATGCTGAATTTTCTAACAGTACAAAAGCTATCTAAACCCCCAACTTGAGAAGCCAAGTAAATTTCCTTAGGTGAAACACCAGTTAGGCCAATAGATTGTATATCCGTAATCTTCCTTTCCTATTATATTTCTTCATACCTACTGAATCCACACGGACTGGATGTTTTCTGGGATAGTTCCAATTTTATGTTCTATGCCATTGTCCCTTTAAGGCATCAATCCTGGAAACTCTAATATTTTGGTGTTGAAATTGCATTTCTCAGACTGCTTCCAACACTTTAAAGCAGAACAGAAGTCTCTGATATTGTGCCCTGATTTGGGGCTTTGGCAAGTGCATTCACTTTCTAAAGTCTCTTGTCAGGCTCCTTCTGTTTGTATTTCTTCCTGATGTTCTCTGGCCTGTTAATGGTTGGAAACCTCTGTAGCCTTTTCTGTTGTCCAGTTCTCCGTCTCCTTTACTAATTCTAATTTCACTTGACATCCAGCTGACAGTTCTGTTTCAATGGCCTGACCTGTACACATTTTATCTTATTATAGTTATTTGTGTATATGTAAGCCACTCCCACAATACTGTTAACCCCCTGAGGTGCTGATCAGGTTTGTTTACCTCCTATAGAGCCTAGCACAATGTCTTCTACATAGTAGGTGCTCATTAAGTATTTGTTAGATGCATGAAAGACTATTTTAACAGGAGAGAAACAGAAAATAATGGTTTGGGATGATTAGTCCACTTGTAGGACAGAAACAGAGTATAAAGAAGTGGTTAAACAAGTCAGCACATTTTCAGGCATGTTGAACAGGGTGAGTAATAGAGAGGAGAGCTGGGCATCAAGAAGATCAAGGAAACTGTTGGAGGAAACAGAATGGAAAGTGATGGACATCTGCTAGACTGAGGTACAGGCAGAAGGTGTGAGAGCTCTCTGTGATGAAGCAGATTCGAGGTGGGAAGGAGAGGGAATAGTGTAAGTTAACACCAGTGGCTCTAGCTTTAGAAACTGGAAGTTAATTCTCATTGTATCATGAGATTTTGCTGACTCTATGAAACTGGTAAGCTACTCAGAAACACTTTTTTAGACTGCTTGAGCAATGCAGAATAGTCTTGATTTCCTCTTGAAATTTGTTACTGTTTCTTAAAGCGTGACAGTTTGATGTATTGCCCAGTGGCTAAAAGGTTACCAGAAAGTTACAATTTTAATGAGAGTTGCTACTGCTAGATAAATAGTTTATATCTTCCTGGTGCTTTTTGAAGTAGGGGGGCATTAGGGTGATCTGAATGGGGTCCCAGGGATTTAACTTCAGCTTCCAAAAGGTTGAGGTGAGGTGGAGGGGGATAACATTCCTATTGAGAGTGTGGAAGAGGAGGCAAAATTCATCAGGAGATTCTAGAGGCACATGGCCCACTGGAGGATGGATTGGCTTTGTTTGTCCCCACTTTAGGTAGTTCTTAACAAAGTATGAGGTATTATCAGAAGTATAAACTCCTGGCTGATCTGCGGAATAAGACCTGACCCTAGGTGAAATACCAAGTGGGCAGCCCCACTCCACTCTGACGGGCCTGCCCTGTCCCACAGTGGTTTTCCCAGACTTTCTCCATTTGTCTACCTGGGAGATTGTCTTCTTCCTTCCCTCTGGCTCCTACCTCTGTGTCTCTGTCTTTCTCTAATCAACTTTATTTATGTATAATTTGCATGTAATAAAATTCATTTTAAGTGCACAATTTGAGTTTTGATAAATATATTCTGTCATGTACCCACCATCACAAACAAGATATAGAACATTTCTATCACTCTGAAAAGTTCTTTGGTTCTTGGGTTCTCTTCCCCTGCTTATTCAAAGCATTTACTGGAGTTGGCTTACCTGCAGGGGCAGAGGAAAGAGTTGGGTTTTTTTTTTCCAAAAATGTATGTTATAGTTCCACCTGGGAGCCCAGCTGATACTGATAACAATATAGAGACCCACTTCATCGACAGTGGGAGATGGGAGTAGGTGGAAAGGAATTTAGGTGGTTTAATCTTTCTTTCATTCCTCACCTTTACTAATGTGTGTTTGCCTTTGATGCCTTGTTTCCTTAGGTCATTAGTGTGCTAAAATGCCCTTTAGTCAATTCTGCCCTTTAACAGTTCTCTTGCCCCACCAGCCTTAGTTGTAATGCCTGTCTGGGTTTGTATTGATAAGACTTTTAACCTTTACAGAAACCTATCCCTGGCTTCTTCACACCTTAGACAGCCTCCGCTTCTCTTTAAAGCCCTTTTCAGTTGAAAGTCTCTTTAACCAGCTTTCATTTGCATTAAATGTCTCCACAGAGGCCTTTTGCCAATTGTAGAACTTAGGGATGATGTGATTATGCTTTAATTTCAAAATAATAGCTGCAAACTTGATTGAAATCAAGGGAGAAGTGCGTCATCCATTCCTAAGTGTTCATGAGGAACATTTATATACCTCCTTTGGCCTTAAGTGCCACTGTGTTCATAAATGTGAGCACAGGGCTGAACTGGAGGGAGATGGGACTTAAAAAAAGACAAGTTTTGTCTATCTCTTCACTCATACAAAAACATGCAGTGTCTTGGCCAGGAGTCCTGTGTCTATGGTTGGGGTTTTAACCTGATAATTATATTCTGAAGGAACTTCAGAATGGGAGAAATAAAATGATCGGGGAAGTTTAGAGGCTTGACAATAAAAAGACAGACTCTTCAAAAAGATGAAGGTGAACTGGAAAAAATGGTGAATTATTTAACATCAAGATTAGAAGTTTATAACATCAAATCCAAGTTTAGTAAGGATATTTGTTAGAGCTTGAAATAAAGTCATTTAAAATGAATTTCTAATCTAACCATTATTTTAGACATATGAGACACATTGTCTTAGGTTATGATATCAGCTAAGATGTGGTAGATAATAGAAAGGGTCTGGTTAATTCATGGATCATAGTTCTGACACATAGACTTTCCAGATCTCCCTTTGACAGTTTATTAGCCAGAACTGTTTTAGTTGGAAGTGATGGAAACCCAACTCAAAGCCAAAAGGGATTTTTATGCTTAGATGTCCTAAAAGCCCGGGTATGGCTAGATTCAAGACTCAGACATGGTCTCTGGGATTCTCTGTCACTGGCTTTCCTGTCAGGCTGCTATCTGACATTGGTTTCATCCTCAGGACAGCTCTTTTCTGGATGAAAAAAAAGTGGTAAGTGGCACCCGCCGACCACATGGTCTAGCTCTGAGCCTGGAAGAAGAGAGCCTGGTGGAGGATTTCTGGTTGACCTTGCCTGTGGTCATGTGCCCTCTCCTGACTCTGTGCTGAGGGGGTGATGGGGGAGGACGGCAGTGAGCGGTCCAGTCTTGCTCATTTCAGAGGCCAGAGGGAGGATGGGACGTTGTGATTGATAGTCCTACTCAGACCTTGTGGGGTTGCTGAAAGCTGTTCCCCATCAGAAGGAATGGTGCTAGAGAGACAAAACAATATCCACTATGAATCAGTCACCAAAAGTGCCAAAGTGCCGGAGTTCTGCCTCCTGTTCTGATTTTTGAGCAGATAAATGGGAGGATTTTTGACTGGGAGGATATTGGTTATCTTTCCCCTAGAGAACAACTTCTAATTAAAAGAAAAGTCTTGGAGAATCCATAACAGCAAATGTTGATAAAGCATATGAAGGGGGATAATTAGAAGTATGAGATTAACAGATATATACTCCTATATATAAAATAGATAAGTAGCAAGAATTTATTGCATAGCTTGGAAACTATATTCAGTATCTTATAACAACCTATAATGAAAAATAATCTGGAAAAAAATATAAAATTGAATCACTTTGCTGTACTCCTGAAACTAACATAATATTGTAAATCAACTATATTTCAATTTTTTTTAAAAAAAAGCATATTAGAGGTAGATGATTTAAAAATTACCTTTTATTCAATTTTAATTAGAAAGTAATTTTGTGTGAGTTTATATAAATCATTTTCTGCATATGTGTGTTTTAAACAAACACTATTGTGTTAGACTAATTTTAAATTAGACTTGACTAGTTAGAACCTAATTATTCAACTTAATATACTGGAGTGATTACAATAAGATAATCAGCTATTTCTTTAAGGATACACTGTCACTTTAAAATTTTTTTATAGCAGTACTTAAAACAACTTTTAATTTTGATCTCTCTATGCTCAAGCTGAAAAATATTTTCTGGTTTGCTTAGCATCATGCTCAGGTTGGAAGCAGAACTACTAGAGATATTTTCCATAAAATTACATTTTATGTACATTTATGTACATTTTACATAAAATGTAATTTTAATAGTACATTTTAATAATAATAAACTTGGGTCAAAACCTGGATTAAACTTTCATCAATTTAGAATTTGTATTCATTAAAATCTTATTTTGGAGATGGGAAGTTAAACCCACTAGAACTAATATTGTATCTTAACCCAGCCTTCCTGTTTATACTTATTTTGTTCATTCTAACAAACATTTCTCAGCTTCTGCACTATTCTGTTTTCTGGGGACATGTCCTGTGTGTTGTAGGATATTTAGTGGCATCTCTAACCTTTCTCTGCTAGATCCAGTAGCATCCCCCACCCACAGTTTTGACAACTGATCCATGCTGTCTACAGATGTTGCCTAATGTTCCCCAGGGAGCAATCCCTGCTCCCCTGTCCCTGCTTGAGAACCACTGCCCTAGATCTTAAGACTTAGATTAGGGTAGGAAAAGTGGGAAAGAGTTAAAAATAAAAATGGAGATTAATTGGAGAAACTTTTAAAAATTGACTGTTTAGTAATACCTCTTCTGCTTATATAAATGTTATACTATAGATAATTGAGAGAATATAGAAAAGCATAAAGGAAAATTTTGTAAAAACTAATTATACCATCCAGAGATTATTATTTTCAACCATTAATTTACTTCCTTAAGTCTTTTTATCTATTTATCTTGGTATTTTTATGATTTTTAAGCTTTATATATATTGAGATAATTTTTATATTATAAATATTTCTTTATTCAAAAAATTTAAAGCAAAATTTTTTAGACTGTGCTGTGCAGCCTGTAGAATCTTAGTTCCCTAACTAGGGGTTGAACCCATGTCCCCTATGTTGGGAGCTTGGACTTTTAACCACTGGGAGTCCTATAAAATATTCACTTAAAATGTTTTTCATGGCTGTATAATATTCCATCACCAGATGTACCATAAATTATCTACCATAATTTATTTTCACTGTGGGCTTCCCTGGTGGCTTTGTTGGTAAAGAACCCACCTGCCAGTATAGGAGACATGAGTTCACTCCCTGGGTTGGAAAGATTCCCCAGAAGAGAAAATGTCACCCACTCCCATATTCTCGCTTGAGAGATCCCATGGGTCAAGGAACCTGGCAGGCTACAATCCATGGGTAGAAAAGAGTCTGACATAATTCAGTGACTTAACACTACCACCACTGCCACCGATTTTCACTGAAAAAAGAAATGTGCTATGATGAACATTTGCTGTACATAAATCTTTGCTTGCATTAGTAAGCTTTAGTCAGTTTCAGATTCTACATCTCTCTGGCAAGTGTTGGCATTTACAATTTTTCAGGGTAGGGTATTGATATTTATTTCATTTTAAAAATAGCACTTTTTATGTATGTTGCTTCAGGGCTAGGATGACCAGATGTCCCATTTCTGTGAGATGCTTTCTGCCATCCAGTACCTTTATTCTGTTTGGAAAAATCCCCTTAGAATAGAATATATAAGTTTATTAGAAAAACTAGTCCTTTTGGAAATCTCAACTATTTACTTTTTCTGACAGTTTTCCTTATTGTTGTTCTTATTCACTGTTTCTCCTTGATCTTGGGTGAATCTGGGTCAGAAAGTATAGAATTAGAAATATTTTTAAAAAGAGAAAAAAAAACCCCATGAAACTGCTGTCTTAAAGTATAAACAATTACATTGTAACTTGAAAATTACCTGAATATATGTTATTTCATTATAAACAACATATCCTTCTAATTAGAGCAAACTACTATTTTTCTGGAGTGGTCAGAGGATGAGTGTTTCTTCAGTGAGCCGTTAAGAACCTGAGAGACTTTCTGCACAACTGCCTGGGCTTCTCAGGTGACTCAGTGGTAAAGAATCTGCCCGCCAGTGCAGGAGACGCAAGAGATGCGGGTTTGATCTCTCGGTTGGGAAGATTCCCTGGAGTGGGAATTGGCAACCCACTCTAGTATTCTTGCCTAGAAAATTCCATGAACAGAGGAACCTGGAGGGCTACAGTCCATGGGGTTGCCAGAGGTCACCACTGAGCGACTGAGCACACACCTCTTTTAAAGCAATTAGGATGGAACAAAACAGACCAGTGATAAAGACATCACTGTAAAATGGAGTCTTCATGCATAGAAGGGGTTTCGGGGTTTGTGAGGCCTGCTGGCATTGCTTGGTGTAACAGCCCACTTTAAGGACTGGTAGCCACAAATGTGGTTGGAGGTTGATTGTGTGGAGATTTAGGTACCGAAGACACAGGAAACTTGAGTTGAAGCCTTACCATCCTTGGAAGTTCTTTGTTCTTCTTCCTCCACTAAAACTTAGAAATTTACCTTATTTAGTTTTCATTTGTTTTCTTCTAAAAACTGTGACTTGCATAAATGCATGATTCCATGGCAGTATAATTAACAAATCATAGCGGTTAATATTTACCGAGGCCTTGCTATGGGCCAGACTGCTCAGAGGACTTTGTTACAACTGTTCCTTCCTTGGCTTCCACCTCTCCCAGTACCTGCAACTCAGGCAGTGCATCATAGACATCAAGGCATGGACTCTACACTTGAATTCTGGTTTGAATCTTGGATTCACTATTCACTATCTCTGGGTACACTTGAATTCTGGTTTGAATCTTGGATTCACTATTCACTATCTCTGTGACCTTAACATTTCTGTGCCTCAATTTTGTCATTTTTATAATGGGGATAGCAATATCTACTTCATGAGATAGAGAAGCTCTATACAGTCAGCAACAACAAGACTGGGAGTTGACTGTGGCTCAGATCACGAGCTCCTTATTGCCAAATTCAGACTTAAATTGGAGAAAGTAGGGAAAACCACTAGACCATTCTGATATGACCTAAATCAAATCTCTTATAATTATACAGTGGAAGTGAGAAATACATTCAAGGGACTAGATCTGATAGTGCCTGAAGAACTATGGACGGAGCTTCATGACATTGTACAGGAGACAGGGATCAAGATTATCCCCAAGAAAAAGAAATGCAAAAAGCAAAATGGCTGTCTGAGGAGGCCTTACAAATAGCTGTGAAGAGAAGCGAAAAGCAAAAGAGAGAAGGAAAGATATACCCATTTGAATGCAGAGTTCCAAAGAATAGCAAGGAGAGATAAGAAAGTCTTCCTCAGTGATCAGTGCAAAGAAATAGAGGAAAACTGTACAACGGGAAAGACTAGAGATCTCTTCAAGAAAGTTAGAGATACCAAGGGAACATTTCATGCAAAGATGGGCTCAATAAAGGACAGAAATGGGATGGGCCTAACAGAAGCAGAAGATATTAAGAAGAGGTGGCAAGAATACACAGAAGAACTGTACAAAAAAGATCTTCAAGGGTAAAGAAAGTCTCCATAAAACCCAGAGAAGAGATTTTTAGAACTCCTCTCTGGATCCTGTCTGGAGTCACAACTGAACTGGAAGATTTTAAGTCTTAGCATTTACTAGTATGTGTATAGTTAATACCAAAGTCATTAAATTTAAACTTGACCTTCGGTTTGACAATTAAAAAAAAAAAAAGATCTTCATGACCCAGATAATCACAATGGTATGATCACTCACCTAGAGCCAGACATCCTGGAATGTGAAGTCAAGTGTCCTTAGGAAGCATCACTACGAACAAAGCTAGTGGAGGTGATGAAATTCCAGTTGCGCTATTTCAAATCCCAAAAGATGATGCTGTAAAAGTGCTACACTCAATGTATCAGCAAATTTGGAAAACTCAGCAGTGGCCACTGGAAAAGGTCAGTTTTCATTCCAATCCCAAAGAAAGGCAATGCTGAAGAATACTCGAACTACTACACAATTGCACTCATCTCACCCTCTAGTAAATTAATGCTCAAAATTCTCCAGGCAGGCTTTAGCAATATGTGAACTGTGAACTTCCAGATGTTCAAGCTGGTTTTAGAAAAGGCAGAGGAATCAGAGATCAAGTTGCCAACATCTGCTGGATCATCGTAAAAACAAGAGGGTTCCAAAAAACATCTATTTCTGCTTATTGACTATGCCAAAGCCTTTGTGTGGATCACAATAAACTGTGGAAAATTTTGAAAGTGATGGAATACCAGACCACCTGACCTGCCTCTTGAGAAATGTGTATGCAGGTCAGGAAGCAACAGTTAGAACTGGATATGGAACAACAGACTGGTTCCAAATAGGAAAGGAGTATGTCAAGGCTGTATATTGTCACCCTCCTTATTTAACTTATATGCAGAGTACATCATGAGACACGCTGGGCTGGATGAAGCATAAGCTGGAATCAAGATTGGTGGGAGAAATATCAATAACCTCAGATATGCAGATGACACCACCCTTATGGCAGAAGTGAAGAACTAAAGAGCCTGTTTTGAAAGTGAAAGAGGAGAGTGAAAAAGTTGACTTAAAGCTCAACATTCAGAAAACTAAGATCATGGCATCTGATCCCATCACCTCATGGCAAATAGATGGGGAAACAGTGAGAGACTTTATTTTTGGGGGGTCCAAAATCACTGCAGATGGTGACTACAGCCATGAAATTAAAAGACACTTACTCTTTGAAAGGAAAGTTATGACCAGCCTAGACAACATATTAAAAAACACAGACATTACTTTGCCAACAAATGTCCGTCTAGTCAAGGCTATCATGTTTCCAGTAGTCATGTGTGGATGTGAGAGTTGGACTATAAAGAAAGCTGAGTGCTGAAGAATTGATGTGTTTGAACTGTGGTGTTGGAGAAGACTCTTGAGAGTCCCTTGGACTGCAAGGAGATCCAACCAGTCCTTCCTAAAAGAGATCAGCCCTGAGTGTTCATTGGGAGGACTGATGTTGAAGCTGAAACTCCAATACTTTGGCCACCTGATGTGAAGAACTGACTTATTTGAAAAGACCTTGATGATGGGAGAGATTAAAGGCAGGAGAAGAAGGGGACAACAGAGGATGACATGGTTGGATGACATCACCGACTCGATGGACATGAGTTTGAGTAAACTCCAGGAGTTGGTGATAGACAGGGAGGCCTGGCATGCTGCAGTTCATGGGTCACAAAGAGTTGGAGTCAACTGAGCGACTGAACTGAACTAATGCACTTCTAAATGTTGACAATTATTATTGTTGCTGTCCAGTTACAGCTGTCATTCTCTCTCTGTCATGCTGCTTTGTCCTCTTCATAAGCTCAGCTACCTCTTATTGCCCCTTAGAGACTGGGGCTCCTCGGCTCTGTCCTTGACCCTCCCTTCCTCCCACTGTGGCCTGATCAGCTCCTGATGAGTCAGGACCAGCCTTGTGCTGATGACTTCCAAATCTGTTTCTGACCTACTTGCTCTCCCTATAAACAACAGACAACTGCCTTATGGCCATCTTTAGAAGCATCTCAAACCTAAGGTATTTAAAATTGAACTTGTCATCTCCTCCCTCTTCATGCCACTGTACCCTACTTAACTTCTCCATTTTAGTTTTCCCATCTTTAAGATAGGATAATAGTAATTTAATGCAGAGCACTTACAGGAATCCCTGGTACATATTTAAGAAATTTGAGCCACTCTGATTGTTGTTATTTGCCTTCTTTGTGTGGTGAATAGCATCAACATCTAATCCAAAACTCTAACCAAAAGCTTAGAAATTATCTTGACTTTCTTCCTCCCTATTCCCATCCTACTCTAACTGATCAGTTTCCATTTCCTGGTAGTATTTTTACTCTGTTTTCATCCTTATTATTTCTTTCCTGAATCCCCAAATAGTGTCCTAAGTAATTTTTGCTATTATTTCCTGTGATCTGTTTTTCATTGTGCTGCCAGAGTGATTATATAATGCACATATCTGATCCTATCACTCTCTGTCCTGAAAATTCCTCACTGATATCCCCATTGAATTTTGTCTTGAGAATAAATTTATTGATGTAATGCTTCCTAAACTTTGGTGTCCATCTGAATCACTTGGTCTCATTCAGGTAGAGATTCTGATGAAGATCTGGAGTGGGGGTGGTGGTGGGGGTGGGGCCAAGACAACCAACAACTTCCAGGTGATGCTGGTGTTGCTGGATTGAAGGCCATACCCCTGGTATGTGAGGGGGGCTCTTCCTAACTTACCTTCACCCTGGGACTGCCTCATCACTTGTGTTTCCCTAGGGGCACTCAGGTCTTCACTTGAAGTCAGGCGCTCTCCAGGTGCCTTCTTGCTGCTTTGGAGCATTCCCCTTGCTTGGCTTTCTCTGCTCTTTGTGAGTGAGTTCCCCCAGACCTGGTCTGGCTAAGATGCCCCTGTATCCTGACACCTACCACGCTGCATTGCAGTTGCCTATCTCCCTGTACATCTCTGAGCACCGTAAGGACAAAGGAGATATCTTGTTTTGATTACAATTTTTATTGAGATATAATTCACATACAATGCAGTTCATCTATTTAAAGCATGGAATTTAGTGGTTCTCATCTGTTTTTTGACCCAGCATCTAGACCAAGGTTTGGTCTTTTAACAAGCCCACAATTCAAATACATTAATTAAATAACATAAAAGTACCTTTGGCAATTTTTCTCTAAATCTTCCTCTCCATACCTGTTTTTTTGGAATTGAACATTTTAGCATTCATATCATCTTACTTATTCATCAATAACTCTCCATGAGACTTTCCTCAACAGTAAAGAATCCACTTGTAATGCAGGAAACTCAGTTTTGATCCCTGGGCTGGGAAGATCCCCTGAAGAAGGATGGCAACCCACTGTAGTATTTTTGTCTGGGAAATCCCATGGACAGAGGAGCCTGGCAGGCTGCAGTCCATAGAGTCACAAAGAGTCAGACATGACTTAGCGACTAAACAACTATTAATTACTCTTACTGAGTTTCCTCCTCCCAGCCCACAGTCCTTTTTCTGGCACCAGGGATGGGATCCACTTTATTTTTCTCTTGGTAAGTTTTGATGCGTAGTTATAAATTACTGTCCCTTGTTCTCCAGTCCTTCCAGTTCTGTTTTCAGCTCATGCTGTAACAAGCAGTACTGACCCAAGGCACAGATCTCAAAATGCTGCTTTCTTACTCAAGACCTGTGGCTGGTCCCCAGTCCACCCCCTCCCCGTCAAAGTGCCTACTATTAGAATGAACTTATTCCTTAGCCTGACATTCAAGACTTTTTCTAGTTCTAATCTCTTGATTTGGCATTTTACAACACTGGAGTTCTTAGACTTTCTTAGTTCTTAAATGTAGCAATCATCTGAAAGACTTTTTAACATGTAAATTTCTGAGTTCTGCCTCCAGAAATTGATACAGTGATTTTGAGAGTCCCGAGAATCTGTTTTTCACCAATGTGCCAAAAGGGATTCTGGTGCAGGTGGCCTATGGATGCCCTCTCTCAGATGTTGAAGCAACCTTGCTGCTAGAGGCTGTGTTCCAGCTTTCCTTGGCTCTGGGTTTTGTTCACCATGTTTCCCTCTTGTGTATGTGTGTGTGTGTGCGCTCAGCTGCTCAGTCGTGTCCGACTCTGCATGGACTGTAGCCCACCAGGCTCCTCTATCCGTGAATATTTCAGGCCAGAATACCGAAGTGGCTTGCCATTTCCTTCTCCAGGGAATCTTCTCAACCCAGGGATTGAACCTGAGTCCCTTGTGTCTCCTGCATTGGCAGGAAGATTTTTTTACCACTTGTACCAGCTGGGAAGCACCCTATTTCCTTCCCTCTTGCCACCTAGCAAAGCTCAATAAGAGTTAATGGAATTGGACTATTTGTTGAGTGGTGGTGATGAGGTTTTTTTTTAATTGTAAGATGAGATTACTGTAGACATATTTTCAGTCCATTTTTTTTCCCCTGGCTATCCTAAATGTTTTACTTTTAATAGAATACTTGAGAAGACCTGGCACATAGTAGTGACCCAGTAAATCATTTTGCTATTTTTAAAGGCAACTGGAAAAACCGCCTCACTTATATGAAAACTTAATTGAGAGTCTTCTATGGTGAAAGATGTTCCATTACTTTTACTAGTAATAGGTGTGAAATAGCATAAGAAATGACTTGCAAAATTACTTTGGGAGCTTATTTATTTATACTTTTTAAAATTTTAATTTAAAAAATTTTTTATGGGAGCTTTTTAAAAAATATAACAAAAAACCTGTAAAAATAATGAATGTTCAGTGCAGAACCTTTGAAAATTCAGAAATACAAAAGAAAAAATAGTATGTAATCTCATTATCCTTAGATGTTTTAATATTTGATGTAAGTATAGTGATTTTTTGTGTGTGCATATATTTTCTTTAGCAAAACAGTTTATTTTGTGCGGACTATTTTGTAGCAAGATTTTTTTTCTCTAAAGAGTATGTTTTAAACATTTTCCTCTGCCAATACTGTTTTGATCTCCTTGGAGATCAATCCTAAGGGAAATTAACCCTGAATATTCATTGGAAGGACTGATGCTAAAGCTGAAGCTCCAACACTTTGGCCACCTGATGTGAAGATATGACCTATTGGAAAAGACCCTGATGCTGGGAAAAATTGAAGGCGGGAGGAGAAGGGGACGACAGAGGATGAGATGGCTGGATGGCATCACTGACTCAATAGACATGAGTTTGAGCAAGCTCCGGGGGATGGTGAAGGACAGGGAAGCCTGGTGTGCTGCAGTCCATGGGATCGCAAAGAGCAACTGAACAACAGCAACAATACCAGTGCATATTCTTAAATACTTAATGCTTCTGAGTATTATGTTGCATGAATTAGTCATATTATTCAACCAATCCCATATGATGAGTATGTCCAATTTTTTGACAGTTTAACTAAAGAGACTCAAAAGCTTTTGTGTTCCTTTAAAAAGAAACCAATTGTAGTTGTCAATGAATCTGACTATAATTACAGAACATCCCATTTTTCTACAATAATAATATTGGTGCAAAAACTTGATTATCATATCAATGTTAAGAAGATTAATCCAGTTAGAGCTTAGAAGGACTAAAAAAAAAAATGCAGGAGTATCAAAGCACTCAGGAATAAATCCTTGAATAGAACGACATATTTGGTATATTAGAGTGTCAGCCACAACAGCCTGCTAGAAGGAAATTCTCCAGACTAGAGAGTTAGATAGATCAAGGTTATTGATCACTGTGCCAGGGGAATGAAGCTGTAGGTTAGCTCCAACCTGAGAGGACAGTGGATCTCTTCCTTCTCCAGGATTTTGGAAACCATATAGTGGGATAAGTTGTGCTGAAGTCAACACATTTCTGTACCTGCCTATTCTTGTTAGTCGAGGAGACTATCCCTGACTAATTAAAGCCATTTGAAATTTGCCAAGCTCCTGCATCCATATTTAATGACGGGACAGCCTGGTTGCTCCGAATATGTTGGATTTAGAAATAAAAAGTTGACTTAGGCTAAAGGGAAAAGAGTTATATAGCAGAGGCAGTTATTAAAAACAAACAAATCACATTTACTAAGTAATTTGGGAAATAATCTCTGAGACATGAGATCTTGAAAAGTCTGAAAAGGAGTCTTTTTGTTAATGTATTTCAAATAGACCCCCTTGGTTTATAAATACTTATAATTTGCTTCCAACTGAAATATTTTGGGAAACTGGGCAAGGGTCCTTAGGGGCCGGTTTCTTCAGAAGACACTGAGTCCCTTTGGGGCAGAAGTGGTACCTTTTTGGGTCCAATAGTTTTCTGAGTCAGTGTCAAGAATGATGCCTTATACTCAAGAAAGTTGGAATACTCTGTGGACCATGCAAAGTTTCCTCCTCGGTTATTGCCCAACGGAGTCTTCCAGGTCCAGTTTGTCCCTTGGAGCCAGGGCTCCCACTATGGTGTGTTTAATAAAGTGAAAGTGAAAGTCACACAGTCATGTCCGACTCTTTGCGACCCCATAGGCTATACAGTCCATGGAATTCTCCAGGCCAGAATACTGGAGTGGGTAGCGTATTTCTTCTCCAGCGGATCTTCCTGAACCAGGAATCAAACTGGGGTCTCCTGCATTGCAGGCAGATTCTTTACTAACTGAGCTATCAGGGAAGGCCCATGTTTAATAAGGATGTGGACAAAACATGCAGAGTGCAATTTAACTGGTTAGAGTAAGGATTGGGGTGTGTCATTTGAGTTTATGAAAACCTACATTGTGGAGTCATTTAGAAGAACATATTACCAGTTTAAAAAATCTGTAAGAGTCCACTGTAATCTATATCATTCTGTATATTAAACCTAGATGCTTAAAATATTGTTTTTCTTAAGGTTAAACATCTCCTGTATTCTTATTTGGGCTGCATATCTGTTGGTTACTTTTCAGGATTTTCTAAGGTATCTACTATAGGCTGGTGAAATTTAATAAGTCTGAATGGGTAGAGGCCAAATTAATTGTTATAAAATATATATGGATAAAATAGAGCCACTACACATGATTCCAGCTCACAAATTGCTTCTTTTGGGTGGCAATTAAGATTTTGTAAGTCTGAAATTATATAGTTTGATTTTATTCAGAATGTGGTCAATATATAGACATAAAGTCAGTCAGAGCACCAGACTACCTCTGTGCATGCTTTTCACTTTAGTCAATTTAATTCCTTAAGTAGCCAGTTGTCCTTTGGTTTTCATTCTTCACTGTCACAGCACAGTGACATCAGATGCAGCTGGAGCTTAAAGAAGAAGGGTTGTGTTAATTAATTCCAGTGGAACAAAAACTGCCTCAAATAGTTAATGGAATACAGTCTCATTAAAAGACTTTAGAACTTTTTTCCCAAGGACTCGAGGAGAATGGCGCAGACTGTTCGCTCGAGACTATTGTGAGCTACCGGTGCGGCTTCCAGTCCTCGTCCAGTGGTTCTGATTTCAACATGAGCCATTCGGGCCGTGCGGTTATCTTCTCCCGAGGCTTTCTCTTTGCCTTCAGGGACAGTTTTCAAGAAAGAAGTTCATGAACTTAGGCTTTGTCACCATCTAAAAATGGCCTCTATTTTATTGTTTTATTTATAGCTGTCATACTTTAGTTTAAATACAGTTGACCTAGCAAGCAAACATTTGTGTGTACAAGTAGGGTGGCAAATACCAGGTCAGGTTGCCTGCTGGGTTATTGGAGGGAAGAAGAGGCTATGTATGTTCCCGTTACTGTTTCTGTCAACTGATCTTGCTATTATAAGGTTCTTTTTTTTTTTTTTTTTTTTGGTCTTTTTTGTCTTCCAAATAGTTAAGGAAAGTGGGATTATTGGACTGAGAAAGCCAGAGTTAGGGAAAACTGGGTTGAGAAATAAGTAGGAAGATCTTTTTCCCATGTGATTAATTATCTTGGTTTTCCAACTCAGTGTTTTATAATCAGTAGAAGCTTGCATTCTGTGACCTATCCTCTGAAGACACTGCCTTTGAGCAAACTAGAAACTGTAATCTACTTTCAGTTTTAATAATAGTTAAAAGGGGGCTTCCTTGGTGGCTCAGAGGATAAAGCATCTGCCTGCCTTGCGGGAGACCTAGGTTCGATCTACGGGTTGGGAAGATCCTCTGGAGAAGGAAATGGCAATCCACTCCAGTACTCTCCCCTGCAAGATCCCACGAAAGGAGGAGCCTGGTAAGCTACAGTGGAATTGCAGTGATCCTGCATGACTGAACAACTTCAGTAGTTAAAAGGGAAATAAGAAGAAATTAACACGTAACATGTAGTTTACAGTTTTTTTCTTTAACAGATAAAAAAGGTCTACGTTTTGTTGTGTTGTTGAAAACATGTTCAAAAGAGAATGGACTTATAGATGCAACAGGGGAAGAAGAGGGTAGGACACATCGAGAAACTTGCACTGACATATATGCACTTTGCTCTTGTTCAGTTATTAAGCTGTGTCTGATTCTTTGTGACCCCGTGCACTGTAGCATGCCAGGCTTTAAACTATCATGTGTAAGAAAGATAGCTAATGGAAAGCTACTATATAACCCAGGGAGCTCAACCTCATGCTCTGTGACAACCTAGAGGGATGGGATGGGAGAAGGGAGGGAGGCTGAAGAAGGAGGGGATATTTGTAAAATTATGGCTGATTCACATTGTATGGCAGAAACCACACAACATTGTAAAGCAATTATCCTCCAATTAAAAAAAATTTTTTAAGATTTTATGTATGTTCCAGAGCTGCATTTTTGGTAGCATAATAATGAAGATATAAAGAAAAATACATGTAAACATATATACATATCATAAAAATGTATTTTAAAAAAGGCTGAAAAGGATGGCTTGAGATTGGGAGATTTGGGTATGATATCCCACATATGTGTTACCATGTGTGGGGCAGACAGGGTTATGTCTGGGAAGGGAACCAGCCCAGTAACTCAAGGAACCAATGACTTGCTTACAAGTAATTTTGGCCCTTGTGCTGTAGAGATGGTACACTCAGAGTAGATGAAACAGAGGAGGGGTCAGAACAAGCAGGGCTAACAGAGATATGTAGTTCTGTTTCTACTTTTGTTTGTATGCTGTATTGTGATACCTTTTTTTGGTTGTTGTTTTGTTAGGTTAGTTGTAATTTTTATCTAAGCTTCTCAAACTAGCTATAGAACACTTGGATTATTTGTCTAGGTTTTGGAAAGGTGTGATATGATTGAGACAGCTCTGCCACTTTAGGATTTGTGTGAATCAGATACACTATGAAAAGGAAGTAGAGAAAAGACTATTTAAGTATATAAACAAGAGTTAAGCTTTATAAATCTGGATGCATTGAATAACAAATACATAAAATGAATGGGAAATACTGAGAACAAATAAGGTAACAGTAACGTGGCATGTTTAAAGGTGTGGTGTCCAGTATTAGGTTGAGTTTCTTCCAGTGTGACTAGAGGCAAATAGTGAAGGCACTCACTCACGGGACAGCTCGGAGGCTTTATATATAAGTATGTATGTAAAGCCTTACTTAGCCCAGTACTTGTTGCATCATGTTGTTGTTCAGTCACCCAGCTGCGTCCAACATTTTGCGACCCCATGGGCTGCAGCACTCCAGGCCTCCCTGTCCCTCACCATCTCCTGAAGTTTGGGCTTCCGTGGTGGCTCAGATGGTGCATCATAATGGGGTCCATAATGTTAACTCTTCAGCTGATTTTATTGGCTTATGTATTTTAAATGATTTATAAAAATTCATTTCCTTAAAAGAGAAATCACAACTCTAGATAGTTCTCTATTCTTAAAGCTTCTCGACGGTTTCAGACATGAGTTATATACACTAATACAATTCTCCCTTCATTCTAGGTGGTGTTTGACTAGAAATACTCTTTCAGTTATGTCTACAATTCAACATTGTCAGCATCTGACATAGCTGTAGCTTTCATGGCAGCCCCTTTATTAATGTTTCCTTCATCAGCATTCTCAACCTTTTTTTTTTTCTCTCCCAGAAAAAGGAACTTATTCTAAACCAGGGCTCTTGCAGGTCTTGCACCCAGCTGTAATTAACCAATATAACCAGCAATTTATGAATTATATAGACATGTGTCATAAGCTTAAATTTCAAAATAATAATGGTTAAATTTCAAAAACTAGACCCAACTCTATTTTTCTTGCCAGTATAAAGGATTGAAAGGCAGATATTCCTTTTTCTAACTTTCATTTTGGTTAGAGCTAGCTGTGTGGTTCAGTTTTGGTCAATGTGATATAACAAGAAATCTTCTAGAGGGCCTCTATGGGGTGGGAGTGGGTGGAAATTGCTTTTCAGATAAAAGGAACAGAAACAGAAGAATGGTTTGGCTGCATATCTTCTTTATTTCATTCGAAAGTGTGGAATATGATGTACGGAGTTGTGGCAGCAAAATTGCAGTCGTCAGATAACAAGATGGAGAATGGAAAGTTAACAAGCGGAAGTGGTAGAGCAGAAAGATAAAGAGCCTGGGTTCTCAATGATATTTCTGAGCTCTCAGAAGAACTTTGAGGTAGCCTTCCCTGGACTTCTTGTTCATACATTATTAAAGTCCTAGTAGTTTAAGCTATTTAGTCAGACTTTTCTGTTCCTTGCAGCTGAAAGTATTCCTAACTTAGATATAACAACTTTAATGTGAATAAAATTAATATAAATTTGTGAGTTTTTTCAATTTGTACAGTGATATTTATGCACAGATAACATGGGAATATGACAGAATCCATGAACTTTATGCACAAATAGCATGGGAATATGACAGAATCCATGAACTGAAGGGTGAATTCTAGTCAAGCTTTCGACATTGCAAAATATGAGCAGTAATGTCAAATAAGTTAGCTGTAGTCATAATTTATAGGTATTCTGGCTGCTTTGTGAGTCCTTTCCCATATTACCTATGACTTTTTAAAGTCTTGCTTTTCTTGGGCTTCGCAATGTGAACATGACAGATGCACGGACTGAAGGTTCAATAATAAGGAAAAGCTGGATATGAGAGAAAATAAATGGGTGGAAGACATCAATTAAAAGATGAATGTGTACAGATCGTAGCAGTCTTCCAGCCACGGTTGTCTCCGGGCTATCCTGGAGTTCCATGTTCTGAATTCCAATGGGGGAGGAAGAGAACAAGATATTTAAAAGGCAAAGAAACAACAGCAGCAGCCGTTGAAGGCCTGGAAGAATTCCTGGCAGATATTAAAAGCTCCTTCAACTTTAGGGTTCATTTCCACTTGGTCTCTCAGTCCTTACGTGAAGTTTATGGTGAAGCCATACCAACCATGTGCTTAATTTGATCCTTTCAGATTTTCTAGCAGTGTTGAGATGTTTGATAAGTTTGTCCATTTGATATGAAACTTTAGAGGTAGGAAAGAAAAGGAGTACAGGTGGGAAAATATAGAGAATTCTTGAGGAGAGAAGTAGTTAGAAAATTAAGAAAATTTGACCTTATCATGAGATGAACATGGTGGTAACATTTTTCACTGAGGAACTGCTCTCACTTAAATTTTGTCCTTTGCTGAGACTCCCAAGGAATTGCCTCTTTTGAGCATCTTTTAAAAGTTCATAAAGGAAGGCTAGTTTTTGTGTAACCAGAGAAATAAACCAAAATATTTTTTGCCAGTGGCACAAAGAGAGAATTATTCTTTAAATGGAGGCTGGCACTTGCAAACTCCTATACATGTTCATTTGTTGGTCATCAAGCTTGACAGCCTCTCTGTTCTCTCACTATATGTTTGGGTCATGACTGGCCTTACTGATCATGCGTTTCTGTAGATGCAGCCTTGTTTCTGGTACAGAGTGAGTGAGTGATAGTTGCTCAGTCTTGTCCGACTCTTTGTGACCCCATGGACTTCAGCCTGCCCCAGGCTCCTCTGTCCGTGGAATTCTCCAGGCAAGAATACTGGAGTGGGTTTGTAAAAGCACTCACTGTAGGCAGAAGTGGAGGGGCTGCAACTGCAGCACTGTTAGATTCAGATCTTATGTACAAGTGATGCAGTGTGATCACAGGTTCCACTTTCCATTTCCTCCTCACTCTGCTCTTAATAGACTCTTAAGTGCTTTTGATCTTATTAGAGTCTATTTGTCTTGTGAATTTTTAAAAATTCACTTGTTGTTTACATATATGGATACTTTCTTGACTGCTATTAAAAAGGTAATTAATATTTCATAATGATATGGATGGATGTCCAGGATATATTATTAAGTAACAAAAACCACATTGTAGTCTGTATATATGTGTGTGCACATATGCCTGTGTTCTGGAACGATTTGTACTAACCTGCTTAAATTATTGAAAAGTTATTTCTAAAGGTATGATTATGGGAGACCTTTGCTTTTTAATTTATCTATATCTATAATATTTGGATTTTTATAATCAGCATACTTTTTTGTAATCAGAAAAAAATAAATATTTTCTGTCTCTAAGTAGTTGAACTGAAGATGTTTCACAGAATCTTTTTCCGAGTTAAGAAAATTTTCTTGACAGTGTATACATGCGTATATATTAATATACATAATATATTAGAATAATTTGTAATATATCTAACATGTTTGATGCTTTCAGAACTGAGAAGTCTCACTCCTTATACTTTTTAAGCCTTGGAATGAGCATCTTGGATTAGGCATGAACTAAGAACATTTTCTAGGGAATAGGGGAAAAAGAGGAAGGCTGCCTGTTCAATGTGATTTGAAGAATTCTGAGAGATGCTAGAAATAAAGGAAAATCCATAAAGAACTCCCACAGATTAACAACAAACAATCTGACTTTAAAATGGCCATATGACTTGAATAGACATTTCTCCACAGATGTACAAATGGTTAGTAAGCCCGTGAAAAGATGTTCAATGTCATTAATCATTAGGGAAATACAAACCAAAACCACAATGAGATACTACCTCACACTCGTCGGGATGCCTACTCTCAAAAAACAAAAAATAAAAGAACAAGTGTTAGAGAGGATATGGAGAAATTGGAACACTTGTACACTGTTGGTGAGGATATAAAATAGTGTGTCCACTGTGGAAAGCTGTAAGACGGTTGCTCAAAAAATGAGCATAGAATTGTCATCCAATCCAGCAATGCTGCTTATGGGTATATACCCAAAGAATTGAAAGCAGGGTCTCGCAGAGATATTTGTACACCTGTGTCCAACCACCACCACCATATTCCTGGCAGCATTATTCATGATATCCAAAATGTGAAAGCACTCCAAGTGTCCAACAACGGATAGTTGTGTGTGTATGTTATATACACAGACACACACAATAGAACATTATTCAGCCTTAAAAAGGAAAGACATTCTGACACAAGTTATAATGCAGATGAACCTTGAGGGCATTAGACCAAAAAAAATAAACTAGTTACAAAGTGATAAATACTATATGATTCCACTTATATGAGGTATAAAAAGTCAAATTAATAGAGACAAAATAAGATGGTGGTTGACAGCCCTGAAGGAAAGGAGGAATGGAGACTTACTGTTTAATAGGCACAGAATTTCAGTTTTGGAAGATGAAAAAGTTGTGTGAATGGATGGGAGTGATGGTATCACAACAGTGTGAATGCACATAATACTACCGAACTGTATATTTTTAAATGGTAAAGATGGTAAATTTTACATTATGTGTACTTTACCACACCTAAAAATAATAATAGTAGTAAATAAAACTCATTTATGCTTCAGAATCTTCTCTTCTAATAATATTCTTAGGTATTCTCTTTGCAAGTTGTTCTTTTATGAGCATAAATAGTTATGTCTTATTGTGAGCAAGTATCAGTCCTTTCTTTAGTGATAATGAGACAGGCAGTGGGAGGACATATCTAGAGCTAGGGTTGAAGGTAAAAGGGCAAAAGTGAAAGTTAATTGCTCAGTTGTGTCCAACTTTTCAGTTCAGTTCAGTCCCTCAGTTATGTCCGGCTCTTTGCGACCCCATGGACTGCAGCACGCCAGGCCTCCCTGTCCATCACCAACTCCTGGAGTTTACTCAAACTCATGCCCATTGAGTCAGTGATGCCATCCAACCATCTCATCCTCTGTCATCCCCTTCTCCTCCTGCCCTCAATCTTTCCCAGCATCAGGGTCTTTTCAAATGAGACAGTTCTTCGCATCAGGTGGCCGAAGTATTGGAGTTTCAGCTTCAGCATCAGTCCTTCCAATGAATATTCAGGACTAATTTCCTTTTGGATGGACTCTCAAGTGTCTTCTCCAACACCACAGTTCAAAAGAGTAAATTCTTCAGCGCTCCCCTTTCTTATAGTCCAGCTCTCACATCCATACATGACCACTGGAAAAACCATAGCCTTGACTAGACGGACCTTTGTTGGCAAAGTAATGTCTGTTTTTTTAACATGCTGTCTAGGTTGGTCATAACTTTCCTACCAAGGAGTAAGCATCTTTTTATTTCTTGGCTGCCGTCACCATCTGCAGTGATTTTGGAGCCCAAAAAAATAAAGTCTGCCACTGTTTCCACTGTTTCTCCATCTATTTGCCATGAAGTGATGGGACCAGATGCCATGATCTTAGTTTTCTGAATGTTGAGCTTTAAGCCAACTTTTTCACTTTCCTCTTTCACTTTCATCAAGAGGCTCTTGAGTTCTTCACTTTCTACCATAAGAGTGTTGTCATCTGCATATCTGAGGTTATTGATATTTCCAACTTTTTGCAACCCCATTAACTGTAGCCCACCAGGCTCCTTTGTCCATGAGATTTCCCAGGCAAGAATACTGGAATGGGTTGCTGTTCCCTTCTCCAGGAGATCTTCCCAACCCAGGGATCAAACCCAGGTCTCCTGCATTGCATATTCTTTACTATCTGAGCTACCAGGGAAGCCCAAAAAGGGCAAAGGAAGAAATACTTTGAGCCACTAAAAATAATTTAAGTTGCATTACAATTTTGCCTTTGCCTGTCCTAGCCACACAAAGCCTTGAATTCAGTAGCATCTCCAGTGTTAGTAAGAATCTAAAGTGATATTTTATCTTTGATATGCTTTATAGAATTTTAGACTGCATTCCTGGACCAGCAAGTCATTTATAGAGATTCATCAAATATTTACTCATGTTTTTCCATTAGAAGTTAAAGCAGGTGATTTTTTTAGATAGTGATCTTGGTATTGGGCTGATTTTTCTTTATTAGATATATGCCTCGACATTGATTTTTTTTCAGCCTTCCTCCTTTTGTAATGTATAATTTAAAGGCTTCCCCCCCCCCCACATTTTTCAAAAGCATTTATTAAGAAACGAGGGGGGGAGTGAATGAAAGGTATAAAGCAGACAATCAAAGGAATGAAAGAGTTTACAACATAGCTTCTTCAGGCCAGTGGCAACTAAGAAATATTTGCTGGGCTGACACCAAGGGTATGGAGGCCCCAATTCCATTTTCAATCCCATTTTTCTTGGCTGCTAACCCAGCCAGCTCAAAACACCCTCCGAAGAGAAGTCAGATTGCCTTCCAAGACCTCCCCAAACTACCTCCCAGTTGCCTTTACGGCGCTTCTCTGCCTGGTCCCAGATTCCTTACCTAGGCTTCGGGTGAGCTCAGCCAGACCCTGCTGAGCCCTCTCCACTCCTCCAGTCACTCTGTGGTCCCTTCATCTATTTCTGTTCCCATCCGGATTCATTTAACTAAACTACATTCATGAACCAGTTGGGCTGGCTTGATCTGCTGCCTTTGGTCAAGTTGCCTGTTTTTCTAAGCCTACATCTGAACTTGCTCTTTCTCCTGTTGGGAACAACTTCTTGAGCAGCGTCTCTGGCAGCTCCCTGCCCCAGTCAGTCCAAGGCTACTGTCTCCCTCAGACAGAACTCTGCACCCCCTTCCAACCACCCACTTAACTTCCAGGTGGCTCTAGTTCTCAGCTAACCTGTCTAGGTGGTGGTTTAGTCACTATGTTGTGTCTTGTGCCTGCCTGTAGCCCACCAGGCTCCTCTGTCCATGGGATTCTCCGGACAAGAATACTGGAGTGGGTTGCCGTTGTCTTCTCCAATTTTAAAGGCTTAAATTGCCTTTAAAACACAACTTTGGCGGTATTCTTCTGGTTTTTTTTTGGTTGAATTTTTTTTCCTTTTTTAAAAAAATTGTACTGGTTTTGCCATACATTGACATGAATCAGCCATGGATTTACATGTGTTCCCCATCCTGAACTCCCCTCCCACCTCCCTTCCCATCCCATCCCTCTGGGTCTTCCCAGTGCACCAGCCCCAAGCACTTGTCTCATGCATCTAACTTGGACTGGTGATCTGTTTTACACTTGATAATATACATGTTTCGATGCTATTCTCTCAGATCATCCCACTCTTGCCTTCTCCCATAGAGTCCAAAAGTCTGTTCTGTACATCTGTGTCTCTTTTTCTGTCTTGCATATAGGGTTATCATTACCATCTTTCTAAATTCCATATATATGCATTAGTATATTGTATTGGTGTTTGTCTTTCTGGCTTACTTCACTCTGTATAATGGGTTCCATTTTCATCTATCTCATTAGAACTGATTCAAATGCATTCTTTTTAATGGCTGAGTAATATTCCATGGTGTATATGAACCACAGGTTTCTTATTCATTCGTCTGCTGATGGGCATCTAGGTTGCTTCCATGTCCTGGCTATTATAAACAGTGCTGCGATGAACGTTGGGGTGCATGTGTCTCTTTCAGATCTGGTTTCCTCGGTGTGTATGCCCAGGAGTGAGATTGCTGGGTCATATGGCAGTTCTATTTCCAGTTTTTTAAGGAATCTCCACACTGTTCTCCATAGTGGCTGTACTAGTTTGCATTCCCACCAACAGTGTAAGAGGGTTCCCTTTTCTCCACACCCTCTCCAGCATTTATTGCTTATAGACTTCTGGATAGCAGCCATCCTGACTGGCGTGTAATGGTACCTCATTGTGGTTTTGATTTGCATTTCTCTGATAATGAGTGATGTTGAGCATCTTTTCATGTGTTTGTTAGCCATCTGTATGTCTTCTTTGGAGAAATGTCTGTTTAGATCTTTCACCCATTTTTTGACTGGGTCATTTAATTTTCTGGAATTGAGCTGCAGGAGTTGCTTGTATATTTTTGAGATTAATCCTTTGTCTGTTGCTTCATTTGCTATTATTTTCTCCTATTCTGAAGGCTGTCTTTTCACCTTGCTTATAGTTGGTTGAATTTTTATTATCATTCAGTTTAAAATGGTTGTATTTACCTTGAGAGTTTCTCTCTGACCCTTGGGTATTTAGAAATATATTGTTTTATTTCCAAAAATGTGGAAATTTTCTAGTTATCTTCTGCTCTTGATTTGTAGCATAGTTCCACTGTTGACAGTGAACATATCCTGTTATCTATATACGTGCTTTGAAATTTGTTGAGACTTGCCATCCTAACCCCCAATTCCATCTGCCACCAGCTGCTTTTAAGGCTTTTGTTTGGTTTTGGTTATCAGCAGTTGTACTATGACCATATCCACATATGGTATCCATATATATGATTTTCTTTTCGTTTTTTTCTACTATGTGTTGTTAAAGTTTTTTTGTATGGCTTAATGTTTTTAATCAGTTTTGGAAAATGTTTGGCTGGTGTCTCTTCAACTAGTTCTGCCCTATATTCTCTATCCTTCTAGAACTCAGCTGCCTATAAGTTAGACTGTTTCATTTCATTCCATGTCTCTGATCTTCTTTTATCTATTACTTTATCTTTTCTGTTTTTGGTTCAATATGATTATTTTATACTGACCCATCTTTTACCTCACAAATTCTCTCTTTTGCTGTGTCTAATCTATCTGCTGAATTCTTAATTTTGGTTATGTTTTTCAGTTCTAAAGCTTCCACATGTCTTTTTTTTTTTTAGAGTACAATTGCTTTGCAATGTTGTGTTAGTTGCTGCGTACAGCAGAGTGAGTCAGTTATACGCATGCATACATCCTCTCTTTAGATTTCCTTCCCATTTAGGTCACCGTAGATCACTGAGTAGAGTTCCCTGTGCTGTACTGTGGGTCCTTGTTAGCTATCTGTTTTATACATAGAAATGTATATAGGTTCTACTTGCCTTTTAAAAACTATTCAAGCTCTCTGGTAAAATTGCCAGCTATTTGTATTTTTTAATGTATTAATCATTTATTGAGGTATAATTGACAGCATTTGGTACTTTCAGGTATACAACATGATTTTATATTTGTATGTATTGCACAATGACCACCACAATAAGTCTAGTTAACATCCATCACCATACAATGTTTTTTTTCCTTGTGATGAGGACTTTTAAGATTTCTTAGCAACTTTCACATGTGCAGTGTAGTATTAACTCTAGTCACCATGCTGTACATTACATCCCATGACTGATTTATTTTATAACTGGAAGTTTGTATCGTTTGACTCCCTTCATCTCTTTTGCCTACTTCCTACCCCTCTGCCCGTGGTAGCTGCCAGTCTATTCTTTATCTATGAGCTTGGTTTTTAATCATAGTTTTTTGAAAAAAGTGTGTGCTTGATCACTCCAATATCTGAGTCACCTGTGTCTCCTTTTCTGTTGTCTGTTCTCTTGGATTTTGGTCATTTAGTCCTTTTTTCTGTCATGCCTGCTAATTTTTTTATTGAATGGAACACATTCTATATGAAAAATTTTAGAGGCTCTGGATGGTAACTTCCAGAAATGATTTAATTTTTTTCTGGCAGCCAGACTGATAGCCTTGCCCACTTAGAGACTGAGTTGTTTCACTGTGTTTCAGGCTTTGTAAGGGCAGTCAGTTTCCAGAGGCCATATCTTATATAGGATGTTTTAAGGATCTCAACTGTTGATAAAAGCTGGAATGTATTCACCAGACATTTATTTCTTCTAAAGCTGAGCTCTGATTTTTGTTTCTTCACCTCTTGAGTTGCCAGAATTTCTGCTTAGCTGTTTGGCTTGTTGATGGTTGCTTTCTGCTTGGTTTTTCAGCCACGGTCCCTTCACAACTCTAGTTTGTGTGCTTAGTTGCTTAGTCGCTTCCTTGTAGAAACTGACAAGATACTACAAAGGGAAATCATGAGCAATTGACACCATTTTTTTTTTCCCCAGCAGTCTTGGAGTTCAAGGCTGATTGAAGGTCCAGTTAGTTTTTGTCTTGTTAGACCAGTGAGACTATAAAGTTCTAGGCTAACCCTCTCTGCTCAGCTTCCATACCCCATAAGGTGAATTGTCAAATGACCTGAGGGAAAAAAGCAATAGTAACTGTAGGACTCACCTCAGTGTATTTCCCTTCTTTCTTAGAACTTTGCCTTTCATGTCATGATTTTTTGGGTTTCCCCCCAACACTTTTAATCAGCTGTTTTGTTTTCATTTGCTTTTGCATTTTACCCATCTTTATTAATTTTTCTCATTGAGAATACTAGTCTGATACAAGTTATCATATCTAGAACCAAAAGTCCTTTGTTAAGCTATTTTATAAGTGTATATTCTAAATACTTTTGTTATGGAGATGAGGAATTACTCAGATGGTTTGATAAAAAAATTTTTTTGAGTCATTTTAGAGAAGCTTTCTGGTAGGTAGAGTCACAGTTTATGAAAATTTTATTTTGGGTATCTTATCAATCATTCCAAGGATGTATATAACCCAGCATATGTGCATGTGTGGGTGTGAAGTAAATCCTAAAATAACTTTCTATTTTTGAAGACAGATTAGTTTTTCCCAATATTTTTAGAATCTTCACATTTTTGTTCGTTGTATAGTGTACAAAGTGAAGACCTAATTTTGACTGGTATTCAGCTTATGATCTATTTATGAAAAGGTTGTTTATATGTATATATATTTGTAAAAACCTTGTATTTATTTAGGTATTTTGGGTTGCACCGGGTCTTTGTTGCTATGCACGGGCTTTTCTGGTCACAGCGAGCAAGGGCTACTCTCATTGTGCTGTGTGGGTTTCTCATTGCGGTGGCTTCTCCTCTTGTGGAGCAAGGCTCCAGGGCGTGAGAGCTTCGGTAGCTGCAGCAGGTAGCATCAGAAGTTAATGGCGCCAGGGCTTAGTTGCTCCGCGGCATGTGGAATCTACCTGGACCAGGGATCGAACCTGTGTCCCCTGCTTTGGCAGGTGGATTTTTATCTACTGCACCACCAGGGAAGTCCTATATTTTTTAATAATGTTTCTTAGACATAAATTTGGATATTTGTTTAAATTTTTAAAATAATCAGACCTTAGCTATACATACATACTTTTTATAATTAAATTTTCTCCATACTAATAATTACTTCTGTCAAGCAAGTTTATTTTTCTACTATATTAGTTATAAATCTTTCTAAAATCCATTATTAAAAATAGGGTGTAATTTATTTTTTATTTGGAAAAGACAGAAGACCCTGGTGAAGAATTTTTTTTAAAAAATTAAAAACTACCCTTCAAAGACAACCAATGCTAATTTTTGCATATAGTCTCTGTTGTAGATACTGTGCTGTCCTGCCTAGATCTGTCTTTGAGAACTTCCCAACCCTTGTGGCTCAGCTGGTAAAGAATCTTCCTGCAATTCGGGAGACCTGGGTTCAATCCCTGGGTTGGGAAGATCCCCTGGAGAAGGGAACAGCTGCCTATTCCAGTATTCTGGCCTGGAGAATTCCATGAACTGTATAGTCCATGGGGTCACAAAGAGTCAGACATAACTGAGTGATTTTCACTTTATGTGACTTCAACTCCCTCTTCCCAGCTGTTGTGAGGTGGCTGGGAATTTTCTCAGTGTAGGAGAGACATTTTGCCCAAGGTCATACTCTTCTAAGGCAGCCTATATCCGAAGACTGGTTGATGCAGGCGTGCCTGCATTGCAGGTCAGCTTCTTCTCCGCCCAGTGCTTCTTTCCCTTCCTCCTATAGCAATAGGTCCACGAGTGCTCCCTAATAAACTGCCTGCACACTAGTCTCCATCTCACACTCCATCTCATATCTCACACATCTTCCCGGGGCACACAAACTGTAACAGTCCCTTTCTAGCTGTTTTCATTCAGTTTTTATATATATTTATAAATATATATATTTAAATATATTTTATATATGTGTAAATATATATTATATATATTTTACATATTTATATATATTATATATTTTTATATATGTTATTTCAAATATGTATGTATACACACACATCATCTGTATTTCTGTGCAGTTCTTTTCCCTATTTATGACATGAGCATTTCCCTTGTTATTTAAAATAGTTAATTTTTCAGATTATTGTATGAATTGGACATAGTTTATTTAACCTTTGCTCTATTGCTAGCATTTAGGTTATTTCCATAGCTTGGGTGTGATAAATAGTGCTGTTATGAATATTTGTAAAATACATTTTTATGTGTGTTTTGGAATATTTTCATAGAATTGATTCCTAAAGATAAAGTTACTGAATATTTTAAGACACCATGTATATAATGCTAAACTGCTTTCCAGCAAGACTGTACCAGTTTATACTTCCATCAGTAGTATGTTGATGACTGTCACCAAGTGTCTCATTTGTATAAGTATTCTCTCCCTTCTAAAGAGAGGCTATTGAATAGAATTTAAACTTTTCTGAGTGATGGGCTAATGGGATATCATAATAGAGGTAACTAGTAATGCAGTGGTACAGTGAACCTCTCATAGTCTACTAAGCTAATATACAGAATATTTTCCCATTTTAGGGGGTCTTGATTATGAGACCATAAAATCTCACTTTTTACTAATCTCTAATTCCCTGAATTTTTCCAACTTCTCTTCCTTTGCAATGTGTACTCTTTTGAGCATCTTCCTGGATTGTGGTGGACCTTCTTTAATCCTCAACCAGTTTATTTAACTTGACATCCTCTTTCACCTCAGCCACCAGGGGTGACTAGACTAGAAGTGGCAACCTGTCCTATGTTGACCCTTCCATATCCATTTCCCGAGACTCTCTCAGAGGAGGGAATCTCACTCCCTGTGGTGAGACCTGTAGACTGGACACTCAGGATGTGTGCTGGGCATCTTTCACCAGTCATGGGACCCAGAAAGCAGTGGTTGCAG
This sequence comes from Odocoileus virginianus, assembly GCF_023699985.2. Classification (NCBI taxonomy): domain Eukaryota; kingdom Metazoa; phylum Chordata; class Mammalia; order Artiodactyla; family Cervidae; genus Odocoileus; species Odocoileus virginianus. Next base: position 46,353,538 of record NC_069679.1, read on the forward strand.
ATACACACAAAGGGGCAGAGATGAGAAACTTGAGAAGGACTGATTAGCTTTCCAAGTCCTGTTTCCACTTCTGTCTAAAGCACTCATCCTACTGTTAAGGCTTCATGAAGAGCCCTATATCCTTAAAATCCTCCTTACCTGCCTAAATTAACTCAATCCTGTTAGGACAGCATTACTTTTCTGTCTTTAAACTGACATGAACTTGGAACAGATAAAATTATAAAGTAAAACTAGAGGGAGAGTCTTTGAATGAAAACTTGAGGGAATTCTCCTTCAAGCAAAGCTTGCTGCTGCTAAGTCGCTTCAGTCGTGTCCGACTCTGTGTGACCCCATAAAAGGCAGCACACCAGGCTCCCCCATCCCTGGGATTCTCCAGGCAAGAATACTGGATATTTCCTTCTCCAATGCATGAAAGTGAAAAGTGAAAGTGAAGTCGCTCAGTCGTGTCTGACTCTTAGCGACCCCATGAACTGCAGCCTACCAGGCTCCTCCGTCCATGGGATTTTCAAGGCAAGAGTACTGGAGTGGGGTGCCATTGCCTTCTCCACAAGTAAAGCTTAATAAAGCTTTAGTCTTTTCTTTTGAAAATTCAGAGCCATTTGTGCCTTTTATTCTTAGTTTTCTGTTTTTTTTTAAATAATATTCTGGATAGTTGAATTTTAGCCACTTTGTAAGTCAATTTAACTTTTTAAATACTTTAGGCCAAGATATATTTTTCATTGCTCTCAGGAGTGACTGACTACTGGCTAGCATTGGGTTTTGTAAATAGCATGAGGAAAACTTATTATTTATTGGACATTGTTGAGAATTATGTAATTGTCAACCTTTAACATTTATTTAAAAGTCTCTACAGTAGTTGGTTTTCTTGGTATTGAAGTGCTCAGGTAGATAAATTCAGTGGACTCATTAATATTTGCCCAGCACTTGGCATTTAGATAACGTATTACAAGACATACATTCTACTGCTTATTTAAGCAGAATAACTTGCATTTTGATAACAGGTATCTGGAGGGAACTCTGACTAAATACTGGAGTGTATTTGTTACCCACTGCTAAGTGTTGATCATAGGCTTTATGGAATTGATATGCTTTTCCATTGGTAGGACAGATCTGTGGGTTTTAGTACAGGGTCAACCTAGATAGCATATTAAAAAGCAGAGACATTACTTTGCCAAAAAAGGTCCATCTGGTCAAAGCTTTGGTTTTTCCAGTAGTCATGTATGGATGTGACAGTTGGACTCTAAAGAAAGCTGATGCCAAAGAATTGATGCTTTTGAACTGTGGTGTTGGAGAAGACTCTTGAGAGTCCCTTGGACAGCAAGGATATCCAACCCGTCCATCCTAAAGGAAATCAGTCCTGAATATTCATTGGAAGGACTGATGTTAAAGCTGAAACTCCAATACTGTGGCCACCTGATGAAAAGAACTAACTTATTTGAAAAGACCCTGATGCTGGGAATGATTGAAGGTGGGAGGAGAAGGGGATGGCAGAGGATAAGATGGTTGGATGGCATCATTGACTTGATGGACATGAGCTTGGGTAAACTCTGGGAGTTGGTGATGGACAGAGAAGCCTGATGCACTGCAGTCCATGGGGTCGCAAAGAGTTGGACATGGCTGAGCAACTGAAGTGAAGTGAAGGAGACCCTTTGCCCCTGTTCCATCTGTAAGTATTTTTCTGGTTTTCAGTCCAGAGATTTCATCTTATGTTTCAGTCATATTGGCAGTTGCATAATGTGTAGGTGGATTAGTAAAAAGCCATCCACACTGGTAGGGAATGTTTTATTGATGATGAGTCATTGATGATGAGTCAAAAATGCTTTTTGTTTGGAAACCAAGGATGGCACTGCTCAGTGACTAACACCTGTTTGCTTCATATAAAACAGGAAAAATGTGTGAGTCTGTATTCCTGGTTTGGGCTGGTCCTCCTTGCATCATTCTTCTTCATCCATTATGGCTGTAGCTGTCATATCGTAGGGGTGTTAGAGCAAGGGGCCAGGCCGTGAAGCTTGTTACGCTGATAGTTCATCCTTGGGCTTTTAGTTGTTTTTTTCCACCCTTATATTATTATTAAAATCAGATTGCTTTGTTTCAGAGTAAAAAAGTGTATACTTTTACTCATATTTCCCCCTACCTCCTATATGCCCACCTAAGTAAACCAAAATTTAATGTTGTCTGTGGAGACTGTGTAGCTGTGAGTCAGAATGCTCAGAATGTCTGGTGTTTAGAACTTGTTGCCAAGGTGATAGAGGCTCTGAGTCTAGTGTTTTCCTGAGTACAGTATTATGTGAGTAACATGTTTTAGTACTGAAGAGCACATTTTTAAAATGGAAGCATTTTTCAGTCTTTGTTATTATGCTTTGGGAAAGAGTGGCTTCATATATATTTTATGGCTCAGCAATTAATGACTTGAAGTATAATACACCTGATTTGCAAAACTCTATAAATTAAGATTATTTGTCAGCCACTTAATCTGTAGCTACAGTTAAGTCACTGTTAAACTTTTGGCTCTGATATATAGTTTGCCTTGGACAAGAGATTACTTTTTCTGTCCCTTTCTCCCAGAAAGAGACATGTTAACTGATTCTTGAATGCCAAGGTTCACAGTCTGTTCACGTGGTCTGGGACAACCTCTCTCCTTGAAAAGTGGTAGCAGCCCAAGGGTTCTACAAGCTTCAAGTTCTACAAGTTCTTATCCCCACAAGCCCATATAGCTCTGTTGATTCACAGCCTAAGCACTGCTTCTGAGTTTTCTCCTATGATTAAAAAGAAACAAGGCATTTCATAATGGAAAAATTTAAAACATGTTCTAAAGTAGAAAAAAGTAGAAAAAAACACTAAGTTCCCATGTACCCATCCTCCATCTTCAACAATATCAACTCTATCCCCACCCACTTCTGCTCTTCCATATTATTTCATAGAAAATCCCAGACGTACTGTCATTTCATCCCAAATGTTTCAGTATATGCAGAAAGGAATTATCATATTAGGCCTGACTGTTATCCATTGAAAGACTTGCTTACAAATTTGACCCTTGGTTAGCATCTGGGAACTTGGATTTCAGAAGAGTTCTCATTGTCTTAACTCATAGTGATGCACTGTGCCTAAGCTTTATGTACAAACAATATCAGTTATGCTCAACACTTGCTTTCCTTCTGGGAGTCTGGAATCTTGGTATGTGCTGGACAGAGTGGGCCTCTATAATCAACCTCCAATAAAACCTTGGGTAGGCAATATTGTCACAACTTGTTGCTGGGGGGAATTAAGCACATTCTGTGTGACTGCACTGGGAGAAGACTCTTGGAAGCTCAAACTTGGTTTCCTGTTGACATCACCCCATGTATCTCTTCCTTTTGCTGATTTTGTTTGGTATTTGTTGTTGTAATAAATCTTAGCTATGAGTACAGTGTATACTGAGTCCTATGAACTGTCCTAGGGTATCACTGAACCTGGGGATCTAACAGCATTGCTAACAGAAGCACTTAAAAAATATGGATATACATATGATAAACACATTGAATCTTTATAATATCATTATTATACATGAAATATTCATAATAACTTTTAATGACACCAAATGTGAAATTGGTATTTGCACTTCCTGTTGAATCATAAACTGAATCAAGGTTCTGACACGGTTGATATTACTTTAAGTCTGTCTTAATCTACATGTTCCCTTTTTTTCCTTCTCTTTTTCCTTTCTCTCTTTTTTAAAAAATTTCCTTGAAATTTGTTTGTTGAAGAAACTGGGTCATTTGTCTTGTAGACTATCCTACAGTCTGGTTTCTGCTGATTATTATATTGCCATAGTGTAGTTTGCCGTGTTCCTCTGTAAGTTGGTAATTGGATCTAGAGGCTCCTTGTATGTTTTTGAAAGCCCATGCCTTCATATGTCTTGAGGCTATGCCTTAATTTCTATTTGATTAATGTTTGCCAACCACTTTGAGGTACTTAGATTAAAGGGGTTTTAACAGTAAATATCTTTGTTTTCATTAGCGTGAGACTACATCTTCTGACACTTGGATCCTGACTCATTGCTCTTTAGAGAATCCAATCGAAAGTACATGTCTCAGTGTTCACTGCTTGTCTTAAGGTACTAGCCCTGGCAGAGTTCCCTGGGCTAAAGCTGGCTTTAGTTATTTAGGGTTGGTATAGTGCCATGGGGACCAGATATTATGATGTAAGTGGAAATGTAGTTTTTTCTTAAAGTCTATCTTGCAATTCTTGAAGACCCTAAAATTTAAAATAGAAAGTGTCAGAAGCCACCTAAAATCTGTAAACCCAGCATTAAATTTGCTATGTGACAGAATCCTTTAGTATCTCAGTAACTAAGTTCTAATTAACGTTACTAAGTTGTTCTTACTTCAACTCTGTAGGTAGGAATAGTTGGACAACAGGATCTAATGTAGGTATCACAGGCCAACTTTGGTGATATACTTTTTTGAAATGACCATGCATTTAAAATACAGATGTACACTTTAATTTTAAAAGTTCTTAATAAAATACACACAAAGATTCCCATTTTAACCATTTGTGCATATGTAGTTCAATGGCATTAAGTATATTCGTATTGTGTAACTATCTTTAGAACACTTTTCATCTTGCAAAATTGGAACTCTGTACACATTTAACAAGAGCTCCCATCCTTCCTCCCTCCAGCCCCATGGCAACCGCTTTTCTACTTACTATCTATGAATTTGGCTACTCTAGATGTCTCATATCAGTGGAATTATACATATAAGTGGAATATATTTGTATTTTTTGTGACTGACTTATTTTATTTAGCATAATATCCTCAACCATCCTTATGGTAGCATGTCAGAATTTTGTTCCTCTCCAGAGCTGAATAATACTGCACCAAATGTATATATAGTAGTCCCCCCTTATCTGTAATTTCACTTTCACAGTTTCAGTTACCTGTGATCAACCAAAGTCCAAAAATATTACATGGAAAATTTCTGACAGCAGATTTGGCAATGATTTCTTGGATATGAAAATGTTTCATAAATTTCAAATTGCATACTGTTCTGAATAGTGTGATAAAATCTCACACCATCCGGCTCCTTCCTGCTGAGGACATGAATCATCCCTTTGTCTAGCATACCCCGCCTGTTAGTTACTTAGTTAGCCCTCTTGGTTCAGACCCACAGTCCTAGTATCTCGGTGCTTGTGTTCAAGGCCCCCTTGTTTAACTTAATAAAGGCCCAAAGCATGGAAGCAGTGATGCTGGCAACTCAGATAGTCTCTTACTGTGTCTTATTTATAAATTGCTTTATGATAGATATGTGTGCATAGGAAAAAATTAGTGTATATGAGTTCAGTTCAGTCGCTCAGTCATATCCGACTCTTTGTGACCCCTTGAACCCCAGCATGCCAGGCCTCCCTGTCCATCACAAACCCCTGGAGTTTACTCAAACTCATGTCCATTGAGTAGGTGATGCCATCCAACCATCTCATCTTCTGTTGTCCCCTTCTTCTCCTGCCTTCAATCTTTCCCAGTATCAGGGTCTTTTCCAATGAGTCAGCTCTTCGCGTCAGTTGGTCAAAGTATTGGAGTTTCAGCTTCAGTATCAGTCCTTCCAATGAACACCCAGGACAGATCTCCTTTAGGATGGACTGGTTGGATCTCCTTGCAGTCCAAGGGACTCTCAAGAGTCTTCTCCAACACCACAGTTCAAAAGCATCAATTCTTCGACACTCAGCTTTCTTTATGGTTCAACTCTCACATCCATACATGACCACTGGAAAAACCATAGCCCTGACTAGACGGACCTTTGTTGACAAAGTAATGTCTCTGCTTTTTAATATGCTGTCTAGGTTGGTCATAACTTTCCTTCTAAGGAGTAAGCGTCTTTTTATTTCATGGCTGCAGTCACCATCTGCAGTGATTTTGGAGCCCCCCAAAATAAAGTCTGACACTGTTTCCACTGTTTCCCCATCTACTTGCCATGAAGTGATGGGACCGGATACCATGGTCTTAGTTGAGCTTTAAGTCAACTTTTTCACTCTCCTCTTTCACTTTCATCAGGAGACTCTTGAGTTCTTCACCTTCTGCCATAAGGGTGGTGTCATCTGCATATCTGAGGTTATTGATATTTCTCCCAGCAATCTTGATTCCAGCTTGTGCTTCATCCAGCCCAGTGTTTCTCATAATGTACTCTGCATACAAGTTAAATAAAGAGGGTGATAGTATACAGCCTTGATGTACTCCTTTTCCTATTTGGAACCAATCTATTGTTCCATGTCCAGTTCTAACTGTTGCTTCATGACCTGCATACAGGTTTCTCAAGAGGCAAGTCAGGTGGTCTGGTATTCCCATCTCTTTCAGAATTTTCCACAGTTTATTGTGATCCACACAGTCAAAGGTTTTGGCATAGTCAATAAAGCAGAAATAGATGTTTTTCTGGAACTCTCTTGCTCTTTCCATGATCCAGCGGATGTTGGCGATTTGACCACTGGTTCCTCTGCCTTTTCTAAAACCAGCTTGGACATCTGGAAGTTCTCGGTTCACGTATTGCTGAAGCCTGGCTTGGAGAATTTTGAGTGTTACTTTACTAGTGTGTGAGATGAGTGCACTTGTGCAAAAGTTTGAGCATTCTTTGGCATTGCCTTTCTTAGGGATTGGAATGAAAACTGACCTTTTCCAGTCCTGTGGCCACTGCTGAATTTTCCAAGTTTGCTGGCATATTGAGTGCAGCACTTTCACAGCATCATCTTTGAGGATTTGAAATAGCTCAACTGGAATTTCATCACCTCCACTAGCTTTGTTTGTAGCGATGCTTCCTAAGGCCACTTGACTTCACATTCCAGGATGTCTGGCTCTAGGTGAGTGTATGTGAAATATACTCACATTTGGTATGTGAAAAATACCAAAATAGAAATTTTGGTACTATTCAAAGTTTTATGCATCCTCTGTGGGTCTTGTAATGTATGTACTACATTTTGTTTACTTGTCCATCTCTTAATGGATACTTGGATTGGTTTTACCTTTTGGGTATTATGCTCTGAACATGGGTGTACAAATATCTCTAAACTAGCTTTCAGTTCTTTTGGGTATACACCAAGAAGTGAAATTGCTAGATTGGGTGTTAATTCTGTGTTGTTGTTGTTTTTTTTTTTTAAGAACTGCCATATTGTTTTCGGCAGCAGCTGTACCATTTTACATTCCCAACAACAGTGCGCAAGGATTCCAGTTTCTTCACGTCTTCTTTAACATTTGCTATTTTCTTTAATTTTTATTTTTTTTTGAGAGTAGACATCCTAGTGGGCATGAGGTAGTAGCTCATTGTGATTTTCATTTGCGTTTCCGTCTTTTGGAGAAAAGTCCATTGCCCATTTTTAATCAGATTGGTTGTTTTTGTTGTTGTTATTGTTGAATTGTAGGGGTTCCTTATATAGTCTGGATATTAGCCCCTTGTCAGATATATGATTGGCAAATATTTTCTCCCATTGTTTGGCTTGCCTTTTCACTCTTGGCTGCATCTCAAGACATGTGGGATTGAATTGAACCCATACCCCTTGCATTGGAAGCACGGAGTCTTTACCACTGGATCACCAGAGAAGTCCCTGACTTTTCACTCTTGATTGTGTACTTTGATGCACAAATTTTTAATTTTGCTGTAGTCCAGCAAAATTTTTTTTTTCTCTTGCTGCCTGTGATTTTTAGTGCAAGAGCCAAGGAATCATTGCCAAATCTAATGTCAGGAAACTTTTCCCATTTGTTTTCTTCCAAAAGTTTTATAGTTGTAGGTTTTACATTTAGATCTTTGGTCTGTTTTGAATTAGTTTTTATATGCAATGTAAAGTTAGAGTCTAACTTCATTCTCTGCAGTTACACTTTTAAACTTCAGCTTAGTAATGCATGGACATGCCATCTCAAAGGCCGGGAGAGGGCTCTTGAGTTGGCTGCACTGTTGACAACTGCTTGCTGTAGGAAACTTGCCTTAGTTCCTCTCCCCATGGGCAGTCTTACTAATCTGTCTCATTTTCCCCCAAAGTAAGATTTTTCTAAGTTTTAATAAAGTAAGGGAAATTGTTAAATAATATTTACTAATTATAAGTAGTGATTAATTTATAACTTATAGCTTAGATTGTTAAAGCTTTTTATTATGAAAAATTTTAAATATACAGAATATAAAGAGAATAGTAAAACAAATCTCCCAGCATAGAGCTTCATCAGATATCAGCATTTTGCATATATTGTATCTTCTCTTCCCTCTCCCTCTTCCCTCATTTTCTCTTTGTAGAATATTTTAAGGTAAACCTCAGTCATTTTTATCATTTTGCTATTATTTCTATGTTTAGTGTAAACATGCAAAGTTCAAATCAAATATGTATTGTGTTATAGTGTACTTTTTCTATGTGTTTTATAGTAGAAAAATTGTATAATCAATTTATATTGTTTTAAAACCTAGGACTAGGACCAGTCTCATGGAAATAGTGAGAGACTTTATTTTATTTTTGGGGGCTCCAAAATCACTGCAGATGGTGACTGCAGCCATGAAATTAAAAGACGCTTACTCTTTGGAAGGAAAGCTATGACCAATGCAGACAGCACATTAAAAAGCAGAGACATTACTTTGCCAACAAAGGTCCGTCTAGTCAAGGCTATGGTTTTTCCAGTAGTCATGTATGAATGTGAGAGTTAGACTATAAAGAAAGCTGAGTGCCTTAGAACTGATGCTTTTGAACTATGGTGTTGGAGAAGACTCTTGTAAGTCCTTTGGACTGCAAGGAGAATCAAACCAGTCAATCCTAAAGAAAATCAGTCCCGAATATTCATTGGAAGGACTGGTG